>NC_064550.1:2567500-3282500 GCF_023856365.1 Brienomyrus brachyistius | reverse complement strand
ACAACCCAGGATGGGGGGCCAGCCCATCACGGGGCACACTCACACACCATTCACTCACACATGCACACCTATGGGCAATTTAGCGACTCTAATTAGCCTCAGCATGTTTTTGGACTGTGGGGGGAAACCGGAGTACCCGGAGGAAACCCCACGACGACATGGGGAGAACATGCACACTCCACACACATGTGACCCAGGCGGAGACTCAAACCCGGGTCCCAGAGGTGTGAGGCAACAGTGCTAACCACTGCACCACCATGCCGCCCTGTGGTTGTTTTATCAGAGAAAAATAGTACATGATAAAAATGTGTTTTAAATTTCAGCTTATTTAATTTAGTTTGATTTTGGTTTGCTTGTATGAGGAAAAATCATGCTGTTTGAAAAATCTGTGCATTTACCTCACATTTCATTTCAGGGCATCTTCTGTCACAGTGTCGACGCAGAATCAAATGTAACCTGAAGAAGAAATGTGAGAGTGTATTTGAAGGGAAAGCTAAGGAAGGACAGCCAACACTTCTCAGTGAGATTTACACAGAACTCTACATAACTGAAGGTGGGACTGGAGCAGTCAATGATGAACATGAAGTGAGACAGATTGAAATAGCATGCAAGAAAAGGCAAACAGAAGATACTACAGTCAAGTGCAATGATATATTTAAAACCTCATGTGAGCATGAGACGCCTATCAGAACTGTACTCACTAAAGGAGTGGCAGGTATTGGGAAAACAGTCTCTGTGCAGAAATTTATTCTCGACTGGGCAGAAGGAAAAGCAAACCAGGATGTTCACTTCATATTTGCTCTTCCTTTTCGGGATCTGAATTTGATTAAGGATGAATACAGTCTGACTGAACTGCTTCGCCACTTTATACCACAACTTAAATCATTAGAATCCACTGAGCTGTTTAGGTACAAAGTCTTGTTCATCTTTGATGGTCTGGATGAATGTCGCCTTCCTCTAGATTTTGAGAACAATGAGAGCTGGTTTGATGTAACAAAGAAAACGTCACTGGATGTGCTGTTGACTAACCTCATTAAGGGGAATCTACTCCCATCCGCTCTCCTCTGGATAACCTCCCGGCCAGCAGCAGCCAATCAGATACCTGCTAAGTGTGTCCACCAGGTGACAGAGATACGAGGGTTCAATGATGCCCAGAAAGAGGAATATTTCAGGAGGAGATTTAGTGATCAGAGCCTAGCCAGCAGGATTATCACACATGTGAAATCATCAAGGAGCCTCTTCATCATGTGCCACATACCTGTGTTCTGCTGGATTTCAGCCACTGTTCTTGAGAGACTTTTTAGTGAGACTGATAGTGGAGAAATTCCAAGGACTCTGACTGAAATGTACACACACTTCCTGATCTTTCAGACAAGTTTAAAAAATGAGAAGTACATGAAAAACAGTGAAACCAAGCTTAAAAAGTGCTTGGAATCAAGCAAGGATTTCCTTTTAAAACTTAGTAAGCTGGCTTTTCACAACCTTGAGAAAGGCAATCTCATATTTTATGAATCTGATCTGACAGAGAATGACACTGATATCACTGAAGCTTCAGTTTACTCTGGAGTTTGCACAGAAGTCTTTAAAGAGGAGTATGGGTTGTACCAGGAGAAGGTGTACTGCTTTGTGCATCTGAGCATTCAGGAATATCTTGCTGCCTTATACATGTTTCTATCAAACTCATCAGTTGACCTGCTGAAGACTGCAGTGGATCAGGCATTAGAGACCAAGAATGGACACTTGGACCTCTACCTCCGCTTCCTCCTTGGCCTCTCAACAGACACCAGTAAGACTCTGTTACAAAGGTTACTGGGACAGACAAGAACCAGCCCACATAACATTAAACAAACACCCCAGTACATCAAGGGGAAAATACAGGAGAATTTATCTCCAGAAAGGACCATCAACTTGATCCACTGTCTGAATGAATTGGGTGACACTTCTCTAATAGAGGAAGTACAAAGATACCTGAGTTCAGGAAGTCTTTCAGCAGAAATCCTCTCACCTGCACAGTACTCAGCTCTGGCCTTTGTGTTACTGATGTCAGATGAGGAGCTGGATGTGTTTGATCTGAAGAAATTCATCAGATCCGATAAAGAGCATTGGAGGCTGCTACCTGTGGTCAAGACATCTAGGAGAGCTTTGTAAGTGAGGATGTGAAAACATTTTTTGTCTGGCAGTAACACATTAATATTGTTTGAAATATATGCATCCATCCATTTTCCAAACTGCTTATCCTACTGGATCGCGGGGGGTCCGGAGCCTATCCCGGAAGCTAACAAAGGGCTGTCATATTTGGGCATTTATGCTTTAAATGGAAATACCTGCTTTGTGCTTCATGAGGGAACATGATGAACATCATGGATTGGAAAAAATGTAAATTTTACCATGGTTCTTGTATATGGAGAAAAATATTGGGACACACCTATTAGTAATTGAATTAAAGTGTTTCACTCAGATCCATTGAATGTATAAAATCAAGCACCTAGCCCTGCTGTCAAATTTACAAACATTTATGAAACAATGGATCAATCTGATGAGCCCAGCGAATTCAAGTGTGGTACTGTCATAGGACACTACCTTTGCAATAAGTGAGTTTGTGAAATTTCTCCCCTGCTAGACATTCCATAGTCAACTGTAAGTGGTATTATTGCAAAGTGTAACCTTTTAGGAACAACAGAAACTCAGCCATCAAGTGGCAGACCATGAAAAGTAACAGAGTGGGGCCAAAAGTGTGGCAGCTGTTATAACTGCACAGGGGGGACCAACTCCATATTGCCTTTGGATATGGATATGCATATGGATTTAGAATGGGTTGTCATAAAGTTCGTGTAGGTGTAATGGGCAGGTGTCCCAATACTTTTGTCCATATAGTGTATGTCGGTCTGTGTGTGTATAATAACATGGTACCTTTTTCAGGCTGAACTGCTGTAAACTCACAGAGAAATGCTGTGAGGCACTGGCTTCAGCTCTCAGATCAAACCCCTCACACCTGAGAGAGCTGGACCTGAGTGACAATGACCTACAGGATTCAGGGGTGTCACTGCTCTCTGCTGGACTGGGGGATTCACAGTGTAAACTGGAAATACTGAGGTCAGTATTAATGGGTATTCCACACTGTAAACTGGAGATACTGAGATCAGCACTAATGGGTATTCTACAGTGTAAACTGGAGGTACTGAAGTCAGTATTACTGGGTATTCCACACTTTAAACTGGAAATAGAAGTAAATTTTTTCAAAATTTCACATAAGTGTGCCTCACATTTAAAACCAGTAAATCAGGTGATCACAAATGTAGGTGGTTTAAGCAAGGACTATTTCAGTGCCTCAGTATTATAAAATTTGTCATACCTGAGGCATGTAAATTAAATCATGTCTGTTGGAAAATAAGGTACTTAATACACACTTTCATTTTAAGTAACTGCTGTATGTGCACCTTCCTGTGTCACATCAGCCGCCTGTCAGATCTGAGAAATGAATTACTCCTGTAATAAGCTATCACTGTACTATTGTCATACATAACACCAGGGAAGCACAAGCAGAGACGGGAAATCGGGTAATGAGGGGTTTAATTACACACAACGCAGGCAAAACGCAGACTGACAATACAATGATCAGACTAGGGAAACAAATGGAAACGTGGACTAAATCATTGGACTAATGACAACCATCAGAAACAGCTGGTAAACACAGGGAATCCACACGGGGTTAACGAGAGGGTGTGGCACACGGAACGAGTGGACGATCGGGGCAGGACAACTATACATATCTGTCTGGATCAGTGTTCAAAATATTTCTTTGCTAAGCAATCTAAAATTAAATTCCTGTCAGTTCTGTTGGATCCAAGAATTTATTGCAGAATCCTCTGTGATTTGACATAATGTTTTCAATAAATTTAGCATTAAACAACTAATGCATTGACTGGGCTGGAATGAAAACGAACACAGCCTGACAGGCCTGCATTAGCTACTGGGGATGTTCACATCTTCTCCTTTCAAAGTTACTTGTAAAGTCGCCTTGCAAAATGATAGCTAATGACAGTAATGGAATCTATTTCATTGGTCTGAATATGTTATCAGAGAGTTAATTTGCATGTGTTTCTGTGCGTGTGTCAGTTCTGTTCAATCACAATCGTGCAGTCCAGATTAATTTATTATTCAGTCTGGAGTCCGCCAGTTGGGTACCCCTGATATAATCAGTAGATTTCCCTTTATGAGAGTGACAGTTACACAGAACAAATTAGGCAGATGGTATACCGTAGCAATCAGAATAAGGGAACAAGTGACATTTTTTCTAATTCATAATGTTGCTGCTTGTCTAAATGCAAAGTTATTCTAACATGAATAGAAATGTTTTTTAATCATATTTCTTCAGTTAATGTCACGGAGCGGCATAACGCAGGTATAAAAAACAGGAGTTTAGTGGGAAAATTAAAATGGACACTCTGAAGAATCTCAAAAATAACAGGACCACAAGGGGTCATCCATCCATCCATCCATTTTCCAAACCGCTTATCCTATTGGGTCGTGGGGGGTCCGGAGCCTATCCCGGAAGCAATGGGCACGAGGCAGCACAAGGGGTCGAAAAACAAGAACTAACTACAAGAACCTTGATGGGAACAGGGAGCGGGACTAGAAAACAAGCAGAATATCAAACACACAGCAATCATGAATACACACACAATGACTGAGCAAGGAACAGAATGAGGGCTAGCACTTACAGTAAATACAAAACTAATGAGACATGACTCAGGACAGGTGCGATCCAGTACCTCAATTAACCCTTAGAACCTGACAAACACAAAATGTGTTTTTGCACCCATTAATGTCAGGCTTGTAACTCTGAACAGGTGTAATGCACGGAAATTAATCACATATCGTTGGAATCAAGAGAACTTACTCAATCTGATAGTTTAAGATACAATGTTGTGTGCTAAAGTGTTCCACAGTAATCCTGTGTGCAATGAGGCATATATCTTAAACATTTTACACCAAGATGCACCCCAAAAAATCCATGAAACATCATATTTGATATCTTCATAATATTTATTCATAAAGGTTTGTATATGTATGTTTGATGTTGAGCTCCATCAAAACAGTTGAAATAAATGTACCCATCATGTAACTGTAACACATCCCACATGTAAACACAATGACGTCCTACGGCATTGGTTTCTTGTTTGAGGCTAAAATGCCGACTAAAAGTTTATTGTTAAATTTCAGTTTACCAGTCATCGGGTATATAGGCAGAAAAACGAAGGCGATAAACATTATTCAGCATTAGACTAAACCTGTCTGTTATATCTATATTTATCCAGTGGATCATAAACTAAACAATGCTTTTCTATTTCAGTTTCTTTCAGATGTTACAAAGTTATATAACCATTGTTATATTGTTGTCTATCTGATGTCTTCAAAAACTTACCAAATGGATGCTAAATCAAAGACATTAATTTCCACCTGACACTATGTATTCCTTCACAAAACTAAGCCATAGAAAGGTCCCCAGTGAAAACCCTGCATTCCCACATCATAGAGGCTCTGATCTCAATGTTTATAAGATTATATTTGTAGTACCTGCAAATTTTTATATTAGATGTGAGTTGTCATGCCCGGCTCGTCCGCTCCTCCTGTGTGCCACGCCCCCTGATTACCCACGTGTTTTCTCCCGATTGTACCCAGCTGTATCCAGTTCATTTGCTCAGTCCTGTCTATTTCAGTCCGTGTCTTACCTGAATCCTTCGTCCGTCATTGATGTTTCCTGATGTCTGTTGCCGTCCAGTGTTCCCTGCCCCGGATATCTTGATTAAAACCCCGTTTTCCCCGTATCCCGCTTGCCTGCCTGCTCCTTACCCGCATGATCGCCGCGCTCGCTTACCACGATCGTGACATGAGTAAAAATTGAGAAATTTCAGTAGGTGCAAGCAGTTTTTTTCCCTCATAAAAAGGATATCAAGACTGTGTCAGAATTTACACATCAAATTATGACATATATGAGTAGCCCAGAATGTCCTGAAAACAAAAACATACAGCATATGTGGCATACTCGTGTACTTACCATGTAATAAGACAAAAATCAAAGGGATAGAAAAGTTGAAAGGATTAACCAATCACAAAAGGTGCAGGACAACAAGGAACAGGTGAAATCAACATTAAATACACACAGAAACTGGAAAACAAGCAAAAACACTAGGATGACAACACTAGGAAGGACTCGGGCCACAAGAATACACAGGAATAATGAAACATAGCAGTTAGGGAACTAAGTAATAAACAATAGGAAACAAAACAGAAAATCAAGTACAAGTTAACTGATAAGGCTGGTCTCTGGCCAGCTTCAAATCCATGACCTAAAGGCAATGGCATCTGTACCCCATGCTCAACCCTTTGAGCTATGCAGCAATCTAAGGAACATGGAGTACAGTCGTAGCCAAATGTTTTGAGAATGACACAAGTATTGGCCACACAAAGTCTGCTGCTTCAGTGTTTGTAGATCTTTTTTGTCATATGTTTCTAATGTATGCTGAAGTATAATTACAAGCATTTCATACAGTAAGTGTCAAATATTTGCATAAGTCAATATTTGTTGGCCCTTTCCTTTCAAGGCCTCTGAAATTTGACCTGGCATGCGATCAATCAACTTCTTCGCCAAATCCTGACTGATGGCAGCCCATTCTTGCATAATCGATGCTTGGAGTTTGTCAAAATTTTTTACTTTTGTTTGTCCACCTGCCTCTTGAGGATTGACCACAACTTCTCAATGGGACTAAGATCTGTGGAGTTTCCTGGCCATGAATAAAAAACATCATTGTTTTGTTCCCCAAGCCACTTACTTATCACTTTTGCCTTATGGCATGGTTGCTCCATCATACTAGAAAAGGCAAGACAGTTTGTCACCAAACTGGTGGATGGTTGGAAGAAGTTGCTCTCAGAGGATGTTTTGGTACCATTCTTTATTCTTGGCTGTGTTCTTAGGCAAAATTGTGAGTGAACCCACTCCCTCGGCTGAGAAACAACCCCACACATGAATGGTCTCAGGATGCTTTACTGTTGGCATGACACAGGACTAATGGTAGCGCTTACCTTCTTTTCTCTGGATAATCTATTTTCCAGATGCCCCAAACAGTCTGAAAGGGGATTCATCAGAGAAAATGACTTTACCCCAGTCCTCAGCAGTCCAATCCCTGTACCTTTTGCAGATTATCAGTCTGTCCCTGATGTTTTTCTTGGGGAGAAGTGGCGTCTTTGCTGCCCTTCTTGACACCAGGCCATCCTCCAAACATCTTCTCCTTACTGCGTGCAGATGCACTCACTTATTTTTTTGACGTTCTTGATGATCCAATAAATGGTTGATTTAGGTGCAATCTTACTAGCAGTAAATTACAAAATGTAATTAGACTTGCTGTCTAATTTTGGCTTCCTCTGCCAGCCCCAGGAGGATGGGCTCCCCCTTTGAGTCTGGTCCCTCCCAAGGCTTCTTCCTTCTAGGGAGTTTTTCCTAGAAGCTTTTCCTAGCCACTGTCGCCTCAGGCTTGTTCCCTGAGGTTTTGAGAGGGCATAATGTAAAACGCTTTAAGATAATGTAATATTGTGAAAATGTGCTATTTTGGAAAAATGGCAAAAGTTTATCTTTTCAGGTAAAGAGGGCTAGATGGGTCTTGTGGTCAAAGGTGAAAACTGGGTCAGAAGACAAGCAGACAGGCAAGCAGGTCAGGGAAACATGAAACACTCAAAATCAAGTAAACCTGGAAGATCTCTTGACGAGCTAAAATAGACGCCACAAATTAGAGCAACTAGAATCAGCTGTGAGGGACATATCTTCATAAAATCTGAAAAAACTGGTGCAGACATATGTAATGAGGGTGGACACCATATTCAGGAGGTTCAGACCAGTCAGGATTTCCCTGGGGGTGTGGGCTTCATGACATTATCCAGGGATCCAAGGTTGATCTGTGACAATCTCAAGCAAGGCAGAACTATCATGACCAGATTCATGGTCTCACATGGGTCAGGTATGGGTGACACAGCTATCACAGGACCATATATGAGCAAATAAGGCCTTTGTGGCCTGGGAGCCTGGACTGCTGGCAGAATGGCCCTATCTGGACTGGAACCCTGGAGCTTGAGAGGTCCTCTCTAGGCCATGAGAATGGGTCACAGAGAAAGAGGCCCTCTCTGGGTCGTGAACCTGGATGAGTGGCTGAGGCAAAGATGGGCTCTGGGAGCTTGGGAAAAGCAGGTGTGGCTCCTCCTGGACCAGACCTGGACTAGGTGCAGGGGACATGGCAGGGACCTCACCTGGGTTAGGTGCATGGTGAGAACTTCTTCTGGGCCAAATGTTAGTGGTACAGCGATGATCTCTTCAGGGCAGGGCATGACTCTGGAAACACCAGGTCAAGCAGGGCTGCAGCCACGGGAACTATGAGCTTCTCCTACAGTATTTCTTCCTCCTACCTAAGAAAATGGCAGGAGTGGCCATGACAAGTTGCAAGGAGCCAGCAGGCAAAACAACAGCAAGCTGTGTGAAGGCAGCAGGCTGAGCCAAAATGAGTGGCGGGGAGCTGAAGAGCAGGGTATAATCACCTCGCTGGGATGCGGCGAGCTCTGGAGAAGCGACGTGCTGTGGGACTAATGCAGGCTCTGAACAAGTGATTGGAAGTGAGATCGCAGTGGTCTCTAGAGAAGGGTTGTCGTCTGGCTTCAGGTGGTGAAGAGGAAGCAGACTGAGCAGTCTCAAGCTTGACTATTCCCCATAGCTTTTCTGCCTTTTGGGGATCTGTGTCTTGCTAATACGTCTGGAGCAGACTGGAAGAGAGCTACGGCCTCAGGGATCCCCCAGACCACAGGATCACACCTCCATTCCTGATGGGCTTTCAAGAGAAAGATGAAATCCTCTGATTGAAAGCTGGGTGGTCCCCATTTTGCTGGTAACTCCCCTGGTGTCAGAAACGAGGAACATTTGAGATCTGGTCTTCTGGGTGCAGGGAGGCGTGAAAGCAGGAGCAGCTGTGTAGGCTGCCACAGGTTTTTAGAAGTCCAATCATTCTGTCACAGGTTACAGGACAAACGACTTGGGGGCAGGCATCTTGGCAAAACAAATGGGGTTTTATTTGAACTCAAACTAAACAGAACTGAACTGGAGCTGGAAATAAATGAGACTGTAAGGGATCAAAATAAGACGACTGAAACAAGGAAGGGGTGGCATGGTGGTGCAGTGGTTAGCTAGGGAAGAAACAGGATAGTCAGGTGATCTTGGGTGGCAGGACATGACACACATTGTGAATCATTTTGAAATGTAAGCTGTGTTGCTTGTTATACTGAAAACAAATACTTGTTAATGTTTTGTTTTAGTACTATACTACCAATGTGTCAGTTGTCTATGTGATTGTGCCTTAAGATGTTTTCTTTTCCAGGCTGAAAAGCTGTAATCTCACAGAGACATGCTGTGAAGCGTTGGTTCTAACTCTTAGATCAAACTCCTCACACCTGAAAGAACTGGACCTGAGTTACAATGAGCTGCAGGATTCAGGAGTGCAGCTGCTCTCTGCTGGACTGGAGGATCCACTCTGTAAACTAGAGATACTGAGGTCAGTCCTCTTTGACAGTTCAAATACTGGTATTTGGCAAGAAAGATTACAAAATACTGTTTTATTTTGGGTAGATGCTGCATGGGCACCTCCCAGTGTCACATCAGTTGCATGTCAGCCATGAGAGATGAATCACTCTTGTAGTCTTCTCTCACTGTACTGTACAGATCCATGTGGACCACAGTATTTAAAATGTTTGTGTGCTAAGGTCTCTCAAACAGAATTCCTGTAAGTTGTGTTGCATCCATAAATTTTACTTTAATTAACTTTTAACTTCATAATTTGTTAAATTTGAATATAAAACAAGCAATAAATCAGCTATGCTGAAACAAGAACTAATACAGCTTGATGGGCCTGCATTAGTTGTTGGGGATGTTCACATCTCCTCCCTTCAGAGATACTAGTCAGTTTGGCAGAATAATGGCTTGATGACTGCAATGGAAGTTATGTCATTGGTCTGAATATGTTGTCACATACTATTTTCAAATACATTGTTAATAGTATACAGTGCTATGGACAATGTGTATAGCTGTTGCCAAAAGTTTCGAGAATGACACAAATATTAATTTTCACAGTTATGGCAATTTGTATATCCTGAAAAATGTTATGAAGAGTGATAAGAGGAATCACAGTTAATTGCAAAGTCACTCTTTGCCATGAAAATGAACTTAATCCAAAAAACCCATTTCCACTACACTTCAGCCCTGCCATAAAAGAACCTGCTAACATCATTTCAGTGATTCTCTCATTAACACAGGTGAGAGTGTGTGACAAGGACAAGGCTGGAGATCATTCTGTCATGCTGACTGAGTTAGAATAGCAGACTGGATGCTTTAAAGGGAAGATGGTGCTTGACATGATTGTTCTTCCTCTGTTAACCATGGTTACCTGCAAGGAAACACATGCAGTCATCATTGCTTTGTACATAAAGAGCTTCACAGGCGAGGATATTGCTGCTAGTAAGATCTAAGTCACCTAAATCAACTATTTATCGGATCATCAACAATTTAAGAGAGAGAGGTTCAATTGTTGTGAAGAAGACCCAAGAAAGTCCAGCAAGTGGCAGGACCATCTCATAAAGTTGCTTCAGCTGTAGGATCGGGGCACCACCAGTGCAGAGCTTGCTCGGGAATGGCAGGAGGCAGGTGTGAGTGCATCTGTATGCACAGTGAGGCGAAGACTTGGAGGATGGCCTGGTGTCAAGAAGGGAAACAAAGAAGCCACTTCTCTCCAAGAAAAACATCAGGGACAGGCTGATAATCTGCAAAAGGTACAGGGATTGGACTGCTGAGGACTGGAGTCATGTTCTCTGAAGAATCCCCTTTCCGATTGTTTGGAGTATCTGGAAAAAATATTGTCCGGAGAAGAAAAGGTGAGCACTCCCATCAGTCCTGTGTCATGCCAACAGAAAAGCATCCTGAGACTATTCATGTGTGTTGTTTCTCAGCCAAGGGAGTGGGGTCACTCACAATTTTGCCTAAGAACACAGCCATCAATAAAAAATGGCACCAAAACATCCTTCGAGAGCAACTTCTCCCAACCATCCAAGAATAGTTTGCTGATGAACAATGCCTCTTACAGCATGATGCAGCACCGCACCATAAGGAAAAAGTGATAAGTGGCTCGGAGAACACAACATTGGGTCCATGGCCAGGAAACTCCCCAGACCTTAATCCCATTGAGAACTTGTGGTCAATCCTCAAGAGGCGGATGGACAAACAAAAACCCACAAATTCTGACAAACTCTAAGCATTGATTATGCAAGAATGGGCTGCCATCAGTCACGGTTTGGCCCAGAAGTTGATTGACAGCGTATCAGGGAGAATTGAGGTCTTGAAAAAGAAGGGCCAACACTGCAAATATTGACTCTTTGCAATAACATAGGTTACGTTCACACTGGCAGCCACATTGTCCAATTCCGATTTTTTTGCTCAGATCGGATTTGTCTATCTTAACGGTTCACATTCATAACTACAAGTGACCTGTATCTGACTGCAATGTGAATGCATCAGTCCTCCGAAACGTTACGCATGCACACATTGATATGTTTTTACACGGGTCAACTGCGTCACCAACAACAAAAAACGTCATATTTGTGGGACGGCTCATGGCATTAAAAATGGAGGCGTTAGTAGCTCACGCATATATCACACTTTCCTCAGACGACAAAAGGTGAATAATCTGTACATGGGCAGGTCGAAAAGGAGAGAAAAGTCAGGCGGCTAGCTTTTTATATTTTCACAGTTACTGAAACTGCTGCACCAAGAGATGTGTGGGTATTAGCCTGCTGGCGCAGGCTGATGATGTCAGCGCATGCATATAAGCAAAAAGCCACATGAATTCTGAGCGTTCACATTCAGGTCGCATGGCCGCGAATCGGATACGTATACGATTTAGTACCACATATGAAAGTGACACAAATCTAATTTGAAAAGATCAGATTTGCGTTTCCACACAGCCGTGAAAAGATCAGATCTGTGTCACATTAAGGCAAATAATCCGATTTGAGTCACTTCAGCATGGCAGTGTGAACCTAGCTTCATGTAATTGTCAATAAAAGCCTTTGTCACTTCTGAAATGCTTGTAATTATACTTCAGTATACCATAGAAACGTCTGACAAAAAGATCTACAAACACTGAAGCAGCAAACTTCGTGAAAACGAATGCTTGTGTCATTCTCTAAACTTTTGGCTACAGCTGTAGGTCAAGTATGTGTTTGTCTCTTAAAAAAAAAATTGGTAACACTTTACTTAAAGCAGACATATAAATGCATTATTATATTATTATACATTATATTACCTTCATAATGCATTATAATGCTTTCATAGAGTATTATAAACATGGCTATTGTCACGTGCAAAATGGGACGGAAGACGCAGGGACAAGAGTAAGTGCACACAAAGGGGTTTTATTAGACAACAAAACCAGGGTGAGAAAACAAAAGAATCATTGGGGATCAAAACAGTGGGAAAGGGTTTGAGTGAAGGCACAGCAGGGCGAATCATCAATGATAGGATTGGGGTTTATGAGAGGCATTTAAATACACAGGACTAACAAAGGAGCATAACGAGAGACAGCTGAGGTGAATTACGGCAGGTCAGTAATGAGAGGAGCGTAAAACGAGGAACAGGCATGTCTACTTCAGGCAACGCTGGGGAGAGAACAGAAGGGGCTGAGGCAGGGTGTGACAGCTATAAATATTTATAAAAAGGCATAAAACATTATAGAAATGTTCTCATGCATTATGAATGCTCTATGAAAGTCTCATCTATAATGCACTGTGAATACCTTTATAATGCATAATAATGGTCAGTATAACAATTAAGGATGCTTTGTGCTGCATTATGCATAATTTACAGTGCATTATAGATGAGACCATCGTACAGCATTCACAATGCATAATACACATGACTATAATGTTTTATACCTTTTTACAAATAGTCATCGCATGTGTATAATATTTTACGAGTGCATTAAAATTCATATAAGGTATCTATAATCCATTTTACATGACTACTTCAAGTAAAGTGGTACCAAAAATGTTCTTTTCCAGGTTGAAAAGCTGTAATCTCACAGAGAAATGCTGTGAAGTGTTGGGTTTAACTCTCAGCTCGAACTCCTCACACCTGAGAGAGCTGGACCTGAGGAACAATGACCTACAGGATTCAGGAGTGAATCTGCTCTCTGTTGGAATGGGGGATTCACAGTGTACACTGGAGATACTGAGGTCAGTATTACTAGCTTTTCCACGCTATAAATTAAGACAGTCCATATGATGGTTCAATCAGTAAGTCAGCTGATCTTGAATGCAAGCTGTCCAAGCATGGTGTGTTCCAATACCACAATACTATATATCCATCCATGCATCCATCCTCCAAACCGCTTATCCTATTGGGTCGCGGGGGGTCCGGAGCCTATCCCGGAAGCAATGGGCACGAGGCAGGGAACAACCCAGGATGGGGGGCCAGCCCATCGAAGCAATACTATATAATGCATTTTATATCAAACAAACACAAATAAAACTACCCTGGTTGAAAAAATTAATACAACAATACATCCTTTTATTTTGGGTAGCTCCTACATGGGCACCTTCCTGTGTTACATCAACCACCTGTCAGCTGTGAGAAATGACTCACTCCTGTAATCAGCTCTCATTATACTGTACAGCTCTGGGTGGACCACAGTGTATAAAATGTTTCATGTGCTAAGGTCTCTTTGAACAGAATTCCTGTAAGTTGTGTTGCATCCAATTAACATTTAACTTCATTATTTGTTCACTTTTAATATAAAACAAGCTATGAATTAGCTAGGCAGGAACAAGAACTAGCACGATATGACAGGCATGCATTAGCTGCTGGAAATGTTCACATCTCCTATTTCCAGAGTTACTAGTCAGTTTGGGGACTCCTGGTAGAAGGATTACTGAAGACTGCAGTGGAAGCTATTTCATTGGTCTGAATGTTATGGTAGGATTCACATATAATTTTCACATTGCTTATTAAAATCATAAATCTGCACTTGTTGAAATGGCAACTTCTGTTTATGTAAGGGCTAAAATGAAAACAAACACTGTCAACTACATTAGTGTGGAAAAAAGGGAAACTATTTTTAAAAAGTGGCTTGAAAGACTTTTTAGTCAGCACACAGATACAATAGGGGCATGTAAGCTTTTGACATCCACTGTACACATATTCACCTGCTGCCAGTGTTTTCACAGCCAGAACACACAGCAGACTCTGTACCCCCTCTCCTTGAGGGATCATCAGTGATTGTCCTACGCAGTTAGACGGGGGTGTTTCCCAGCTCTGATCTGGTCATGGTTCTGGGTGTGAAGGTTAATGTTTCCCAGGTTAGTCCCCTGTGGTGGGTAAGGAGGCAGGAGACACAGGATTTCAGTGGACACCCCAAAAGGGGCCGTGTTTATTTTAGGGGGAAAAGGGGGGACATTTAGAAAAGGGCAGTTTAAAGGTACCCAGAGGTCAGAGGCAAGCTCCTTCCTCACACTGCTGGGCCTAGCTCCTTGGTCACTGGCTGAGCAGGCTGGAGGCGGCAGTCCCTTACAGACGGTCATCCTCCAGCCTTTCAGAGAGATAGAGAGACGACAAGCAAGCTGCTCACCCGTTACTCTCTCCCCTTCCTGCCTATAATGCAGACTCTGAGCCGTGCTGGGGGAGGCGATCCTGCCGCTTCTCTGGAGCTATTATCCGCTGCCAGTTACCTCCTGTTGCCATTCCTCACTTCCTCACAGATGGTTCTATGGCTGACTGTGAGGATTTTGGCTTCTGTCTGGTGCTATGATGCTGATTGTCCTCTTTGGGCATTAGCCAACTTTCCTGCACCTGTGGCATCACACATTTTGCTCTTGGTGTTACTCCAGGGCCTCGTCCTCTCTGCCATTAGTGCCAAAATGGTAAAGTGTCAAAAACATACAAAAAGGTGACTTCAAATCATTGGAAAGGAAACATAGAACAGAAGAAAGAAAACAATAATAGTAAGATGAACTCAAAAAAATGACAATGACAGAACCATTAAGTGATAATGCGCAGTGAATGTGTAAACTGGTTGCATTACTTTACCCTCGATGGTGGGCATGTGTTGTGCATGAGCATATGTGTGTTTGTGTTGGGGTAGATAAAAGCAATACATTATGAGGTACAGATGAATGAGAGGAGAGGTGAGAGCAAAAGGAAGCATGATTGGGGGAAGGCTGTAGTTTGGTTAACCTAGGTAGGCTGGGCCACAATGACCAGTGGGTGGGCTAGAGGAAGAGGCATGGCAGTGCCACCCATGACACCCCCACCCCAAGCAGACCACACCCAACAGATTTGTATTTGTTTTTTCCTTATGTTTTTTCCTATCAGAGAAAGATCTGATCTGGTGTGATGCATTAACCCTTAGAACCCAACAAATGCAAAATTGATTTTTGCACCACATTAATCTCAGGCGCATAACTTTAGATAGGTATAACATACATGTAGAGACATAAATTACATATCGTTAAAATCAAGAGAACTTATTCAATCAAGTTGTCTAGGTTGCCATTTTGTTTTCTAAAGTATTCCAGAGTAATCCTGTGTGCAATGACGCACACATTTTCCACCAAAATGAACCCCTTATAATCCTTTAAACATCCATATTATTCACCTCAGTAGAGAACAAAGTGCATATTCGCAGTGACCCATGCACTACCCTTTGTTGTAAATTTGTTTTACAATTTATTTTTTATAAGGCTATACATACTGTAAAGGGATAGAAAACACTCAAAAATTAGCTGGAGTTCTGCTAGAAATAACAAAATGCAGCATTTAATTTAAATAGACCTACTCATCATGTAACTGTAACACATCCCACATGTAAACACAATGACGTCCTACAGCATTGGTTTCTTGTTTGAGGCTAAAATGCCGACTAAAAGTTTCATTGTGAAATTTCACTTTACCTGTCATCGGGTATATAGGCAGAAAAACGAAGGCGATGTCGTGTATTAAGCACAACTATGTTCGGAATTAATTTTAAGCAGACAACTGGAAGGACACAAGACGCAGAACTGGTAAAAAGAAAGATATCTCTTTTATTTACGAACCAAACAAAAACCCTACACGAGCCATCCACCTCTGCTACCGGCGGAAAGTGAACTGCGCCCCTCGTGGCACAGTATCAATGTACATATTGACCGGAACAACAGATAAAAGCCCACCACCAGGGGTTTATCAAAATATAAGTCTTCTTCTCCATTAACCTCTCTGTGTTGGAACACCACAGCTCCTCCCCTGTAATTTATAACCTCAACTTGAACCCATAACTTACATAGTACAACATTTTTTTTTTTTTTAATCACTACTCATCGGCAGTTACAAGTTCAGTCTTTCAGGAGGACGTCTGTTTCTCACAGGACGGCTGCTGCGTTCCACAACCAGCGGTGGTGATGGTACTATGGGTTGTTCTTCTACCGTCTTTGACACAGGTTGTTCCCAATCACGGCCTGTAGTGAACTCATCAAAGTCCAGACCTGCATCTGCACCAGAGTCCACTTGTCTCTGTGCAGGATTTACCTTGGTACTCAACATCTGGTTTACATGTTTTTTCACACACTTTCCATCTACTTCAACATTGTACGTCACAGGACCCAACACTTCGCGTATGACACCATTCAACCATTTTTCCCCTCCCCTGTAATTCTTTACCAAAACTTGTTGACCCACAGAGAAAGACCTAACACGAGGAAGGTGTGGTTCTGTCTCAGTTTGCATTCTATGAGAAAACTCTGGTCTGAGAAGTGACAACCTCGTTCGCACCTGTCTTCTCAGAAACAGCTCAGCGGGTGTCTTGCCCGTTGTAGTGTGGGGCGTGTTCCTGTATCCAAAAAGAAAATTTGCTACACAATGCTCAAGCGTCATGCCTCCAAGTGCTCTATTCTTTGCAAGCGATTTCTTAAGATTCTGTACTGATCTCTCAGCTAAACCATTACTTGCAGGATGGTATGCAGGCGATTTAATGTGTTTCACTCCATTTCTAGTAAGGAATGTCTCAAACTCTTGTGAAACGAACTGAGGTCCGTTATCTGTTATCACTTCTTTTGGTGAGCCATAAGCTGCAAACAAAGTTCTCAGCACATCTATTGTTTTAGCTGATGTAGTAGTGTGCATGGGAATAACCTCGGGCCATCTAGCATAAGCGTCCATCACTACTAAGAACATCTGCTTGTGGTCCTCAGCAAAATCAATGTGTATTCTCTCCCATGGACTTGAAGACCATTTCCAAGTATGTACTCGTGCAGTAGCTGGCATACTACGCTGTTGTTGGCAAATACTGCACTCACTCACCTCACGTTCAATGCTCTCGTCTAATGTAGGCCACCAGAAGAAACTTCTGGCTAGGGAGTTCATCTTAACTATCCCCCAGTGGTGTTCATGTAGTTCGGAGAGTAATCTCCCTCTCAATTTCTCAGGAACTACCACTCGTAAGCCCCACAAGAGACAATCATCTTCCACAGTTAGCTCATATTTTCTCTGAAAATAAGGCTTCAATGCCTCATCCTGCACATGTTTTGGCCAGCCGGTCAAAACCAGTTGCTTAACTACCTTCAAAACAGGATCTTTATCTGTCTCTTTGGCAATTTCTCTCGCCGTAATAGGCAATTCTTCCAGATATGCAACTCTGTATACTGGATTAGACACTACATCCACGCTAGGCTTCACAGGTAACCTTGATAAGGCATCAGCATTGCCATGCTGCTCTGACCTCTTGTATTGAATCTCATAGGTGTACGCTGCTAAAATTAGAGCCCATCTTTGCATTCTTGCTGAGGCCAGTGTTGGCACACCAGTTTTTGGCCCCAAGATTTTCAACAATGGCTTATGGTCGGTCACTAACAGAAATTTCCTACCATAAAGGTATTCATGGAACTTCATAACCCCAAAAACCAGACCAAGAGCCTCTTTCTCAATCTGTGAATAATTCTGCTCTGTTTTTGTCAACATTCTCGAAGCAAATGCAATCGGTCTCTCACTTCCATCATTCATTTTATGACTAATCACCGCACCAACTCCATAAGGAGAGGCATCACAGGCTAACATCAGCGGTAAGTCAGGGTCATAATGTACTAACAATTTGTCAGACTGAAGAGATTGTTTTGCCTTTTCAAATGCACTTTGACATTTCTCTGACCATTCCCAAACAACATCTTTGTGCAGCAGTGCTGTCATGGGCTGAATCAAGGTAGATAGATTGGAGATAAACTTCCCATAATAATTCAACAGTGCTAAGAATGACCTGAGTTCCGTCACATTTTTCGGAACTGCAGCTTTCTGGATAGCATCTGTCTTTTCTCCCATTGGGTGAATGCCCATAGCATCTATGACATGCCCCAAGTACGACACACTGCTCTTCATAAACTCACACTTCTCTCGTTTTACCCTGAGATTGGAAACTTCTAGCCTCCTAAGAACCTCTTCCAAGGTAGCTAGGTGTCTGTCTGTATCCTTTCCAGTCAGTAAGATATCATCTAAGTAGCAGATGACACCGTCCAGCCCTTGAAGTACTTGATCCATTATCTTTTGAAAAATTGCCGGAGCACTGGCAACACCATATGGTAGTCTATTGTAATGATATAAACCCTTGTGCGTGTTGATAGTGAGGTAACGCCTTGAGCCTTCCTCTAGCTGCACTTGCTGATAAGCTTGTGATAAGTCTAGTTTGGTAAATTGCTGACCTCCAGCTAATTTAGCAAATAGATCTTGAGTTCGGGGTAGTGGATACTGTTCCACATTCAACCAGGGATTTACAGTGACCTTGTAGTCCCCACATATACGTACACTGTCATCTTTTTTAGGTACACAGACTATGGGAGCTGCCCACTCGCTATAGTTAGTTGGTGAAATTACCCCTTCAGCTTCTAATCTTGCCAGCTCTCTCTCTACAGCTTCTCTAAGTGCATAAGGCACATTTCTAGGCTTACAGAACTTGGGCACAGCATTTTCAGTTACTTGCAACCTTGCTTCGATGCCCTTGAGCTTTCCTAACTCAGGTTTGAATACTGCTGCATGTCTAGCACACACCTCATCCACTGTTTCAGCAGTCACTCGGTTGACTCTTGACCAGTCTAGTTTTAACTGGCTAATCCAGTCTCGACCCAACAATGCAGGACCCTTTCCTTTCACTACTAGTAGTTCTAGCTTTTTTGTGACCTCTTTGCATTTCACCTTTGCTGTGAATTTGCCTATCAGTTGCAATGATTCTTGGCTGTAAGTTTTCAGCACACAGTTAGCGAGGCTAAGTTTAACTGACTTAAACCTGCGTTGGTACAGACTTTCAGATATCACTGACGCAGCTGCGCCAGTGTCAACCTCCATTTTTACTCTGGCACCATTTACACTGACATATGCATAATAAGGTTTCACCACATCTGTACTGGAGTCCACTGCAAAAAGATCAACCCCTCCTCTGTCAAAAAGCTGACCAGTGTCACTATTTTGAACATCAACCATGCACCTGGATGGCACACAACCTTCTTCCGGGTTGTCTCGGAGCTGCAGCTTTCTACAGCCACGATTAGTGTATAGCGGGTGATCATTACGGCGCTGGGGAGCGTTGCAACCAGGGTCTCTCTCGCGCTGGGGAGCGTTGCAACTTTGACCTGTCCGCTGTTTGAGAACGCTGGCACCGTGACATGTCTCATGCTTGAGAGCGTTGCAATTTCCCTTGTTCTCTGTGTGCGCTGCCCCTGTTTTTACTCCTGCCATGCGTGAGCGGCATGCTTTCGCGATGTGTCCTCTTTTGTTACACTGGTGACACTCCACGTCCTTGAATCTGCACTCATCTGGTCTGTGTCCCTTACCACTGCAACGATAGCAAGGCTTCCCGCTAGCTGCAGGCTTTCTTGTCGCCTCACGCTGCTTCGTTTTAACTTGCTTATCCACCACATTAGCCTTGTAGGTTTTCTGTGAGAACTGTTGCACACTGTCTTTCGTTACTTCAAATGCAAGCGCCATTTCAACTGAAAGCGGTAACGTTAAGTCTTTAATGTGAGCTGCGCTGAGCAAACGATCTCTCAGTTCAGTGCTCTTAACCCCACACACGAACCTATCACGCAGTGCTTCGTCTAAAAATGTCCCAAACTTACATGTGGCAGCTAACTTTCTTAAATTAGCAATGTACTCACTTATGGTCTCGTTTTCCTTCTGACTTCTTCCGTGAAACTTGCATCTTTCGGCGATGAAATTGGTTTTCGGAACGTAATGCTGTTGTAGCAGTCCCACCAAATCCTCATAACTTTTTTCAGAAGGCTTAGCAGGCGCGCTCAAATCCATCAGCAAGCTATGCGCCCTTTTTCCTACCACAGTAAGAAAAACCGCCTTGGTTCTCTCCTCTTTGGTATCCAGGCCATTCGCTGCAAAGTACTGCTCTAGCCTCTGACGATAATTATCAAAACTTTCTTCACTTTCCTCGAAGTGGAAATCTTCTGGCTTCCCAAATGCCATTTTCTGCTCGACGGTCCTTTCACTCACCGAACGTCTCTGTGGCTCGTCTGGATTTTCTGTTGCGTCAGAGTCGCTTGACATGCTAACACTGTGTCTTCCAACTTAAAAATATCCCATCCTCGTCGCCAAAACTGTCGTGTATTAAGCACAACTATGTTCGGAATTAATTTTAAGCAGACAACTGGAAGGACACAAGACGCAGAACTGGTAAAAAGAAAGATATCTCTTTTATTTACGAACCAAACAAAAACCCTACACGAGCCATCCACCTCTGCTACCGGCGGAAAGTGAACTGCGCCCCTCGTGGCACAGTATCAATGTACATATTGACCGGAACAACAGATAAAAGCCCACCACCAGGCGTTTATCAAAATATAAGTCTTCTTCTCCATTAACCTCTCTGTGTTGGAACACCACAGGCGATAAACATTATTCAGCATTAGACTAAACCTGTCTGTTATATATATATTTATCCAATGAATCATAACCTAAACAATGCCTTTCTATTTCAGTTTATATAACCATTGTTATATTGTTGTCTATCTGTCTTCAAAAACTTACCAAATGGATGCTAAATCAAAGACATTCATTTCCACCTGACACTATGTATTCCTTCACAAAACTAAGCCATAGAAAGGTCCCCAGTGAAAGCCCTGCATTCCCACATCATAGAGGCTCTGATCTCAATGTTTATAAGATTATATTTGTAGTACCTGCAAATTTTTATATTAGATGTGAGTAAAAATTGAGAAATTTCAGTAGGTGCAAGCAGTTTTTTTCCCTCATAAAAAGGATATCAAGACTGTGTCAGAATTTACACATCAAATTATGACATATATGAGTAGCCCAGAATGTCCTGAAAACAAAAACATACAGCATATGTGGCTAACTCGTGTACTTACCATGTAATAAGACAAAAATCAAAGGGATAGAAAAGTTGAAAGGAGTAACCAATCACAAAAGGTGCAGCACAACAAGGAACAGGTGAAATCAACATTAAATACACACAGAAACTGGAAAACAAGCAAAAACACTAGGATGACAACACTAGGAAGGACTCGGGCCACAAGAATACACAGGAATAATGAAACATAGCAGTTACGGGGAAAACCAAATTAGGGAACTAAGTAATAAACAATAGGAAACAAAACAGAAAAACACAGGAACATAAAATCAAATACAACTGGTGAGGCATATGAATATATATGGCTTACTCATGTACAGTAAAATCAAAGGAATAAAAATATTCTCAAAAATGGATATGATAGAAAGGGTCAAAAGAAGCAGGACACGCAGGTTCGACTATCCTGGACCAGAAGTGATCAGTATGTGGGAAAGTGACCAGCAGAAGGTCACCACCTCACACCAGCTGTGAGACCCATGCCCGAAGAGGGAAAGAGACAAAAAAAATGGAGTCAGGTTATGATGTTTGTCACGATCAAGCGCGAGCAGAGCGGCGATCGTGAGGGTAGGCGAGCAAGGAACAGGCAAACAGGTCAAAGTCGGGGCAAAACTCAGGGTTTTAATGGGATCAGGGAGCAGGAAACACTAGACGGGAGATACAGACACCTAGCCACAATGACGGACAAGGGGAACAGGTAACCAGGACTTAAATAGGATGGGACTAATCAAAGTAAGCGGACAAAGCTGGAGACGATCATGGAATCACACGTGGCTAATCAGGGGGCGTGGCACACACGAGGAGCGAGATCATTGGGCAGAAAATATTTGGCTTGGACCATCAGTAAACCTAAATAGGGGAACAAGACAGACATGCAGAACAGACACAAGGACAGCAACCCAGACAAAGAATAAGGAGAAGTCCGAGACATGGCTGAAAATTTTAACATCGAAGTTAAAACCACTGCTGCATACAGCCCATGGAGCAATGGCCTTCTCGAATGGCATAATCGAAGGTTAACAGAAGTGCTGCTGAAACTCAAAAAGGATCCTGACAGCAACTGGGAAACTGCTCTAGATTGGGCTTTGATGGCAAAAACACAATGCAAAATGCTTTAGTCCATACCAGTTCGTTTTTGGACGCAATCCTAATCTTCCTTCGGTCCTTACTGACAGCCCACCTGCACTTGAGGGGACTACTGTGAGCGAATGGGTAGGGAACCACATCACTGCATTACATGCAGCGCGAAAATTTTTTCACTGAGGCAGAATGCTCTGAAAGAACAAGGAGAGCGTTGAGAAAACAGATTCGAAATACTGACACGAAATACACAGTAGGTGACAAGGCATATTACAAGCGTATGGATTGTGCTGAGTGGAAGGGACTAGGCACTGTAATTGGTCAATATGGTATGGTTGTATTTGTTAGGCATGGTGGCATATGTGTTCGTGTACATCACACAAGGCTTCGCTATGCGCGTAACTCAAATCAAGCAGAAACTGAGTGTGAAAGCCAAAATTTGGTGCAAGGAGAATGCTCTCAAAATGAAAGAGGTAACAACAGGTACACTCTTTCCACATCGGAAAGTGAGGAGGAAATGGAAAGACATGACATGGTCAACACTGATGGAGCAGGTGAGGTGGAGACGCTCAAGTAATGACACAACAAAATCCCTCAATCTGAGGAAAGGACAGGTTGTTCAGTATGTTAACAAAGGGAATAGAAGTACCTGCACAACTGAAATTCTTGGTCGTGTACGAAAGGCAACTGGAAAATCGAGTAACTGGTACAACTTGAAGTATTTAGAACCAGCCAGTATTGCTGGTACGTCTGGATCAGACAATCTTCAAACTGGACCATTTCAAACCTTAGAGACTCAATTCAGTCAAGAGGAGGAAAATGTGCTTGTGATGGATGATGTGTCACTTGAAGTAGCAAAACAAACTGAGTTAAGTAATTGGAAGAATAATAATGTTTTTGAAGAGGTCATAGATGTTGGCCAAAAATGCATTTCAACAAGATGGGTCTGCACAATGAAAGAGACCTCAAATGGACTTGTAGCAAAGGCGCGGCTGGTAGCTAGAGGCTTTGAAGAGCTTGACATTCAACAACGTCCTAAGGATTCTCCAACATGTGCATCTGAATCTTCTATCTGTGATATGCCAGAATAAGTGGAAACTCAATTATTTGCACATAAAATCTGCATTTCTGCAAGGGGCTCCATTAGACCGTGACATCTACATTCGTCCTCCACCCGAAGCTAACTGTGTTGGAAAGCTTTGGAAACTTCAAAAATGTGTTTATGGTCTTGCGGATGCCTCACTGTATTGGTACAAAAGAGTGAGAGACGCTGTGTTTGAAACAGGAGGCAAGGTGTCTCAGGTGGATCCAGCTGTGTTTTACTGGTTGGATCAGAAGGGCAATGTTAATGGAGTACTTGGATGTCATGTGGATGATTTCATTTGGGGAGGCACAACTGATTTCTCTGGTACTGTGATTTCTCACATGAAAAATACTTTTCAGGTTGGCAGAGAGGAGATGGATCATTTCTGTTACATTGGCATGGAAGTTTCCACAGACAATGGCACTGTCTTTGTACCGCAAGAAAGATATGCTAAGAGTTTGTCCTCTATTCACATTGACTCCACTCGGGCTTTACAGCGTGATTCTATACTTGATGAAGCTGAAGTAGATCAACGTAGATCTAAGGTTGGTCAGCTTCTCTGGATAGCAAGACAAAGTCGACCTGATGTCATGTTCGATGTGTGTTACCTAGCTTCATCAATGAAACATGCCACGGTACAAGACCGGCATGACGCCAAGAAAATTGTGACAAATTTGAAAACTGTCTGTGTGAAGCTGAAGATTCAGTTTTTGGTAAAACAAGAGAAACTGAAGCTTGTTCTTTTCAGTGACGCATCACTAGGAAACTTACCGAATGGAGGCACACAAGGTGGGCACTTCATCATGCTCATGGGACAGGATGGCAAGTTCTCACCACTGTGTTGGCAGTCGAAGAGAATAAGGAGGGTTGTTCGCAGAAGCCTTGCTGAAGAAACTCTTGCATTGGCTGATGGCATTGATAATGCAATATTCCTTTTTACACTGTGTTCAGAGCTCATCACAAGTGATGTAGATAGACTGAGGTTACGCATAACCTGTGACACAGACAACCATTCCCTAGTTGATGCTATCGGATCCACAAAATCTGTTATTGAGAAACGATTACAGCTTGAGATAAGCAGCATCAAAGAACTATTCGAAGGTGAAAAGGTCCAGAGTGTGATGTGGTCACCTACGCAGCTTGCAAACTGCTTGACCAAGAAAGGGGCAGCTGCTCTGCTGCTCCTAAAAACACTTAATGATGGAGTATGGCACTTGTAAAGAAAAAAAATGAGTGAGATTGTTGTCATGTTTATGTTTTACAAAAGAAAACATTAATGTTTAGACTGTTCAGGTTAGCTTTAATTGTTCAGTTGTGTGTTCAATTATTTTGTATATCGCAATGGTTATTGGGATTGCTCATGCATATTGGGCTAGGGGCAGAGTGTCGAGAGTAGCATGTTGTGAATGGATGTAAGATCGAAAATATAGTCTGTTATTAGCATAAGTTTATGGTGGTATGTTTCTTGAGTTAACACACTTATAATAATCAGGTGAATTTTGGAATTTGAGACATTTAAGATTAAAGAACTACTAATTAAAAAGAAGTCTACATGGGAGTATGATCCATGATTATGGGAGAAAAAAGAGAACTCTTTAGCTAGAGGATGTTGTAGTCTCCAGCTGTCACTAAGGCCAAAAAATTATTCATTAGATGATTAAGTGATCAGATTCAACAAGATGTGTTTCTTGTAATAGGCAAATATCTGCAGATAAACTGGACAAGTGTTGAAGAACTTTGATTCTTTTAACCTGGGAGTCAATACCACAGATATTCCAAGTTGCAAAGTTGAGGGAAGACATGTTGTAAGCTGTGGTTTATGAATGAAGGGGTTGAGTATGCATTCTTGTACCGTGCGCGCGTGTGTGTGTGTGTGTGTGTGTGTGAATGTATGGACCTATATCAGGGGAGGTGGGATGGGGGGAAGTGAAGGTATCATTATTAGCATGATGAAGTGTAAATATATTATCTACTAGGAATATAGATAGGAAAGATGTACGAGATGGGGAGTTTAGAGAGGCATAAAATAACAACTAACAGAACGAACCAGGGCTCCAGACTAACTTTTTGCATTGACTGCACTGGTGTGCCTAACTTTTTCATTTAGGTGCATTGCCACGAAATTAAGGTGCACCCAATTTTTTCACAATACAGGATTTGATTCTTTGAGATGACAACAAAAGCACTGTTACCGGCCATGCTTTGGCTGGATTTTTTGCATTGCATCACATTGATCATTTTATCATACAGTACCTAAGCCACAGAAATTGGGCTAGCCAGTCTTTCCGAAATGCATATATTATGGCCTTTTTATGTTCCGATGGCTCTGGTTCAGAGTCTGATGCCATCTGCGATGCTTGGCCAGGGTTACTTACCAGGGACAGGGGTGACGGATGGTTGAATTATTATCTCTGCTGATGGTGTAAGGTTTAAGTTGTACCTTTTAGAGCCAGGGTTGGGAACATGTGTAATAGGTAGCAAAGCATTTTTATTAACTAAAAAACTTTCAGGACTTCTCTTCAGATCCGGCCCTTCTTTACCTTTGATTGGCTGTGACTTTGATGTTCTTCTTAATAATAATAATAATACATTTTATTTGCATTTAATAATACAATATATTTTAGCAATCTCAAAGTGCTACAAAGTAAAAGAGTAGTGTAATAAAAATACTATAAAAAAAAAATACTAGACTATACTGTAAAATACTTAACTAAATGTCTTTCTAAAAAGATAGGTTTTTATATTTTTTTTAAAAACTGTGGGGCTCTCAGGTAGTCAGGGAGGGCGTTCCACAGCCTTGGTGTCACAGATGAAAAGGCCCTATCAGCCATGCTGCGGAGCTTGGTTCTGGGGACTTGGAGGGTGTTAGTGTGTACAGAGCGGAGTGTGCGTGAGGAGGTATGGGGGGTGAGGAGTTCTTATAAGTAAAGGGTCAGTTATTGGACTTCTGTGCTAACCACAGTTTGTCCATAACAAACATAAGTGCCCTTGGCACCAGAGCACCCTAGACTGCAGTTCGATGATTGATTTTGTAATTATGTCATTAGATCTGTGTCCGTGTGTTTTGGACACTCAGGTAAAGAGAGGAGCTGAGCTGTCAACTGATCACCACCTAGTGGTGAGTTGTATCTGATGGTGGAGAAAGATGCCGGATAGACCTGTTCGACCCAAACATATAGTGTGGGTATGCTGGGAGCGTCTGGTGGAGGCCCCTGTCTGGGAGATCTTTAACTCACACCTCTATCAGAACTTCTATTTACTCTGAAGGAAGTCAGGTGGCATGGAGCCTGAGTGGGCCATGTTCTAGGACTTCATCTGTGGCCGTAAGGTTGTTCATGCCTGTAGTGGCGGCAATCTCCAAACCCGGTGGACTCTGAGGGGAACTTGCCCATCTCTAGGGCTAAAGTCACTGAAGTAGTTAAAAAAAGTGGAAAGGCTCCAGGGATGGATGAGATTTGCCATGAGTTCTTGAAGGCTCTTGATGCTGTTTGGCTGTCTCGGTTGTAGGAATTATTAGCTCAGGTATATTTTAATATCTCCACCAATATGTTTTGAAATTAATTAACTTTTAATTAATTATTATTTAATGCTGATTAGTAACCAATTGTTATGCCGAATGGTCGGCTCCTCCAAACTCAATTGCGAATCCCCGTGAGTCTGTTAATGTGAGACTTAAATGGGATTCATTAATAACCAGTATCGCTTAATAACCTGGGTTAGTAGGCTCGTCCAGCGAGCTGGGTCACCAGGTAATGTAAACGATCGGTAGCGAAGCTCCCCTCACGGCCAATGAGAGAGAGTCTCGCGATATTTCAGGCGAGTTTGAGGTTTCAGAGCGTAGTAGCCAGATCGCACAGAGGCAGGGACTATTGTGAGCACTCAATGACGGAGGCTGAAGTTGTGTAAAAAGACATGCATTTATTCCTACAACTAACATAAGACAGACATTACACCTAACAAACAATAAACATGAAATAATGGAATAGACACAAACGATGTAATCATGAAAATGCAATGACCAGATTTAAAATGATTAACCTAAAAAGGGAAAAACTGTTCTGCAAAGCAAGCAGTTTGTAGGAATATAAACCTAAAGGAATATAGCAGGTGAATAGGACAGTTTAGGTTGTTAGAAAGGAAAGGAAGTTGGTTTACTTGGATGCAGGAAAGAGGGAGGTCTTTGCAGTTGGTTGCAGTGGCTGATGAGCTGATGGGTGATGGCTCTCAGGGAGGCGCGGTGTTTGCAGCGGTTGTTGGAGTGGAGTCCCTCCGGTTCTTTCTTCTGGTGAAGCTTGGGCTGAGTTGCAGTTCTTTGGGTCTTCACCGACGGGCTTCAAGAACGCTGCTTGTTTCTCCTTTTTCTCCCCTTTTCTCCGCTCTTTGTTCTGAGGTGCCAGGTTTTATAGCATAAGGTTCGTGATTAGGAGTGACCAGGAATTCGAGTCCTGGACCAATGGCTGACCATCCATTTGGTGGGCTTTCGAAAGGGGGTCGGTATCAGTCCTTTTGGGATTTATGACCAGACTGACTTCTCTGGTAATGATGATTTTCATTAGGCTGGTGTAACTTTTGATATATCCACTTTTGTGATAACCACTGACCAGATTTGGAAACTGGAGTGATTTTCCTTCGGTTTGATACCAAACATGCCATACCAGCCTAGCGGTTCACACCAAATACCATCTGTGATGATTAATTAATGATTACTTATATTATGCTATTATGTTATGTTCTATTACTCACACCAGTATATGGTACAGGTGGTTTAGGTTGTACCTCAACAGATATTACCCTTTATACAGACATTATATGACATATTCTCATGTCATAAGCACATCTTACCCTTAGATAGGCATGGTAGAATACAAAGATCAGATAAGGGTTGCCGAGGAATGTGGCAAAGAAAAGGGGGGGGAGAAGGTTTGTCAAACAAAGAAAAAGAATCTCCAAAAGTTAAGACACATTCGAACATAACCTGTACATATCTGTATATTAAGACTAGTAGTCAAGAGTAAATACATATACAGATATACAAAAGCCAAACTTAAAAGAAACTTTATTTGGGGTGTTGGTCTGTTCGGTGAGTGGTATGTAAGGCAGGATGTCTGGGGAGGGGGTTGTGTGCCAAGTCGAGAGACCCCTGTCCTTGGGGTCCACTCTGCTGTCTGTAGGTCGTTAAAACTTTGAGCAATAAAAGTTGGAGTGCTGGCCTCCCTGGTTATCTGAGTGTGTGGGGTCACGAACCCCCCTTTTGAGGCCTAGGCCGATGTGTGCCTTCTCGTACCAGGGTAGGCCTTGTCTCAAGCCACCTGGAATTTAAGCTTTGTGATATGTGCATGTGTGATCCTACACGGTTGACATGCCTCTTCAGCATTGCTTGGGCGTTGGGGACAGTGCCTTTGCATTGGCAGAGTGGGGTGGTGGTCCCAGTTTTTAAGAAAGGGGGCAGGAGGATGTGTCCCAAATCCTTGGCATGGTCTATGCTGGGGTACTGGAGAGTAGGGTCTGTCCATTGGTCGAACGTCGGATCCAGGAGGAACAATGCGGATTCTGTTCTGGCCGCAGTATATTGGAGGGTTTATGGGATTTTGCCCAACCAGTTAACATGTGCTTTGTGGACTTGGAAAGGGCATATTACTGTGTCCCTCGGAGGGTATTGTGGGGGGTGCTCCAGGAGTATGGGGTACAGGGTCCATTGTCATGGGCCATTAGATCCCTGAACAAACAGCAACCTTGGTTCGCATTGCCAGCAGTTAGTCAAATTCGTTCATGGTGGGTGTTGGACTACCCTTGTCAGGGCTACCCTTTGTCACCGATTCTGCTCATAACTTGGACAGAATTTCTTAGCATAGCCAAGGGGCAAAGGGGGTCTGGTTCGGGGGCTTCAGGATTGCATCGTCATAGGGAAGTTTAGACATTTGGGAAGGAGCTTAGACATTTGGGAAGGGCTTAAAGTACAGCCGCTGCTCCTCCACATTGAAAGGAGCCAGTTGAGGTGGTTTGTGCATCTATCTAGGATGCCTCTTGAACAGCTCCCTGGGGAAGTGTTACAGGCATGTCCAACTGGGAGGAGGCCCGGGGCATACTCAACTCACGCTGGAGAGTTAATGTCTCTTGGCTGGCCTGGGAATGCCTTTGTATTCCCCTGGAGAAGCTGGAGCATCCCTGTTTAGACTGCTGCCTCTGCAACCTGACCCTGGATAAGCGGCAGAGAATGGAATGCAATGGATTAGAATAGAAGGCCTGTATTGTCATTGTAAAAATTACAATGAAATTATGAGTGCTACTTCAGCTGGGTTCATTTCTTCAACATAAAAAAGACAAAAACATAAAAAGATACAGATGACATGCAACAGTATTGAGTAACAAGAACAGTAACACATCACACGATAAAAAACAAATAATTGAAATTGCACTTGTCCACATACAGTAATTGCACTACAGGATACACATTTACCTCAGTTTAAAATGAAAAAAAAATGGTGTGAATGATGCTTGTTTAATAGTTTGCGTAATCAACAATATCATCTAGGTAGGCATCCATATTTGCAACACAAGAAAGAACTAAGTTGATTATGTGTTGAAATGCAACATAAGCAAGTAAATTCTGCTAAACTGGAGAAGTACACAACAATTCTCCCTTAAATAGTTTCAATGGACCACACACTGTTTGCCCAAACACAAGTTCTGTGGGCTAAACCCATAAGATTCCTGTAATGTTCCACAAGCAGCAAACAATATGAGAGGTATAGCTTCATCTCAGTTTTTGTCATGTTCTAAACAATAGGTCCTAAGCATCAATTTAAAACTTTGATGAACATGTTCCACATTTCCTTTTGATTGAAGGTGGTATGGACCAGATGCAGTATGTCGTATTGATAACTGGTTAAACACCTTAAACATAAAGTTCGTACCCCGATCTGTCTGAACAACCCCGGACAACCCAAAGATTGAGAAAAACTTAGTTAAAACTTTGACAACAGCAGAGGCAGTTATTTTCCGTAGAGGAATTGTCTCTGGGTAGCATGTAGCAATGCATAGCATAGTTAAAAGGAACTGGTTACCAGTTTTTGTCTTAGGAAAGGATCCACACAATCAATAACGATGTTTAACTCAATATTTACTGTTATTTGTTAATTTGTTAATCCTAGAAATAAATTATAACCACAAAAATACCTTTATAATAGTACTTAGTCACAGCAAAAATAATTATACTTCAGGGAGCTAATGTGTCAATGGAATATCAAAAAAGTAGTGTATGGCTGAATTTTACTAAAATAGTCAGGGAGTCAGGTCATTATCACAGTACAGCTTACCATCAATATACCATTTGTTGACAGTGATCACAGCTTTCTTACCCTTCACGATGGATTGTTTTCTGATGCTGAGTAAGGACTTGCATCTGTTCAATATCTCATGAGTAAATTGGTTGTCGAGTCTGTCTCTTTAAGTAGTTTGCCCTGTCGTTGAACAAGTTGTTTATGCTATTTCACAATAATCAGTTGGGGATGATTGATATTGATCTTTACTCTCCCGTTTACATGGGTACGTCAGCACTGGCATGTTGACAGGTTGCTTCCACCTGTATCTTGTGTAAAATTCTGTGATTCCCTTTCTATAGGCTGTCTGACTGTAAAGTCGCAGAGAGAAGCTGTTCATTCCTGGCTTCAGCTCTGAGGTCAAATCTCTCACACCTGAGAGAGCTGGATCTGAGCTACAATCACCCAGGAGACTCAGGAGTGATGCTGCTCTCTGCTGTACTGGAGGATCCCAGCTGTAAACTGGAGAAGCTGAAGTAAGTAGAGAATAGACCTGCCACAATTAGTCAACGCAGGCAACGACATTGATGCTGAAAATATTTTAATACAATTTATTTTATTTAAGAGTGAACTTTACTGGATTTCTAAAACACTTCAATTCCATCCATCCATCCATCCATTTTCCAAACCGCTTATCCTATTGGGTCGCGGAGGGTCCGGAGCCTATCCCGGAAGCAATGGGCACGAGACAGGGAACAACCCAGGATGGGGGGCCAGCCAATCGCAGGGCACACTCACACACCATTCACTCACACATGCACACCTATGGGCAATTTAGTGACTCCAATTAGCCTCAGCATGTCTTTGGACTGTGGGGGGGAAACCGGAGTACCCGGAGGAAACCCCACAACGACATGGGGAGAACATGCAAACTCCACACACATGTAACCCAGGCGGAGACTCGAACCCGGGTCCCAGAGGTGTGAGGCAACAGTGCTAATCACTGCACCACCATGCTGCCCACACTTCAATTCATTCTAACAATTTTTTTCTGTTAATATCCATCCATCCATCCATCCATCCATTTTCTAAACCGCTTATCCTACTTGGTCGCGGGGGTCCGGAGCCTATCCCGGAAGCAATGGGGACGAGGCAGGGACCAAACCAGGATGGGGGTTGGCAGGGCACACTCACACACCATTCACTCACACATGCACACGTACGGGCATTTTAGCAAGTCCAATTAGCCTCACACCTCTGGGACTTGGGTTTGAGTCACCGCTGGGGTTCTGTGTGTGCAGAGTTCACATGTTCTCCCCATGTCACTGAAGGGTTTCCTCCAGGTACTCCGGTTTCCCCCCACAATCCAAAGACATGCTGAGGCTAACTGGAGTTACTAAATTGCCCGTAGATGTGCATGTGTGAGTGAATGGTGTGTGAGTGTGCCCTGCGATGGGCTGGCCCCCCATCCTGGGATGTTCCCTGCCTTGTACCCATAGCTTCCGGGATAGGCTCCGGACCCCCTGCGACCCAGTAGGATAAGCGGTTTGGAAAATGGATGGATGGATGGATGGGTTTCGGCTGTTCCCACAGCGGATCATCTGTTTCCATTTCTTCCTGTTCTCTGCATCTTCCTCTTGCACAATAATAATACTTTATTGATTGATATGAAATCATCTTTACGCCTCCCTCAACTTGCACTTTGTAGAGTAAGTTGTCTGTGAAGGGCAGCCACCCGTAACGGCGCCCAGGGAGCTGGGGGTTAAGGGCCTTGCTCAAGGACCCTCAGATGTGCTGAGGCTAACTGGAGTGTGTGAATAGATTAACCTTGGTACGCACAGAGCTTCCCTATATGTCCTTGTTCCCCTACAGATATCGCTCTCCACACTAACATCTCTCAAGCATTATGTACTGAACCAAATACCAAGCTGTTATGGCAGATCTCCTACAATTGTTTCCCATTAATCTAATACCATATTGTAATTTCTAAACTTCCTCAAACATTACCAAGTAAACTAACAGTATACTGTCATGGCTAACCTCTATCATACCCTGATCTAACACTATACTGTCATGGTTACGCTCTCTCAAGCCTTACCCCCTTTTCTAACAGCATACTTTTATGACTGAGAACCTTGTTGTTTCAGGCATTATTAATGGTAATTAAAGATAAACATAATATTACTTTATGTCATGACCCACTCGTCCTTCCATGCGCCATGCCCCCTCATCAACCCCGTGTGGATTCCCCGTGTTTACCAGCTGTTTTGCATCATTTCAGATTAGTTCACTGTATTTAAGTCCATGTCAGAGTATGTTTCCCAAGTTCTGTCATTAACATTACATGTATTTGGAGAGTGTTCCCCCGTGAATAAAGTCCTTTGTCCGCATTCACGGCTTCCTTCGCCTGCTTCCTTGTGTCACTTGTGACACTTTAAGTATTTTTAAATAATGGTCAAAGAAAGTATTTGGCATTATTTAAAAATTACAGTTACTTTTAGATGCAATAATTAGTTTAATTTTGTTGTAGTTTTTTATCTTTATTTTATAGTTGTATCGTGACTTTATGAAAATGTTTTTTTTTTTATGGTTTTAGTTCTACTTTTTGTTATGGATAATTACCATGCTACAGAATGCGTTTTACAAAAAAGAAACTGGACAGGGCAACCCATAATGCCTTTCAGCAGTAACGTAACAAAATGAACAAACACAAAGCTTATTTTTTTCTTCTCTTACTTCCTTACATGTATATTCCACAAACCAATCAGCTATCAAATCATGCTAGAAATAATTAAGAAGTAAAGCAGGAAACCAGTCATTCTTAGCACACAATTTGTGTTGGTTAGCGGAACTAATAGACAATAAAAGTGAGTTACGGATAAAAATATACCAGACACTAATCAAAACCAGGGTGACTGTTAATGTGTTTTTAAAAAGCTGTTCAAGTACATTCATTGTTTTTTAAAAAATCTCTTCTATAATAGCTCACTTTATTGTCATATACAGTGCACCAATGAAAGAAGTGGTTTTATAAGTGTTTAATTTTCCTAAGGGTGGACCAATGTGAACTCACAGAGACATGCTGTGAAGCGCTGGCTACAGCTCTCAGATCAAACTCCTCACACCTGAGAGAGCTGGACCTGAGTGACAATGACCTACAGGATCTAGGAGTGAAACTGCTCTCTGCTGGACTGGGGGATTCACACTGTAAACTAGAGATAGCAAGGTCAGTATTACTGGTTATTCCACACTGTTAACTATAATTACTTAAAGGAGTCACACTGTAAATATGAAAGTAGTCACATTTACTTAAATGTAACATTTGAAATGATGAGCTGAACTTATTTATTGGAGAGTTTTTGTCTGTCTTTCTGCAGGCTGTCAGGCTGTGGAGTCACACAGAGAGGCTGTTCTTCCCTAGCTTTAGGTCTGAGGTCAAACCTCTCAAACCTGAGAGAGCTGGATCTGAGCTACAATCACCCTGGAGACTCAGGAGTGAAGCTGCTCTCTGCTGTACTGGAGGATCCCAGCTGTAAACTGGAGAAGCTGAAGTGAGTACAGAGTGTATGTCTGACACACTACAGATACTTATGCATGTATGTGAAGAGTTACCAATAAACAAATGGATACAGTGCCATTCATTTTGCTTCTCTTACAGTGTGGACCACAGTGGAGAGTGCAGGACCAGACCAGGCTTAGAGAAATGTAAGTTTGTTTGCATCTCTTTCTTAATAATGCTATTAATACAACCTTGAATTCACGCATCGAATTCACGCAATTGTTGTCAGGTTGCGGGGTAGATGGGCAGGCAGGCAGCGGGTACGGAGGAGGCAGGAAGGCGAGGATGAGGAAAAAACGGGTTTATTCAGGGAACGGGGAAGACAGGGCTGACGGCGACAAACTAACATTAATGACAAGTCTGGGGAAGACGGACTCAGAATACATAAGACAAGCAGAAAATAACAGAAAACAGCTGGGCACGATCGGGGAAGCACACGTGGATGATCAGGGGGTGTGGCACACAAAAGGACTGTGTTAATGACTGGACTGGGGAAACATATGCGGACTTAAATACACAGGACTAATTAACAACAATGAGAAACAGCTGATAACACAGGGATTCCACATGAGGTAGATAAGGGAGCGTGGCACACTTGAGGATCGGACGAGCATGGACACACAGAACATGAACAAGGAAAACAACAAGCGACAAACACAGGGGCATCAAAAAAGGAAACATGGGACCCGGGGACACTAGAGGAAATGACACAGGGGGAGCACCAACCGGAGGAACGAAGGGACCAGTAGTGAACAAAAGGTGGAACAGAGGGATGGGGAGAAAACACAGGGGGCACAAAACTAGGAGGCAAGGAGGCGAAGGGCAGGAGGAAGTGAGGAGCCAAAGGGAAGGTGGGGGTAGTTGGAGACCCGGGTGAACTGCAGGCAACTAATGAGGCTTTGGAGTTGGGACTGTAGCCGGCCGACGTGTTACCACAGGCAAGACTCGGGGATTACAGACAAGCCAGGGGGCTGGGCAGGTGGGACCTGACACCTGCGCAGGTGTCCTCTCCCTCTGCGGGACACCGAGAGATGAGGTCCTGGCAGGGATCTGCCTCGAAGTGGCAGGGGAGGCGTCACTCCAGAGGGAGTCACATGAGAAGTCAGGGTGATCCCGTAGAGGTCCCATTCGAGCTCCTCCTCCATCTCCACCAAGGTAGGAGGAGCAATGGTCCAATAGTCAGGGACCTTCTCGAAGACAGGGACCGGGCCACAGGAGCAGGAACCAGGGAAACAGAATCCGGGGCACGGGAGCAGGAACCAGGGAAACAGGGACCTCCTCGGGGACAAGAGCAAGAGGTGGCAGAGCAGGAACCACTGGGACTGGAACTACGAAGGGTGAAGCAGGAACCACGGGGGTCGGAGCAGGAACCACCTTTTTAAGGGACTTGGGAATCTGCGGGATGGCATCCTCGAGTGCCCTGGCACCTTTCAGTGCCAAGCGCATACCCCGAAAACGTACAAGCGACGGGTGCACCCTTAGGCGAAGCTTCGTGCGTAAGCAGCGGGGAATCCCAGTGAGGCAAACACCGCCAGGTCCAGAATCAGGAGGGGTTTCTCCCAACATGCTGCAGGGCAAGCAGTGGAGACCGAAATGGCCCCCAGGAAGACACCAGGAGTGTCTTCCCGTCTGCAGTCTCTCCGCTTTTTCTTTTAGCTGGTAGCCTTGGTTGGCTCTGCCACTCCCAAAGGAAAATGGGGCAAGCCACAGTCCAGGTATACCTGCCCAAACATTGTTTCCACGACTCCACTTCTCAGTTGTAGGAGGTTTTGGCGTACCTCCTCCATGAGTGGCGAGTCCCAAGCAAGGGAAATCTTCTCCAAAATATCCTTAATCCGAGTAGCATGGGTGCGAGCAGTGGGGTCAGTTTTAACCTCAGACTGTTGCAGCCAGTACACAATCTCATCTGTGAGTCCAAGATATTCTTCCTTGGTCAGATGAGACATTTCTTTAACGAGTCCGGTCATTCTGCTGTGATTGCCAGGACACGGACCGGGGAAGCAGGACATAAGCCATGGAGTCGGGTAACGTGGAATTTATTCGGGTCAAAAACACTCAAAAACATGAAACGACGTCACACAACATTAATGACCGGAATGGGGAAATATACTTTAATGCGGACTTAAATGCAGAGGACTAATTAACAACAACAAGAAACAGCTGGTAACATGGGGATTCCACACGAGGTAGACAGGGGGCGTGGCACATGGGAGGATGCGTTGAGCAGGGCATGACAGTAACAAATAAAGAAATCACAGATATGATACAAGACTATTTTTCACTGTTGAACTTTATATTTTTATGAAAGATACCTTAAATAAACAGTATTCAAATATTTTAATTGTTACAGTTTTGTCCAGATCAAGTAGAGGAAAAAATATGGAATCATCAACTGAAAAATACACAATTAGTACTTTGTTGCTACTCCTCAGGCTTTCATCATGCTCTGAATTCTGTGAGCCATGGAAGTTTCTCATGTAATTGTGTTGATATGCCTTTTATGAAGAAATGTTCTGTGGCCAGATTGTCATGACCTGCTCGTACAATCCTTCAGTGTTCCATGCCCCTCTCATTATCTAGTGTGAAATCCCGATGTGACCAGCTGTCCCGTGTTATTTCTGATTAGACTCTTCTATTTAAGTCCATGTTCGTGTATGTTTCCCTGGTCCTGCCATTGACTTTGTTCCGTGGTGACGTCCTTACGTGAGTCCTGTCATACTGTGATGACCGTGTGCAGGGCGAGCGAACAGGAAGCGGGGAATCAGGGCTGGCAGAACACAACACGGTGAAAACTGAAACTTCCTATTGGTTCTTCAGCAAAAGCTCCACCAAGCCAAAATGTAACCCTATCAAGCCTGGTGAGCTTTTACTGTCATTAGCTGCCTGCTCCTAGCTTACAATCCATGCAGAATTAACCATGAAAATGAACCTAAAAAGTACTAAATCATTTTAATGTTTATGCAAATTCACTTCTTGCTTTTTTTTCTTTTTAACGGTGAAACAGAAATATGTGTAATCAGTTTCTACATAAGCTAAAACAGAACTGCTTCATTGCAAATATGAGACACCAAACTGGACAAAAAAGAGTTCATGTGCACCCACACTTTTGTATGACGTGCCATTTAAACATCATTTAAAAATGCACCACTGATTTTTATTGCTGGTCAAAAGCACAATGTCATTTCACTGCCTTAAAATAGCAATGTGCAAGCAACGCCTCATTTAAAGAACACCACTCCTATGAGTGGAAAGCAAAATCATTTGCTATTTTGACAATGTGTGCATGGCATGAAAATTAGCAATGCGCTGGTATGAAACTAGCAGAATCCTCACGCTTTTCACTGGTGGAAAATAGAGCCCATAGTTTTCCCCAAGCTGCCAATGATACTGGACTTTTGCCTCAGTCTCTAATTAACACTGCTCTGAGGAGGTTAGAAGGAAGTTCATATTTTAGGTGAAGCTATGTTGTTTTTGTATCATACAGAAAAATAAAGTACAGGCTAAAGTGCAGCGCTGACCCAAGTGAATCTGTCAGCTGCTCTCACATACAGAGCAGGGGCAGCAAGGAGCACGAGTATATTGGGAGTAAAATGTTTGTATTGGAGTGAGTTCTGTGTTAGTAAGTGTGTGAAGTGTAACAGTGCTAAAATGGCAGAGATGGTGGTCTGCGTGATGATATTAGCGGCTGTTCCTCTTGCCTACAGACTCCTGCCAGCTGACACTGGACCCCAACACAGCAAACAGACACCTGTCTCTGTCAGGGGAGAACAAGAAGGCAACATGGCGGGAAGAAGAGCAGCCATATTCTGATCATCCAGAGAGATTTGACTTCTGGAGCCAAGTTCTGTGCAGAGAGAGTCTGACTGGTCGCAGTTATTGGGAAGTCGAGTGGAGTGGAAATGGAGCCTGGATAGGAGTGACTTATAAAGGGATCGGGAGGAAAGGAGAGAGTGATGACTGTGGGCTTGGATTCAATGACAAGTCATGGAGTCTGCGCTGTGATCCTGACAGTTACTCTGTCTTGCACAATTATAAACGGACTGACATACCCATACAGCCCTCAGATTCCAACAGAGTAGGAATATATCTGGACTGGGAGGCTGGCACTCTGTCCTTTTACAGAGTCTCCTCTGATGGACTGACCCTGCTGCACAGGATCACCTCCTCATTCACTAAGCCCCTCTGTCCAGGGTTTGGTGTTTATGCTACCAACTCCTCAGTGTTGCTGTGCATGCAGGAATAGCTCGTTGCATGCTGGAGGAATCATTTTTACTGCATCATAGTCACATGCAGCCATGATGTTGTGATTGATGCAGAATGTAGTCTGGCATTATCTTGTTGAAAAATGCAGGGTCTTCCCTGAAAGAGATGACGTCTGGATGGGAGCATATGTTGTTCTAGAACATGAATATATTTTTCTTCATTGATGGTGCCTTTCCAGACATGCAAGCTGCCCATGCCACACGCACTCATGCAACCCCATACCATCAGAGATGCAGGCTTCTGAACTCTTCCAAAAAGAACTTCGAATCGTGACTCGTCTGACCACAGAACAGTCTTCCATTTTGCCACACTCCATTTTAAATGATCCCTGGTCCAGTGAAAATGCCTGAGCTTGTGGATCTTGCTTAGAAATGGCTTCTTCTTTGCACTCTGGAGTTTCAGCTGGCAACGGCGGATGGCACGGTGGATTGTGTTCACTGACAATGGTTTCTGGAAGTATTCCTGAGCCCATTCTGTGATTTCCTTTACAGTAGCATTCCTGTTTATGGTGCAGTGTCGTTTAAGGGCCCGGAGATCACGGGCATCCAGTATGGTTTTACACCCTTGACCCTTACGCACAGAGATTGTTCCAGATTCTCTGAATCTTCGGATGATGTTATGCACAGTTGATGATGATAACTGCAAAGTCTTTGCAATTTTTTGCTGGGTAACACCTTTCTGATATTGCTCCACTATCTTTCTGCGCAACATTGTGGGAATTGGTGATCCTCTACCCATCTTGGCTTCTGAGAGACACTGCCACTTTTTTTACCCAATTTTATACCCAATCATGTTGCCAATTGACGTATTTAGTGTTAATTCATCTTCCAGCTCCTCGTTATGCTCAAATTTACTTTTTCCAGCCTCTTACTGCTACTTGTCCCAACTTTTTTGGGATTTGTTGACACCGTGAAATTTTTAATCAACATATTTTTCCTTTGAAATGATACATTTACTCGGATTAAACTTTTGATCTGTCATCTACGTTCTATTACAAATAAAATATTGACATTTGCCATCTCCACATCATTGTATTCAGTTTTTATTCACAATTTGTTTAGTGTCCCAACTTTTTTGGAATCCGGTTTGTACTCATAATGTAATCATTACAATGTAATCATCATAATGTAATCAACAAAATGTAATCATTTAAGCCTGTCTCTGCACCTTTTTTTAGCCTCAAAATTTCTGTTAGCTATTTCATGTTAGCCCTAGTAGTAGTAGCACCTTATTTAGTGCTGCAGCGTATCACAATGTTGAAGATCAAATTTATTATCAACCTTGTAGCCAAGCAATGTGTAACAAGTTGAAGCTGCCAAGAGGCTGAGATGATCACGCTACAATTATAAGCTGAGGGACCAAACAGTAAAAGATATGATTGACAAACATATCATCTAGAGGTGTAGATCAAGGGAGAAAACAAAGGTGGTGAATGGTTAACCTGCATAATCCTTTTTATTCTGAAATGTATGTTACACAAAAATAAATAACAAATAGCAAGCTGAACAAACATACAAAATATCTTTTTATTCTCTTTGACTAAAATGTAATGAAATGTAAACCTGATGGTGAGGAGGGACTTTTCCCCTCCCCTGTATGTATACGTTTTATGTATGTGGGGATCTGAAAGGGGGGCAGCATGGTGGTGCAGTGGTTAGCACTGTTGCCTCACACCTCTGGGACCCGGATTCGAGTCTCCGCCTGAGTTACATGTGTGTGGAGTTTGCATGTTCTCCCCATGTCGTCGTGGGGTTTCCTCCGGGTACTCCGGTTTCCCCCCACAGTCCAAAAACATGCTGAGGCTAATTGGAGTTACTAAATTGCCCGTAGGTGTGCATGTGAGAGTGAATGGTGTGTGAGTGTGCCCTGCGATGGGCTGGCCCCCCATCCTGGGTTGTTCCCTGCCTCGTGCCCATTGCTTCCGGGATAGGCTCCGGACCCCCCATGACCCAGTAGGATAAGCGGTTTGGAGGATGGATGGATGGATGGATGGGATCTGAAAGGGCTGACAGGGGTAGTCACATGACACTGGTAATTACACCACACATGACCCACCAGGAAGTTGCAAAAGTTTGCCAAAGTGGAATCTCATTCTTTTTTTGCTGTGTTTCAGGACTGGACACGAGTTGGGCTCCTCCTCCCTGTGGGTAAGGAAAGGAGGATAGGGCATGTTTGAGGAAACTGGAATGCTTATGTTTGATTTTAATTTTACCAGGGTGATTGCTAGAAGCATGTAACTCTTCATGGAGGACACAGACTGGAATTTTATCGTTTGACGTGATCCCCTAGAAGTTGCTGGGCTCCAATCATTGGGGCTCTGGTAACTGGGGTCATGTTTGTAAGATTTAGAAAGGTTTATGCTTGTTTCTTTGTACCTGTAGCATTTGGACACTTCCTCTTTGTGTTACTGTGCTGCGAGGGCATTAAGCATTAATATTTGCCGGATATTCCGCCCTCTACACGCCCCCGGTCAACCATACATGGTCAATGCAAATCACCTCATGCAAATTTAACCCTCCAATATAAACCTGAAAAACTCATGGCATCATGGCAACCGAGGGGAAAAGTAAAAAGAGAAATTTCTCTGAAACCAAGATAGATGTGCTTGTGGGCGAAGTGAAAAGCAGAAAATATTGTTTGGTGGTCACAATAGTGGGGTGACAAACAAAAAAAGGCAGTTAGTGGCAACAGGTAAGGAATGCTGTGAATGAAGTGAAACAAGACAGTGCCTGAAATAAAAAAGTAATCAGATCTGAAAGTGATTATAAAAAAAAAAAGAATTGCAGGGCATGGAAAGAGCGTATCTGCTACCAGAGGTGGTGAGGACACATCGGAACTAACACCTCTGGAAACCCGGATGGCTTCAATACTGGGGGAAACGAGTGGGGGGTGTCTGAGAAAGAGGGGGAGACAGACATGGCCGAAACGATACAAATAAAAACTGCTTACCGTGTATTTGTGAGGAAAAAAAAAGTTTGACTTGACAAAGCACAATGGTTTTGTTGTCCCCCAACGAGAGATAATGGGAGCAGTAGGTGGTGAGGAGTTGCAGGAGGTGGCTGAAGAGCACCTGGGTTTCCCCAGCACCAGCGCGTCCCATGTGCATGTAGCCTCTGGAAGTGGCCAGGTTCTGACTGAGGCTGTCAGGCGACACAACAAGATACAATTACAGAAATCAAAGTAATTTTGGATGAATTGAAACAAATAAGAGTTGCGTTAGGTGATCTCAGCAACATTATAAGATCTTGTTAAAAAAATACACCTTTGCACTGCTGTCTTCACAAATGCTGCATTACATCTTCCCTGAGTCTTGCTCCAAATTGATAGCCTTCCTGTCGAGTACGGGGCTGTGGGTCTGGGTCCTCGTGCTGTGGTAAAGGCAGGCCAGGAGGGAGAGGAATCCCGTTCCTTTGTGCAATGTTGTGCAACACAGCACAGGCTCTAATAATCCGGCACACTTTTGGGGGGTGGTATAACAACTGGCCACCTGATGCGTCTAAACATCTGCATTTCAGCAGTCCGATCGCACGCTCCACAATGGTGCGCGCAGGAGCGTGAGCATCGCTATAGCGATGTTCCTGTGCGTTCCGGGTGTTCGAAAGGTCGGTGAGGAGCCAGCACTTCAGAGAGTAGCCACTGTCACCTGCATTTCATAACAGAATGATGCAATGCATGAACAATGAATAGTTATAAATTACACAATGTTTTTATCACCTTACGAAGAAGCCAGCCACCGCACGCAGCACCAGCCTGCAGGCTGCTCCCTACACTGCTGTGTTCCAGAATGAATGAGTCATGTGTTGAACCAGGCCATCATGCAACCATGTTTTTCAGGGCCATATCAGCCTCACAAATAACTTTCACGTTTAAAGAATGCATGTTTTCTATTCATGTAAATAATTTCGTTTTCATATGGAGCCCTTATTGCAATGTAAGTGCAGTCAATTGCATCGATTACATTTAGGAACATATAGATATCCAAACTGAATGAAACTAGCTGGAATTTGTTCAAATTCCAGAAATTACTTCATTAGTTCATGAGTTCAGATTTTGTACTGCAGTGATTTCTCATAGCAACATGATAATAAATGTGACTAAAGCCTATCACCTGTTTAGCCAGGTCAAGTTAATCCAAAGCAGCCTACACCTGTTAGTACATTTGTACACATCACCTATAATGTGTACACATCACCTAAGTGTCCTGATTAGTGACAGCCTTGTTGATTTGATATTAGTTTTTCTTTCAGATTTTCAATTTTTTCATGATCGCCTGCACTTGTACAGACAAGGCTTTTGCCATAGATGTTCTCTGAACTACCAGAAGTTTTGGAAGGGGCCCTTGCGGCACATCTGCCACAGGTAACCCACCACAGAAACTGTCTGGCAATGTTCATTCATAATACCTGGGTTGATACTAAACAAATTCCAGCTAGTTTCATTCAGTTCAGATGTAAGCTGATTTAGCTCAGTTTTGGGTGTGGTCTTTTTGGGCGTGTCTGGCAGGGTAACCCACCACAGAAACTGTCTGGCAATGCTCATTCATGATACCTGGGCTGATACTGAACAAATTCCAGCTAGTTTCATTCAGTTCGGATGTAAGCTGATTTAGCTCAGTTTTGGGTGTGGTCTTTTTGGGCGTGTCTGGCAGGGTAACCCACCACAGAAACTGTCTGGCAATGTTCATTCATGATACCTGGGTTGATACTGAACAAGTTCCAACTAGTTTCATTTGGTTCGGATATCAGCTGACCTAGCTCAATAATTTGAATTCATTTCCACACCCCTCACAGCCACACCCACCACCACAGACCCGGCAGACATCCATTCTGATGAACTGTCATATGCCCCCAGCAAGATTACACTAAGGGAAATTGGTTCGTTTTCAGCTAGGCTGACCCCTCTGGGCTCCCGGTCTACTAGTGCGTGTCTTCTCTCTTTTTTTCACCTCGTCCGTTTCAGATCACTTCCGGAAGACTACCTTAAGGTTAAAGTTAACTCACTTATTTAATTATTATTATTTTAATTTGCTGCATTATTATTCATGAATTATTTTGTATTTATACAACATATTCATGAATATATTCCAATATAAATTTAAATGAATTCAATACAAATTAAACTTTTTTTTTTTTTTACAGGTGACAAGAATATACGTCACACATAGCAACGTTTCGTTAGGAAAATGAGCGAAGAGACTTCTGTTCTGTTTACAATTTTATGTAAATATGTTGTTAACGTGTTTGCAAGGCACACTAAATTGAGAGTGAATTATTTCTGTTTTATTATTTTGTTGTTTTTTGTACATTCTATTTTCTCAAAGAATTAGTATACTGAAAATCAGTTCATGTTTAAATAAAACATATTATAACATGTTATTTGCATAAGGCATAAGGATTTGGTTGATGATTGATTGGCACACTAACAAATGAAAGGTTTATCCTGTATGGGTAGCGTTCATCAAGTAGGACTTTGTTGACGGTGTTCATTGTTGCTCTGTGGTTTCAAATTAGTATCAAATTTTTATTGTTATTTATTGCAAACCATTGCCCTAAATTCACAAATAGACTAATTAAGCACAAGTTAAGGCCTATATTGCACAAAAAAATTGTAGTGTTCACTGACTGTTATTACAACCTTAGAACACTAGGTGGCAGTGTCGAAAGGCAGACACTGTAGAGAGAGAGAGAAGAAGTGTGATGAATAGAGTGAGACGAATACGACATCCTTGCTGCTGTGCTACCTTGATGTTTTTGATGTAATGCTTGTTAAGTAAACAGCATTTTGTTTTAACAGCATTTGTATATTCTCTGGCCTGGTTATTCGAGTGCTACACTACATTTTTGGCGACAAGTTTTGTGTTTTCACCTCTTCTTTTTTTTTTTGCTGACTCACCATGGCTGGAAACGTACCTGCACCTCCGATGTTTTTGCCGTTCCTGGGAGAGCCCCCGATACCTTTCGACATGTGGATGCGGATTTTCAAGAACTATCTACTGGTAATTAATGCAACGGGAAATGCTTGGCCTGAAGCTCGCAGGAGAGCTACACTACTCCACTGTCTCGGAGCCGAGGGACAACGGACTTTCTACTCACTACCAGATACAGGTGACTCCTTTGACTCTGCTGTCACTGCTTTAGAGAGACATTATACACCCAAAGTAAATGTTGTTGTGGAACGACATACCTTCAGACAGCGAAAACAAGCACCTCATGAGACTATTATACAGTATGCGGCCGTATTGCGTGATCTTGCTTCAAAATCGCATCGGTTTCAAAATTACCTCATGTGGATGAACTGCTTGCAAATTTACAAGGTGCAAAGATGTTTTCTACAATAGATCTGGCTAATGTATACTACCAGTTGCCTCTTCATGAAGATAGCAGAGACCTCACAGCATTCATCACACATGATGGTCTGTTCCGATTCTGCAGAGTACCTTATGGCCTCGCATCAGCTCCCTCAGCCTTCCAGAAAATGATGGCTCACATTCTCAAAGGTCTTCCAGGTGTTCAAAATTATTTGGATGACCTTATCGTCTATGGCAACTCCCCTGTTGAGCATGACCAGAACCTCAACGCTGTCCTCCAAAAGCTGAAGGAGGCTGGATTGGTTCTCATTGAGAACAAATGTCACTTCAGGAAAACCTCCCTACGCTTCCTAGGTCATGTCATTACTGTAGATGGCATTCTTCCTGACCAAGAACACATTAATGCTGTCCTGAAAGCCCCTCCTCCATCTGACGCTGTTGCCCTGAGATCGTTTCTGGGCCTAGTGTCCTGGTATTCAAAGTTTCTGCCTAACTTTGCGACGGTTGTGGCTCCTATGCGTGCCTGTGTCAGTGAAAAAGACACATTTACATGGTCTCCTGCAGCACAAAGCAGCTTTGAGGAAGTTAAGCAACTTCTTGTGAACCGTCCTGCGCTTGCTCTTTTTAACCCTTCTCTACGACCGGTAATTTCCACAGATGCAAGTGACTATGGACTTGGAGCTGTCTTTGCACAAGTACAGCCTGATGGCACAGAGAAGCCTGTGGCTTTCGCTTCCCGCACACTGACTGAAACGGAGAGGAAATACTCGACTGTTGAAAAAGAAGCACTTGCTTGTGTGTGGGCTACAGAAAAATGGAGAACATACCTGTGGGGACGTCGTTTTACTCTCCGCACAGATCACCAGGCATTGACAACACTGCTCAGCACAAAGGGGATCGGTCGGGCTGGTATGCGGGTTGCCCGCTGGTCTGCACGCCTGCTCTGTTTTGACTATGATGTTGTCTATCGACCAGGCTCCCAGAACTATACGGCTGATTGTCTCTCGCGCCTTCCCCTGCCTGCGCCTCCTGACTCTATTTCAGATTCAGACCCCGAGATGGTGGCACATATTTCTGCTGTCCTAAGCTCCCTTCCAGTGGCTGACTTCAACTCTGCTTGTTCTTCTTGTCCTGAACTGTCAGCCCTGCGCTCACAACTTGAAAGTGGTTGGCCTCCATCCGTTAAATCAGTAAGTGGTGTACTAGCCCTATACTATAAGATCAGAGATGAGCTCTCCGTCAAGGATAACTACATCCTCAGAGGATCAAGACTCATCGTGCCACTCTCCTTACGACACACACTGATCATGCTTGCACATGAGAGTCATCAAGGAATTGTCCGCACAAAGCAACGTCTGCACGACCTCTACTGGTGGCCAAAGATGGACTCACAAGTTCAGTCTTGCATTGCTTCATGTATACTCTGCCAGGTTAATGATAAAACAGCTTCCACTCACCCTGCTCCTTTGCAACCAGTCCTGATGGCCCATGGAAGAAACTTGGCCTTGATATTGTTGGACCCTTTGACACTGCAGTTTCTGCTTGCAGATACGCTATCATGCTGACAGATTATTATTCAAAGTGGCCAGAGGTTGCCTTTTCACATACCGCCACTACTGAAGATGTTATTCACTTCCTGACATCTGTTTTCTGTCATCATGGTAACCCAGAGAACATTGTCACAGACAATGGTCCACAGTTCACCTCTGCAGCTTTTGCATCATTCCTGCACACCCAGGGTATCTCCCATAGCAGAACATCAGTCTACTATCCAGCTGCTAACGGAGCTGTCGAGAGATTCCATCGTGCCCTGAGAAGCTGCATTCAAACCGCCAATCAACAGTCTCAACCATGGAATGAGACTGTTATGAACTGGCTCCAGGTGTATCGTGCAACGCCACATGCCGCAACTTCCACCTCACCATATGAACTACTTTATGGTAGGAAGATGCCACCAAATTGGATATTCTTCCTCTGCCGTCCGCCATGTCTCCGCTGGATGTTTCTGCTCGTCGTGCAGTTCAGAGACATCAGAATAACATGCAGCATTACACTGATGCTAAACGTGGCGCACGCATGCCTTCTTTTCGACCAGGAGAGAGAGTGAGGATAAGGAAGCCTCATCACGTCCCTAAAGCTCATCCCAGATTTACTTCCCCTACAACCGTGAGGAAGAGGATAGGTCCAAACTCTTTCTTGCTGAGTGATGGGAAAACTTGGAATGCCTCTCATCTTGCCAAGATTCCTCCTGTGGCTGGACAAGACTGCGACACATCTCGACTGATACACACAGGTGTTAGTCATTCCCCCTCTCACAAACAGCCACGTGTTAAACACAAGCCCAAGTGGCATAAGGACTATGTCATGCAATAGTTAACCAAAAAGAAGCTGAGATAATTCTAGTAACTTGATCATTATAGCTAAGACTGTTTACAAGGTTCAAAGTATTTCAATTTATTCACTAGACAATAGTCAAGTTTAAGTATAGGTAATTCACTGTTTACAATGATACAGTTACATGTCAATGCACCTTATGTAAAGATACTTTATTCATGATATCTGATGCAATGGTACCACAAGAGTTTGTATTTGACAGAACTACATTTCAATTCATTACATTTATTTATTACGTTTTGCTTCCTGTTTGCATTCACTTTATATAGAGAGTGTATTCTTTTACAGAAAACAAAAACTTTTACTTTTAACAAAAAATTGTTGTGTTCACTGACTGTTATTACAACCTTAGAACACTAGGTGGTAGTGTCGAAAGGCAGACACTGTAGAGACGAGAGAGAAGTGTGATGAATAGAGTGAGACGAATACGAACATCCTTGCTGCTGTGCTACCTTGATGTTTTTGATGTAATGCTTGTTAAGTAAACAGCATTTTGTTTTAACAGCATTTGTGTATTCTCTGGCCTGGTTATTCGAGTGCTACACTACATTTCTGGCGGCACTACAAAAATGTAAGCACTAATTCTCTTCTCTGCGTCGATGAACGGCTCACCCAGGGTACCCAGATCTTCTGCAGGAGTGTCTGGGTCAGCTCTGGCTGTTCTTTCGACATTTTTCTCACCAAGAAGCTGTGGAGAATGATGTGTTGCATATGTCCTCTGTCACCGGTCCTTTGAGTGAATTTATGTTCAAGCAAGCGAGGTCCACCAGATAGAGCTGTAGAGGTCCTTGACTGAGTGAACTTTGATCGGCTCACCTGACAGTCACAACGAAGAACAGCAGTCGGGAATGGGGGGGCGTCCAAGTTGACATAATAATGGGTGAGAGGGTAGGTGCATGAGGGTACTCAGTTTTTGCCTTTCGTTCACTCTACCCTGGAGTTTTCAGGGTAGTGTGTTGGCATTGGTGGTGGATTGGTCATAAAACCATATGCATTCCCTGTCCAGGAAATACCCAGACCAGGTACCACGGCAGGGTGCTGCATCCTCTGATGGACTGCCTTCCCTCCTTAATGAAGATCAAGGCCTGAATTTAATCATTTAAAAATGTTCATTTTAGAATACTAATGCATAATTCAGTACAGCATAATTTGCTAAAACTAAAGTCGCATTGTAGCACATTTGATATCCTGGATTGTCCAGGTGAGGGCAAGCTAACTAATGTAGCATAACCTTGTTGGGCTGTGGTGTATCAGGTGGACTTCATTTTGGCAACTTTTTCTTAAAAGGTATTTTAAAAAGGTAGCTAGCTTAGTTATTATCTAGCTAATCTGATCAAACTAGCCTTAGAGAATGACCTAAGCAGAAAATGTAAACAAGAGAGGAAGGATCTTCTGAGAACTCATCAGCAAACTAAAGATTTCAGCTGTTCTGAATAAAGGTAGGATTGAACTGTTTTTTATGCACTGGAGTGCTAGGCTGGTCAAGTGATACTTTTGTTTTGATAGTTTTATAACAGCCAGCCTGCAAGGCAGTATCTGCCTGCTATGTTGCACCGACTATGTTAGATTCTGTACCTCAGCAGCGACTGATTTTCAGTTTCCAGTTTCATGTGTTTACTAGCAGAGGCTTTTCCAGAACATTGTATGCATGACTGAACCTGGTGGTTGTTGCTTAAAATATTCACTTTATGTTGGTAAATGTTGTTAGCTTCTAGAGTCTCTATCATGCGATGGAATGTTGGTGGTACATGGTACATGTTTTCTTTTTTTATCTGTATGAGTCTGTCGTTATGTGCGGTGTACTGATGTACTTGTTAATTAATCGTAAAGCTGCGTGCAGCGTTTCAGTTGTCCCCCATCCACTTTCCGTTGGTGCTGAACCAGTTTTGGAAATACCATTAAATAGCTTAATAATGTGGAACAAAATGTAACATAATTAACACAGCTAAATGCAGAGACACTGTATGATGTAATTCCAAGCTAAGGGTGTTAAAGCCATAAATTGCTTTCATTAGAGTTCATTTTGCTTGTACACACAAACAAACAACAACAAACAAATTTATTTTTGTATAGCGCATTATCACAACATTACATCGTCTCAAAGCGCTTTACAGCATCCCCACCCAAAGCCCCCAGTGAGTAAGTTATAGGCGACAGTGGCAAGGAAAAACTCCCTAGTAGGTAGAAACCTTGGGAGGGACCAGACTCAAAGGGGAAGCCCAAACCTCCAGGGGCCAGCAGGGATAATCAAATAAGAGAGATGGTTAAGTGCCAAGTCACGCTGTCCAAGTCATGAGATTTGAGAAATAACTGGAGACCAGGAAGGATGACAAGCCAATGCCGAGTCTCCTTCCAATCGCCAGGCAACTAGAGGTAAGGAAGATGACACAGGCAGAACGGCGAGCTGGATGCAGGGACGTCACTGGAGGTGGCGACGTCACATGTAGCAGGGTGTGCTGGACATCTTGATCGATTGAGGTCTCCAGGCAGCACCCCCCAGGAGGAGTATGGGAAATAAAATATACAATTAGTCAAAGTAGGGGAGGCTATAGGCAGTGCTAACAGCTAGATGAGTGCAATATGAAGTGCAATGTCCAGGTCCGGCAGATATAGCTATGGCAGCATCAGTAGGAGGGAGAAGCAAGTGGGAATGCAGGCATGGGGAGTCCCTGAAATGTCAGCACTCCAATTCCACAAGGGATTGTGAAGCTAGAGTGACAGCACTGACAGTTCAGTTTATCTAAAGCCAATGGCACCGATCCCCACCCAGCTCTACACCTCACACTACAGGTCTGACTGGGAGTGAGCAGTTAGCTAGAGCTGGAACTAGTGTCCCTATAAGCTCAACTAAACAGGTGTTTTTAGTCTAGACTTGAATATTGAGAGTGAGCCTGAAACCCACACATCCGGTGGAAGACCATTCCACAGCTGAGGAGCTCTGTAGGAGAAAGCTCTGCAGCCTGCCGTAGCTCTTTCTACCCTAGGTACTAACAGATATCCCATGGCTTGAGAACAAAGCAAGCGTGGAGGGTTGTATGAGGTCAGCAGGTCACTAAGGTATTCTGGTGCAAGGCCATTCAGTGCTTTATAGGTTAATAGCAGTATTGTATAGTCAATTTGAGACTTAACTGGCAGCAAATGAAGGGAGGATATATGCACACACATATGCAGCTGTGATATATAACCCTGTCTGTGCACTCCTATCCTTCCCAACCATGACGCAGTAAGATAGGGAGTATTAATTAGTTACAAACTAAAAAAAACGGCCCAAGTGCAAAAACTTGAGAATGTTCTGTGAAGTTTTAGACAATAGTATCTCTGAATTGATGGCCCTATAATTGGCTCAAGAAGCTGTTCATCTGGGATCTCTGCATCAACACTTGCTGATCTGGTGTGTGCTCCATTCAAACAGTGTAGGCGATATTTGCAGACATGAATTATAACAATAAGTAAATGCAAAGAAAAAATGTATCACATTCTTGCAATAACAAATGCTGGCCAAACATTCTGAAGGGCATTTCCCCTGCAATATAACTGCAGCAAAATAAAGGTTTGCTTATAAAATGTTTAATCAACTTCAATTATATCTACAGATGTAGCCGCTTGAATTTTCCCCTCCCAGCCGGCTGCCTGTCGGTTGCCAGCCAAAAGCCAACCAAAGGGACTGAACCCCCTCCTTCTGGGGGTGTAGCTAAATTCTCATCTAAACCCGCCCATTTATTCACTTGCAGGGTTTTACCATGAGATGGCGCTTTCTTTACAAAAACACATTTTAGCTGTGGTCACAAGTTTACATACAACAGGTATCAACCAGAATCTTTTGGTAGCCATTAGCAAGCCTCTGGCATAATTCTGGCTGAATATTTGAGCACTCTTCTTTGTAGAATTTCTAGTTCATTTAAACTAGTTGGGTTCCAGGCACAGACCTGGCTTTTCAGCATAACCCACAACTGTTTTGAAGCTTGGCATCCTGATCAGGAGTGACAATTTATATAAAAACATAAGAATATAAGAAATTTATAAACGAGAGGAGGCCATTTAGCCCATCAAGCTCATTTGAGGAGAACTGTAATAGCTCAGCAACTAATAGCTAACTAATTTGTTATTCTAATATTTATTGTATTGTATTATTCCTGTAATATTATTGATTGCATTTTGTATGAAAGCAAAGCAAAATGCTTAACAGTTTAGCCCACATAAGCTAATGTTGTGGTGACTGCATGAGAAGTTTTGAGAAAGCAACTTCAGTATTGCAGTGTTTGTAGATCTGAGAAGCAACCCCAAACATTAATGGTCTCAGGATGCTTTACTCTTGGCATGACACAGGACTGACAGTAACGCTCACCTTTTCTTCTCTGAACAATCTTTTTTTTCTGGATGGCTTAAACAATTGGAAAGGGGATTCATCAGAAAAAATGACTTTACCCCAGTCCTCAGCAGTCCAATCCCTGTACCTTTTGCAGATTATCAGTCTGTCCCTGATGTTTTTCTTGGAGAGAAGTGGCTTCTTTGCTGCCCATCTTGACACTAGGCCATCCTCCAAAAGTCTTCACCTTACTGTGCTTGCAGATGGACTCACACTAGCTTACTGCCATTCCTGAGCAAGTTCTGCTCTGGTGGTGCCATTATAGTCCTATGTGGAACAGTAAACAGTAAAGCATCCTGAGACCATTAATGTTTGGGGTTGCTTCTCAGATCTACAAACACTGAAGCAGTAAACTTTGTGAAAACCAATACTTGTGTCATTCTCAAAACTTCTGGCCATGACTATTGTTACGTGCAGTAAGGTTTGGGGAGGGATTGTCCTGATCGTTGTCCGGCTGCCTTCGACTCCGCCTCCCGGACCTGGCCACGCCCCGAGCTTCGACGCTACTTCCGCCTTTATGATTGAAAAAGCAGTGGCGGGAGAGTAGCAGGAGATCTGCTCGTAGTTGGTTTTTGTTGTTGGTTTGATTGCATTCTTTGGATTACTCATGTATGACAGTTTCTGGTTTTCGTCTCTTGCCTTATCCCTCTGTACCTTTGCCTTTGGTTTTGACTGCTTTCTGGTTTGTGATCTCTTGCGTTCCTCCTGACTCCTCTCTTGTTTCGCCCCTCGGATACTGTGTTTCGGCTTTGGTGTTCTGTATGTTCGTTTCTGTTAAGTGCGTAGGGAGTGACTGCTGTTTTGTGTACGTGTTGCTTACTCTGTGTTTTGGTTAGGGAGTTAGGCTTAGTCTGTGTCATTTCATTTCTCATCGTTTTCGTTTTGTTTAGAATTAGTTTAGTTGCGTACGGGTTCGGTAGTGCTGTTTTGTTTATTGTTTTGGCCGTGTCACTCCCGAAGTCTGTTGCCCTATTGTGTGTGAAAGTCTTTGTGAATAAACATAAAAAAATACAAAAAAGATCCCTGTGTTTCCCGTGTTCCCTTTTCCCATACCCTGGTTGTCTCGTTTTCCCCCTCTCCTTTCCCTTTACCTTTCTGACGGTCCTCAACCCTAGACTGAGGATCGTAACAGAAATTGGGGGCTCGTCCGTTCCTTTCTTTTTTCCGTTGTTTGCCTGGCGGTTTATTTTGTGTGGGGGGGGGGGGGGTGTGTGGTTGTGTTGTGGAAATGGTTCGGTTCGATCTCGTTGCTTTCACCCTCTACCCCACACTCGAACAGTTTGATAAGTGCCGTAAGGACGATCTGCTAGGAATAGCAGACTTCTTTAATGTTTCGGTCCCCGCTAAAGCCTCTAAGCGGGTTATGAAGCAAGCGTTGCAGGACGAGCTTATTCGACAGGGTATCCTACCTGAGTTAGGCGGCTCGCCGAGTGTTGCACCCACTCCCGTACCGTTGACAGCTACGGCGGAAGCCGGCGGCGTTGATCTGGGGACAGGGATCCGCATGGATCTCGGCGATCCACGCTCAACCAGGGAGGATCTGCTGCTGACAATTCGGCTTAGGGAGCTGGAACTGGAGATTAAAAGGCAGGAGTACCAGGCTCAGTTACTCCGTGTCCAGGAAGTGGAGGTTGAAGCTGACAAGGAGGTGGCATTGCGCAGGATGGGTATGGGTGAACAAAGACCTGTGCCCCTTCCGCGTCGAGTACAATCACCACGTACAGCCCCTCAAGCCGACCTGCCCGCCCGTGACCAGGCTGATGCCCCAGACGCTCCTCGGTCTAGCCTTCGTTCTCCCTCAGGTTCACCAGTCTCCCAGGAAATTGGAGATGGAAATTCTGGCTTTGATGTTAGTCGCCATATCGCTCTTGTTCCTGTGTTTCGGGAAAATGAGGTGGATGCTTATTTCGCTATGTTTGAAAAGATGGCTACGACCTTGAACTGGCCTAGACATTTGTGGTCACTGCTTCTGCAATGCAAGTTAGTGGGGAAAGCTCAGGAAGTTTGCTCGGCTCTGGCGTTAGCACAGAGTCTAGATTATGACATTGTTAAGGCTACCGTATTAAGGGCGTATGAACTAGTACCTGAGGCTTATCGGCAGAATTTCCGGAAGCTGGTTAAAACCGCCAGCCAAACCCATGTTGAGTTTGCCCGTGAGAAAGCTTTGTTGTTTGACAAGTGGTGTGCTGCGAGTGGTGTTACCAACTTTGAGCAACTCAAGGAACTATTGCTGTTAGAAGAATTTAAAAATTGTGTTCCTGATCGGGTAGTAGTATACTTGAATGAACAAAAGGTAACATGTTTAGCTGAAGCTGTCACTCTTGCTGATGAATTTATTCTGACCCATAAGACCCCAACCCCTCTGCCTCGCAAACTTGGTTCCCGTCCTGTGATAGCCTCTCCTTCGTCCGCTTCTTATTCACCACCTGTAGAGAAAAGAGAGTGTTTCTATTACCATGAGGTGGGTCACATCATTTCTGTTTGTCCCGCTCTTAAACGTAAAGAGACCCGTGCTGCGACCAGAAAGGTGCAGATCGCGGCTCGTTTTAATGTGTTACCGGCATTTCAAACTGTTGAACCTACATTCCAGCCATTTGTGTTTCCTGGTTCTGTGTCGCTCGGTGAAGACTGGGTACGTCGCCCGGTAACTATCCTACGGGATACGGGAGCGGCCCAGTCTTTCGTAATTGAAGGAATTTTACCTTTAGATAGTACCACTTACTGTGGCACCGACGTACTGGTGCAAGGTATCGATCTGTGTGTGGCTGCGGTTCCTTTGCATACTGTGTATTTATGTACTCCTGACTTCTCTGGACTTGTTTGTGTTGCGGTCCAGCCGCAGCTACCTGTTCCAGGGGTCACGTTCATCCTGGGGAATGACATTGCGGGGAAGAGGATGGTTCCCCTACCTGAAGTTGCCCCAGAGCCGGAGATCTGCGCAGATGATGTTGTGGCGGATCTGCCCCAGGTGTTCCCGGCTTGTGTGCTGACACGGGCCCAGCAGCGCAAGTTCGCCGACGTTCAGCTGGCTGAGACCTTTATGTCTGACCCAACACCTTCGACATGTGACTCGGACTCCCTGGTCTCTGTGAAACCTGCTGTTTCCCCTGAGGTCCCTTCCACTACGGACGCTCTGACCAAGGCACAGGCGGAGGATGTGTCCTTAGAAGCTTGTCGTATCTCCGCTGTGAACAAGGAAGAGTTAAAGAACCACCCAACAGCATATTTCTACCGCAACCAGGTATTAATGAGGAAATGGACCCCTCCGGACTCACCTTTTGAGTGGGCTACTGTATTTCAGGTGGTAGTCCCCGGGTTATATCGGGATTATGTGTTGTCTCTCGCTCATGACCACCCGTGTTCGGGGCATCTTGGAATTAGAAAAACCTTAAATCGACTCTTAGCATATTTTTTTTGGCCGGGTGTTAATACGGACGTGAAGAAATATTGTAAAACTTGTCGTGTGTGTCAGCTGGTAGGTAAACCGAACCAAGCTATTGTACCGGTTCCATTACATCCGGTACCGGCTATTGGCGAACCTTTTGAGCGTGTGTTGATCGATTGCGTAGGTCCATTGCCAAAAACTCGTTCGGGTAACATGTATTTGTTCACCCTCATGTGTGCCGCCACTCGTTTCCCGGAAGCTATTCCTGTCTGTAGTCTCTGGACCCCCGTCATAGTAAAGCAGTTAATCAAGTTCTTCACTACTTTCGGGCTTCCTAAGTGTGTGCAATCCGACCAAGGCACGAACTTCATGTCGAAGTTATTCGCACAAGTTGTTCGCGAGCTAGGAATACGTCATACCATACTATATAACATACTATATACCATACTACTATAACAACATGTTCTGACCGTTTTGTCATTATAGTCCTATGTGGAATATACTTCTGCACTATATATGTCATGTTTTGTGTATATATATTGTATATAATTATTTAACTCTTAATGCACCATTCAGGGAGACGCAGATCAAAACTTCGTAATTTTTTGCACAATAATAAAGACTACTAACATTGCTGCTGTTCTGACAGCATCCTTTATAGATATAGTTGGATTTACCAAGTGTGTGTCACTATAGTAAGTTGATTAAACATTTTATAAGCAAACCTTAATCATGAGTACCCCCATGCACCTACCCTCTCACCAATTATGTCAACTTCGACCCCCCCCCCCCCCCCCCCCCCCATTCCCGACTGCTGTTCTTCATAGTGACTGTCAGGTGATCCGATCAAAGTTCACTCAGTCAAGGACCTCTACAGCTCTGGTTGACCTCACTTGCTTGAACATAAATTCACTCAAAGGACGCACTGGTGACAGAGGACATACGCAACACATCATTCTCCACAGCTTCTTGGTGAGAAAAATGTCGAAAGAACAGCCAGAGCTGACCCAGACACCCCTGCAGAAGATCTGGGTACCCTGGGTGAGCCGTTCATTGAAGCAGAGAAGAGGGTGTAAGTGCTGTTGATCCTCTTTGTCTTCACCATTCACTCTCCAAAGGAAGTCAAAGTTTCGAGATGCAGTGATTTTCACAGAATACTAACTGAGAACCCTGAGCAGCTGTCAGATGCAGGGTACTTTAAAATAATTCTCTAAAACACGCCATTTCTTTTCAAAACCTGCAGCCTGTATGCAATGTAATTATTGCCCACATAGCGACAAATAAATATTAGATGGGAGCTGGATACTATAGATCAGGGCTGCAAGGTAGTTGGCAGTTTGCTTGGAAGTTTGTATCCCCCCTTATGAACTAAGGCGCTAAGTACCGCTATGGCAGATTCTGCCCCCACGAGCCTCTTGAACTTGTACTCACCTTCACCCATCAATACTGTGGATACACTTTGGGAGCGGTCAAGGTGGCTGCTGTGTGTTTAACATTTTTTAAATCAGTAGTGTGCTGTAATCCGCATATGCCTGGGGGTTTGCTGTAGCATTTAGGAGAGAAAACAGTAAGGATTACTAACTGAATCATTTATGTGCTTGTGTTTGTGTATTTTGTGGTGTTCTGCGGCTTGATCAGTGTTTGTGTCACCATCAAACCTCTTTACATGCACACAAGACCTAGTTAATTTAGTTTGTTTGCACCAGAGGTAGAAGTGGATTGATTCTAAAATTTTGACTTTGATATCGATACCAGCTTTGGTATCTCGATAGGCTGTAAACAGGCCTATTTATGAAACCAACAAAAATATCCTATAATATAGTTTTAACACATGAATAGATTAAACTCCATTCAATAAACAGATTTTGGTATTAGTTTGGCTTCAGCTTAGGCTTGGAACTGTTCGGTGAATTTTATTGCAGGGATCACTCCGCTTCGCAAATTTTATTGCGAATTCTACATAATACTGGAACAGTGCTGCTTTTGAATATACCATCAAAATATTGCATGCTGTGATAAAATGTATGGTGCTACAGTATGAAAAATCAGATACCACTCAAGCCAACCTTAGTGTTTACAAAACCTCATTGATTATACACTCATGTCTATCTTCGTGTTTGTTGCGTTCATCATTTAGCCTAGCCTTTCTTTTCATCACTGGGCAAAAGGATATGAATGCAGTCGCATGTACTGTAGGCTAAATGTAAAAACCTCTGAATTACATCACTTTCATGTGTCTTATATCGGTTATGGTACATAATGATCTTTAAACTCCTTATATAAATCAGGGCGAGCGAGTGGCACGAAGCTTCACCAGGTTAGATGTGTTGGTCCCTGGTAGATCATTTGCATACTGAGGCTGCTGTGTTTGTGGTTTCACGCTTTTTGTTTGGTTTATGACCCAAATAATGCCATATTGCACTTCTGCTGCTCATCAGCTAGAGGTGGGCAGTGGGCAACAGTGGCTTCCATCTACAGTATATAGCTTCTCTGCACAAGGGATAAGTGAAATAAGTGTGTCTCCTCAAAATGCAGATTCGGAACATCCACTATGTGACATAACTAAATATTGAGATTTGTACAATGATAGAATCATATTGTTGTATTTTTTTGTATTGTAATATGTATATTGGTGAACATTAGTGTGAGGACTTCAGCCTGCAAACTAGACCTTTCGTAAAGCAGCTGCTCTTCAGTATGTTATTCTGCTGACAGACCCCTCTGGGCCAGTGACCTGAAGGTGGTTTACCCCCGCAGGCCCTGCAGACATGGCTGTGAGAGACTTGCCAAGGGCATATGAGTCTGTTTTTGGCCTTTCTAAGTGACTATTGAGGACCAGTGGGAGTAGACTGAGGGAGTTCAGGGAGTTTTAAGCCTTTGATTTCATAATATGGTTCTTTGAATCATTTCAACCAATGATATCTCAGGATCTGTTCTGGCCTTGTCTGTCATTTCCCTGTTTGACCAGCTGGTGCCGCTGGTCATCCTGTTCTGTGCTCTTTGCACCGTAGTGTGCTTTCCACACACGTGGATGAATGTGAAATGGTAGCAGCAGTAACAGGGATGTTGCTGTTGTCCCTGGCAGTACTTACAGACATCTGTCTTACACTGCAGCATCTGTGCCTCAATTTACCAACTCCCCCACTATTATTGTGATGGTGGGGCTTCCAGCCCGGGGAAAGACCTATATCTCCACGAAGCTCACCCGCTACCTCAACTGGATTGGAGTACCCACAAAAGGTCAGTCTGCACTTACCTACACGTGCTGAGCACTTCAGTTGACAGTAATGCAGCAATTTGGCTTAGCTGTCGTTAAACAAAAACACCGCCTTCAAACGAATATGTTTAGTAGAATAATGGATGATAATAGCTATGTGGCAGGGAAGGAGACACAGGAGATTTGGGGGCACAAAAAAATCGATAAGATGATAGGGTCTCCTCTGGTCAGTCATCCTCCAGGCTGGAGACATACAGTAAGTTACTTGCTTATATATCCAGGACTCTGGCTCTCTGGCTTTCTCCAGTGTGAGCTTCAGGGCTGGTTTATACTTGACACTCGCAACACATCTGCATATGCATCATACCCACCACGTGTTTTCTGCATCAGTTCCACATGTCATCTGTCCACCTACACGAGAAATGAACGTATGGAATGTCATCGGGGTGAAAACCCTCTCAAACTTGTATGCGTTTTTATAATGCTTGTCCTTTGTGACGTGCAAAAAGCGCCTTGATGTCTGGAAATTTCCGTGTACTTAAGGCATAAAATATGTGTGTTTGCGGGGGTTTTTTTTGCAAGACAACCAAAAATCTTGGAGGCAGTATGGTCATGCACCTACACCTTTTGTCGTAGAACTGTGCGTTTATATATGGCACAGTTAGTAGCATCTTTTTTAAGAATGAGGGGCCGGAGATATTCAAAACATAAAATATTTTCCGAGCAAGAGAAAAAATATTACAAACATGATTCTGTGCTGCTGTACGGCATCTTCAAAATATAATGGCGTTTTAAGTTTTTTCTACTTCCAAATTCAATCTGAGCTAAGCAATTCCCCAGCTAGCATTGGTTCGTTGGGCCGACATCGGCTGTTGGTCGTTATGTCGATGGTCAAAAGCGGACGTCGACACAACGTCTGGCCAACATAATGGTCTACATAATAAAAATAAGATTTTTGGATATTATCGTTTGTTAGATACACTAACTGCCTTTTAATAGGCTAATTTCCTTTCTTGCTGAATCGATGAAATACACTTGATGTCGTCCAAATTTTTGTCTGCGTAACGTCTGGCAGACATCTCATAGACCTTTACTCTATGTCCAAGATCGAATTTATACGGATTTCTTTTCAGATCAAGATGAACTGTACAACCTATACCTCCACAGAAAAAGTTTAAAGGATTCCATAACAATCCCTTTTCTTCGTTGGCTTCATGTCTGGACAACGTCGGGTATTGACTAACTCATGGTCAGTCCCGGACGTTGTCCAGACGTGCAGCCAACGTCCAGAATGTACAGTATACCACAACCATGACACCTACCCAGCTAACATTTAACGTTGGCCCAACGTTTGTAGAACGTCGGACATAACGTCGGCCCAACGTCATTAGCAGACGTTGGCCGGACGAGCATCTGCACATCGGGTTTACGTCAACTCAACGTCTGCAGCGAACGTCAAATGCACGTTGTCCCAACGTGCAGTAAACCAAGTAGTGATAAGCAAATGTGTGCAATTCCCTGTGGCCAACGTAAAACCAACGTCCCACGGACATTATGGGGACCATGTGCCAACCTACTTTCAATGTCTGGGTTACGTCAACTCAACGTCTGCCATTATGAATGTATTTTCATAAACATTATATTCCCATGCAGATCCTGGAATTTAAATACCTTGGTGATAAAATTCGCAGAGAGCGGGGGGTTTATGTCAATATTTTCTTATAGGAAAAAAACTTAACAAGCTTTGCTATTTTAATGATCACCCCTTTAAAGATTATCTAGTATATGTAAATAATTAGTTTACAATTTACAGCCACTACTTTTGCATGAGCTCTGCATGCGCATTCTGAGCGAACATCTTATAAATATCTTACCCTTGCTGTTTATATCACTCTTAGATGTATTTGTAAGCAATCTATTATTAACTCTTTTTTGCTGTACAGATATTGCCATATTTATCGTAAAAAACTGGAAATTTTCTTATATCGTGCAGCCGCTATACTAAGTATGAAATACTAACTACTACGAGATATATAATGCATAAGAAACATAATATAATGCGACATTCAACATAATGTAGTGAAATGATATAGAGAATGGTGCAGAGCAGCGGACACAGCGAGTGTGAAATGTTTCATGCCACCGGTAAGAATTGAGTAATGAGACAACAGCGAGTCACTGCCGTTGTTCATGAGTTACATCGAATATTATTTATAATATAAAATATTATCATTTTTCAAAAGAAATGTCTGTAGAATAGGTGGACACTTCATATATTCTCTCTTATGAATATAAAGTTTACTTGATAAGAAAAAAAAAATTGTAAACTACGCATGCAAGTATGAGCAACAGTACCGCGTGAGTAGCGACAACACACATAAACGCACGAGTGGCACATGCAGAGTATAAACTGGCCCGCTCCCTCACTGGAGCAAATCCCCGTAGGTGGTTTCTGGGCTGAGTTTTAAAGCTCATTGTTTCTGTCTACCTTTGTGAAGCCAGTTGTTAACTGCTAGTGGACCATTGCATCACAACACAACAGGTCATTGTTAATTCCCTTTTCTGAACACCATTCATTGAACTATTTATTCTTATAAATTGCATGAAATAAAGATTTTTTTTGTTTATATATGCTTTATTCCTACTGTTCTTTTTCATAGTTTTCCTGCTATTATTTTCTACAATAACGGTATGCCAGAAAAATATTAGATCCATGAGAATGTCCTGAATGTCTCTTTGTTTTATTTATCAGTCTTCAATCTGGGCCAGTACCGCAGAGATGCTGTCCAGACCTACAAGACCTTTGAGTTTTTTCTTCCAGACAATGAGGAGGCCATGGCTATCCGCAAGTAAGGACAAATAAAATCCTCTGGTCCACTGCTGAAGGGGGAGCTCCAGAAAATGCTGCTTAGGAGGCGTGTGGCCACATGTCCTCCATGCATGTTCCATGCTGTAATGGGACCATTGGCATGACATTTGCTCAGTATTACTGTTCAGTAGTGAAGTACTGTAGCTGGGTTTTGCTTGTGTGTCCAGAACTTGCGCATGGACAGCCTTGAAGGACATCTCTGCCTACTTCTTGCTGCAGCAGGGGCAAGTAGCAGTGAGTAGCAAGACTCTTGAAATATTTTCAGAACTTCTGCTGCACATAGTGGGAGAATAATGGTGCAGAACACCTACTATGTTACTTTGGGGGTGCATATGGTCAATTTTTACTGCTATTTTCTGTGAGTTTATCAATAAGAAAGAATCACACATAATAATCATGCAATAAAAAAACAAACATTTCAGAATGTACAGTACTCCTTTTCTGTTTGGTCACAGGTGACTGTGCGTGTCTTACCTTGAACGAATTCATAGCCAGGGTATCAATGAGGATAAAAGTAATAAATCACTGGCTGCATTTACCAAATCACACAAGCAAAACACCACAGACTGAAAAAGACAAACATCTTAAGTGAAAAGACATTTTTCAGGACTTTGCCTTCTGCTGAGATTAATTACACAAAAAAACCCACACACTCTTACTCAAATTCTTCACAAATGCATACTTTACAATTAAGGAGCGTGTCAATTAGAGCCGATATTATTAACTTATCTTATTTCCTAATTTTGCATTTTCATCTAGTGAATGTAGTTTTTTACTCTTGTACAGTAGTATCTTTATTCTGAATGACATTCTGCACAATTATCTAAGATACATACAGCTCTGGAAAAATGACCACTTCTGACCCATCATTTTGAATTTTGTTTATAATTGCCCCACTTGAAAAGTTAAAAAACCAAATCAAATTGTTGCTTTCCAAACTAAACCTTCACAGTGGAAAAAAAGAAAATAGGGAAAAAAGAATTCCTTTTTCTCTCTTTTGCCCTTCTGCTTCCATGCAATGGACTCTACCAATGAATGGGTGTCTGCTGTAGTTCGCTTGTGTGGTTTCTCAGAATGTATAATCAACTTAAGTCGGTACTTTTGTTACAACTCTTGAGCTAATTATGAAACATTTGTTCTCATTGTGCAAGTGAAATGTCGATGCAAAAAAATATATATATTAATGTGGTAACACTACTTGGTGGTGGTGGTAAGGATCAGTGCGCTGATTACAGCATGTTACCACACCCACCACCTCAGGGATGAGAACCTGAGTGCAGCCATGCAGCAGGTGATACCTCAGCACCACACTAGTCCAAAAGGACCAGCGTGAGTTTTTTTCCAGTAGCTGGAGTGTCAATTCTGCCACCAGCTCCCAAATTTTCCCTGTCAGAGGACCTGCTTAGAGGGCTGGATGTAGATTAACGTCAAATCCAAGACAAGGCAATTACAGGTTAAGGGCCTTGTTCAAGGCTGCAACGGAGTAGAATTACTCCTGGCATTCTCAGATCTTTAGCCTGAACCACCACTCCGTGCATGTGGTAAGTCAAAAAATATCTGATCGATCTTATTGCTGCTTCACAAAAACAATATTTTGATGAAGATATACACCTAATTTTCAGACAAATTGCCCAAAAAAATGCAGCATTACACTGTGTGGCAACAAAGGAAGGAAATGGAGACCATAGAAGACTTGTGAACGCAATAACTCTAATAGTATTTTTTGAGTCTTTTTCAAACTTGGCTTAGGCATTGTAAGGGTGATGAAATTGAACTGTTTAAATTTTGAGAAAGAATGTCCCAGAACTGAAAGTGATAGCAAAAAAGCAAAAAAGGGTAGTTTCAGACATTTGATCCTATTAGCGGGACAACTCAAAAAGTATTTGACAGCTCTTTTTCCAGCCTTTGCAGACATGTTGTAATGGTTCCTGAGAATGGCACTTTTTGTTCCAGGTATTTGATGCTACAAACACCACACGGGACCGCCGGGAGATTATTCTCAGCTTCGGCAAGGAGAATGGCTACAAGGTAAGCAGCTAGTGTTACTCAGTTTGCATTGGTTAATTTATCGATTCCTAGTAGGTTAAATTAGGTGGATCATATATTTACCACCCACTTTGTGTTTAAAAGCCCTCCTCCATCAATGCCACACACTACACATAGAATCAAACTGGGGGTTCACTGGTTGCACTTGAATTAAACCAGGTGGAGCTTGATAGTGAATCTAAAGCTACATGTCTGCCACAAGTTTTGAAAGCCTTAATTCTTCGACATATGCTTACACTATAAATATAACATGACATACCAGCTATATTTGCGTACATTACAGATGCACAAACTATATATACTGTACGCCTATATATACTATATATAGGCATTATTCTCAAGTAGCAATATTAGTCAAACTTTGTTTTTTTTTTTTTTTGCACAAATGCTTCTATGGGCTGTCACTGCTCTCCTTCAACCCTGAATTGACTTATGTTCTTGCAGGTTTTTTTTGTGGAATCCATTTGTCATGATCCTGACATTATTGAAGCAAATATAATGGTAATATAACAAATCTACTTTATCCTACATATGCAGCTTGGTTTATATAGTATATTACTGACTAGTGAGGACAATATTTCAAGCCTCTTGTAACCCACATCACTCTGTTCCTTTTGTAACAGATGCCTTAATTAGACTGTAGTGTTAAATGAATTATGCAGAGGTCGAGATTCAGAGATCCATAGTGCTTTACTACCTTAATAAGAAAGACAGAATCGAAAGGGTTTTATCAGACAAAATGTCAATAATCGTTCCAGAACAGAACAATTGTAACGAGCTGAGGGACAGGGGACCCAAATGCAGGGCAAACTGATGTTTTGGGGTTGGATAGCTGTGAGAGACTCTGTTGTGTTATGGAGCGCAGCAGGTGAAGCTCAGCAGCCCTGACTACAAGGACTGTGACAAGGAGGAGGCACTGGAGGACTTCCTGAAACGTATCGAGTGCTATGAGATGACCTATGTGCCCTTGGATGAAGAAATGGACAGGTGAGACCTGGGAAAAGAGGATAGAAGCAATCATGTGGTCTTACATGAATGCGATATCATTAAAACACGGGATTACCAGCACAGTCCAATCGATACTGGATAAAAACCGATTATTCATAGAAATGCATATATTTTGTAAATAAAGCAGCATTGTTGCCCAGTTATCATCATTAAAGGCTACAAAGTGTGATGTTTTTTTTTTTTTTTTTTTTACTCAGGTCTTTGCTGCTTTACGAAAGTAACGATTTAAAACTTAAAATTTAAATAGTCACATTCAGAGAAACACCTTCAGAGAATCAGGGTTTGGACCCATTTCAACCTATTCAAGTGTCTAGTGCAGCTGTGTATTTGCCCCCACCAACAGGAACCTGTCTTATATCAAGATCTTCAATGTGGGCTTGCGGTACCTCGTGAACCAGGTCCAGGACCACATCCAAAGTCGCATTGTGTACTACTTGATGAACATACACGTGACATCACGCTCCATCTACCTGTGTCGCCACGGCGAGAGTGAGCTCAATCTGCTGGGTCGTATTGGGGGAGACTCAGGCCTCTCTCTTCGGGGCAAACAGGTGGGGTGGATGAGGCGAGTGGACTGAGTCTGTCAAATGAGACTGTAAAATATGACTTTTTTGACCACCCCACGCCCCTTCCTCCCAGTTTGCATGTTCCCTTGCGGGCTTCATCCGGAGCCAGTGCATTCGGGACCTCAAGGTGTGGACCAGCCACATGAAAAGGACCATTCAGACAGCGGAGGCCCTGGGAGTACCCTATGAGCAGTGGAAGGCTCTCAATGAGATCGATGCGGTCAGTTATATTATCGATGCGGCTTGTTATATTGTATATGTCATCTAAGTTATATTTGCCCGTGCAGCTTGTGCTTTCACATGCTTGTACACATTCTCTTGTGCGACATCTTGCTGCTTGTGCCCAGGGAGTGTGTGAGGAGCTGACATATGAAGAAATCCAGGATCACTACCCGGAAGAGTTTGCACTGAGAGACCAGGACAAGTATCGCTATCGCTACCCCAAGGGTGAGGTGAGGTAGTACCTCGTCATACCCGTCTGTGACAACATAGTGCTGACTAGGGGGCGACCGATTATCGTATCTAATATTCTGCATTTTTATGATTATCAGTATTACTTTTTACTTATCCGATTGCTAATGAAATAAATTAATCAGAAATGTGTCATTGTAAAGCAAACAGTAGGAATAAAGAATGAAGAATCTGTGCTACTTTGAATTCTATAATATAATTTTCTTTTCGCATCGAATCACATCGCACCATATCGCGTTGTGTTCAATCAAGTTGTGTTCAATCAGCTCTTATACAAAAGGAATATAAAAGAACAAGAACAGGTAGGTCAGTTGTCTATATACACAACCAAAGTTTTTAAATACAAATAAAAAAATGTACAGAGATATGTACACAAGTGTGGGGGGTTGGGTGTGAATGATCCTGGTGAAATATACAGTGTACAGGCAAGCTGCAAATCAGTAACAGCAATGAGAGACAGATGATATGTCAGTTAGACAGGTGATGAGTAAAATAACCACACTAAACTGAGTTATAAAGTCTGACAGCTGCCGGTAAGAATGACCTGTGGTAGTGCTCCTTCCTACACTGTGGGTGTAGAAGTCTACTGCTGAATGAGCTGCTCAGAGCTCGTACAGTCTCATGCAGGGGGTGGGAGGTGTTGTCCATAATGGATGTCAGCTTAGACAGCATCCTCTCTTCCCCAACCTGTTCGATGGATTTCAGCGGACAGTCCAGGACATTGCTGGCCCTCTTCACCAGTTTGTTAAGTTTCCCCCTGTCCCTCTCTGAAATTCCACCACACCAGCAGACCACAGCATAGAGGATAGCAGATGCTACCACAGTGTTACAGAAGGTCCTTAAAAGAGTCCTGTCCACCCCAAAGGATCTTAGCAGGTGAAGACGACTTAGACCCTTTTTGTAAACTGCCCCAGTATTTGTAGAGCAGCCAATTTGTTGTTGAGGTGAACAACCAGGTATTTGTACTCCTCCACCGTTTCAATGTCCAGACCCTGGATGTTCATCGGTGTAGTAGGGGAAGTCAATCACCAGTTCCTTCTTCTTGCTGGCTTTGATGCGAAGATGGTTCTGTTCACACCAGCTGACAAAGCCATTGATATGTATATGTGTGTGTATATATATTGTATATTAAAACATTCGTTATTGGGAACTCTGTGCTTGTTTGTGTTCCCAGTCCTATGAGGACCTAGTGCACCGACTGGAGCCGGTGATTATGGAGTTGGAGAGGCAGGAGAACGTGCTGGTCGTGTGTCACCAAGCTGTCATGCGTTGCCTACTCGCCTACTTTCTGGACAAGAGTTCAGGTAAGGATGTCTTTTCAGTACCAATAACCAGTGAATAATAGCAAAACAGTCAAACAGAAGTGCCTTAATGATTACAACTAGATTAAACTAAACTCACAGCTTCTGTCTCTGGGTATTTCTTTCAGATGAACTCCCTTACCTCAAATGCCCTCTTCACACAGTTCTGAAACTCACACCTGTGGCATATGGTTAGTCAGCATCCTCTCTAGGGCTGTGAAGGTCTTCTGCTGTTCAGTTACATCATTTTCGGGTTCAGTACACACAGTAAAATTAATGAAAGCATTAGCTTGACATAGGTGGCACCTAAAAAGAAAATATTTTGCTAATTGAGACTGAGTTAGAGCTCATGTTGGTTATTGTCAGTCATAATCAGCAGTTTTAGTACAATCAGTAGTGCATCGCTGCAGATCTGTGACCATTGTCTGTATTAGATGGATTTAGTTCATTGATTGTGGTAATGAAGTCTTACATTTTTATGAATTGTACATATTTGGTTTTACGATGTGCAAGAAACATGTCTTGTTTTGTTATTCAGACATTTCAACAGACAGACAGACAGATAGATAGATAGATAGATAGATACGCATTATAATTAAACAACATATTCTTTGACACTTTTCCAAGGCAGCATAATAAACAAAATATATGTAAAATAATAAATAGAGCATAAAAAGGAAATGGCTGCTTAAAAACAAAACTTCGCTTATGCTATTCAGGGTTGTGGGGGGTCCAGAGCCTATTCCAGAGGCTACAGGTGCAAGGTGGGAAACAACCAAGGATGGGGCACCAACCCATTACAGGACACACTCACAAACCAGTCACTCACACACCAGTCACTTGCTGGAGGAGTGAGTGGGGGAGCAGTCATGTGTGAGTGTGGAGGGCTGAGTATGCACCCTGTGCTGCTCCTGTGTTCAACTTCACAACTGATGAGCTGCGGCCTCCAATGCTGCCATTTGGGGGGCCGGCTGCTTAAAAAGTCTAGGATCCAAGCACACAGTGATCTTCCCAAAGCCTAAATTTCATATTTTACTGATCATCTTATGAGTGATTATTGTTAATTACTAGAACTAAAATCCATAAACAGCACCCTTATATATGTGTTCTGCCATTCCAGATGTTTGAGGGCTCTGTGAAGCCCTTTGCCTTTGGTTACAACTGTTCCTGATTGTGTTTGTATTTGCATTTTTAATAATACATAATTTCTAAACAAATTCTGTGTTCCCTGCTGTACCAAAATTGTACCGAACCATGAGCTCAGTACTGAGGGTTGAACCTGGAACTTTTGTGTACCGTTACCCCCCAGCCCACCCATCCCACCCATTCCCTACTACACACTCTTGCTCTGCATCTGTCCGTATGTGACTCACTCTAAACTCTTTTCCTGTTTGCAGGGTGCAAAGTGGAGCCCATCTTCCTGAATGTGGAAGCTGTGAACACACACAGAGACAGACCCATAGTAAGCTTCTCCTTTGTCTGGAATTTACAGAAGATGGAGGGATTCACTAGTGTGAAAAATAAGTATGGAGAGAGTGATAGTAAGATTCAGATGTGCATATAGAAGTCGGAGTCTTTTAGCATGAACTTAACCAAGAACAATCTGGAAGCTATATGGTATCCACCATAAATTATTACAAACCCAGGGCCATGTGACTCAGCCGTGGGAAATCCTTTCTGGCAGATATGTTTGGTTATTTTTGTATTAGGTGTTGATTCGTTCATTATGGAGTAAACTATGATGTCACCATACTTCACAATATTGAATGAGGCTTTGAATCCACCAACAGTTGTTGTTGAAATTCACCTGCTTTCCTAAGAACTTTGCTTCTTGGTTGCTGTTGTAGAATGTGGATGTCACCAGGGACCCAGAAGAGGCTCTTTTAACTGTCCCAGAACATATATGAAAGACCATACTGGAGACTACCTCAACTGACATATTACAATTTAATATTACAAAATATTAAATATTTTGCTTTTCCTTTCCGTTTACTTCTGATTCAGCTGTGATATGTGGTTGTATTGTTGGGGTTTATAATATAATATAAGCATATAATATAAGCATACTGCTCTAGTCACCTCCAGAAACCATGTAAGATAACTATTTTAAAAATGTCATACATTAATTGCAACAATGGGTTTTAATGAAATTTAACTTTAATAACACAGTACGGGATAAATATGTAGGGCTGGGTGATTTTTTTATATATAAAATCCTGAGCCTCAGCTCAGGAGCCACATCTTTTGAAAAAGATAAACATGTTAAAATGATATTGGAGGTGTGACAGTACTTTGGCTGTTTAAAGTCTAAAATGCAACAGACTGGTGCTGTGTACCAAAAACCTGTGCAAACTGAAACATCCTCAACATCCTGCGAGCCGGATCACCCTCAGGGAAACACGCCACATGGCCGTAGTGCCGTAACTGACGTTCCCTCACAATGCAGGTAATGTGCCTCATTCAGAAATCCTCTAGCAACTGCTCATTCAACATGAAGTCAAACCTGCGGTACCCGCCTGAGCTCGCGGCGCCGCCTCCGCCCGCGGCTCCACCCGACGCCCCTCTGCTTCCAACCGCAACTACTATAGCACTGCTCTAATAATATGAAACAACTCTAACAATTTACATGCCACGGAAAGGCACCCAAATTATAACCCTTCCCCATAAGGCAGTGGTGCTCAAAGAGGTCCTGCGGGAACAGTCAACCACTGCTCTACTATAAGTTATTTTAATTAAGTGTCAGATAAATGTAACATAAAATTTAAAAAGACAGTAACTACCGCACATTCGTAAATTTGACATTACTGAGCAATAATGAAAATGTTTTGGATCACATGAAATGATATATATAAATATCGGTAATACACAATATTTGTCAGTATATGTGCATAATATATCTTTTAAAGACGTGCAAAGCGGACAGTACAGGTCTGCTGTTGTATGAATAGGTGACAAATAACTTTTTTGGTTATCGCTCAGGCTGGCAGACTTACTATACGGTGTGAGGTTAGGGGCAGATTTAACATAATCCAGGTAAGCAGCCGCTTATGGCCCTGCGCTAGAAGGGTGCCCATTAGAAGAGCTACCCAGCAAACAGCATGATGTCCTTAGGTCGTCCTTAGGACGTCCTCTATTTGTCCCGATCTCGTCCTCAAAGGACGTCCTTAGGACATCTTAATGGAAAGTTTTTTTTACGTCCTTAGGATGACTTTTAGGGACGTCCTAAGGACGTCTAGAGGACCAGTTATGGACCTTTTAAGGACATTTTCAGGACATTCTGTGAACATATGGGCATTAAACCCACGTAAATCCCCTTTTCTAAATTATTAATATTTGACATTTTACCAGTAATGCTAGGGACATAAACAAGGGACAGCCTGAGGATGTCCTTTGGAGGGCCAGCTCAATGTCCTTTATTGGGTACATTCTTAGGATGACCATGTTACTGACGTGCTGCTGTGGCCAACATTTTACCCCATACTGTGGTCTGTGTGGATCCCAATGTGTCACGGGTCGTGGTGCGCGAGCGCGGCAGAGAGCGGCGATTGTGCGGAAGGAGGAAGCAGGCAGGCAGGATACGGGACGAACGGGGTTTAATCGTGAATACGGGGATCTCACGCAAACAAACATCAGGAGACATCAATGACGGACAAAGGACTCGGATAAGACACGGACTGAAATACACAGGACTGATTGAAAATAATCAGACACAGATGGGTACAATCCGGGAAACACACGTGGGTAGGCAGGGGGCGTGGCACACAGGAGGAGCCGACGAGCAGGGCATGACAGAACCCCCCCCCAAAGGCGCGCTTCACCGGGCGCGCCAGGGAGGAGGCGACAGACGGGACACGGGAACCGGGACCAGGAGCAAAAAAAAACAGAACCATCAACAAGAGACGGGAAACAGGACCGAGGCACAAAACAGGGCAAGCGACAGGACGTGAGACAGGAGCAGACAAAGGGACGGGAAGGCAGAGAGACAAATCAGGAAGGGAGAAACAGAGGGAACAGGCGGAACAAAAGGAGCGGGAGTGACGGGAGGGAACGACGGGAAACCAGGAACAGAGCGGGGCAGAACAAAAGGACCAGGAACAGAGGACGGCGGGACAAAGGCAGGAGGAGGAACAAAGACAGGCGGGACAGAGACAGGAAAGAAGGGAGAGAAGGCGGGGGAACAAAGGGGAGCCCGTGGGAGCCCCAGCGGGCGACGGGAGGCAGCCGGAGGGGCCGCAGGCGGCCGGGAGGCCGGAGCCGATCACGGAGGGGCAGAGGAGACAGGGCGAGGGACCCGCGGAGGGGCCAGGGAGGGAGCAGGAGGGAGCACCAGGGAAGGGGACGAGGGAGCTGGAAGGGGCCAGGGCGAAGGTAAGGCGAGGGGGGGAGCCGGCGCAGGCGGCGACGTCCTCCGACGGGCCGCAGGTAGGGGCCCCGCAGGCGACCGAGGAGCCGCCGTCGGGGAGCCCCCAGGCGACAGACCAGGCACCGGAGGGGGGAGCGAGGCAGGGCGACGAGGCATCGGAGAGGGACCCGCAGGCGACAGCCGACCCGGAGGGCCAGGACCCGCAGGCGCCAACCGAGCCCCAGCGCAAGCGAGGCAGGGCGAGCCAGGGGGCAGGGCGGGCGGGACCCCAGCCCTGCGTCTGTGTCCCCTCCCTTTACGGGACACAGACATGACCCCAGGTCGGGGTCGAGTTCGCCGGGGCGAGGGAGAAACCGTCACAGGGGGAGAAGGGACAGGAGCGCGGTCAGGACTTGGAGCGCGGTCAGGACTTGGAGCGCGGTCAGGAACAGGAGATGGCTGCAGTGGGGGCGCCGGCCCGGGAGCTGCAGGTGGCTGCAGTGGGGGCGCCGGCCCGGGAGCTGCAGGTGGCTGCAGTGGGGGCGCCTGCCCGGGAGCTGCAGGTTGCTGCAGCGAAGGCGGCTGCGCAGGCGGCGGCGGCAGCGAAGGCGGCTGCGCAGGCGGCGGCGCGGGAGCGGGGTCCGCCGGCAATGGCGGCTGCACGGGAGCGGGGTCCGCCGGCAATGGCGGCTGCACGGGAGCGGGGTCCGCCGGCAATGGCGGCTGCACGGGAGCGGGGTCCGCAGCCCTCTGGAGCTGGAGGAGCTGCCGAACCCCCTCTGCCATTTTCTCCAGATCCCCCCGGTCGGAGGCGGGAGTAAACGCGGCAAAGTCCTTCTGGAGCCGCGTTATAATGTCCTCTGCCTCCGGACTCACTGGAGTGCCCAGTCCCTCCCAGATCCTCCAGAATAGCCCCTGGAGGGCGAAGAACTGGGAGATGCAGTCGGCCGTCTTCCCTGGTTGAGGCGCGGACGGCGCCTCCGGGGTGGCTGCTGCAGGGGGGATGAGCAGTGGGTCCGGGTATTCGAAGGACTCCTCCTTGCTCTTCTGGCGCCTGGTGGCAGCGGGAGGTGGTGCGATGTCTGCAAAGACAGACGGCGAAAACACCGGCTCCCGCTCCAGGTAAGGGAAGAGGAAGGGCTCTTCCTCCTCGTCCTCACTCGAGGGCCAGAACATGGAGACTGGGCAGGTACCTCGCTGGAGCGGCCCCCGGGCTGGAGACCGGACGGGTACCTCTTCCTCCGGCGCGATCCAAAGCCTGGAGAGCGAGCAGGCTCCCAGGCGGATCGGCTCCTCAGGGATCCTCCTTCCTCGCCGCTTACTTTTCTTTTTCGGGTCCGTCATTCTGTCACGGGTCGTGGTGCGCGAGCGCGGCGGAGAGCGGCGATTGTGCGGAAGGAGGAAGCAGGCAGGCAGGATACGGGACGAACGGGGTTTAATCGTGAATACGGGGATCTCACGCAAACAAACATCAGGAGACATCAATGACGGACAAAGGACTCGGGTAAGACACGGACTGAAATACACAGGACTGATTGAAAATAATCAGACACAGCTGGGTACAATCCGGGAAACACACGTGGGTAGGCAGGGGGCGTGGCACACAGGAGGAGCCGACGAGCCGGGCATGACACAATGTCTCAGTGCAATGATGGGGACACTGTACTGTAAAGTGTCGCCGTCCTTCACATAGACATAAAACCGAGGTCTTGACTCTCTCTTTCCAAAGAATAGGGCTGACTAAAATTGCCCACTGTTGCCTTATCAAATCTGACCTAAGGTGACTTATCAAATCTGTCCTCCTAATCATCCCCAGTATCTAACTGGTAAATTCTCTCCTGCCCCTTCACCACCTTAGCTACTGTGTGGTGAGCGTAATGGGGCAGAATGGTTGATGTCACATCATCCAGGTCGGTGCTACACAGTGGAGGTGGCTGAAGTGGCCTATAAATTGCATTTATAAAGCACTTTGCGTGTCTTAAAAAGTTATAAATGTATAAATGTAACTTTCATTCATTCTTTCATGAAAAATAATGAAATCCTTCTAAGACAATTCATTATGACAACTTGCTGGAATAACATTTAAATAGATATAATTTTGTCTTAAGTATTTCTTTATTAATGTTCCATTAGCATACATCAGCAATTTTCTTTAAGTTCCTAATTTAACAACTGTCATTAATAAAAAATACAACATAAATATTAAGACATCACATTTTAAAGGTCTTTTTGTGAAAATTTCATTCTGAGTCATCAGTATCGATGGCCAGATAATTCTTCCTTACTTCAGAACCTGTGCCCTGTAACAAAAACATTTATGAAATGTTTGATCCCAGTCCATTGATTACTTAATTACTGCTAATTAAAACTAAATAATTATGTGGCGACTATCTTTACAAGTCTAAAAATTTGTATAATTATACAATTTGTATGCAAACAGAAAATTCACTGAAAAAGTAATAGTAATACTGTAGGTTGACATGCAATGATAATGGCATCGAGTATTAAATGTCAGTTAAACATTTACCTTGTGTTTATCTCCGCCTTTTCTGTGTGGTGTGTGCCATAACAAGTCTAGCTGCAGACGCCTGTAGAGTGGAGCTCCACTGGAAATACGTCACCTCCACAGGAAATACATGATCTTTAAGGACATACAGTGGAGCTCCGGTTAGGGGTAGGGTTAAGATTAAGGTTAGGGTCTATTCGCTATTACACAGAGTTGAGATCACCCTTCTTGAACAAGTCAGCAATAGCATCTTCAATTACAGAGGCCGTGACCTTCGCATTGTGCCTCTGGTGGGCTCCTGAAGTAGGAAACTTCTAAATATATGAAACACTAAATTGCCTCTCTTATTATCGGTGATCGTCGCTGAAACCGCCTGATGTCGCTGGGATCAGCTCTAGAAACGAGGCTGCATTTAGTTCGTACCGCCTATGTTGCTCATGTCGGCCAGTGAAGCAGTGTTACGTTACTTTGCTTTTCTAATTAACTTAAAACAGTATTTTGTCTAATAGTTTTGACATAGTTTGTATCTGTCGCTAATTTAAATATTAAGCCTATTTAAAAAATACAACCAACAGCCAAAAGTAGAGATAATTGCAGGTTAACGCCTTGTCAGTGCGCCCCCAGCGGAGCCCACAGCTTGCATCTCATAAGCTCTTGATCTGAGTTTCCCTGTAGGGATGTTGAGGCACACACTTTTCAGGTGGTGGATCGCCCTGAAGACTGGCCTCAGTCAGCAGGAGACAGCCGGTCCATCGCGAGCAGACTACAGCAGCATGGACCAGGAAGAGGAACCCCTGAGATCCTGGGGGCCCCCGCATATTATCAGGCAGCAGGAAATGGCTGCTTTCTTCACGCTGTTGGATGAGTTAAATTATTTTTAGCACGAGGAAGAAGAGACCCCAAACTTTAGCCTACCAGCTAAGATATTATTAGCATATTTGTGCTTGAATGTAATGAAAATATAACTAAAATAAAAAATGTGTAGCTAATCACAAACATGATATGTTCTTGCCCCAATTTGAACGTGTACCTGTGATATCCAATATTTGAAAAGAAAAGTAGCACTAAAAATGTTCGCGTTGTGTTCAGATGATGCCCAGATCTACCTGTTCCTAAAGATGGACTTCTGCTGTAAAGTGTCTGATAAGGTAATGGGCATGTAATTGGTTTTCAACGTTAACCGGTTAACCAAAGTAGAGGGTACTTAATGTGTTCAACCCCTTTGCTCTTCACTGCAGTACCTGCTGGCGATGACCTACATCTACTTTATGAGAGCTCGCCTCCCTCTAACGAGGATGAACTTCTTCGTCGCCCTGTAAGTTACAGCATGTAATGGTGGAAACTATAGATGAATGTTAAAATAATGACAAAAAAAGCTGCTTAATGCATGGCGTGATGGGTCAGATTGTCTGAAACATGCTTGGTCATGATACTTCACTTCTTCTCAGAGACGTTTTAATTGCTGGTTTGATATGTATGCCCTCTCTCGTATGTCTACGTTTTTTTTAAAAACAATTTTGATTGTTTTCCTGTAGGGCCATAGTTGTCCCAGCAGGAATCACCTGCTTAATTTATTGTATGCAGAAAAACTTCAAGCTCATTTATAGTAATATCCTTCGTCATCAGCGTGTTGGATACCTGGTGAAACTGTTGGAGGTCAGCCAGCTAATAGATTTTGAAATTGTAAATTCTTCCCCTCTCCAGATATCTGGCTAATATCATGGAGGAAGAAGAATGGCGGAATAGATTTGAAATCTTCCGCTGGGCTTTGGGCGAACACTGGAGAAGTCAGTTCCGCGGCTTCCTCCAGCAGAAGGACCAGCTCTGGGAGAGTATGGATTACAGGGCTGCTGTGAACCGGCGCTGCTGTGAGGAGGTACAAAATGCTGTTAGATCATTTCTAGAAGGGGGTGGCCTGGATGGTGGCCCAGTAAATGGCATTTCCCCTACTTAAAATGTGGAGCTTAAAATATCTTAAAGCAGAGGGATGGTTGCTCATCATTAACTCCTTTTCCCTTCTTACTGTGTTCGTAGACTAAGGGCTGTTTGCTGACTGTCATCTTTGAAGGCTGAGAAGAAATGACCTTTGCCTTTAGTGTTGTAGCCGGTGTAGTAGTGAGCCATGTTCTGTCACCTGAGCCATGCATGTCCATGTCCATATGCAGGTGATGGCCATCGCACCCTCCCACTCTCTGTGGAAGAGGGAGCGCAACGAGTATCACAGCGGGGCTCAGCGCCGGTACAGCGGGGAGGGGTATCTGGTGCCCCTGGCTTCAGCCTCTACAGCTATCCCCTGCACACTCTGCAGCAGGAGGGCTCTCCAGACCCAGGAACCCCATACTTCTGACCACACAGGGAGCTCAGCGTGTAAGTGCAGACTCTCAATATCAGTTTTTCTTTTGTACCTGGGCTGCCAGTTTTTATGCAGTAGAACTTCATTCACTTCTGTTTTATACTTTCATTTGCCTTCTCGGCATTGTTGCTGGTGAACACTTTTCTGAAATATTCTTTAAAAAGCCTTCTGTCTTAAATTTTACATATTCAATTTAATTAATTAATGGGTCATTTAATTTTTGTCCAGTTTGTTGTTTACTGTCTTGTGTGGTCCTCTCAGCCTCTGAAGGGCTACAGGTCAACATCTTTAGCTCGGTCTAGCAGGCCTAGAGAGACTCTTACTGTAGCTGTTTACTGCTGTCTGCTGCATTTTTCAGTCAGTGCACAGAACAGAGGATCGGAGCAGAAGGGATCCCTGGTCCAGATTAGTGAGGAGTAAGTTCTGACCCAAAAATCACACTTGATACAGATTGCTGTTGGTCGCTGTGTCTTGCACCATTTCCTCAGGTCTTATCATTACTCTGGCATGCCAAGTCTATCTCTTAAACCATTCTTAGCTTTTGATGTTGAATGCAGTGTTTCCTTTCGAATGGTGGTTATATTGTTCATTGGGTTTCTTTCTTTTTATTCTTAAACATTTCAATAAAAAATTTAAGTGAACTGGTGGCAATAATACTGTAGAAGCTTAACTCGTGGTTGAATTTGTTATGCAAACATTAAGGCACCAATGCATTTATGTGTGGTAACTTCTGTTGGTTGACGCTGGTCGTTCTCTCTCTCAGAAGACGAGGCTCAAAGCGAATGCGAGACGGACAGCTGAAGGATCGGGGTTCCTGCGCAGATCCGTGTAAAGATCCTTTTGCTCGCTTTGATGCTAGTGGAAGCCCTCAGGACTTTGGATCACTCTCTGTTGGTAAGATGTCATATTAAACTTACTGATTTACTGATTGAGTTACTTTCATCATCTACTTTTACTTGTATAGATCATCTTTTTACAAATGCTGAATGAAGGACCTGAACTCTGCCCATCATAAGCAGTTAAAAAATATGCATGGATGAATGAGGCGAAGGTTGTGCTTTAAAGACAATGAAATTATTTGTACACGTCACATGTATGCTAACGGTTGCCTTCCGACGTGTGCGACATGTATGCTGACGTGTGTGCTAATGCTAGGCACGTCAGGCACGTCGAAAAGGAGGAAGACAACCATCCGAATCACAGCCCCTCCTTTTGAAGTCATTCTTCCTCAGTGCACTATTATGTAGCTGATTTTTTTAATGATGCAGGTGAGATACCTAAGTAGGTGGTTTTCAGAAGCAGCTTTACACTTATTAACATGTAATACAAAGCAATGGATAATTTAACTTATTGCTCAGAGTATGTAATTTATAAGTATACTTATGTATATTGAATAGCCTTGCGTATTAAAGAATTTTTGGTGTTTCAGAGTTAATGAGCTTCCTTGTCTTCTCCAGCAGGTGCCATGATGTGACCGACCATGAAGAGAACAGTTCCAGGAAATGATCTGTATCAGCGTTTCTCAAACTTATATGTCCTGGGGACCAGTCATGTCAGGCTTTGGGGCTACAGGACCCTGCATAAACGACCGCCCCCAACCCCCCCGTGGATGCTTATCCACATAGATACACTGAACAAAAATATAAACGCAACACTCTTGTTTCTGCTCCCATTTTTCATGAGATGGACTTAAAGATCTACAATTCATTCCAGATACACAATATTACCATTTCTCTCAAACATTTCTCACAAATCAGTCTAAATGTGTGATAGTGAGCACTTCTGCTTTGCTGAGATAATCCATCCCACCTCACAGGTGTGCCACATCAAGATGCTGATCTGACATCATGGGTAGTGCACAGGTGTACCTTATACTGCCCACAATAAAAGGCCACCCTGGAATGTGCAGTTTTTTGCTTTATTGGGGGTCTGGGGACTCAGAACCGGTCAGTATCTGGTGTGACCACCATTTGCCTCATGCAATGCAACACATCTTCTTCGCATAGAGTTTATCAGATTGTCAATTGTGGCCTGTGGAATGTTGGTCCACTCCTCTTCAATGGCTGTGCGAAGTTGTTGGATATTAGTGGGAACTGGTACACGCTGTCGTATACGCCGGTCAAGCACATCCCAAACATGCTCAACGGGTGACATGTCCGGTGAGTATGCTGGCCATGCAAGAACTGGGACATTTTCAGCTTCCAAGAACTGTGTACAGATCCTTGCAACATGGGGCCGTGCATTATCTTGCTGAAACCTGAGGTGATGTTCATGGATGGCACAACAATGGGCCTCAGGATCTCATCACGGTATCTCTGTGCATTCAAAATGCCATCAATAAAATGCACCCGTGTTCTTCGTCCATAACAGATGCCTGCCCATACCATAACCCCACCACCACCATGGGCCACTCGATCCACAACATTGACATCAGCAAAGCGCTCACCCACACGACGCCACACACGCTGTCTGCCATCTGCCCTGAACAATGCAAACCGAGATTCATCCATGAAGAGAACACCTCTCCAACGTGCCAGACGCCATCGAATGTGCGCATTTGCCCACTCAAGTCTGTTACGGCGACGAGCTGGAGTCAGGTCAAGACCCCGATGAGGACGACGAGCATGCAGTTGAGCTTCCCTGAGACGGTTTCTGACAGTTTGTGCAGAAAGTGTTTGGTTATGCAAACCAATTGTTTCAGCAGCTGTCTGAGTGGCTGGTCTCAGACGATCTTGGAGGTGAACCTGCTGGATGTGGAGGTCCTGGGCTGGTGTGGTTACACGTGGTCTGCGGTTGTGAGGCCGGTTGGATGTACTGCCATATTCTCTGAAACGCCTTTGGAGACGGCTTATGGTTGAGAAATGAACATTCAATGCACGAGCAACAGATCTGGTTGACATTCCTGCTGTCCGCATGCCAATTGCACGCTCCCTCAATGCTTGTGGCATCTGTGGCATTTTGCTGTGAGACAAAACTGCACATTCCAGGGTGGCCTTTTATTGTGGGCAGTATAAGGTACACCTGTGCACTACCCATGATGTCAGATCAGCATCTTGATGTGGCACACCTGTGAGGTGGGATGGATTATCTCAGCAAAGCAGAAGTGCTCACTATCACACATTTAGACTGATTTGTGAGAAATGTTTGAGAGGAATGGTAATATTGTGTATCTGGAATGCATTTTAGATCTTTAAGTCCATCTCATGAAAAATGGGAGCAAAAACAAAAGTGTTGCGTTTATATTTTTGTTCAGTGTAGATAGATAGACATTATTACTATATATAGATAGCATTACTGTCATTACTATTATTGTTATTGTTATTATTATTATTATTATTATACCTGACCTGATCTGACTGAATTTTGATTGGTGCAGAAGTGAGGCTCCGCGAATCGGCAGGAACCCTCTCACGGACTGGCACCGGTCCGCATCCCATAGTTCGAGAAACGCTGATCTATATGTCTATATCTGTATGTCATAGAAAATAAGGAACTATTCTTAATATTGTTACTCGTAAAATAATGGTTAAATAAAAAATAAATAAATGTATAATCTAGGGATGCACCGATTATGCAATTATGGGCCGATACCGATCTTTAAAATAACAGTTGGGCCAATAGCCGATACCCATGTTTTTTGTTAATTTTGTTCTGCAGGTCAGCGCAACCAGTGTTGCCAGATTGGGCAATGTTTACCCAGCGCAAAACTGATGCGACCCCACATACAGTATATGTATCGGGCACTGCAGGGGATTAATTTACTGATGGCCGCTGGTAGTCAACAAGGAAAATATCGGCCCATAACGGTATTTGACTGATATATCGGTGCATCCCTACCAAGTTCTTGTACTTTTTTTGCTGTAATATTAAACTGAATGAATTGTTATTTATGTCTATAATGGTGTAATGGGAGCCCCCAGTGATGATGTATGTACTATTCCCATATAAGTATTAATATGACCTTCAGCACACCTGTTAGAAGTAGTTTCCATATTGGATATATTTGTGTATATGGAACCACCATTTTGAGAGTTACTGTGTGTTATGTCTACTCCCCTGGTGTGGTAGCTGCCATATAAATGTTACATGTATTCATGCAAATTTACAATTAAAAGGGTGTTCCTGGTTAATGTTACATGTTACTAACTTTATCTAGTATCCTCGACTAATCTATTATCCAGGGGTTAGAGTGGGGGCTCCGTTGAATAAATAAAATGTGATTGTTTCAAACATATTAATATCAAGAGTTTCTTTTCCATGTGCTGCATGCCAACCTTCCTTCCACCTGATGATCAGTGTTTCCCACACATACTGTACACTTTACTCAGGGAGCTTGCACTCAAGATGGCACTGTTACTCACTGCTTTTTCTGGAGCAAATATTTGGGAAGGGGCCATACTTTTAGTACGTACGCACGGAGGGGCGCGGGAAGGGTCTAAAATTTTGACCGAATTTTGCGTACGTGTGCGTATGCTGGGGGGGGGGGGGGGGTGTGAATCAACTTGAGAAATGTAAAAATTAAGTGTTTCGTTCACGATACCTGATCTGCTGGATTGCATTCCATACGTGCATATAACTCAAAACGTGTTTAGTTCATCTCCCGATCATCAGCCGGCCGGCAGATAGTCCATCAACATCGAATCAACACGCAAGCAGAATTATAAGCATGCAACACTAACCATTATTATTAATGTCTGTAACAACTGTTCGCCTGACATATTCGAATATATCCAAGTTGAATAGAAAGTTTGACGTTATTTTTAATCTGTTATGAATTACCGCTCTCTTACAGCCGCGCCCCATTGCCCCTGAATGCGACTTAACAAATGACAATGGGGCCGAGTTTAAGACTTTAAGGCGGGAAGTGCAAACGCCGTCAGACCAAACGACCATGGTCGGGGCTTCCCCACATCTTCTCTAGCTTTTACACGGCCACGGCTCCTGAGTGCGACATTAGTGTTTTTAGGACGATCGGTCTCTGTTTAAACAATATCTCATAAACGATCTAAAAAAAACAGGTTTGCAATGCACCATGGACCTCCGAAATATCTGGTTTAAAAGGTGCTGTAACATTACGGAAATGGCGACCCATTTCGTTTTATTTGAAAGTGATTTTATTACAGTAAATCTCATGACATTATGCTTTTGTTATCCCTAAAGTTAACAGGAACGTTTATAGCTCCAAAAATCAGTGCATAAGTTGACTGACGATCGCCCATACGCCCGTACGCAGGCGGGGGGTCAACTACCCAGCTTATATGTATGTAAGGGGGAGGGGGGTCCAAAAAATCGGTAAAATGTGCGTACGTACTAAAAGTGGCGCCATGTGGCGCCAGGCTGGCTCCGCAAAGTCAAGCAACAAGGCCTACGGCGTGTTAGCTTGAACACCTGATGAAACACCGAAACTACGCCTTAAAGAGGATCCTGAGCTCCCAGCTGATGATGTTGGACTGGCTGGATTCTCTGGTTGCTAAACCTAATATTCCGATAAATAAATGTGCGCGGTACCTCCACCAGGGGAACAATAAACCACCAAAACCAGCGTAGTGTCACGTTTCGGTGAGCGCGGGTAATGCGCACAGGCAGGAAGCAGGCAAGGCAGGCAGAAAACGGGGATTTATTTGGGTACGGGGACCCGGAAACATCAGACGTAGACTAACATCAATGACAGACCAGGAACCAGGGCAAGACGCAGACTGAAATACACAAGACGGAGCAAAATAACTAGACACAGCTGGATACGATCAGGGTAGCACACGTGGATAATCGGGGGGCGTGGCACTCACGAGGATCGTACGAGCTAGGCGTGACAGAACCCCCCCCCCCCCCCCCAAAAGGCGCGCTCTCCGGGCGCGCCTCAGGGGAGGCGACAGACGAGACGAGACCGGGGAACCAGGATCTGGAAGACAAGAAAAAAAACCTTTAACGAGGCACAGGGAACAGGACGGACAAACGAAACTGACACAAGGGCAAAAACCAGGACAGGACTTGACATAAGACGGGAAAAGCGGACAGACAGATCAGGAAAGGAGATACAGAGGGAACAGGCGGGATGAAAGGGCCAGGAGTGAACGGAGGGAACACCGGGGGACGAGGAGCAGAGACGGGTGGAACAAAGGGACGAGGAACCAAGACAGGAGGGAGAAAGACGGGAGGAGGAGCAAACAGAGAGGGATAGGCAGGGGAATAGGGAGAGAAGGAGGGGGAATAAAGGGGAGCCCCAGCAGGCGACGGGTGGCAGCCGGAGGGGCCGCAGACAGCTGGGAGGCTGGAGCCGGAGGGGACCTCGGAGGGGCTGAGGAGGCAGGGCGAGGGACCAACGGAGGGGCCGAGAAGGGAGTTGGAGGGATCACCAGGGAAGGGGACGAGGGAGCTGGAGGGGACCCTGGTGAGGGCAAGGAGAGGGGGGGAGCCGCAGTAGGCGGCGACGTCCTTCGATGTGCAGGAGCAGGAGGACCCGCAGGCGACTGAGGAGCCACCTCAGGGGAGCCCGCAGGCGACCGACGAGGAGCCAGCGGAGGGAGCGAGGCAGGGTGACGAGGCTGTGGAGGGGGACCCACAGGTGACAGCCGACCCGGAGGGCCAGGACCCGCAGGCGCCGACCGAGCCCCAGCACCGGCGAGGGTGGGCGAGCCAGGGGGCCGGGTGGGAGGGACCCCAGCCCTGCGTCTGTGTCCTCCCCCACTGCGGGACACTGACATGGGGGTCTTTGGTCGGGGTCCAGCTCGCCGGGGTGAGGGCAGAGGAGTCATTAGAAGGGTCCCCGAGGGGTCCCACTCAAGCTCCTCCACCTCCGACGAGGGAGGAGCGATGGTGGGTTCCTCCGGGACCTCCTCAGGGACTGGGGAAGAAGGGACTAGAGTAGGGCAAGGAACGGGAGTCACTGAGGACACAGTTACTTGAGGCAGAGGAAGCGCCTCGGGCGTGGGCGCAGGAACCGCAGGCAGAGGGAGCACCTCGGGCGTGGGCGCGGGAGCCGCAGGCAGAGGGAGCGCCTCGGGCTTGGGCGCGGGAGCCGCAGGCAGAGGGAGCGCCTCGGGCGTGGGCGTGGGAGCCGCAGGCAGAGGCGGCTGCACGGGCTCTGGAGCCGCAGGCAGAGGCGGCTGTACGGGCGCTGGAGCCGCAGGCAGAGGGAGCGTCTGCTCGGGAACCGCAGGCAGAGGGAGCGCCCGCTCGGGCTGCTCAGGCTGCACAGCGGCCCGGCGTGTTCTCCGGACGGGGGAAGCTGCCTGGGGAGGCAGCTTAGCAGCGCTGGGGACCTCCGTGGTGATCGGGAAGTATTCCCGATTACTTCCGGGAAGAAACGCGGGGACGAGGGTGCACGCCCCAGGGTGATAGTTGGGTCGAGTGCCGGTCTCTTCCTTCTCCTCCTCCGGCATACAGCGGTGGCGGGGAGACAGCGCTAGGTCCGTAATGACGGACGGCGGGAGGATAGTCCCCAGTTCGCTGGGAGCGACGTAGCGCTCCCTCCGGAGCTCGGCTACCCGCCTGAAGTTATCGCGCACCTCCGGAGCTAGGTGCGCGTCCTCCTCCAGAGATAGCCGATCCAGGATATCCCAGCTCCGGCTAACAAGGTCCCATGCTGGGGGATCCTCCCGGATGCCAGGCTGGGCTATCCAGAATTGCGGTAGTCCTCCTCAGTCACGGAAGCTGCTTCTTTCTTACAGTCTGTCATTCTGTCACGTTTCGGTAATGCGGGTAATTCGCACAGGCAGGAAGCAGGCAAGGCAGGCAGAAAACGGGGATTTATTTGGGTACGGGGACCCAGAAACATCAGACGTAGACTAACATCAATGACAGACCAGGAACCAGGGCAAGACGCAGACTGAAATACAGAAGACGGAGCAAAATAACTAGACACAGCTGGGTACGATCAGGGAAGCACACGTAGATAATCATGGTGGTTTTTTAATTACACTGCTGAAATGTGCAGTGTTTGATATTTATTGTGAATCAGAAGGAGAGTTATGTATACTAATGTCAGCATGCCCTTGCAGGGGTTAGGCAGCCAATTGACCATAGAACCATAAAGGTTTTTGTTTCCTAATTAAAGTGGAACCCGCTTATGGGGATCATGGTTATAGTGATCAACTACTTATATGGGTCAAAAAGCTTGAGACAGTATCAGTCCTATACAAATACTGTTTAAATAAATTGCTTATAGTAATCAAGAAGTCCGCTTACAGTATTCATTTTTGGTAAAAAAAAAAAAAAAATGGAAATAGAAACAAATAAGAACAAATAAATAAACAGACAAATATATAAATAAATCATTTAAAATAACAATAAAAATAAAAATAAGTAATTTTTTTTTTTTTTTTTACTTGACTTTGGCCTACTTTGCCCCGAAGGAACCCATGAACTGCTGGGTAGCTCCCTGAGTGCAATTCTGAGAGCCTGTTACCAAGGAGGACATCATCGCAGTGGTGACAGAGGGCTTTGGTATAGGTACCAATACCTACGGCGACGAGGAGGAAGAAGAGGAGATTGCTGTACCATCCTGGGCAAAGATGAAGAATGCTACTGAAATTCTCCCCTACACGCATTCAATACTCATCACAGATGCAATTATGAAAACTGTAAATTTCCAAATAAAAATACTAAAAATAAAGCATAGAATTCAGAACTCTGAGTAACGGACTTGTTTGTTTTAGTTGCCATATGTTTCAATTGGGTGACATGGGTAATATACACACAATACATAGCATGATGGGATTGGGTGGTAAGGGTGACCAAAACTGCTCCACTGGCATTTCTGCTAATGTAAACAGCTTTGATCAGAGGGGCTGCTGGGCAGAAAAGTGGAAGTGCTGACAATAGTGCTAAGATTAGGCTGGACAGAATGGCTGGATTTAATGCCTGTTAAACAGGCGATACACCTGGCATGGTACAAAAAAGCAACTGCCTTGAAGGAAAAAAGCCCAAGCTCATATTCCAGAACCACTCTAACGGGCCAGGGGCCGCTTATTAGGGAACCCTGTCATACACTCTGACTGAGGTAGACAAATATTGATGAGAGACTCAGTAACAATTGGACACTGATGTGCACCCCTCTGAAATGCACTCCCCCCAAACCCATCTTGCTGATGAATTATTTTATTAAAGCTATAAAGTTGTCTACCTGCTACCTGATAATTTCCATCAAATAGGTGAAGAAAATGTAAATTTTTTGAAGCATTTAAGTAATAAAAGATGAATGATTGTTCACCCTCGATGTTTCAATAATTCATGCATTTCATACAATACATTTCAGAATGAAATGTCAGTCATAAAATGCTTATTATAATATGAACATCAGGCTTACATGAAATCTCCTTACTAGGCAAATCAGTAGAGAGCAGTACCATAAAGGCTGAATAAGGATCATTCAGACCTCTTTTCTCGTTAATATGTAACTGAGTTCTCAGAGAAGTTGGGCAGGCGTTATCGTGCAAAGAATTAATTTAAGTCCGGAATTCTACCCAGAAATTTCTGAAACACTTTTTGTTTTGTACGTGTTGGTTAACTCACAAGTCAAATTTTTTAAGGTAAGACATCTCTCATTTAATTACATTTCAAGGCAGACACTTATGCAGGGTTACTCATAGTTTCTACTCTTTAAATGGGTCAAATCAATTAACAAATATTTTAATTTGAAATATTTTAATCCCTTTGTGTGCAATGGTTTATAGATGCCTTTTTAAAACTACGTAATATTGATTATGTTTATTATTATAGTGAAACTGACATTTTGAACATTTGCATTTATTCTGCATTTTGTTCAGACTTTCTCCACTGTTATACATACATACATGAACATGTTGCAAATACTGCATTTTGATTAGCTATAAAATATATGAAATGTTACACCATTGATCCCCTGGCTTCAAATAAATCCAGTTTCTTACTGTAAGAGTAGTCTCATTAATGGTGGCATTCGTGAATTCTAAGACTCATTCATTTGTAAAATAAAACTGACATATAATGTAGAATTTGCAGAATTTCCACAAACTGTTTTACAGAAGAGAGACTCTGTGGGTAGGTAATGCTATGGTGTCAGAAGGTTGTGGGCTTGAATCTTGCTGCTGACTCTTTGTGTGGAAATTGCATTTTCTCCCCAATTTTCTGTTGGTTTCCTCCAATCTTTTGATAACATATAGTTAAGCTAGAATGATCTTTTTACATTGTATGTAATGTACATTGATCTTGGTGCGAATTGTTAGCTTGAATAAATTGATTACTTAGAGCGCAACTACCCCTTTTTCCATGTGTTTGGTTGATATAACATTTGGTTAAATGCATTGGTGGTTTTGTTGCTATTGTTTTTTTTTTAAAAAAAACAAACATTTTTTTCTATAAACATTTAAGCATATGCACTGATGAAAAAGCTAATAGTTTCCCATTGCTATCCATATTTATTTAAGTTTTCATGCATTTCAAAACTTATGCATCCTATCCAAAAATTATTTTTAAAGGCATCTGTGAACAATAAGCATTATAAATGAGCACAGGAAAAAAAAATTACAACGACTATGTCTACAAAGAGGCATCAAACTCTATCCGTTTTTTTTTTACTGAAAATAAATGTATATGAAGTACAGTAGTTGAATTTATATCTTATGTCATAATCAAATGTAACAGAATGTGTTATGTTTAATTGCTGCTATCTTCATAAAATGTAATCAAAAGTAATACTTTATACTTTAAAAATCAGTCATTTTAACAGCAACAGTACAGCCACATAGTGTTTAGGGTTTTATGGATTTACCCCACAGTCTACTGAGATATTTCAGGTGAATTTGTGACTATTCATTAGAGAAGTGTGTGACATAGAAAGAGGCATGTCTTGTAGCAAAGGCATGGCACCATGTTTCTGACCATTTAACAGGTTTAAAATCAGTGTAAGTGTTCTCCATTGATCCATGTCATTGTAGTACTAACCATAGTGACTGCTGTTAATGTTTAAATGTTAAGCATGAGCCATTTGGGGGCTCTTTCGAAAACTAAGACAGAGTGATGAGGAAAATGATAAATTATTAAAGTTTAGGCAAATATTACAAAATGTTTTCCAGGTAAAGCTGAAAACCCGAAAATAACCAGCAGTAAAATACAAATCTATCCTTCATCTTTTCTTTCCAGGGTCTGCTATTCAACTGAGCACTGCAATGTGAAATTCCTGACCATGCATTTTTCCAGTATAATTAGTGTCATGCTGCAAGGCGTAAATCACACCATCACCCAGGTGACAGGGTGCACTGGCGACAGAATTGCACTTAATGTTGTACCAGCAGAGTGTGATATATCATTTAATTTAAAATCCGTTTCTTCTGGAGGGAGGGTTCAGAAACCAGTAATCTAAATTATGAACATTCCACATTAATTCATTTCAACTCTAGCACTCCTTATCTAAGTATGTGCAAAGTTAATTATTTTTAATCAGGTTCTAGTGGAATTTCTGTGGTTACTTAAGATACTTTGGGAACCACGACCCCTAATCTTGACCCAGGTTTTGACATCAAGCAGCATGTCCTAGTTTTCAATTAACCCAAATGTTTCAAAAATTAATAATGAAAAAAATTAAGCTGATTAAATGAGTTTAGCCTCCTCTCATTGCCGAGTGCCGAATGTTGAGCGCTGCTGATCTGCATACATGCTGTGATCATAGAAAATAAGGCTAAATGATTTAAATTTCAACATCCTTATAATACAATTCAATATCTTTTAATAGAGGAAAACCCACTGAGTCAGCTAGCATACAATGCGTCAAACTTAATCAGAGGGGGCCAAAAATAAAAACTTGACTGAATTCGAGGACCAAACATACGTTCCAGCTTCATCGTCTCAATTTTCTCATTGAAATGTTTTATTAGATTATTGATGTATATTTAGCTGCATATTGACTATTGATTGCATCCATATATTTAGCTCCATAGGGTCATACTTTATTGGTTGTTATGTATATAAAATACGTTTACGAGTGTTTTAAAAAGGTGTTTTTTTATTGATTATAATGTCCGATATATGTTTTATTGTGGTTTAACCAAAATGTTTTATTAGATTTTCACTGTATATTCAGCTTGACAGTGATATGTTTTCTTATCCGGAATAATTTTATTACCTTGATGAACCCACATATTTAGCTCAATGACAATTATGTTTTATTGATGGCAACTGTATATTTAGCTCTATAGTAATATGTTTACTGAACCTGGGTGACTATAGTAATCACCATTATTCAGGGTTTTACTTTACTGAAATTAAATTACAGGCCTAATCATATTACATGTAACTCACATTGTCAAGCACAGACTGAAGCAGTAGCTATACGTACTATCATGTTGAAGTTACTGTCTAGACTTTTCTTCTAAAGTAAAAAGGTCACCAGGTTGCTGGGCAGTTCACCCACCTCCCATTACATCACTTACATCACCCATAATATTTTGATATAGTAATGGAGTTGACGCAGCTTATTAAACACCACCTAGTGCGCATTTTGACACAAGGCAATAATGAATGAAAATGTAATGCCGATTGACCTAAATATGCGAAACAGTCATTACAGTTAAAACAAATCGCTAAAGAGCTGAATATGCATCAATAATTAGATAAAAAACACATTTCACATTAATACACATTAATAACCTAATAAAACATGTTGGTGAGACAATTATTCTCAAGCTACAGTGGATATAACTGGTTATATTGATAACATTTGTCAGAGTGAAATTGATCACTATAAGTGGATGATCATTATAGCAGATTTTTCGTCGTTATGTCTCAAGCAGATTACCATCTGACATCTGTATATTTATTACATAAATATAAGGTAATAAAATGGACAGTGTCACTACTTAATTTTATTGACTATTTAAAAATGCAGTACAGCTATTTCAAACGCTTTTCAAATTACAGTAATGTACAAATTAATTTACTGAACTGAGTAGCAAACAAATACGCTATAATACAGTACAGTACATAAATATTTAGTTCAATTCAGTTTTATTTATACAGCCCATGTTCACATTGTTTCAAAGCGCTTATTGTAGTTTCTCTGCTGGATCTCAATGGCTCATTTCTGGCAGTTTATCATGAGCTTGGATGAGTCTGTATTTGTAATTCGTCTTGTTTTCCGGACACGCAGCATTAGCCTTAGGAACTGCCTGTATTCTTTTAGTTTTTCCCATGTTTCTCTGTTTTACCTTTTCTTTTTTTTTGTTTAACAGAGTGACCTTGATGTGACAAAGCCAGACACATGGCAAAGGATACCTGGTCATCTGCAGGGAAACGACTGGAATTTAGTGCTCACAAATCTCATAAGCTCCTGTCATACTCCTATGACTGAATTCTGTCAAGGATGGAAGACGTTGGTCATCTGTTTAATGTTTAGCTCTAAGGATGACTTCTAATTTTGCTTAATTTACTGTTGCTTATTTGGAATATTAACAATGAGATTTTATTTGTATTCCCTGATCCTTTTGGGGTTCAGTGGTGCCGTTTCTACTTACGGTCCCTACCAAAGGGCTCAGAAGAAGGGGGATATTATCTTGGGAGGACTTTTTCCAATTCACTTCGGCATTGCTTCCAAAGATCAAGACTTGGCAACACGACCAGAATCAACAGAATGTGTAAGGTAATAGCAAAGAATTCCATGTCATGAAATGATTGTCACTGTGGACTTTTGAAATTGATAAAAATGATGTAGCTCATGTTTATCCTGGTAACATTTCTATGAGGTTAATCAAAGGTAACGTGTTAATGTGTGCGATTAATTTTAAAAGAATAAGGGCTATTATTTTTTTTATGTTGTCACACAATCTATCGGAGGACCTTGTTTGGGGTCAGGACAGTGCATTTATGGAGTTTTCTGTACTACAGTGTTATATTTGCTCCTGTCATGTATTTGGGGCTTCCGAGATTACCGTAGTTACTTCTGTATATACTTCTGTATTTTACTTGTACAACATGACGATACCTTTGCCTTATATCACTCATTAGTAGACATAAAAAAAAAATCTTAAATGGTGGACAGTACTCCATTGCTGGGAAGAGACGGTGTGAAACGTACATTGGGGTCTTCAAATTTCATCTTTAAAGGTATTCATAAACAGATAAATTACAAAAGCACATAGAAACATTCTTGTCACTTGCTATTTATGTCTTTATTAAATTTTTAAAAATGTTATTTACACAAAAAATTTGGTCTAAAATCCATGTATTGATCATGAAGTCTAATTAACAATCTCATTAACAATTTCGGACATGTGTTCTTCACAATTGCAAATTTGTAGAATATAGTGGTGTTTGCTTTTAAAAATTAACCTTAATTATTATTAGTCCACTTCTTGATATATAAGTGGTTAAGTAATGCAGAAGTAACTTTCTGTCACTATCAGCATAATATACTCTATCTGTACTTTATTTTATCCTTAATATTCCACTTTTTTACTGTGTACTGTAACTTGCTCAGCCTTGTTAATTTCTTTCCCATAAACCAGGGTTCAGACTACAGTATTTTTCCCACTAGTAACACTGGTGCTTCTTACTGAAATATTTAGGAGCACCAGCAACATTTAGGTGCAACAAGCAACATGCAACCCATCAAATTCATAATTTTTCCATCTTAACTGTATTACTAAATGCTTTGGCAATAAACATACAATTTACAGAACTAACAATGTGATGTTTTATTTTAAAGCAAAAAGTTCCAGAGGGAAGAAGTGCTTTAAGAGAAAATTCATTACGTTAAAAGGGGCTTTTTTAAACATAAACAAAAGAGTTCTTCTCATTGTCACCAAAAGGAGAAATAGAACAAACAGCTCTTGCTTAAGGTCAAAGCTGCAGGGATTTCAGAAATTGTAGCAGCTTGGATCGAAAATAGACAGGAAGCAGCAGGTAGTTTTTAGAGGCACAATGTCACAGTGGGCCTGCGTTCATAGTGGGGTACTGCAAGGTTCAATTTTAGGACCACTATTGTTCCTAATTATGTGCATGTGTGAGTGAATGGTGTGTGAGTGTGCCCTGCGATGGGCTGGCCCCCCATCCTGGGTTGTTCCCTGCCTCGTACCCATTGCTTCCGGGATGGGCTCCGGATCCCCCGCGACCAAATAGGATAAGTGGTTTGGAAAATGGATGGATATTGACACAAATACGTACAGTAAAATGGCTAAATTTGCAGGTGAGTGGTGTAGCAGATACTGATCTAGCAGCACAGAGGCTACAACGCGATCTTGATTTAATTAGCGACTGGGCTGATACCTGGCGGATGAAATTTAACATAGATAAATATAAGTTAATCCATGCAGGGAGCAGAACTATACAGTAAAGTACATGTTTTATGGGTTCCATTGAAATAAAGGTAGCTGATTATAAGAAAGACCTCAATGCATATGTTGATATTTCCGTCAGCTGTACTGTATCAGGGGCCCTAGACATGGCTTTATTTGGGAGCCCCCCGCCTCTTCCATTTATAAAGGAACCATCTGGGACTTCTGTGATGCAAAGTCATTAATCGTGGCCAATTTTGAGAAGCTTCTTTCTGCAGATGCTACAGTACAAGCAGTCTCCAGGTTATGAGCTAGATCTGCTTTGGCTTTATGTAGAATTTGTAAATCAGAACAATAATAATATAGTACATGACAACAGTAATAATAATGTAGTTCCAAACCAATGTGGTGAGCGAAAGCAAAGACCTGCTCTTATCTGGTCATTAAATAATCCATTTGGTCCATCATTGGTTAAAAAAATGAACCTTTGATCTTCCAGATTGGGCCCAAAAACACAGGAAATCAACACATGTTAGAAGAGAAATAACCTTACATGGGCGGTAAGAAAACCATATCCTTCCAGAGCTGTTCGCAAAGCATGAACCTACAAACCCCATTTTAGGTCCTCCACTAACCAATCGAGTCTAAATTCTTAAAGGCACAATAGTTCTTTTCTTTCTTTTTTTTTTTTTACAAAAAATCAACACAACAAATAATGAACAATGGAGACACGTAAAGTAAATTTTTACTTACAAACTTAAATTACTATAAGATAACATACCATACCCAGACTACAATGGCCGGTAAATATTAATGTTAATTCATATATATATATATATATATATATATATATATAGAGAGAGAGAGAGAGAGAGAGAGAGAGAGAGAGAGATACATTTTAGCTTTTGGCCCTTACAACAGTAAAAAAAATTACTACATATATCACTGTTCTGTACCTGGAGCTGACGATCCACTGAAGCCACACAATGTTTTCCTCAGTGTTACAAAGCTGTGCAGGTGTTTATTATTACAAAGTATTGAATTTAACTCACATTTTTTATATAATAGCATATGGTACAGTAGTCCGTTCATAACTATGAGTTGCCCGAAGGTTGGACACTCTTAACTTGGGGACTGCCTATAATTGGCAGTGTGACCACAATTTTGAGAGCTGGTGATTCTCGTGGTGGAATCGTAGGAGCTGTATTGCTGTACACTTATGCATCGCTTAACGTCCTTCTGCGTTCAACCACTTAATACAAGTGAGGTCCCATAAGGTTAGAATTGAGTTGAGAAATGCTGATCACTCAACAGGATGCAGAAGACGTAAGTGACCGTAGTGCACCACTCTACACCCTATTGGACAGAAGGTTATTCAGATGTTAAGCAATGCATACTTGTATTTTTGAATGCAGTGCTGGTACGTTTCTTATTTTACGGTGTTTTATGCTAACCCTGCACAAAACTTGTTATATTCTGTTTTACTTTAGTTTGTTGTGCCTAGTCTCTCCTTGTGTAGATAGCCCTCAGTGTTTGCTAATGTTTCCTCATCCATAGTGCCTGGTAACTGTAGTATACCCCACCTGTTCCTTGTTGTCCTGAATCCTTAGTGATTGATTTATTTGGTTATTTCTCACATGTTACTTGTCTTGTCTTGTTAGTAGTGTTTTTGTAGTGTGTTAGTGATGAGTCTGCCTTTGTTCTGTTCCTGAGTGGTTCATTGTGGTTGTTACTATATGTTAGTTCCTGTGACATTTAGTGTTACACCCCTTCCTCGGCCCCACGTGTCTTAATTGTAGTTTTAGTGATTGTTTTCTTTGTGGTTTGTTTAGTTATTTCTTGTTCTACCTTTTTTGTTTTTGACCACTCACTTTCCTTTTATTTTCTGGTTCTGCCTTTACGTTCTATTATGTTAAATAAACCCCTTTGTTGAGAGCTGCCACGTGGATTGTCTCTCCTTCATGATGCCCCACTATAATAGATCTAACAACCAGTGTTCTCTTCAGCAAGGGCTTGAGAGTGCACTTTAGCAACAGGTTCAGTTATAGTCTGCTACACCTTGACTACAGCATTTCTGCCTGGGACCTGACTTCCTCACAATAAAATATACCGTGTGGGGGACGGGGATACAATTAAATTTGGTGGGGATTGTCAAATCTCGAATACAGAACAAATTGCTTCCTGTCTTGGTTCAAAACAGGACACATTATATTTTTCAATACAGGATGATCCCATACAATACGGGATGAGTGGCAACTCTATTTCAACCAATAAAATTCTATTAAACTATCTCTGTCCATACCAGCAGCAACGTTACCAACTGCCACACATCTGGCATGACACTTATGCTTTCAGACTCCCGTGGTCATGCAAGAAGTCTTACAGCAAATCCAAATGATTCTATTACAAACCTAAAATTAGCTAGCTGAAAAGCGTTGCAAACCCTACAGGCTATTTACAAGGTAATTAAATTGTCACATGCATGTAAATGTGTGTGCATGTGTGTGCAAACTTGTCTCGAACTGAAAATCTCAGTCCAGTCGGCTGACCCAAGGTTGGCAACCCTGCACCAGATGCAGATGTCTTGTGTCCTAAATGAAAGTGATGCATTAGGCAACAAGCAGATTATGCACTAAAGTGTCTCTACATTTTAATACATTGTGGGTACACATTAATAAAACTAAAATGATTTAACTAAAATGAGGGAATAAATTTGTGTGTGTTTGCGCGTGTTTCCTTTCTCTTGTCTCAGGACACATCCAATTAAATTCACTCTGAAATAACTTACTGTTTACTTTACCTTACTGTTATGTACACTGAATATTATACTTGTATATAATTATACTTCTATTTAATTATTTATAATTTTTTTAGTATATAGCAATACTTTATCCATCACTGCTGAAAAGAAATAAAATTGAGTAGCCAGACCAATCTCAAAAACACAGCCATCACATATTACCATGTTTTATTCTGTTTTGGACAGTCAGTGATGCTTTATATTTTATTTTTTTATGCAGAGTTAAATATAGTTGGTAGATTTCGTGAAGGACAGACCATCCACATACCGGCTCTCAACAAAGGGGTTTATTTAACACACAGGATACAAACGGATTACTAGAAAATAAAGGGTTCAAAAACAAAACAGATAGAGCAAGAATTAACTAAACTAACTACAGAACTACAAACACTAAAACTACAACTAAGACAGAACTTAATGTCCGAGGGACTGAGCTGTCACTCAAAAACTCATTAGCCAATGAGAATGCACCTTTGGAATGAACTAAAATGGAGATTGCTAGCCAGGCCTTCATTTCCAACTTCAGTGTCTGACCTCACAAAGTGACAACTGTTTTGGTTGCAAAGGGGGGGGGGACCAACTCCATATTGATGCCTATGGATTTAGAATGGAAGGTCATAAAAGTTGCTGTAGGTGTAATGGCCAGGTGTCCCAGAACTTTTGTCCATATACTGCATATAATATTTTTTTATTATTATTTGTATTTTATTTTAATCTTCTAAGCTTATTTCTATGCTTTGGTTGACAGGTATAACTTCCGTGGGTTCCGTTGGCTGCAAGCAATGATCTTTGCTATCGAGGAGATCAACAACAGCAGTAAACTCCTGCCTAACATCACTCTGGGCTACCGTATCTTTGACACTTGCAATACTGTGTCTAAAGCCTTGGAGGCTACTCTTAGCTTTGTGGCACAAAACAAAATTGACTCCCTCAACTTGGACGAATTCTGCAACTGCACAGACCATATTCCTTCTACTATTGCCGTTGTTGGCGCTACGGGATCAGGAGTATCTACAGCTGTGGCCAACCTTTTGGGCCTGTTTTACATCCCACAAGTAAGTACTACTTTTTCCACCTTATATAATTTGAAATATCAATATATCAGGTAAGCAAAAGGCCAATTATTTTTTCTTAGGTACTTTCTTCATGAAAAAAAAAATCATTTAATGAATATACAATGTGCACTGTGATACTTAGCAGTGCAAAAAAACTGGATATCATTCTGTCATACAGCCATTCATTTGCAATAAACAGTTATCTGCTGGAGGAAGAACAGTATAGGATATCCAGTGACATTTAATTGAATTTATTTCCTGCGCAGTGCTTTTCCCAGCATAGCTGTCCCAAAAGTCTTCATTTATACATGTATCAACGTGCACAGCACATTGTTCACTTACAAAAAGGGAGAAGAAGAGGAAGACAAACAGATTAGGCTGCAATGGTATGGGGGGAAAAAAAAATATGGGTGTCCAAGGTCAGCTAACTGCCTTAGTACTCAAACCAATTAGAAATCCAAATTTCAGCAGGTAATTAAGGAATGTTCCGTTGCTTTATAATGCATTCATTGAACATTCAACACACATTCATAATGCATTATTAATAGGATGTTTCATAAAGCATTCATAATGCATAATAAACATGCCTATAATGTGTTATACCCTTTGATAAATATTTATAGCCATGTTTATAATGCTTCATGAATGCCGTATTATTTGTTTTGAATGTGTTATTAGTAAAAAAAATGGCCTTAAGTAGAGCGTTACCAACCAATCAAACCTGAAATAATTGTTGACAAATGGCATATCACATTTTCACTTAAGAACATTTGTCACAATTTAGTTTAGAATTGGTTGCCCACACCATGTAATAAAACTTGTTTGAGGAAGCACCAACAACCACAGTAACCCTTGTTAAATTATTCTGACGTTTTTCTTTCAGATTCCTAATAGGGAATTGGTCTTATATTCTAGTGGCATTTTGTTGAGTGTTTCCGGTTCTTTATGTAAACTGATTTGCGTTAACTATTTTAAACTTTATCAGAAGTTGTCCTTTTCATGGATCACTCTCTTTTTCACGATAAAGATCAGCTACGCTTCTTCAAGCCGCCTTCTCAGCAACAAAAACCAATACAAATCCTTCATGAGGACCATCCCGACAGATGAGTATCAGGCCACTGCCATGGCTGACATAATTGATTTCTTCCAGTGGAATTGGGTCATAGCAGTTGCATCAGATGATGACTATGGACGGCCAGGTATTGAAAAATTTGAGAAAGAGGTGGAAGAACGAGACATTTGCATTCACCTGAATGAATTAATTTCACAGTACTTTGAAGAGGAGCGCATACAAGCGCTTGTGGACCGCATTGAGAACTCTACCGCCAAAGTTATTGCTGTTTTTGCTAGTGGGCCAGACATGGAGCCGCTCATCAAAGAGATTGTCAAACGCAACATTACTGACCGTATATGGCTAGCCAGTGAAGCTTGGGCTAGTTCTTCTTTAATTGCAAGACCCGAGTTTTTCCATGTTGTGGGCGGTACTATTGGCTTTGCACTCAGAGCAGGTACGATACCAGGTTTCAAGAACTTCCTGCAACAAGTGCAACCCAAGAAGTCATCTCACAATGAGTTTGTTAGGGAATTCTGGGAAGAGACTTTTAATTGTTATCTGGAAGACAGTCCAAGACGTGATAACATAAAAAATGGGTCCAGGCCTCTTTGTACTGGTGAAGAGGACATTACAAGTGTAGAAACACCATATTTGGATTACACTCATCTACGCATTTCCTATAATGTGTATGTGGCTGTCTATTCCATTGCACAAGCCCTGCAAGACATTCTAACTTGCACTCCAGGAAATGGACCATTTACCAACAATTCCTGTGCCGATATAAAAAAAGTGGAAGCATGGCAGGTAAACGTGGTCATTCGCAGAAAACAAAAAAGTTTCCCAAGTAATGAGTTACAAAGGTCTTTTTAATTTTTTTCAATATGCACATTCTTTAATTATTGCATATAGCAGTTGTAATATAGTTTCCATGTCAATGTATCTACTGAAAAGCATCTATAAGTAAATAATCCTACCTAATTATAGGTGGGTGCTACCTATCTCATCTCTTTTATTTATGCTCAATAACAGTCCAGTTATTTCTCAGGTACTCAAGCAACTGAGACACTTGAATTTCACAAACAGCATGGGGGAGCAAGTAGACTTTGACGAGAGTGGAGATATACTAGGGAACTACACAATCATCAACTGGCATCGGTCTCCTCTAGATGGCAGTGTGGTGTTTGAAGAGATCGGTTATTACAACATGCTTGCTAAGAAAGGAGCTCGGCTCTTCATTAATACAACTAAAATATTATGGAATGGATATCTTAAGCAGGTACGACTATGGGCACCAAGAAATCCTGGAATATTATAGTTTCTGCAGTTATGATATCATAGCTTGGGTCCTTATTGAGCTAGCATTGGAAATTCATTGCAGAGTCTCAAAGCACTTATGTAAGTCGCTCTGGCTAAGGGCGTCTGCCAAATCCTGTAAATGTAAATGTAAATGTAAATGATGGGCACCACATTTCAAGCACCAACTAATTAAAAAATTTACAAAAGTAGGACCTACCACAAATACTTATTATTCTTAAATCTCTTGTATTACATTCATAAACATGGTCTGGTTTAAACCTTGACAGTCCTGAAATGTCAATAGACCACAAAACAGTGTTTAAAGGTGTTACTTATACTAACAAGCTTGAACTGTAAAGATTTTCACACTGCCAGAAAAAGGTGTCTCAGTAAGTTTTATGAAATGTACTTGGTCATACTTTACTTGAGGGGACAAGACTAATGTAGTAGTACATGCTTACTTAATGCATTAATAAACCGATAACTAAATGTTAGTTATGCACTGATCTCATGCTTATTCATTGCATCATTCATTAATCATGACAGTTCATGTTTTCCATTCAGGCACTATATCCGTTAGCAGATACCTAATTAGTTATTAATGTTAGGATTTCACTTGAGAGCAAAAATTACTTAATTCATTTACTACTTAAGAACAAATCATGAACTACTGTAGGTTTCCCCATGAGATACATGAACTGTCATGATTGATTAATGATGAATGAACATGGGATCAGTACTTAAGAAACACTTAGTTGCTGGTTAATTTATGCATTGATGCAATGTACTATGACATTATTCCTGTCTCCTCAAGTAAAGTGTTACCATGAACTTTTTCATTTCTATTGAATATTTAGACCAGTGTTTCTATGCATTTTAAATGGCAATGAGATGATTATTGGGTAAGATTTTTGACTAAATTTGCAGTGTTTGAATTACATTAAGATGTAGCTTTGGCCTAATTGAATAACTCCATCAGTCATCCATTCTTCAAAATAAAGTGTGGTTATCTGAAGTGCTGTACTAGTCAAACCATGTGCAGCCTCCACTCGGGATCTTTTTCAATCCCCGCTTTTTGGCATAAATTGTCTGCAGTGTGGACTTAAAATGCATTCAGTTCCTTTTAAAAGGTTGTATGTTTTTTACGTTTGATATTTGGTATCATAAACTGATTCATTTTAGTAATAATAATATAAACTGGATCCATGAATCATGTGAAACATTTTAAAATATTTTATATACGTGTATTTTTTCTTTAATATATTAATATATCTTGTTTTCGAAACCTGTATTTTTATATTTTTCCAATTTTTCTTCTATTTTACTTAATAGGTGTAGCATTTACATTTAATTCCATCATACTCTTGCGAGTGTCTTTTAACTAGAAATTGTGCTTAGAGAGTAGCTGCATACTCAGTGCGGGGTTGGCGCCCCCTCCTGGGTTTTTCCCTACCAAGCGCCCATAGCGTCTGATAGGTTGTGGACCCTCGAGACCCTGAATAGGACAAGTGGTTAGAGAAAATGGATGGATGGAGACACTACATGCTAATACATTTAATGGATGTGAGACAAAAAAAAAATTATTTTACTTACAAAAATGGCAATTAATCTGAATAAAGGATCATCTTTATTCAGGATATAAAACTATGGATAGGTCAAAATAAAGAGGTTGAAATTATATTCATTAAGCTCTTTACAGTCTTGCAGCCAGGGAGATCTGTTTCAAATTTTGCCAATGACTTACATCTACATTTATTTAATCAAAATATTTTACTGAAATACATTTTAAATGAATAAACTTCCGAGTACTTTGTTGTTTTTATACAGATTTTTTTACTGGTAAATAGTTCATTTGATCTAATCATTAGTCTTATCTTCACCTCTTTCTCATTCATAAATCAGGTGCCTTTTTCTAACTGTAGTGAAGATTGTGAACCAGGAACCAGAAAGGGGATCATAGAAAGCATGCCAACCTGTTGCTTTGAATGCACAGAATGTTCGGATGGCGAATACAGTGACCATAAAGGTGAGGCACCAGGATCTGAAATGCTTTGAACATTCTTACATCTTAAAAATGTCATATTATGTTTGGAAATTTTTTGTTTCAGATGCAAGTGTATGCACCAAATGCCCAAACAACTCCTGGTCAAATGACAATCACACGTCCTGCATTCTTAAGGACATTGAATTTCTTTCATGGACCGAACCATTTGGGATAGCATTGACTTTGTTTGCTATGCTCGGGATTTTCTTAACATCTTTCGTACTTGGAGTTTTTGTCAGGTATCGCAACACTCCAATCGTCAAGGCCACCAACAGAGAGCTTTCCTACCTGCTTCTCTTCTCACTCATCTGTTGCTTCTCCAGCTCTTTAATTTTTATTGGGGAGCCTCAGGATTGGACGTGCCGTTTACGGCAGCCTGCTTTCGGGATTAGCTTTGTTCTTTGCATCTCATGCATACTGGTAAAGACGAATCGGGTACTTCTTGTATTTGAGGCTAAGATTCCAACCAGCCTACATCGCAATTGGTGGGGTTTAAAGTTGCAGTTTTTTTTAGTGTTCATGTGTACATTAGTTCAAATTATGATATGTGTCGTCTGGTTGTACAATGCACCCCCTGAAAGCTATAGCAACCATGACATGGATGAAATCATTTTTATTACCTGCAATGAAGGATCATTAATGGCTCTAGGGTCCCTTATAGGTTACACATGCCTTCTTGCTGCAGTCTGTTTTTTCTTTGCATTCAAGTCACGGAAGCTGCCAGAGAACTTTAATGAAGCCAAATTCATCACTTTCAGTATGTTAATTTTCTTCATTGTCTGGATTTCCTTTATTCCGGCTTACATAAGCACTTATGGCAAGTTTGTGTCAGCAGTAGAAGTCATTGCAATACTGGCATCCAGCTTTGGATTACTGACCTGTATATTCTTCAACAAAGTGTACATCATCCTTTTAAAACCATCCCGGAACACTATTGAGGAGGTCAGGTGCAGCACAGCTGCCCATGCCTTCAAAGTAGTAGCTAGGGCTACCTTACGGCATAACACGGTATCCCATCGGAGGTCAAGCAGTGAAGAGGGCTCATCTGTTCCAACTCCATCGTCATCTACCAGCTTAAAGAGCACAGAAGACGTACCTGGTTACCTCAACGGTCGACAAAAAGGACATAAACCAAAGGTGAGCCTTTGCAGTGGCACAAGATTCTTTCAGCAGTAATATCTATTTTCACTGTGCATAATTTTATTTTTGGGTCTACTAGATTTACATCCTTCAGTGTTCCAAAAACACATTATAATTCTCTTACTGCTGATCTCTATTCACCCTCTATCCGAAACACATTGTTAGAGCTTTAAGTCCACCACGGATGAGCTCTGATTGGTCGGCTTGCCCTACACATTCTGCCCCTGACTTGCAGGTAGGTGGCCAATAAGGATTGTGTTATGAGGTGACCTCACCGGGTCATGGAACTAAGGATTGGAATTCCAACAAGTCGTCTCAGGCAGATTAGAGAAGACTGCTTTCTGTGGTGCGAGTTACTGGCTTTGACGTGTACTTTGGTCCTTATGACTTTGCAGACTGTTTACATGCACATAAAGCTATATAACACATTAAAGGAAAGGGAAAGACCAGATAAGGATAATAGGGCCCCTTTAATGAAAAGGATAAACAGCAAAATCGGCAATAAAATCTGAATAATACAAACGGCATTGTTTTCCTTGCAGAACAAAGATGTTGGTGGTGATAACTTCAGGACAGCAAGCAACAGCCCTTCACATGACTCTTTTGGAATAAACAGCAAAGAGGAAGATAGAGTGCATGACTAAAGGAACAGTTATTTTTCCGCACAATACATTGAATACATTTTAAGGCACATATCTTTACTAATCTCTGGATTACTATAGAATTATGTGGACCTTTATTATTTATGTAAATATGTAGATCTGGCTTTCAGAAAACCTTTTGGGGATGTACATTATCAGTCAAAAGTTCAGACACCCCAAGACACCTACAAAGGAGAGCAATAGTGAAGCATCACATGACCGGGCCACCGGTCATGCTTTAGAAATGGTTCTGGAAAAGTTTGACCAGAGAGTGAAGGAAAAGTGGCCAATGAGTGCTCAGCATATTGTGGGCCCTCCTTCAGGACAGCTGGAAAAGCATCCCAGGAGGCCACCTCTTGGAACTGGCATAGAGGGGACAGTAGGGTCATTCAGTCCCTGGAGAAATTGGGGTTAAGGGCCTTTATCAAGAGCCCAGTAGTGAGATCACTCTGCCGAACATGGGATTTGAACCAACAACCTTCTGAGTCCCAACCCACAGAGCTGCCCCCACCCCAACAAATGATTTTTTTTTTATTAATACTTTTTGGTCAGTGCATAATTCCATATATGGCTTTTGTTATGTTTTTATAAATATGCTAAAGTGACGAGAGTAGTACAAAAAAGCCTTTCTATGGGTAGGTGTGTCCAAACGTTTGACTGTTACTGTATTACTGTAAAACCCAAACATTGTGTTATATACAATTCCATATATAAAGTACTGTGTAGAAGTCTTAGGCACTCAGAGAAAATGTTTGCTGTTTATCTGGGTAGTAAGTGTATATTTGCTCAGAAAATGAAAACTGCAGTATGCAAAATTACAGTAATGCAATAAAAAATAACTACTCTTCTACAGTACTTTCCAAGAAGTTAATGATATCTTCTTGGATAGCCAGGAGAACATCACTTCAGTTTCCAAACCTCTCCTCAGGGGAACCCCAGCAATTCCATGTATTCGTTAAATTTCACCACCAGCGCACTTAATTAACTTAGACAAACATCTCTATGAAGTATTGTTTAGCCAAAGAAGGTGTGTTAGTGGTTGAGTCAAAAAATACTGGTGTATTGGATTGTTGCTGCAAATCCTGGGGTGACTTTAGGGGAGGTACTGATACGGCTAAGCTGACACACTTTGACAAACATGTTTTACACCAACATGAGGATCAATTAAACATCATTTTCTTTGACTGTCTGAGACTTTTGCATAGTACCCTGTGTGTATGTTTGTATGTATGGAAGCGTGTGTATATATATATATATATATATATATATATATATATATATATATATATATATATATATATATATATATCACTGATCTTTGCACATTTTAAACTACCCAACCAAAATGTAAGTGTATGACATTATTTTCAATAATATAATATCAATAATGATTCATATTTCATATTCATGTTTGCAGTCAAGTTTAGTTTCTATATTTGTAGGGGAGTCTTCTTGTTACTGACAAAAACATACTTGTCATACTCTCTCTTGTACGATGATATGTTCTATAAAATAAAAAGTAATAGGCTCAAGTTTTGGTTAATATAAACAAGTTTTAATTGTTCATCTCCTAACTACTACTCTCAGTCAGGGTTCCTGGGAGCCTACACCTCGGACAGGGTGCCAGGCCACACAGGACACATACGCACACTTTGGGTGATTTAGAGAAATTCTGTTGACCGCATGTCTTTGGAGCGCAGGAGGAGGCTCACATAACATGAGGAGGACACGCAAACTCACACGCACAGAGCAGCGGCGGGAGTCGAGCCCTCAGATGAAAAAAGTGAATAGCTAATAATGTGACATTCCTTCTTCCTTTTTCCAATCACTGAAAAACTATATAGCTAACAAAACTACTGAAGCTGAAAATATACACTTCAAACAGCTTTTTTGTTAGTTCATTATTCAGTGGTCACTGGCGAAAGAGAACCAATATAATGAAACTGGATTACCATGTATAAATAGCCTTCTTTATAATCTGGAATTTATTACTGAATCCTCAAGGCTGCAGTGTATATAACTTCAGCTCACTCGACTCACTTTCATCACTTTTTCCAAAATTTGTCGTGACAAGCCTTGGCAAGACCACTCAAGAAATTCTGATCATGCAAACGTGATCATAGTCTGTCTATCATTTATTTTTATTGGGTTACAAATTTTCCAATACTGATAATTGGTTTGACTTAATTTTATTCTACATGCATGTTTATTAAGTCACTACAATTTAAATAAACTGATCATACAACGCTATTTACGACATATTTTATTTAAGAGACTGAATTTCAGTACAGGCTCTAGACACCTATGATCCTTGACCTTTTTTGTGGGGTTGGAATAAAATATACATTTTATACATAAAGCTTAATCATTGTCTGGTTTGGTAACTGCTACGCCTGTGGCTACAAGACCCTGCGTGCAGCTGAGAAGATCACCAGGACCCCTCCGCCCTTCATTGACTATATGACGCCCGAAAGGCCTCCAGCGTCGTGAAGAACGTCTCCCACACTCTCTTTGTTCCCCTTCAGTCTGGCAGAAGGTCCAGGAGCATCTGAACCAGTGCTGCCAAACACTGTAGCACCTCCCCCAGGGCCATCCAGCCTCTGATCTCCTCACTGCTCCTCTCCCCACTAATTTGAACTGTGCCATCCACTAGCAGTGTCACTTTGCTATTTGCACTGTTACTGCCACTATTTCCAAAACTCATTTATCATAATTTATCTCTCATTTTATTAACTATTCACTAGGACTTACCACTTATGTGCTCTGCTGCTTTCATCATTACACATTCTAAATATTCCATCATTGTTTTACATCGTGTGTCAATGTTGCAAACATGTTGTCCCCCCCCATCTTGTCTACCTCCGAACAGTGAAGTCCCACTTCACTTCACTTGACTTGAGATGAAACATTATGATTAAAAATATAACGGCTACTGTGATACTCAAACTTTTACATGAATAATAGGCCAGATATAAAGGAGACATCTGAACATGCAGGAAGCTAAGGCAGGATTAAATGAACTTCATTAAGTAATAAGCATAAATTAATGATTCTCTTCACCAGACCTGTACTGAGTACAAAAGCTATACATACTGTACAGAACTGAACATAGACAATATGAAGTTAATTATCACATTACCATTGAAGTTACGAATACCATCAATGCTAATTGTTAGAATGTAAATTGAATGCAAGACTATTCTAGATAACATTATATAAAACACAACACCTACGGTCTCATAGATACAGAAAAACATGGAAACACAAATGTGCTTCAGTATTCTGTGACATCATTTCTGCTACCAATCACAGCAACAACTTCTCTACTCTTTCTCAGAAAACTTTTAACAAGCGATTCTGAATCTGCTCAAGAAAGGCCCTGCAGAAGTTGCATCAGTCAGGTCCTGAAGGATAATGAATGCAGTAGATGGCTATTACCCATTTGACTGACTTGGAGATCTTCAGCCATCCTGCTGGTGCCAGGGCTAGCGGGCACCTGCCAGCGCCCAGCATCCGGCACTCCTGACTGAGGAGAGGAAGGTGAGAACCATCTGGACTTTCCTTCACCCCAAAGATTCCTGGGACTGGCTGGATGCTAAGATTACTTTGTTCTCAATTTCTCCTCTCTAGCTGGCCCCTGCTCCAACAGATGACGGAGACATCCAGCACTGAACAGGTCATCCTGCTCAAGCTGCCTTCCTGACTATGCATTGTGTGGACTCCAAATGGGAATGCAGGTGGTCTCCCTCATGATCTGTCCCCGTTGAGCCCCCCATCTTGAGCCAATGCGGGGTCCCACCACGATGCTTTTGGGGGGCGGAGGGGGGGTGGTGCGATGCAAAGGTCCACTGAAAATCCACTGCGCACAAGCAGAGGAAGATTTTAACCATGCAGGCCGATGGGAACCATGGTTTCCTCACCAGAAGACATGTGAAGAGGACACAGCCGATGGCCAGAAACTGCCCCAACAAAGGGGCAGGTTAGTCTTCCCTAGAAAGACTTAAAATCCATGCTGAAGAAAGTCAAATCAGAGGAAAATTGAATGTTAGGTGTGCATCTCCAGTTCCTCTTATACTGAAAAATATGAAAATCTATGCAAGTATAATTTTCTTATATACTGAACAAAAATATAAACGCAACACTCTTGTTTCTGCTCCCATTTTTCATGAGATGGACTTAAAGACCTACAATTCATTCCAGATACACAATATTACCATTTCTCTCAAACATTTCTCACAAATCAGTCTAAATGTGTGATAGTGAGCACTTCTGCTTTGCTGAGATAATCCATCCCACCTCACAGGTGTGCCACATCAAGATGCTGATCTGACATCATGGGTAGTGCACAGGTGTACCTTATACTGCCCACAATAAAAGGCCACCCTGGAATGTGCAGTTTTTTGCTTTATTGGGGGTCTGGGGACTCAGAACCGGTCAGTATCTGGTGTGACCACCATTTGCCTCATGCAATGCAACACATCTTCTTCGCATAGAGTTTATCAGATTGTCAATTGTGGCCTGTGGAATGTTGGTCCACTCCTCTTCAATGGCTGTGCGAAGTTGTTGGATATTAGTGGGAACTGGTACACGCTGTCGTATACGCCGGTCAAGCACATCCCAAACATGCTCAACGGGTGACATGTCCGGTGAGTATGCTGGCCATGCAAGAACTGGGACATTTTCAGCTTCCAAGAACTGTGTACAGATCCTTGCAACATGGGGCCGTGCATTATCTGTCTGAGTGGCTGGTCTCAGACGATCTTGGAGGTGAACCTGCTGGATGTGGAGGTCCTGGGCTGGTGTGGTTACACGTGGTCTGCGGTTGTGAGGCCGGTTGGATGTACTGCCATATTCTCTGAAACGCCTTTGGAGACGGCTTATGGTTGAGAAATGAACATTCAATGCACGAGCAACAGATCTGGTTGACATTCCTGCTGTCAGCATGCCAATTGCACGCTCCCTCAATGCTTGTGGCATCTGTGGCATTTTGCTGTGAGACAAAACTGCACATTCCAGGGTGGCCTTTTATTGTGGGCAGTATAAGGTACACCTGTGCACTACCCATGATGTCAGATCAGCATCTTGATGTGGCACACCTGTGAGGTGGGATGGATTATCTCAGCAAAGCAGAAGTGCTCACTATCACACATTTAGACTGATTTGTGAGAAATGTTTGAGAGAAATGGTAATATTGTGTATCTGGAATGAATTGTAGATCTTTAAGTCCATCTCATGAAAAATGGGAGCAAAAACAAAAGTGTTGCGTTTATATTTTTGTTCAGTGTATTTAAACAAAATTCTAACTTCATTAATAAACTGACTAACAGCACATCTTATGAATAAGGTTAATTTGCTTGTTGGCAGGAAATCTTACCCAGGACAATATTTTTGCTGCCCTGGCAGATAATTTTGCTAGTTTCAAGCCATCTTGTCTCAAAACAGAAACAGTTTATCTTAAATTTGAAAGGCTATTATTTTTGCAGTGTACCTGATCCAGTTATTCTTTGGGTCTTTAAGCAGCATCTTGAAATTTATGCATTGATTGAAATACTGCTGAACACTGCTGAACTTGGGAGGTTCATGGTCACATGTGACCCGAAGAGTAATATTTCTAGTGGATTGACTTTTATTGTCTTTACACTCATCAGCTTAAGGACTAAACCCCTCCTTACGGAGTTAGGATTCATGTCTTATTGGACTGATGAAAACAGATTATGTGGTTGCTTTAACAGCAACTGGATCACATGTGATCCATACTCATTTTCTGTTCAGCCTTCTCTTCCAAGCTGAGTCTGAATTTGGGAACTAGGTTTATCCATAAGTCACACTTGGATGGAAGCGGGTGGAGTGAAGGTGGCTGATAGAGTACATTCCCAATTGGTCATTTAATGGGCGTTCCACCATATAAGAGGGTTCGGGAAGCTCCACCCCTATCCAGGTCCCGTTGGTAATACATCTGCAGTTGATGCAGGTATGTTGCTTTGTTTGTACTAGAAGTTTGATTAATATCGTTAGCTAAAAGTTGTTTTAAAATTATTTTTAGCGGGGCATCTCAATGGATTAAGTGGCAGTAGTGCTGGTGACGATCTTGCAGTTTTTCATAGCTGAGGTATGTTTCTTGGGACGGAGTTTGAGATTTTGTCATTCCTCTTGGAGAATTGCTGTGCTCTCCTACAGTCCTCATTCCGTTGTTGCATTGGACTGTAGAAGCATTCGGGAATGTAATTTAACATAGTGTCTTGTTAAAATGCCTGTGAAAGAGGTCTGTCTTGTATCGGTTTCCATGATTATATAGACTGTGCGTAACTTTCTTGAACTGACCTGCAGCTTTGTCTTTTACCAGGTACTGGGTGCACAATATATTTATAAAAATATATTGCGGCGTCAGGCGGACCAAAGCATCGCGGGAGCAGAGTTAGCAGTTCTTTAAAGGACTACAACAGGCGCCCAACGAGCACCGAACCAAAGACACAGATGGGAAACACTGGGTTGTCAGACCCTGAACTGCAAGATGCACACACGGTGGGAGATTTACACATGCTAAATACATGTGAGGAACAGACCAGGTACACACATGCCACAGGCAAACACACGTGCACCAACAGGGAAATGCAACCATTAGCATTAACATCAACAACACAACAAGGGCTATTTACAATTGCACATAGGGCATGCTGGGACATGTGCCCCTCAGGTGCTACAATATTTATGTACTGGCAGCACGTCTTTGCTCCTGCTTGTTAGGTGGGTCGAACCTGTGTGCCTCTAGCTGTACGCTAGGAGGAGAGTTACTATATGAATATCCCTGGGAGAAAGCCCTAGGGTGGAGTAGTCGGCTATTCTGGTGCTTTATTCCACCTCTTCTATCTCCGCCACTTTGTTCTAGATGCACCCTTTTGGCATCTACAGAGACTGAGAATGGCTGTAAACAAGTCTTATGCTTGTTTTAAGTGGTCCAGTTTCACTAATCGATGAACAGTATGCTTCCCATGCCATATTATAGTGTGTGTTTTTATGCAAGACATTTTTACATCAGGGATAACACATTTTTAAAGGCACCACTCAATTTTCTCTTTTACGGCACCATCTGGTACCAAGTAGGAAACAAGCAGAGGTGGTGAAAGGAATCATCGGGGGAGGAAGAGGTGGCTTAGGCCCTGACGGAACACTAAGGCTGTAAGGAAACGTACTAAAGACACCCCAATGCTCTTGGTTGATGATTTGAATGCAGAGATTGAGAGCAGATTATGATCGATTATGATCACGGCGGAAAGTCAGGAAGAAATGGAGGTTTCATTTCACACCAAGACGATAAAGAAATATTTGAATATTTGTTGGGAAGGCAGTCAGTTGCTTTTGCATGGGAAGTCACCATTATGTCCTGCCTTGCTCCTCTCAGACACACGAGGAGATCACCCTTTAAAAAAATCATGACAGCATACAGACAAACAGGAAGTTGAAGCTCACAGACATGAATAGATGGACTCCAGATTGCTAAACAGACCCAGTGTGGTAAACAGCAGAAAAATATGTCTTCAAAAATTATCACAGATCCCAATCTTGACTGAGCGTTATGAAACTTTCATATTTCCATTTTTTTTGGACTAGCAAAATTGTCATAGCTAGAATTCTGATCATATCAATGCAAATAACTGTAATTAGATTTCAGACTCATGAGAATTTTAAAAAGCCAGTATCACACATTTTATTTGAGTGGAGAAAATCAAACAAGATAAGGAGCATGTGCAACTGAAAATGACTGTATTTTCACAGCACCCCAGATGTCAAACTGTGAGAGTGCTTATACCTCGCTGCACCAGACCCCCTTGCAAAAACTGTAAAGATACAAAACGAGTTATCGAAACACAGTGAAAGGAGGAGAAATCATTCTGAAACATGTGACTGATTGCTATTCAAAAAATATAGTGTGTGGCTTTTTTCTAACTATTGACTTCTCCGCCTTTTGCTTCTGATCTTTGGGAAACATTTGAAACCCAGATAGAAGCCTGTACAGTATATAGCACTTACATGAGGTGGATTAAGAGATGGTCTTCGATTATTTTATGGCACTGGATGCATCAGTCAGTGTTCTCTATCAGGTCCTTCCCAGAAATATAAGTGGGTTAGAGTTTGGAAGTGTAGTCCACAGCCACCACCCTTATAACACCTACCACCTCTCAGGAACGAACCTGCTAAGAAATGTATTGAATAGTCTCTGGTAATAGATTTTTCTATTTTGAGAAATGTGAGGATGCGGACCTCAGCGATCATAGTCAAATGTATTTCTGGGGTCAGAATGAATAGCACTGAATCTAATTTAAAAGTGCTGACTAAACCAAAAATTGATTTTCAGAGGCTGTTAACCATAATGTCTTGGACAGCTAATGTCAAGTTGAGACAATTAGAAATCACTAAGGATTTAAAATATAATTATCATGTGCTTATGTATCTGTATACTGAATGTGATTAACTGGTATGTGAAAGTACAACGCATGTCTGGTGTCTATATACAGCCGGCATCATGTTGAGGTTCTGTGCCCAGCCAGGTCTCCAATCTAACATGTGTGGGATCAGCTCGGACGTCAGCTCAGACATAGCGTCAATCTGCCACACCCTACTGACACTGGACCAGCAGTGTGCCCATATTGTCCATTTGGTCTGAAATTATAATCATTGCGATACAGTCACATGACCTTTCACCATGTGCAGATTCATTTCATTTCCACCACTCCGTCTGTCACAGTGTTTGCGTGTGTATGTGAGGTGAGGCATCAAATTTCCTGCCTCGTGTATATATTTAACTAGTCCATTAGACCCACTCTCAAGATGCCACCTTTCTACTGACACTAACATGCGGAATAATCAGTTACAAAAATCCTGAAAGCCAAAACAAATGTTTTTAATACTTATGACTGTATGATACAATTACTGAATACAGCCTTAGCTCAAATTGGAATAAATTTCCTTAAATGAGATGGCTACAATGGCATATTATGGCAATTGTAAGTAAATGTTTCATGATGTCTCAGAAATGTAATCTAAGAGAATTACTGGGTATTTTCCAACAAAATTATGGCTTTACAATCTCAGTGAATATCAGAGTTTTTTCTTGTATATTTATGACTGCCATCATAAATTAATTCGTTTTTTCTCACAGTATTACCATCCCTGCCACAGCTTAGTCATTTCTTTTCCTACAATGGCCCTAATAATGCCATCATAGCCACCCCTCTTTAATATTAGTATTCCTGTCCTTCACAAGATGTGCCAGTGGTGAAATTTGGGAACTTGGGACTCAGCTGAAATCTGGAGCAGTGGAGCAGTTTGTGTTATGCAGGTAGGCCTCACCAGATCTTTCGGCTATATATAGGTATATATGAGTGTCATGAGCTGTAACAAGGCCAACAACTTCTCAATTCAGGACTTCCCTGGCCCATAGGGGGCGCTCGGGCGCCGCCCTCCCAGACGTGGGGAGGAATATAAAATATATAAAAATAAAAAAATATATATATATATATTTTTTTATCAATGTCAGTTTTATTTAATAGTGTGTGCCTACATGCAATCTGAATTATTTAAACAACATTTCCACCAACTGACTCTCATTCAACAGTGAATTTCCACCGACAGATTTCCACCAATCATTTCTCTTCTTGGGCGCTCATCAAAGCGCCACAGCAGTGCAGCCAATCGTGTACGGTTGCTAGGCGAATATAATAAAGATTTCGCCTATCAGCATCGCCGAATTAAATGGTTTTGGGGTGCTGGAAATTTTTCCCCTGCTACAGAAAATGCGGGAAAGTTCTGGATTGCTCTCAGGTCAGTCAGTTGGAGAGAGACGATGGCGACGACGACAGTTGAGGGGCATCTTCCAGCAAGTTCGGTGAGATCATTATGGAATTACCCTTTTGCGAGAAGGATGATGGGGGAAAAATCCACGTTAAGAAGCTGGGACCCGACAAGCCCGAAATAAATATCACCCAGCCAACTAAGGAAATTAAATTATGATTGTGAAACCGTTGTCATTTTCTGACTGTTCATTTGAATGCTTACATTGAACTCGGAAGGGTAATTTATTGGTACATCAGCCCCACCAATATTTTTTTTCACCAGCTACCACTTATGAATGGCAATATAAACAGGCCTAATTCATGTATTTTATAAAACACACATAGAACAGAAGGAGCATGTATCACAAAGCCAGTTTAACAAACTCATGGTGAGGACCTAAGTTTCAGCTTAACAAAACCAAATAAATACAATCCATAATAAGTGATGACACTGACTAAGATCTGTCACGTCCTATGGGTTGGGCCAAGCCAAATAACATCTCATCCTCCCCACTTTTAAAAACTGGACTTGCCTGCCCTTTGCGAAGTATTGTTGTTTTCTCATGTGCACTATCAAGCACAACGATAACCCTGTCCTTCCGTCTGATTCCTACCCTATCTGTTTCTGCCCTGCCTGATCCTGCCTGGCCCACTCCTATCTGGTTTGCTCCTGCTCATCTCTTCCTGTTCCTCATTTCCTGTGTTGGTGTAGGATTGACTCTTCTGGATTTTGGTTCTCCTGGGCTTGTGACCCCAACTCCAATTCCAGCCCAATGAGAGTCATGGGGAAAAGTGCAAACCAGACTTAAGCAAGCACTTAATACACAGAATTAATTAACAACTAGACACAACTAAGAACACTGGGATTCCACACGAGGTAACAAGGGGACGGGGTACATGAGAGGATCAGACGAGTAGGCCATGACACACAATGCTTACAACTTAATTCAAATTAGAGAAAGGGACAAGTGGAAGACATCCTTTGTTACCAAAACTGGTCAGTTTGAATATTTAGTCATGCCCTTCGGTTTAGCGAATAGTTCTTCAATATTCCAATCCTTTATTTACGAGTTTCTGGCCAGAATGATAAATTGATTTGTCATCATTTACACAGATGACATCCTGATCTATTGCTCATCCCCAGATCAACATTTACAGCACATCTGGCAAGTACTCTAATGACTCTGAGATCACCACTTGTTTGTAAAAGGAAAAAAGTGTGAATCTCATCGGACATTGCTCACTTTCTTTGGTTACTTGTTTCAGGCCGTTTTGGTGGCAATGGATGAAGAGAAGGTTGAAGTGGTTCATGAGTGGCCTCTTCCTAGAACAACTAAAGAATTAGAGTGTTATCTGGGATTTGGTCATTTCTATCGTAGGTTTATTCATGCCTTTAGTTCGGAGACATCTCCTTTAACTTCACATCTGCAAGGGCAGGACATGGTGATCTGGTGGAGCACTGAATCTGAAAGTACATTCGTTAAACTGAAACAGCCATTCAGTTCAGCCCTGGCTCTATGACAACCCGATCCAGAGCTCATGTTTGAAGCTGAAGTGGATGCGTCCGAAGTGAGGGTAGGTGCTGTTCTCCTCCAGAGGAATGCAGAGACCGGACATAGGCATCCATGTGCTTATTTCTCTAGATAGTTCACTTGTGGAGTGCAATTACAACATGGGAAATCACAAGCTCTTAGCGATTAAACTCACATTAGGTAAATGGCGACACTGGCTAGAGGGAGCTAAATATGCCTTCACAGTGTTTACTGACCACTGCACCAAAATGCTAAACGGCTGGATGCCCAGCAATCTTGCTGGCCCGGGTCTTCACTCGCTTTGATTTCACGGCCTAGGAGCATGCGAGCAGACGCATTTGGTCCTCCTGGTTTCTGTGCCTGCTGGTCATGACATCAGCCATCTATGTTGAGCCAGGCTGAAACCACGTTTCACTGAAACGGAGCACATGCACATAAAAGCATGCCATGTGGAACAATCAGCCAGTCGCGTAAGCATGGACTACAATAGGGCAGTGTATTTTTCAGCAGAGGAAAATCAAATTGTAATGGAGAAACTTACAGTTAGCAAGGAATTTACATTGGCAGTTATAGCAAAGAGCAAGCGGCTGCCACCGAACCAGGAAGGTATGCTGTCAGTGGATTGCTGAAAATGTAAATGCATATCAACAATTTGATTGTCGTTAAGAAAATGTCAGTCATTTTATTATCCTTTATCATCTTATTTTCCTATCATGCGTATGATCATTTTGCTGTGACAAGTACTTTGAGATTTTATTAATTATTGTTAGTCATTTTATTCATATTCATGACCTTTTTATTATTCAGTATTTTTATTTTTCAGTATGAAATAGTCACCAACACACACATCAGGTATACCTACTGTATCCTTATGGGGCCCACTCATTCACTTTTATGGGAAAAATGCTAACGCTAACTATGACAACCTTAACCCCCAGCCTTCCCTAACCATAACCATAAGTAACCAACCCAAATACAAGACTTTTGGCATTTTCACTTTTTTGATTCAATTTTTATAAAATTGAGGTTATCCAAATGGGGACCTGAAGAAGTGTCCCCAAAGGTAGGGATATTTCAGGTTTTACTACACTTTGGGGACAATTTGGTCTTCAAATGTGATCTATGCAAACCCACACTCTCTCTCTCTCTCTCTCACACACACACACACACACACACATACATACATTTAACCGACCACTTCAGCATTTATCGAGTGCTTTCACATTTTCCCCTATTTTCTTTATCTGTGTTTATGATTTCCTCTTCTCCTTATCTGTGCTAATGTGTACCTAGGCAGGCTATAGAAGTCAGAACTGCAAGAAGTCTCTATTTTTGAAGAAATTACCCATTTCTATTCCAAATGCGAAACAACTGCTGAATAAAACAAAGCATAAAAATATAATCAAGACTGGTGAATATTTTGCATCTCCTTTTTTTCTATAGGGATTTTATATAATGCAAAATAAGAACTTCCTGAATTAGCAGGCAGCAGAAAGTGGTGCTCTGCAAGGCAGACAGGAAGGGGACCTCCACCCCCACAGAATACACTGGCTCCAAGCTGGTGTCAGTGCCAACCCAGATACAGAACCCTCCATGGCTGCTCTCGTAGAGGGTCTGCATGTGCTCTGACCCAGGTGCAGCATCCTGTATAGCTTCGCTCATAGAGGGCATGCATTGTCTTTACTGACTTTCACTGCTTTGACAGTATTACAAATGACTGACTACTTATCTTATTTGCAGTGGGGGGGACTTCCCGATATCCTGCATCCTACCCCCATTAGCTACACAGACATCACCACAGTACCCACCTACTGTAGATCAGACCTCCATCTGTAGCTTGTAGTTGAAATTATACATTTAGACGTAGTGGAAGATTTTATGTCTCCTTAAAGAATATTTGCTATGATAGCAAGGTACAGTCTTGTCCGTGCGAAAGGCGAGGGCGGCTTAGTAGGCGACCAGGAGGAAGGTGACACCGATAATTACAGAGCCGGTTCTGACCAGTTCGGCTTGGACGCACACGGAAAAAACACTAACTGTGAACCTTTGTTCTTATCTCACAGAATGATTCACATGAAGCAGAAGTATAAAGGAGCTACGCAAGAAAATAATTTTGGCCAATTGTTGTATGCGGACACAGTGTCCCGGAATGCTCGAAGCATCAAATAACCTAATATAAAACTTTGCTGTCTTCATACCCTGTCTTTGGCTGTTTTTCCACAAAATTAACTCCTTACAGACAGAACAACAGATATTTACTCTCCTGTGTCAACCAATAAATATTCCCATTCCCCCTATTTTACCCAAAATATAAACCCCAGCACTCCCAATATCCAAAGAACAGGCCAACTTAAACGTAGAATCAATGGATATATGGGTGGGCACCTGGCATACAGTTCACACCCCCTAACATTGCCCTGTACATGTGGGCAGTCCTTCTTAAAGTGACGAAGACAGCCGTGGCCAAAAGGTTTGAGAGTAACACAAATATTGATTTTCACATTCACATTTCATTCTGCTGCCTCGGTTTTTATGATGGCAATTGAGAATGGCAGAATGTTATTAAGAGTGATCAGATGAATTGCATTTGAAAAGTCCCTCTTTGTCATGAAAATGAACTTCATCCCAAAAACCAATTTCCACTGCATTTCAGCCCTGCCACAAATGGGCCTGCCGACATCGTTTCAGTGATTCTCTCGTTAACACAGGTGAGAGTGTTGATGAGGACAAGGCTGGAGATCACTCTGTCATGCTGATTGAGTTTGAATAGCAGATTGGGTGCTTTAAATAGAGGGTGATGCTTGAAATCATTGTTCTTCCTCTGTTAACCATGGTTACCTGCAAGGAAACACATGCAGTCATCATTGCTTTGCACAGAAAGGGCTTCACAGGCGAGGATATTGCTGCTAGTATATTAGAAATAGAGATCACAATCTGATGAATCAGCTGTGCTTCCATTGGCTGATTAGAAAATATATATTTTTAGGGAGCTCCCTTAAAATGCGAAAGATGCAGACATGTTATATGTATCACGTAGCAACGGGAGAAGGAGGACCCAAATGCAGGCTGGTGGTAAGTAAACCCTTCACAGAGGTGTTTATTATAAGAGACAGGCTGGGTAGCTCACGCAGACAGAGAACAATGACCGAACAGGAAACACAGGACTGAGAGATGCTAATATACCCGACCAACAAAGGAGTAAACATAAGGCAGCTGTGGTCAGTTAACAAGAGGGCAGGAACAAGACTAACAAACTTCAGGCATCGCTGATTAAGCCATGCCCAAGGGAAATGCAGAGATCAGACAAGCAGGGCGGGGCTGGACGTGATGATATGTTGTAGACACTATCCACTACATATACAGTACATAAAACTAGATTCTTTGCTATCTCTGTTTCAGTCTAACCTGATTTTTTACAACCTGATGGAAATCAGTACTACCATTCAGTCTTACTGTTGTTTGTTGCTTGACTGGTTTGTAAAAAATACCTGTCTAAGGTTTTTTATGGTGCAGTTTGGGGGCTAAGGGCACTACTCAAGGGCCCAACAGTGACATGGTGAAGCCATGGGATTCAAACCAGCAACCTTCCAATTAACCAACAGAACCACGGACAACCTTCGGCATCTAATTCCAACACTGATTTTCGTATTAGCTAGTACTGCTTTTGTTTTCATTTTTTTCAAATGAATGTTTTGTGCTTTTTGCAGCTTTAAATATATTCTAAAGGATTTAGAGAACTTGTAAATCATGCTGGGTATTTTTGGCTATATGTACCAAAATTAAGTGGACGGAACAGCATAGTCCCTGCTTCCCTTCTGCTTTTACCTACTTTGCCCTGCTGAATAAACATTTAACTTTGACATCAAATTTGTTTGATTGTGCTAATCTCATAACTAAGGATCCATTGAGCTAAAGAGGCCTGCATTATTTTAAAGTTTTTTTATCATTTGTTAAATCACAAATATTCATAATCAGGACTTGTTTTTAACAAGAACGCTGCAGTTATCTTGATCTTAATTAAGATCCCATGGCTTGTTCATCTGGTGAACTCTGGGTTCCACTTCCCCCAAATTCTCAGCAGAGACCGCATTTTATTTACTCAAAACCATGTATATATACTGCCCTTCTCACTGAAGAATTTGCTTCACGTCAGGTTAAGTGGTCTTAATATCTTACTACAGGAAGAGGGCGCTCTAGCTCTACAACAAGACAGATTTCTTAAGTACAGTTCATGAAGTCACTAACATATACACTGCATAGGACAAATTTATACATAAGCGATACATTGGTAATACAACAAAAAGCATTAGCATCTGATTCGTAGTCTTCTTGGTTTTGCTATAATTTTTTAGGTAAACTTCTTAAGACACAAAAACGTTGTATGCATTTAACCGCCAAAAAATAATTTGTTCATTAATCAATACCTAAAAACCATCACGTGAATTAATCAGTGAAATACTAATAATATTCGCCAACATAGTAATTTACATAGTAAAACAGTTTTACTTTAGATCCTTTTATCCTACATAGTCTTTCTATGGCAAATTATGTCTTTTTATCATGCATTAACTTACCTGTTAATAACAAACCCAGCTGAATAGCTTTATTTTTAATACATCAAGTTACATCAAGCTCTGTTGTACATCAACTGTTACATCAAGCTCTCCTTTTCAGGTATTTTAGTTCCTCTCTCTTTATCTTAAGCCCTTATGCTTATAGGCTAGATTTTTCGGCAACAATTTACTTGAAGGGGAACAAATAATATAGCATTATGCATTAATGCTTATGTATTAATTATCTATTAACTAAGGCTTAGTTACAAACTCATGTTTGTTCATCATTAATGAATTGTGATGCATCTTTTACCTCAAGCAGTTACTATATTTGTTACTATGTTTATTAATTCTATAAACCCTTGTGAACCAATGAAGGAACAAGTAATTAATAACACAAGTGAAATACTGATGTCGTATTTGTTCATTAATGAATGGTGACTCATCATTTACCTGAACTAGCTGATATTTTTACTTCAGCAGTAACTGAATTACTACTAAGTATTTGTGAAGTGTTACTGACTTTAAAAAAAGAGAAGTGAATAGGCTCATGGGAAATGTTCTTGGTCAGATCTCAAAAGATAATCCATGATTGTCTGAAATTATAGTACCATCTTAGTTACATTAAGGAATTTAAGATTTCTTAGCATGGCAAAAGTACTAATGTGAATATGTGAAACACATAACTATCTAGGCAAATGTGCCTCAGGGCTACAATTTAATTCCACTGAGGTATCCAGAGGTGAACGGTTATTATGAACCATTTATTTTGAGATGTCATTTCACACGTTGATCAAAATTAGGAACTGCAGTCTTAGCAAGATAACTGTTTTGATTAAGAGATTTCAAAATTTGTACATTATCAGCCTGATTTAAAAACTTATTGTGAAACGGATACTGTTTAAAAATAATTGCGGTATAATGAAACAATAACTATTGATTTTCCATAACCATGCATCCAAGGGTTGCAGGCGGCCTGGAAGCTCAGTCGCACAGGCAAGCTACATGGATCACGGGGCGAAGACAGCGAGGGCAGGAATATTAATGAGACAGGAACCAAACACACCCCAAAGACATGACACTATTACATGAAACTTGTTTTAAAACATCACTAGCTCTTGTTAAAATGCTTATACCCATAAATTTGGTAAAATGTAACCGATTATACAAATTTGACTTCAAATTACTGTCACTTATTGACAAATACAGCAAATAAAGGAAGCTGTAAAAGAGATGATGTTTAAGCATCTAAGAATTAAAAAGTACAGGTAGAACATATCCGCTCTGGTGGGGAAGGAGCTGAGAATAAGAGTGTTGGAGATATAAAAAAAAAAAAAAGTTTTCTGCCAGGTATAGTTGGCCTTACTGGTGCACAGTGTGGGTTCTGGAACCGAGCTCCTGCACAGGGGTGGAGTCTCTCCTCCTCTAGGGTTCCCCATGGTGAATGACCTCAGGCGGGGGTGGGGTTACTCACCGGGGAGGCCGAGGGCTGTGCTGTTGGTGATGTTCCTTTTAGGTAATTATGCAACTGCAAGAAAACTTTGAGTGTTTCTATGTGGATACAGCAAAGAGCAGAGTGTGCGGCCTTATCAGAAATGCGGGATGAGGTGCTTCAAAGGCTTTCCATGATCCTACAGAGGGACTTAGATCAATATGGGAAACAATAGAGATATGGGGGGGTGGGGGGAGATGAGTTGTAAGAATGGCTTCCTGGATGTAGATGCAAGTAATAAACTGTATACTTCTATGCACAACATGTGTATAACAAACACAATGTTTGTACATAAGGAAGTTCAGTATCATAACATTGATTCAGGAAGGACTGTGTGGCTCTTCATTTACGTGGTTTGTAAGGGTGCCAGCTGTGATATAATAATACATGGACAGCACTACAGCAGCATTGCTAGCTAGCTAATAACTTGCCTTCGTCAAGTTGGAAACCCATATGAAATATGCCGACGTTTGAACAGGCACAGTAATATGTGATGACGTACAAAGTCTTTAAGTTAACTCCACTTTACTTGTTAACTTCATGGAGGCCATATTATGAGCAAGAAGTTCTTTATTTTTATAGTTTGGCAGTTAGTTAGTTAGCCAGTTAGCTAAATGATGGAAATGCGTGATTAACAGCAAAACAGCAACATACAATCACATGTATATATTGATGGACATTAGTGTTTCTAGCAGAAACACTGACTATAAAAATAAGTTTGAAATTATACTGGGATACAAATGAAAGATTTTTTATTAGTCTACATAAGATTTTTTTGGGTTGGATGACAACACTCACCTTCTTGCTGGTCACAGCAAAAGGCTTCTCAAGTATTGTATACTTGGTACCAGGGAGCCCAAGGATAGGGGTCAATGTTGTTGTGCAATCTGATTTAAAAGCGCCATAGAATGGATTTTTTTTCAGTATTTTAAATTGCTCTATGATGTCTACATAAAAGGTATGTGAACTTGGGTTGGTTGAAAAATTTTACAAGCTCATTTACAACCTTATTATTTAGCCCTAGAATGAAACAGCACATTTTCCCTTCTTCGGAGGACTCATTAATATGTTGATGAGCTCAGCTCTGATTGGCTGGTTTACAGTGAGGTACTGCGTTTGTTCATATAGAACCAATATCTTTACAGTAATGCGCCAAATAATGTTCGGTCAACGACAGTCTGCATTTACGATGGTGCTCTCAATAGATTATAATGGAACAGGAAAATTCGTATCACCTACGATTTTGTGGTGCAACTCATTACATGTTTGTAGTGATGCTGGTGTAAACAAACCTACAGCACTGCCAGTCTTGTAAAATTACAGTTCAGACAATTACGTACAGAATATAATACTTGATAATGATAATAAACTTCTATTTTACTAGTGTATGTATGTAGTATACTGTACTTTTTTTCATTACTTTACAGTGTACTCTTCGTACTTTGCCAAATGTAAGTGTAATACTCTCACTTCAGCCTAGATAAAAAGTTAGTATAATTATAACTTTGTTTTTAAAATTGTAACAAGAACATTGTAGTTATTTAGCATCTCGGTCAACAAATGATTTCTCGATGCTAGCTTCATTATGCAATTTCTATGAAGAACTCCAAACAAGCAAGCTAAGCGGCTTGTCAATGTGTTGTTTGCAATGAATTGGACTTCTGCTTTGAATTTCTTTGACTTATTAATTAGATATCTGTTTATCTAACCAAAAGTGATGGAGCGTCAGTGTCAGTATCACAGACTTCGTAATGTTGTTTACTACTCCCCTGCTGATCTGGGGTACAGTTTCCCCAAAGCATAGCTGTTCGCAACGTTAGCAACTTACATAGTTGGAACCACATAACTATACAATTCCAACTAAATAAGCTGCTTACAGGATCATTTGGGAATAGGACTTACATTCTTAGTCTACTAATAATAAGTAACCTTACATCAACGGCTGTCAGAATATATATTTTTCCTTGCTAGGTGCACTTGTGGAAACTGCACACATACCCCTAGAAAATAAATGTGGCAGGGTATTCAGGTTCATTGGGCTTGAAAAAGGACTGGTGTACATTAAGTTTAGGGGCGTAGCTAAGACTGTTCCAGAACTCCCTAGGATTTTTTTTAATCAGCCCGTTTACCACATTCTTTTACACAAGTGGGACTTATATTTGAAAGAGGGAAGAACAGCGTGTGGGATTGACGGTATGTCAGTTCCAGGTACCAAACTCTCCTTTTCAACAATGCCAACGTAAAGACAGATTTTCATTCTATGGCACCATGACGTCTGTTTGTTGTGCATGTTTAGAGGAAGAAAAGGGCAGATTTGTCAACAGATCACCCACAGATCAGTTGGAAAGGAGGAGACTAAATTATCCAGAAAGAAGCAGTAGTAAAAGACCGTGACCAAGGTCTTAGTCATGGCGGCAGCTGTTGAGCCGGTGCCTGTTTTGGCAGAAAAACCCGAGACCTGCTGTCCTGCAGAGAGGTGTTAACACCCCATAATGGCTGTAGAGAAGGCATGGGGATATAAGCTGATATAACTGATATCTAAGAAGGGTTCGGGGAGGCAACTGAGAAAAACTAAGGTGGCCTCAGATTTGTTTTTTTATCAAGCCCTTGGAGAGGAGTTTGCTCAGGCTGTGTTGATCAGACGTGAGAAAATGCAGACCATAACTGAGTGTGCTTAAACACATGGGCATGCCCTAGTGTTTATGCTAGAGGATGCATAAGCATGCAGTGCAATATTATACGGAATAATGTTCCTCAGATAAAAGTGCCAGATAAGCAAGTATTTCATATTTTTTTTAAAAATGATACTGTACTTATAGAGTATACACACACACACGGACACACACATGGATATGGAGAATGTAAGTACAATAGAAACCATACCAAGGGAGTCGTGGTGGCACAGTGGGTGGCACCTTTGGAATCAGACCCCCCTCTGCTTTATGTGTGTGCGGCTTTCCTCTTCTCTGTGTGCTGCGTGGCTTTTCTCCTGTAGTTCAAAGACATAAGGTTAGGCGAACTGGCATCTCCAAATCACCCGCTGTGCGTACGCTGTGATGGAGCGGCGTCCTGTCCAGCCTGTACCCCAGCCTTGTTCCTTGTGATGGAGCGGCGTCCTGTCCAGCCTGTACCCCAGCCTTGTTCCTTGTGATGGAGCGGCGTCCTGTCCAACCTGTACCCCAGCCTTGTGCCCTGTGATGGAGCGGCATCCTGTCCAGCCTGTACCCCAGCCTTGTTCCTTGTGATGGAACGGCATCCTGTCCAGCCTGTACCCCAGCCTTGTGCCCTGTGATGGAGCGGCATCCTGTCCAGCCTGTACCCCAGCCTTGTTCCTTGTGATGGAGCGGTATCCTGTCCAGCCTGTACCCCAGCCTTGTTCCTTGTGATGGAGCGGCATCCTGTCCAGCCTGTACCCCAGCCTTGTGCCCTGTGATGGAGCAGCATCCTGTCCAGCCTGTACCCCAGCCTTGTTCCTTGTGATGGAGCGGCGTCCTGTCCAGCCTGTACCCCAGCCTTGTGCCCTGTGATGGAGCGGCATCCTGTCCAGCCTGTACCCCAGCCTTGTGCCCTGTGATGGAGCGGCATCCTGTCCAGCCTGTACCCCAGCCTTGTGCCCTGTGATGGAGCGGCATCCTGTCCAGCCTGTACCCCAGCCTTGTTCCTTGTGATGGAGCGGCATCCTGTCCAGCCTGTACCCCAGCCTTGTGCCCTGTGATGGAGCAGTGTTCTCTCCAGCGTGTACCCCAGCCTTGTTCCCTGTGATGGAGTGGTATCCTGTGCAGCATGTACCCCAGCCTAGCGCCCTGTGCTGCTTTTTACTCCGACCAGAAGAAGCAGTTGAAAGACGGATGGCTGGACAAATGAAGAACCCTTTTATATAACAGTTTTTTAGTATTTACTCTTCTGTCATTTTCAGTGTAAATATCACATTTTATAAAACAGAGGCAATTAAATGTTTGCTTAATTTAGATCCATACAGAGTTATTAGCTTCCAATGTGATCTTAACAGAAAAATTAAGGCAAGTGGAACCACACCTTCCTCTATTTTCCATTGGCTTTGCATCAGTGTATTTCTATCTGAGAGAACAATGCTAGATTATTCTGGGTCATTGACAACACATCTGCCTCAGTCCCCAGTGCAGTATTATGTTGACTGTGAAATTCCTCCAGTAAGTAACATCAATTCTGTCAACTTGCCAAGGCAATATATAACACCATCCCATGCTTTAAAATGTTTTATAGTCACCACTTAATGGCGTGAATTCTGCATCACAACATAAAATATTTAAACCTATCTGACATAATGAGTCTTTATGTACACTACCTATGAAAAGATTAATAGAAGAAACCCATATTAAGTATGTTGTATATGAAGTATAAACGATAAATATAATTATATTTTTTATGGAAATAATCTTTTACCTTCATCCTCCGGGTGGATCTCTCCCTAGGTTTATAACCTTATCCAAAACGGAATGTGTTTTTTTCCGGTGTAAGCAGAGGGGCTGTTCATGCATTTGTGTGTTGAGAGTGATTAGTCACTTCGTATAGTTTGGTACTCAGCTTGAATTACACAGCCTCAAACGAATAAACAAAATGAATAGCTTTGAATCTCATCAGACACAGAATCGGGTTACACTGGAAATATATCGAACTGCATTACCTATAAAAAAAACAAAAGGAGTTAAGATACAGAGATGGATAAATTAATGAGAAGAAGAAAGAGGGAAGAAGAGGGGGAAAATTGGTAATACAGATTGGAAAGTAAAATATTGGGATGTTAGCTATATAGCGCGCGGAGGAGGGAAACAAAGGGTAAGAGGAGGTATGGGCAAATCAGCAATTCATTTTGTTAATCTGCTTGCACATGCAAAAGGTAGGTGCATGTAAGCTAGTTGTGTGTGTGTGTGTGTGTGGGGGGGGGGGGGGGGGGAGGTGAGAGAGCGAGAGAGCGAGAGAGAGAGAGAGAGAGAATAACCAGTTCCCTGCGTCTGGAGAGAAGGAACTGCAGAAAGTGGGTGGTGCAGTATCCTTTTATCCAGACATTACGCTCAGATAGAGGGAGCGGCGATACCAGCGGGGAGCGTATTTTTAAATACAAATGAAGCACCCGATAAGCAATGCCAGCATTAAAAAATAAATAACAAAAATAGATGAAAAAATCCAAAGCGAAAGAGAAATGATGCAAGCAAGATTAGAATAGAGAGGCTGGTCGGAATCCGAATAGAAGGGCAGAGCAAGAGCAATGTAACAGAAAACGTGGCAGACAGGGAAAAGGAATAGGTGAAAATAAGCAGAGAGGTTAGAGAGGCTGGAGTAGCAGAAAAATATGGAATGAGAAAGGAAAGAAAATGGACATACGGCATTTTTACAAGGTAGATACTGATCTAAAATTCTGGCTGTGTTTTATTCTCTGGCAGGGATGCAGCAGTAAATTGAATAACTGCAAGGATATAATTGCAGTGTCCATGCAGTGTGGCAGTGAATGATTGCATGTATATAATTAGGAAGAAGCACTGTTAATTCATAGAGGAAGTAAAAATTATTTATATCTGTAAATCTGTGTATTTGGGAATATGAAGATTTTTAGGATGGTTGTTGGTGTGAGTAAAGGGACTTATTTTTGCCATTGGCTATGGTGGTTTATAGTGTTTGTAAGCTTTTACGGCGAGCGAGAATCATCACTATGCTTTCAGGATATGTGATGGTGTGTTTGTATGTAAAAGACAGGACAGCTTTGCTCAGTGCACGGTGCTAAATGTAGGAGAAGCTGAATATATGAAGGTCCATGCATGACAATGCACAAGGACATGACTGTACATGCATAGGAGCTGGTGCTTTTCTGAAATACGGAATATCACTGAGGTCAGTGGGTGGGGGGAGGGGCGTTGGGGCGAGAGCAGAGGGGGGTAGGAAAGCGTGGTGATCACACACAATGATCACATTAATGGGGAAAGAAGGACAGGATACGCTCTACAGCAGTGTGCTAGGACATAGACAGGCTGCATGCTGAACATTGCTGCTCTGGCATATAGTACTGGTGGGGAATATATTCTCAGCAGAACAGTGCATTCTGGTACAACAGACAAAGACACATGGATACTGATCACAGAATTAACAGCGGTCAAAGTTAAACGGCAGTGCAGATGTTAGTTTGACTGTCTTTAGTGGAGTTCTCTAAAAAGCCACAGAGAAGAAAGGCTAAAAGATAAGGGCATTTCCCAGTGAAAGCTGTCACCATGGGAGAATGGACCATACTGGAGCGACTTCTGGAAGCTGCTGTCCAGCAGCATTCAACCATGATTGGAAGGTAAGGAAATTTCAGCTTCCGCACCTGAAATATACAGATACAGTATTTGCTGGTGCGCGTGGCACCAAGAAGTGCTTAAGCTCTTTGCAGAAAAATGTCAATTTTCTAAAAACAAGAATGAACCCCATAAATGTCATGGGACTTCATACATTCATATATTTTAAGTTAGATTAAGGAAATTCGTGTCTCTTTATTATGTGGTTATTGACTAGCCTGTAATTTAGAAACAAAGTGTCTCAAACTAAAACTGTAAAAAAGGTTTATTTATGTAAGATACTCATTGTGCGACTTTCCCTGCATTATATAGCCATTGACGCTGCAAAAATGTTACAATATAATGTTATTGCTATTTATCATATAGTTATCTTAAAGACCTATATATGTTAAAGGTTATTTTATCAATGGTGACTATGTATTTTTTCATATAATTTCCTTGAATAGTTCAGTAATGATACAATTGGAATTTTCATCACGCATGCACGCACGCACACACACACACACACACACACAGACCTGTATTCATATTTTTGTGGGGACTTCCCACTCATTTTTATGGACATAACCCTAATCCCAACAATGACAACCTTAACCCCTACCCAAACCTAACCTTAACCAAGACTTTTGGCATTTTTAGTTAATTGATTGCAGTGTCACAGATTTGTATAAAATTGAATTTACCCTGGTGGCTTTTATCACACACACACACACACCACACACACACCCACACACACACATGCAGTGTAATCATATCTTTTTGGAGAATCCTCATTCATTTCTATGGGAAAAATGCTAATGCTAATTATGACAACCTTAACCCATACCCAGCCCTAACCATAACTATAAGTAACCAAGCAAAATACAAGATTTTTTGCATTTTTAGTTTTTTCATTGCAGTCACGGATTTTTATCAAATAGAATTTTCTCATATGGGGATCAGGAAACTGGTCCTCATAAGGTAAAAAAAACAGGTATTCATCACGTTGTGGGGACATTTGGTCCCCACAAGGTAAGGCATACCTGGACCACACACACACACACACACACACACACATACACAAACACATATATATATTAACCAAAAAAAAAAGATCATACAACTACTGACATAAGAGCTGCTATGAAGGTTAACACTGACACAGACATCAAATGATGTGATGAAAACACAATGTGATTAACATTTATAAATATATTGTGGAAATGAAAACACTTTCCATCCACCCATCTACCATGCAACTGCTCATCCAGTGCAGGGTCACAGGGAGCATCTCTGGCAGCAGAGGGCACAAGGCAAGGAGACACCCTGGATGGGATGTCTTCATTATACAGGGAATGTAACCTACAAAATTACTTTTCTGTGCAGCACAATGTGTACTCTGTGTGGATAAAATAGTATGCAGATAGAGGTATAGTCTTATATATCAATGTTTATGTAGAGATATCATTAATTTCAAAGGTGCTTCGGCTTTTCCAGGGTTTACACATTGCATTTAAATCCTATATCTGAAATCCTGATGTTAACCACGGTCTCATGGTTCAACACAATATATAATTTCAATGTCTTGCCTATATAATGAACATTTGCACATCGCGTCTGCTGTTGTACTTATTCTCCGGTATTTATTGGCACTACATCTGAAGGATGTGCACATATAATAATTTCATTACATCATTTACACACGATAAAGCTTTCAAATTACTGACTACATATATCTTCCCAAATCTAATTCTTTTGTCGCAGTAAGAGTGTGAAGTTATCAACAGAAGGATTATGTGTGGCACATCCATCCTGCATGCCCTAAGCAGAGAAATCTGGTTCACTGTAAATACAATCTATTCATTAATAATGTACAGACTCAGAAGGTCTGCGGTCCTCTTTGTGGTACCACAGGCATTGTTTATGTGTACTGAGCGTACAAACGATTACGGACGCACACTCCCTCTTTAAAATAAACTCATAAAAGGAATGCAGGTCTTTGATTTGCAACTGTTGAATCTACATTAGTCATAGTGGATTAAGATGAGAGGACGGATTAAAAGAATTTTTAAGGCTTGAGATAACTGAGACATAGATTGTGAATGGACTAGAAAACGAGATTTGCCTTTGAGTGTAACTGTGCATTACTGCTGTATCCAATAACCATATGTATCCAAAACCCACCCAGACAACAGACCAGAGGTCAGAAATTACTCACTGATGAAAGAGATACATTGTACTGACCAGCTGAAGGCTTGCAGTTAGTCAACTGACTGTCCGATACAACGCTGGTGCTGAAGGAACCATAAAATAATGCATAACTCTTAGAGTAAGAGGATGAAGCAGCCATTGACTTGCCATTTGATTTCATTCAGCATTCTGCTTCTTTCAGCAGTGGGGAAAGGAAGTAAAACATTGAGGAATGGAAAAACATTGCCTTGTTTTGCTGAGGGTAGGACAAGGATATTAGGAAAACCATAAGAAATGTGCATGTCAATTAACAGTGTAGGCTGGTGGCATGATGATGTGAAGGGGGTGTTTCCATGGCGCCCACTGATCCCTTTAAGAAAAAGTGGTGCAGTATGGAGTATCAACGGGATACCTGAACATCATTGCTAATCAGGTGTTATCCAACAGTGTTTCCATTTCTGCTTTTCTGTTTGTTTTTTTTATTCAGCAGGATAATGCCCTGGGCCACAAGGCTAAATTTGTCCTGGAATGGTTCCATGAACATGATAATGAATTCAGTTTAATGCATTGGCTTGCCCAGTCACAAGATCTCAATCCCAATTAATATTAGTGGGATGAGGTAGAATGAGCTTTTTGGAGCACAGAAGCAGAGGTAGATAGTTCAGGTCCAAAAAGGAAAAATCCAGACCATAGATCTACTTTCAACCAAGAGTCGCAGAGTACTCAGTTGGTCTAGATTTTTACTTTCTGGACCTGAACTATCCACCTCTGTACAGAACTATTAACAGCCAGCCGTACCTGCAGGAACCAATGGCATCTGTACGGGCCAGCATCCTTGCGGAACCCTTTTAATACCTTATTAGGCCCATGCCTTGGTTCTTTGGCCAGCAGAAGGAGGAGTCCCTAGTGTTTTATACTCTCAATTTGCTTAACACTGCTTTCTGAATACCAGTAGGGCCCTCTAAATACAGGAAATACACATATAAGTGTTTAAGCTTTCGGAAATACTTGTGATATTTACCAAATTTTAACATTTTAAAAGTAGAGATATTATATCATGTGAGATGTGAATGAATTCGTTATGGATATAAAGATACCAAGTAGCAAAATAAATCCATCTTCTTAGTTGAACGCAATATTATATGAACTTGATAACAGTTAAGAATATTTATAGCTATTACCCTTTTCCAATAACCACTTATCCAAATAGCTTTCTGAGTGTCTCTAACCTTTTGCTGGACCGTATTATTGGGGCATAAGAAACATCATACCTTTCATGCAGTGCCTCTGCATTGTAGGTCATTCACACACATGTATAATTAGATATGCTGTCACGCAGGGTAATTTAAAGTCACCAGCGTAAGTAAATGGAATTTTCGGCCGGGATAGTAATAGCACTTTGCTAAGCAATTTCCCAGCTGAAATACTAAAATGCTACGATTTCATATAAAATTGAGTTAGCAGAAGGGCCCTAGGTGTTTTTTTTATATTTATGTGATATGTTGTTTTCTTTGAGTTGGACTTGCACAGAAGCATCTTCACAGGTATGTATGTCTTTGAGTGTGTGTGTGTGTGTATGACACACACAGGTTTGTAATTATATCTTTGTGGGGACTCTCCATTCATTTCTAAGGGGAAAACTCTAATTCCAACACGACGACCTTAACCTCTACCCAGCCCTGACCTTAACCATAAGTGTCCAAACAAAATAAGAGACTTTTTTTTAGTTTTTTGATTGCATTCGCAGATCTTTCTGGGGACCTGAAAAAACATGTGGTTCCTACAATATAATATAAACATAATGCAAATATGCACACACACACTCACACACACACATGCACACGAGCAGAAACATTATAACCACCCTCATGTGAAGCAAAAAACATTGATTGTCTCATAAAATGGCACACGTCAAGGTTTGGGATATATTAGACATTAAGCCAACATTCGGTGCTTGTGGTCAATTTGTCGAGGAGGGAAAAACCACGATCCACTTACAGGGTGGCTAAGCCACAAGTGCGATGTAAACGGATTCTTTTCTGTTTGGTATGAACCAACAGAAGGGCCACTGTGGCATAAAACACAGATAATTTAATGATGTCACAGGAGTAATGTGTCATGACACACAATGCATCAAGCCCCGCTGTGTATGGGGCTGCGTAACCAAGTGTCCATGTTAATCCCTGTCAGAGTGTCCATGTTAATCCCTGTCAGAGTGCCTATGCTAATCCCTGTCAGAGTGCCCATGTTAATCCCTGTCAGAGTGCCCATGCTAATCCCTGCCAGAGTGCCCATGCTAATCCCTGCCAGAGTGCCCATGCTAATCCCTGCCAGAGTGCCCATGTTAATCCCTGTCAGAGTGCCCATGCTAATCCCTGTCAGAGTGCCCATGCTAATCCCTGCCAGAGTGCCCATGCTAATCCCTGTCAGAGTGCCCATGTTAATCCCTGTCAGAGTGCCCATGCTAATCCCTGTCAGAGTGCCCATGTTAATCCCTGTCAGAGTGCCCATGCTAATCCCTGCCAGAGTGCCCATGCTAATCCCTGCCAGAGTGCCCATGCTAATCCCTGCCAGAGTGCCCATGCTAATCCCTGTCAGAGTGCCCATGCTAATCCCTGCCAGAGTGCCCATGCTAATCCCTGCCAGAGTGCCCATGTTAATCCCTGTCAGAGTGCCCATGCTAATCCCTGTCAGAGTGCCCATGCTAATCCCTGTCAGAGTGCCCATGCTAATCCCTGTCAGAGTGCCCATGCTAGTCCCTGTCAGAGTGCCCATGCTAATCCCTGCCAGAGTGCCCATGTTAATCCCTGCCAGAGTGCCCATGCTAATCCCTGCCAGAGTGCCCATGTTAATCCCTGTCAGAGTGCCCATGCTAATCCCTGCCAGAGTGCCCATGCTAATCCCTGCCAGAGTGTCCATGCTAATCCCTGCCAGAGTGTCCATGCTAATCCCTGCCAGAGTGTCCATGTTAATCCCTGCCAGAGTGTCCATGTTAATCCCTGTCAGAGTGCCCATGCTAATCCCTGCCAGAGTGCCCATGCTAATCCCTGCCAGAGTGCCCATGCTAATCCCTGCCAGAGTGCCCATGCTAATCCCTGCCAGAGTGCCCATGTTAATCCCTGTCAGAGTGCCCATGCTAATCCCTGTCAGAGTGCCCATGCTAATCCCTGCCAGAGTGCCCATGCTAATCCCTGCCAGAGTGCCCATGTTAATCCCTGTCAGAGTGCCCATGCTAATCCCTGCCAGAGTGCCCATGCTAATCCCTGCCAGAGTGCCCATGCTAATCCCTGCCAGAGTGCCCATGCTAATCCCTGCCAGAGTGCCCATGTTAATCCCTGTCAGAGTGCCCATGCTAATCCCTGTCAGAGTGCCCATGCTAATCCCTGCCAGAGTGCCCACGTTAATCCCTGTCAGAGTGTCCACGTTAATCCCTGCCAGAGTGCCCACGCTAATCCCTGTCAGAGTGCCCACGCTAATCCCTGTCAGAGTGCCCATGCTAATCCCTGCCAGAGTGCCCATGTTAATCCCTGTCCGAGTGTCCATGCTAATCCCTGTCAGAGTGCCCATGCTAATCCCTGCCAGAGTGCCCATGTTAATCCCTGTCAGAGTGCCCATGTTAATCCCTGTCAGAGTGCCCATGCTAATCCCTGTCAGAGTGCCCATGTTAATCCCTGCCAGAGTGCCCATGTTAATCCCTGTCAGAGTGCCCATGCTAATCCCTGCCAGAGTGCCCATGTTAATCCCTGCCAGAGTGCCCATGCTAATCCCTGTCAGAGTGTCCATGTTAATCCCTGTCAGAGTGCCCATGCTAATCCCTGTCAGAGTGCCCATGCTAATCCCTGCCAGAGTGTCCATGCTAATCCCTGCCAGAGTGTCCATGCTAATCCCTGCCAGAGTGTCCATGCTAATCCCTGCCAGAGTGCCCATGCTAATCCCTGCCAGAGTGCCCATGCTAGTCCCTGCCAGAGTGCCCATGCTAATCCCTGTCTACCTTCGAAAGTGTTCACAATGGGAACTTCAGTACTGGTCCTTAAATCAATGTAAGAAGGTTGCCTGGTCTGAGGTGTCCTGTTTTCTGTTGCATCACATGCGTGGCCTGATACTGTACGTGTTGGACAGTTGTGGGATGTGTTGGAACAGCAAGTTCAATCCGTGTGACCATCATTAAAATTATCTGTGATCCATGTCATAATGCTTTGGCTCACCAATAATCACATATGCAAAATTCATATGTGCAGAATAATAAATGAAAGTCTATTTGTAACTGTGTTAGCTTCTAGTATCTGATTAGAAATGCTTCAAAATGACAAAAAATTATCTAAGTACATGAACACCAGATTCACTTAAATACCATTCGTTCAACTTTAAAATGGCTACATAACACATAAGTTTCAGACATTGATTTAAAAATGAAACTATACTTTCTCAGAATGAAATCATAACTTCTTCCTGGCTGTTTACTATCTTTAAAAATATTGATGCAAAGAGAAAACGATCACAATTATCATTACAATCATCATCTCAGAAGCAGATCTATCAGAGAAGAAGTTCTTGAAACTGTCTTATATTCAAGTACAATCTACTTTCAGTGTGTATCTTCAAATATACAGAGTAAAAAGCAAAACTGTACTAAACAATCATCTGGCTTTGTCTAGTACACCATACTATGATTTTTAAATCCATTTGACAGTAAATGACAATTGTTTTTACTTCATACTATGTTTGATCAGGTTCTCATGTTGTTTATATATATCTCGGTGTCCTTATCTGCTATTTTCTCACTGGTAAACATTCCCTAATTGAAGCCTGTTAATTCCTTTCCCAAAGGATTCTTCTGACAGTGGTGGTGATCTTCCGCATCCTGATTGTGGGGATAGTGGGTGAAAAGGTGTACGAAGACGAGCAGACCATGTTCATCTGCAACACCATGCAACCGGGCTGTAACCAAGCCTGCTATGATAAAGCCTTTCCCATCTCCCACATCCGCTACTGGGTCTTTCAGATCATCCTGGTCTGTACCCCAAGTCTGTGCTTCATCACCTACTCGGTTCACCAATCTGCCAAGCAACGTGATCGTAGCTACTCTTTCTTACACCCATACATGGAGAGAGATCATGGACGCGGTGATCATGCTCGCAAGCTGCGCAACATCAATGGAATTCTCGTACAGAACCCAGAGACTATGGGAAAGGATGACCACGAGTGTTTGGGTATGAAAGAGATTCCCAATGCCCCACGGGGGCTCACACACACAAAGAGTGCAAAGGTCCGCCGGCAAGAGGGCATTTCTCGATTCTATGTCATTCAGGTAGTCTTCCGTAATGCCCTAGAGATAGGCTTCTTGGCTGGCCAGTACTTCCTGTATGGGTTCAACGTTCCAGGCATGTTCGAGTGTGACCGCTACCCTTGTGTGAAGGAGGTGGAGTGTTATGTTTCCCGGCCTACTGAGAAAACAGTCTTCCTGGTCTTCATGTTTGCAGTCAGTGGAATTTGTGTGCTGCTCAACTTAGCTGAACTCAACCACCTTGGCTGGCGAAAGATTAAGACAGCGATTCGAGGGGTACAGGCTCGACGCAAATCCATCTGTGAAGTGCGCAAGAAAGATGTCTCACATCTGTCACAGGCTCCCAACCTTGGAAGGACCCAGTCCAGCGAGTCTGCTTATGTGTGACATACGTATCTCCAGAACTGGAAATTTATCAGATCTTTTTTTTTTTTTTTAAGTTTTAAATAGAACATCTTCCGTTTCCTTCCTTATTAAAGAAAAAATGTCCGTGTCTTGAATGAAAGCTATGAATGGGAAGACAGAAAGAAAATGTTTAGACTCCAAGGAGAGGAAGTAACATCGGCATGAAGAATGTATCAAAGCGACGAGCATCAGTGTCATTGTGGACAAGTTTCCTTATACTTACCCAGAAAATACAAGTAACCCCTTCTTTCACAAATTTTAAGTGTCACTGATTTTCATTAGGAGAATTCCTCTGAAAACACTCAGGTTTCTAGTGTTAAAACTGTTTAAAAATAAGCCAGAATTGCCAAAATGAAAGAATTATCTTAACATGGGCTTCATTTTTTATTTTTACTGCGGACTGCAGTCTAGGCCTCCTCTATACTGTACATACGTACTTATTTTATAAATTATGTTTGTCTATTTATTTATTTGTGTATTTATTTATGTGTGTATTTATCTATTTATTTGTTCTTGAGCTTCTTTAAAATGGAGCCCACTCAAACTTATTTACATGTTCCTTATTTTTAAAGAACTAGCATAAAGATTGTTCTGCTTCGTGCCAACTAGTGCAATAATTAAAAGCCGATATAATGAATTGTCAACTAATATATGAGCGATAAAGAACTAAGAATATTTATTTTGTTGGGATCAGGGCAATAGTATTTTTGTTGGGGTTTGGACGGTACAGAGGTTGTGTAGATGGTGCGTATGCCTCTGAATTGTCTCATGTACTCATGACAATACATTCATATTCCAAAAAACAAAAATTAAGCATGCTTACAGAACAATAACGGAATAGAAGAACTATAATGACATGTAACCTAAAAGATTTAACAGATTTGCATCCTGTTCCTGTCTCATTTGCATGCATGCATGAGGGATAGAAAGTAATACACAAGTTATCGTGCACCTTTACATGCAGCAATGCTGAGAAACTCTGTAGCTTCAGCAATAATATTTATGAAGATTACTAAATAATTATTAAAATCTTTGATACTTCTGCTATACGTGTCACTCTGCAATATGACAGAGTGACTTGACTCAATAAAATGTAAACAATTTACCTGTTTACTAAGGCAGCAGAAAAAAATATATATTATAGAAATACTCTTTATTTACATGATGTCTGTATTAATGTATTTTGCACACATTTTCCACCTGAATTGATAACTTCAATGAATAAAATGTGACTGGGTAGTCTAACGATAAGGGGGTAGATTTCACAGGTAGTTAAATAACTTTTCAATTTACAGGGTATCTTACCATGCTGCACCAGTAAAGAACAGAGAATATGTCCCCCAACTAAGACCGAGAGAATGATAAATAAGAATGAATATAAGAAAATGGTTCTTTGAGGTAGAATTTCTAAGTATATATATTTGATTCACACTTATTGTCAATAATTAGGGAGTCTGTAGTTGGCTTCCTGCAAAGTATAAAGATGGGTGGGTTTAAGTTTTAAGTTACTCTGGGGTTTCATTGATACTGTTATTTTAGGATTGAATGTTTCAAGGTGGGATATTTATGATGCATGAGATATGGGAACTGAGAAGGCACTCTTGTCTCTGACTATTATGAATTATGTATCTTTCATTTAATTAGCTTATTATATGATGGGCAGGTATCCCTTACGAGTCATTTTTTTATGCATATGACTGAAAGTTTGCACCAGCAGCCACACTTAGCTCACTAGCAATCTGCTCCACAGTTACGATCTTTGCACTCAACTTTTTCAGTGTTTTTTGTGTCACCTCAGCTCAGTTTATCAAATCCATTTTTCCCCAAGGTAATTATTGGAAATTGGGTCCCCAGCAATGTTTCACTTTACAATTTCCAGCATTAGGCTCATAAGAGGATACCTGTACTCGTTTTAACTGAAAAGGGGAGAATCAAACGACCACTTGCTAATTTAGAGTGTGTCACCTGGACATGTTTAAGTCACTTTTTACATTTAATGAAAAAGATTACTTTAGATTAATGAAATAATGTGGTCATGTTAATTAGGTCCAACCAAACAGCATGATTATTTATAAAGATGTTTTTTGTTTTTTACTGACAATGAATGGAACTTTCAATTCTAATTGTTATAAAACTGGAAGAGACCTTGCATGCCTTTACAAATTTTACTTAAAATTGCTCTATGCACGAGATCGAAAAGCATGGCTTTATATTTACTATATGTCTTCTTAATCTTATTTCAAAATATGCAAATTTATTTCGATCTCAAGACACATTAATATTCAAAAACCAATAACTAATTTTAGCTGACATTGTAGTATAAGCTACGTGCAATTTAACCCAGGTTAAAAGGAAATTTATGAATAAATTACTCATGAAATAAACTGCAAAGTAAATCTTAGTGGACTGAGTTCTTGTAATGCAGTTGCGAGGAAGGCTTTTGGCAGTATGTTAGATCCAGAGCTGATAGCTGAATATTGAAATAGGATTCCATCATATTTTTATTGACTGACAAACATAACATAGCGTCTAAAAAAACATGCTGGAATTGTGTTTTAATTCGACAAAATGATGAAAAGATTAAATATCTCAGAAATTTCTTAAGGGCCTTATGTTATTTATAAAAGGGGACAATTTACAAAGAATCAAGAAGATAAAGGGCTCTACATGACATTACTTTTGAAATCTTACACTCATCACTTAAACTAAACTTAATCTCACTATTTTATTAATGGATACACCTGCACATTTTCCATCTTCACCATAGTGAACATTGTGAAGATTTTGATTGCAATAGATGTATAAACTGCTCTTTAATCTTTTAATTAACCTCTATGTGTTTGTATGACTCATACAATACTTTGTTGAATTAAGAACGGTATGCACAGCAGTTGGTTAACTGCTTGCTGAACCTCAGTCAGAAGTACTGAACCTTCTATGTACGCGACAATAAAATTATTTCCATTTCATTAGTAAAGGCAATGAAATCATTGACTGTGACTTTAAAATTTATGTTTCATCCTGCTTCTAACCCCTTATCCTGCAACTTCCCGAAGGTTTGCCTTTGGTCAACATGCTTTGAGATATTTATTTATTGATGTAAAGCACTTTGGTCAGCCACTGGTTGTTTTTAACAGTGCTATATAAATAAAATGACTTGACTTAAGCTATAACCCCATTTTCATGTAAGCAACCTATGCCACAAGATAAACTCGTAACAATGTTTAGAACATGTGTTTAGTTTAGTGTTATGATATTTACACTTAAGGATGGGAAAATCTAATACGACATCCTAAGATCTCGCAAGAAATGATTTCCCTCAAAATTGATCTTATGTTGGAAAAATGCATAAATAAAAAATATTTTAATTCAATCATAACTGTATAATGACTGATATTTGATTACAAAGTACAATATCTCTATATTTGCTGGGGTGTTACAGAGAATCTTATGCAAATGTATATACACGCACAGATGTTTCAGCTCATGACTCATTTATGATTTAAACATTTCAAGTAGCCTTAAATGTAATCCTTGTCTCCTATATCATCCTTGTTTACTTCAAATAATCGTTTCTTGTTTTTTTGTAAAGTGTCTGGTATGTTTGAATTATCTTGTATCTATATGATGTAAGTCTTTTTTCTATACTTTTCATTTAAATAATATTCATGTATGTCTATCTGCAGACCAGAATATCTTGCTCCAAAAATAAAGCAACTGAATGATATGAACATGCCATCATTTCTGAATGTCCTGGCATCATTACAACAGATACAAAGGGCAGAAATATAATTATCCTGGTTTTTTTTCACTTCAAATAAATCCTATACATATTGATTAATACAGTAAGAGGGGAACGAGACATCTAACTGAAATGTTTATCAAATATAATAACAAGTATGAATATGAACATTTGAATTGTGGAGCAGTGAACAAATTGCATCAGAATGTCACATCCAGTTATCATTCATAGTGCGTTTTCGCTACCCTGACCACATTAAGCATGATAATCAGAAGAGAAAACTGGAAAATGTACATACTTGGTAAGTAGAAAAGCAATCTTGTCAGCTTCTAGAATATGCTAGAAAATTCATGGTCATGTTCTATGGGAAAGGCACTAACAGAATTCTCTGGATGCTGTGTCTTGATTAGTATTAATAGTGTATGAACTTGTGACCATGACAAAGTATGAAATTGTGTAAGATATAAGATGTAAAATGATTAAAAGGTGAATAAGAAACATAGAGAGAAGCTAATATATATTTCTACATTGTGGACGCATAATACAAAGAAGCAGCATCCGATGAGCGGAATGCTCATGTGTTTAGGCTTTTAAAGGGACGAACTGTTTCACATTTAGTTCTGAATCAAGGGAAACTGATGCAACACAAAACTGTAGTTGTTTTTTTTTTTTTGAATCAGCACTTTATACCAGGTGCAGACAACTGCAGTAATTTAACACCCAGATACAAGTGTTACAACAGTCAAAACAACAAGCGCCTAAAAAAAGGTTATGTTGCATAGAGAAAAGAATACGGCTGCAATGAACACTTAGTAAAATGTTTAGATGCCCAAACTATATAGCATTGTCAAATCAAATCAATGCAGATCTAGCTTTACTACCTATGGAAGATATAAAAATATCGTTTGCTCTGTATAAAGATTTACATAACATACAGTCCCCTCTACAACTATTGGCACCCCTGTTAAAGATGAGTAAAAATGGTTATAAGAAATTCACCTTTTGGGGCCTGTACTACAAAGCTGGCTGATTGTGGTAAATTGTCGGATTTAAGGTACTCTGGGCAAAATGTAAGTGAAGATAATTTATTGAAAAGCTGTAGCAAACTGTAATGTTTTAAGCCGTGATTTAGATGAGCTAATAGTTTTAGCAGACCTCAGCTCTTTAGGAAGCTTGTGCCACAGGCAGGGAGCATAGAAACTGAACGCTGCTTCTCCTCGCTTGGTCTTGATTCTGGGAACGCTGAGAGAGCCTTTCCCAGAAGACCTCAGGCATCTGGATGCTTCATAATGTTCAGGTTAATCAGAAATGCATCGAGGCCCGAGACCATTTAGTGCTTTGTACACCATTAATAATATTTTTAATTCAATCCTATAACCATCAGATGCTGCCTCCATGGTAATACATTATTTGGAAGGCAGTCAGAAAAATGCCATTCCTGTCATTTATCCAAAAGCACAAGTGCTTCTGGAATTTTCACTGGAACTATGTTGTATGGTCAGATGAAATGAAAATCGAGTTCTTGGCAACAAACACTCCAGGTGGGTTTGGCATTCAAAAGAGCTGGTTATCCTGCAAAGAACCTGGGGGTCTCATTTATAAAGGCTTCATATGAACAAAAAAGCCACTAAAGATTTTTATGCATGTACAAAAATTTTTGGATTTATAAAGGGACGGCAAAAATAAAATTTTGCATGTCTATGAATGATCCAGAGGAGCTGTACGAACGTTTCGGAGGAAACAGAAAAAAGTGACATCTAGAGTTCACATAGAAATGTGCATCTATGTTGCCTTTAGTTTTAGCACTAGGTGAAACACACATTAAATACTGAAACATTTTTACTGTATCTCATGTTCAACTAACATTCAGCGTTTGTTTTATTTTTTAAATGAATGACTTTATATGATAATGGTCTTTATTTATTGCATAGAATCTATGGTAAGTCAGAGGTGTACATACCGAGAAATCATAGGTACCAACATGTGTGCTTCCACATGTACAATTACTGTAATACGTATCATGGCCCATGTATAAATATGTCATGGAGCATCATCATGGCATATTTAGCTTTGTTGGATGAGGTTGTGTACAGGCAAACACAAAGGTGACAAATATTAGAGATCACAATGATAATTATTCCATTGATGATGTGTGGCTTATCAACCATCTCGGACTGGGATTCTGATGGAATTGTGTGATGAATTGGTCTCAGCTCTTGAACAACCTACATTACAAAATAAAATAAAAATTAAGTACTTAAAATACCTGGCCAACAGGAATATCATCCCAGCCCATTATTCTTGTTGTGGCTGGTTTTTACTGACTGTCAAGAAAGTTGCCCTAGTGGGGATGTATAGACAATCATCACGGTGCAATTTGCAGCAATTTTCTGGCTATCCTAATGTTATGGGTGCTATTGTGTGCCATTGCAATCAAAGCACCATCAAAGAATGAATGTATAACATGCAACTCATCTGTGATGCCAAAAGCAATGTAAGTCGTCTTATATATAACATATATATATATATATATATATATATATATATATACACACAAATATATACAAATATGTATATGTATACTGCGATGGGCTGGCCCCCCATCCTGGGTTGTTCCCTGCCTCGTGCCCATTGCTTCCGGGATTGGCTCCGGACCCCCCGCGACCCAATAGGATAAGCGGTTTGGAAAATGGATGGATGGATGTATATGTATATGTATGAATCTCAGTACTCACATTTATACAAAGGTTTTGGAACAACATAAATGAAACATACATATAATTGTTTATATGTGAAATATATACCCACATGTGTAAAAGAGAGTAAAGAGAGTACAGATGCTCCTCAACTTACGAATGAAAAACATTTCAAACGGCCGACTGTATCTTGAAATGTTCGTAAATCGTTATTCAACATCATTTTACAGGTATACGCAAGTACAAAGAACTAGGATGCTGGGAGTACGCACGCTACACTGCTGCATGGCGGGAGTAGCAGCAAGAAGCCGTACTAGGTGGAATTGGTGCACAGAAAAAAAAATTTATGTTGCAGACAGGAAACAGGAGCCTGATGAACAGAATTTGGACTTACAGTCCTCTTCGTTTGTATGTCTGAAAGTTCGTAAGTTGAGGACCGTCTGTACACCCTCTTTCAGTTCTATTGTTTTACATATTAGGCCATAAAAAATTAATCTGCTTCTTACTAGGTTCTAAAATGATTAAACTCTAACCTCAGGTGTAAAACAACACACAACAGATTCCACCATGTCCTTATTTAACAAAAAATTAAGTCAAAATGGAGAAGCCATGTGTGAAAAACTAAGTACACCCCACAATCCAATAGCTCGTAGAACCACCTTTAGAAGCAATAAATTAAAGAGATCATTCTCTGTATGACTTTATATCAGTCTCTCACATCGTTGTGGAGAAATTTTGGCCAGCTCTTTAAAACGTTGCTGAGTTCATTGAGGTTTCAGGTAATTCATTTATGCACAGCTCTCTTAAGGTCCTGCTGCAGCATTTCAATTGTGTTGAGGTCTGGACTTTGACTGCGCCATTGAATCACCTTGATTAATTTCTGTTGTAGATTTGCTGGTGTGCTTGGGATCATTGTCCTGTTGCATGACCTAATTTCAGCTTTAGCTTAAGGACAGATGGCCTCACATTTGGCTCTACAATACTTTGGTATACGGAGGAGTTTACCATGGTATTCATGACTCATTGACTGCAAGGTGTCCTGGTCCTGTGGCTGCAAAACAAGCCCAAATCATCACCCTTTCACCACCGTGCTTGACAGTTGATATGAGGTGTTTGTGCTGATAAGCCTTCTTTGGTTTTCGCCAAATGTGGTGCTGTGCATTATGGGCAAACATCTCCACTTTGGTCTTGTCTGTCCAAAGGACATTGTACCAGAAATCTAGTGGTTTGTTCTGGCAGCCCTTCCAAACAAGCCATACTTGTTTACAATCTTTTTCTAATTGTACTGTGATGAACGTTAACATTTAACCTGTCAACTGTGGCCTGTAGAGTCTGAGCTCTTGGTTTTTCTTGATGATCATTGCAGGGACAGGGATGACCTTGGGGTGAATCTGCTGGGTCGAAGATTGGCAACGGTCTCAAATGTTTGCCACTCGTGAATAATCTTTTTCACTAAAGAATGATGGACTTCAAATTATTTAGAAATGGCTTTATTACCCTCCCAGACTGATGGGCAGCAATAATTGCTTCTCTAAGATCATTGCTGATGTCTTTCCTCCTTGGCATTGTGTTAACATACATGCTGCAGACCAGCACACTGCCAAAACTTCTGCATTTATAGAGGTGATCACACTTGCTGATGATCAATTAATCAAGTTCATCAAGCACCTGACTGTTACTTATCCTCTTAATTCATATGGAAGCAGTGAGGGTGTATTTATTTTTTCACCACTGCTTCTGCAATTTGGCTTAATTTTTCTTAAATAAATAATTGCACAGTGTAATATGTCATGTGCTGTCATTCATCTAAGGTTGTATTCATCTAATGTGCCTAATTTTAAGACCTGTTAAGGTCCAGATGCAAAACCTTAGAATTGAAAGAGAGTGTATTTTCTTTTATATATATATATACACACACACACACACGTACATCTCTGGGAAAAATTAAGAGACCACAACACTATTTTTTGTTTCAGTCATTTCTTAATTTATGGGTGAGCATCTGTGAACAATATATATATTATTGCAAATTTCAGCCTGGTTCTTCTCTGCTCATCATTAATAAAGGGCTTCTTCCTTGCTTTATGGAACTTCAGTCCTGCTTCTAGGAGCCTGATACAAACTGCCCTAGCAGTGCATTTCACACCTGCACTTAATGTTTCCCATTCCTTTTGAAGGTCACTTGATATCATCCTTCGATTAATGAGAAACTGTCAGATAAGTTAACGGTCATCTATGGCATTAGGAAGCCACTTCCACCCTCTGTCTGGCTGGGTTTTGGTCATTGCCAGTGTCTTCTGTTTCGCCTTGTCCTTGTGTACTGCTGTCATAGAAATTTTGAACCTGGAAGCAACCTGCTTCTCACGTAGCCTTCTGCCAGCAGAACAAGGATTAAACCAGGATTTACAAATGCAGATTGCTTCCAGATTGCTTATATATATATGAGACATATGTCTGAGTTTTTTTGTATGTGTAAGCTTTCCTTTGACTGATATGTATATGTGTTACTCACAGGAAACAACACTTACTCACTTAAATGCTGAGTCACATGCTGCCATTCCGCTATTCCCTTTTGTTTGTCATACCGGCAGACAAACTTTCAAATGCAATGATTTGCCGTCCCTCTGACTTCAGATACTATAACGTCTGCACTTCACTCAGAAATTTGTTTTGAGAAATATTGTCTGTGGCTCCACTGCTTCTGAAATGGCATTGCAGACGTGGGATGTGCACGTTTATATACACGGGGTGAAGTTGCATTGCCAATGCAGAAAAGTGATTGGGAATGGGGGACCTCTTAAGCGCACACACACACACACACACACACGATATGTGGGATTTATAACTTGTACAATATGCATTGCAGTTTACACAAGGTTTTATAAACCTGACGTTTACTTTCGTAAACTGCCTAGGGCGCTGAACTGCCACTGGATTTGACTTTGCCTCAGACAGGGGGTGCCCGTGGTGATCCCCACATTAGCTAGGATTGTTACTGGGCTGTATTTCCTCCAAAGATCCTGGGAACCTTGTTAGGATTGATGGTATCATGGGCACCATGAAATACCAGGACATTTTAAATCTAAATCTGGCTCCTTCTTCCATGAAATTAAAATGGGTTTGTCATTGGATGTTCTATTGCGACAATGCTCTGATCAACACAAAAAAAAAAATTGGTGATTGAAAACAAAATCATGCTTCTGCCATGGCCTTGACGTACACCCAATAGAACATCTGTGGGCTGAGCTGAAGAAGGGAGTGGACAAGAAAAGAACTAGGACCCTGGATGATTCTGTAAAAGGTAATGGTCTCAGATTCCTTGCTCTGCATTGTCCAACCTTACAAGATGTTATAGGAGTCTCAGTGCTGTTATACTGGCAAATGGAGGCTGTATAGACAAGATGCAGGGTGCCAATAATTGTGGCTGATGTGATTTTGTTATAAATATTTCTTGATGAGGGATTTTTTTTCTTGGAATAAATTTACTTCGTTTAAAGGCTGGATATTTCCCATCTTTTCAGTGTGAGATCAAGCTTATTTACCAAAAGGTGAATTTCTTATAAATACTTCTTACTCATCCTTATCAGGGGTGCCAATAATTGTGCCAATATCAAATACAATAAATTAGTTTAAGAAATCCTGTCAGTCAAGGATAAGCAGCTCATAACGAGGCTAAAATCATTATGAAAACAAGCAAAAACTTCAGGCATTAGGGCAATAAAAAACTTTTATTGAATGTGCATTCAGAAATGCATTGAATTAAGACATTGTTCTTCTTTTCAGGATAGAACAATCTGTCAAGACCTCGGGTACAATCAGAAGAGTTCATAATCCCAGAGGAATTCCCAAATTTCACTGTTCAAATCTCACTGTTCACTGTTCAAATAGTGTAGTGAATCTACACTATTTATTTGCAAGTCGTCCAAATACCTGGTCTGCTTTCACAACCAGTCGTTTGTACCGATCTTTTATTGTCTATGAAATAAATGATACGCCCTAATGGGAGAAAATCAGACAAAAATGGACAAAAAAAAGCTAAACGTACCATGAAGAATTATTTTTATCTGGATTATTCTGCTGAAGCTCCCCTTCATAAACAGTAGCAAAAAGTGATGAGACACATCCGAGCTTTAAGGGGATGTTTTTTGTGGTTTTGGGCCAAAAGGACAGCTGCAGAGAGAGTAGGGGGTTGGAGGCGCCGCAGCCCGTCTGACGTGGTTTTTAGACAGCTGAAGACGAACTGCTCCACCTCCTCCTGTTCTACAGTCTACTGAGGGAAACAAACCGCTAGCTGCAATAACACCCGGCAGGAGTTCGAAAATTGCTGCATACAGTCAAAGGGATGCTTGACCTTGGTCTAGGAGAGTTGCCTCAGCTTCTTTCAATCTCACCCTGGCAGCGAGCCCATTCTCTCCACCACTGATTTCCTCAGGAGGTAATGCCATCTGACCTTCTCCAAACAGAAGCGGCAGCAGCCACTCAGTACTTGGCCATAAACATGCAGGATCCACCCACTAGAAACGGTTGGAAAATGCTGTTTGCTATTTTGGGCTATTTTTTTTTTTAAATGGGTAACACATATGTGAAGGAAGGGAAAAGTACTTTTGAGGCCAAGCAAGAAAGTCCCAGAGGTACAACCCTCAACTGGGTATGTGAATTGTGTCTCTCTGTAGCTTCAGGACAGCAAAGAAAACCTGCCGTTGCTATGGAGCAGAAAGGTTTCCATAGTTTGCCTGGTCAGTCACCCTCCTCCCCCCCCCACCCCACCGCACCGCACTCCCCAAGCTTGCGGGAAAGCTTTGATCAAGATTGGCGAACAGATGGACAACACATGGGGAGTTGGTAACGGAACAGAAAATTCTCTCTTTTTAGAGATAGGCAGTGGAACGAGCAGTACAAAATAGGGCGGCATTTAAAAGAAAAACCGGCAATTAACATAGGTGTTCATGACTATCTAAACTGGGAACCAAGATGAAACCCTATTATGTTAACATAGTATGAATTCCTTTACACTCTGTTAGTGCTGTGCCTAACCCAAAATAAGAGGCATATATTGGCTCTAAAGTATGTTACTTGGTGCTTCCTAATTAAGCATGTTTTAAGAAATCTCTCTCATTGGAACAGCAAAAAGAACTATCTGTTCATCTTCAGAACACACATCCTACAATCATCCTAAGTGCGTGATGTTTATAGCATCTCGAAGATAGATGAAAAGATGAAAACGAATTCATCATTTAAAAAAAAATTAAATGAATTCATGTTCAATTCATTAAAAAGAATTGAACATCACTGGTAAATAAGAATAACGCAATGCTAAGTACACAGCTGAGCCCCCGTATTTACCCACAGATCTCTCGCATGTGAACTATGTTCTCTTCGAAACACAGAAACCTGTTTCTTAATGTGAAAAACACTGTTCCTGACTGACTTTTGATTATCGCAGTGCATCACTATTCACCTATGCCAAAAATAACCTCCATACACTGCTCCTTTTTTAGGAGAAAACTTTACACGTCTGTGCCGCTCAAAATATTTCCCACCGGCCGTCTGCCAAAAACAGTGAAACTGTTGGGTACCCACTTTCCTTTCATGCTGGTTGGGATGAAGGTGCACAGCTGCATCCTTGAGGTAACATAACTTCTATATTCTAAAAGCAGAGGAAGAACACACTCACAGGTCCTATATAACCTTCACTTTCATCATCGTTGTTGAATTTACTCCTTATCCTAAATTTGCCAACTGTATGAGTAAGACATTCAAATATCTTTCTGAAAGATGCACGTACTCAATATACTGAACACTGTTGAATAATGTTAACATTGATACACTAATCCATTGATTTAGGCAGAAATTTATTGGTACAAAGCACTTCTCCGTAAAAAAAAAAACACGGCTGCAAAACCTTGGGACTGGTCTGTAGCATTCAGCAATGGTGAAGGAGAATGGAACAACATCCATGGCACTCAGCTGGAAAACAAATAACCTCATGTGTCTAATTATGCTCTCACAAGAGTTTGATACAAAGCTCAGTTAAATTACACAATACACAATGATCAAAATTGTATTTAATCTTAATAAACATAAGGGAACAAACATTAAATACAACATACATTTGAAAGCAATGCAGAAGCTTGTGTTTATGATCCATAATTTGCTTCATCAAAAGCTTTGCGAGCCCGTTTCAGTTCTTCATTCATCGTTAGGAGATCCTTAACTCTGGCAAATTTCCGTGGATCTTTTCTAATAAGAAATACAATGTCTTCCACTTGCACCCGACCTTGACGTCCAATTGACATCGCTTTGTGTGTCTAAAAATAGAATTTTTAAAAACAGAACCAATTTCACATATACTGGAACAATTAAAATTTCCTGTTTATATTTGGCAATTTGAGGGGAAGACTGGGTAGCACTGATTTAAGGCTGCATCACAAATAACGCTCTTTACAGAATTTACCCTGATTTCCAAAATATCTATTCATCTGACATTTACTCTGAGAAAATATCCACTACTGTATCATTATGGTATGGTAAACGGTGACTAGGAATAAATTTTTTTGCATATGCAAAGGCTTGCACTATTGCAACAGTTCTTATACCTCACCATTTCTGTGATAAATTCTATCACAAGGTCCTCCAAAATATCCACAGACTCCGTGTATGGATTTTGATCATCACCAAATCCATACATCATGCATCGAACTGTTGTTGGGGGGGGGGGGCAAAAATAGATAAGAAAAAAAATAAAGCATTTTCATACTATATTAAATTTCTTGTACAGGCAACCAAAACATTTCACATCATTAAGCAGATTTTAATTCCCCATATTCTTTGTAAAATTACATTACTGCTTTGATTAGTTATGTGTTCAACTTTTTGTTTTGAAGACATTGATTTAGTTAAGAGCATAGAAGTTCAAATACTGCATTAATATAAGATGTAAAAAGCAAGTAAGCATTGGCAGTACTATGAATTGCTTGTAAAGGTACACAGTGAGGTAATAATTTAACATTAAGATATTTCAAGCAATTGCAACCCAAAACACTCATAACCCCCTATATTAGTGAGAATAATGAAATATCTAATACGAGTATGCAAAAATAGTCAAACCATTTGTAATCCATCAGTTTAAAAACTGTATTTTGACAACTGTTCATGTCTCAGTTGTTGTATCTTTGAATGTAGTGAGCACACACAAGTGTGTATCATGATTAGACTCGTGTTATTGAAAATCGTACTTTTTAAAGCAGCAAGTTAAAAAGAACATTTCACCAGCTATTCCTCATTTAGTCCTACTGCCAAATTTGATTTATATTCATATTTGTGACTAACCTGACTAGAGTAACATGATCAAATTCATTATAAAATTCAAGTTAAAACAAAGTACTGTGATATTACTACAGTCGAACCTCGTTACTACGTACCCCGGATACAACGTTTTCACCTTTTCAACGTACAGGTTTCTAATTCCCGTTTTTAGCCTATGTATTATTCCAATAGCAGCCATTGTTTACAGCGTACACCCTTACAGCGTAAACTTCGATACAACATCCAAATTTCTAGAGAAAATACGAAAACTAACCACCGTTACAACGTACAGCGCTCTCCCCGCCCACAACTTGTGTCGCTACATCTACCTGTATCTACCTGATCTTCGCCCGACAATGCACATTTGTCTATTGTGTGGATTTAATTTGACCAATATTTCAGTAATATTTTCAGGTCAAATGCCAATTTGGATGCGAATGTTTATTTTAAAAATACATTTTGACCAGCTGTTGTGTATTTTCGTTGCCGTTTATCGCCGGCCGGCACTAAGTAATCGTGAGTAATTTAAGGAAAATTTCAAGGATCCAAATGAGCTTTGTTGAATTATTTAACAAGTAATAATGTATTCGTTTGTTTTGTAGTCAACTTAAGGGTCTGTTCTATTAAAGTTTTATCATTTACATGGATATTTCGTGAGTTCTTTCATCCATCTTGCACTAAGTGGTTACAATGTTCTATGCTTATAACATACATGTTTTTGATATCCTGTCTTGTACATAGTAACGAGGTTCGACTGTATTTGTAAATTGCACTGTTAAAGTAGTGGCCTCGGTGGAAAAGTCACATGTCTATGGGCCCGTGAGCAAGACCCTTAACTGCCAACACCCAGGGGAGCCACACACTGGCTGACCTGCGCTGTGATAGGCCAAGCTTGCTCTCACTTGTGTAATGTGTCTGTGTGTCCTATGGAGAGCAAGATGGGACACAAGATGGGCCACAGCCAGATATTCTATGTTGCAGAACATTTAAGATGCTACCATCTCCTGAAATACTTCTGTATATTATTACTGTATGTCATATAGCACCCAATATGTTAGCTAGAAAGTGCCTAAGACTTTCTAATAGGCAAATTTCAGTAAAATGGACTAGTCCCAAATCCATATTTATTCAATGATTATAGCCAAAGGACATAATGTGAACTAAAAATATGAAATCACCACTCAGAACTAGCACTCTGTATAGTTCCCCTGAGAATTCAACTTTAAAGCATTCCATGCGCATTGTATATTCTAACCAAAATGACAAAAATCACTTACGTTCTTTAGAAAAAAGCCTCTTTCTCTTCCCATGGCCTCCCTCAGCTCCAATTCCACCATCTTCAATGTCTTCATCAAACTAAGAAAAAAAAAAAAGACACTCTCTTGATAAGCGCTATCGATTCAGCACATTATCCAAAAGGAAAATGTAGGTATGTATTCACAGCGCATTTGTGTATGATAGCGTGCAAATACATGATGTGACTTCCCTCAACTGGTTATATGTTATAGTCGTTTTCCCTGTCTGATAAAGTTACAATAACTTAATGCATTTATTAGAGGTGCACCGATCTGATATTTGGAATGGTATCGGCACCGAACCATCCCTACTACACAGATCAGGTATTGGCCATATGTGACCGATCCACGTCCAATACTTACTTAGTTTCCGGCAGTCTGTAAAAAGATCCTGTTTCTTGCTAAATCAATTTGTATAATCAATTGCATGATAGTTCTTCCCATTTTTAGGTATAAAAACTGTGCAAGCCTTTGCATATGTGAAAAATTTTAGATGTGTTTTTTTGCAGCATTCAAGCGGAACGCTAATGCTGCCTCTCAGTCTTTTTGCCACTCAGTGGGTGTGAGTGCACTGACTTCCGCCTGCTGTGACGTCATGTGGATGCCCTTTGCAGTAGGAGGAATGTAATGACATCAGAAGAGGGCGATGATCTGCAAGTATGTTATGCGTTTAACAACTAGTATTAGCACAGTGACTTGTAATCTTTGTGAAAAAGTTTTGAGGGGTGGAAGTAGTGTTTAGTGGAAAACCACACTAAACGGAGTGAACGGAATTGTGCTAGATAACACGAGTAACATGAAAAAAGCAATGGATGATTTGGGAGTCACTAGCTTGGGCTGTTTTGCAGACTCACTACAGCTTGTGATACGAGGGGCTGCTATTGCAACTAAGTGTACATACTCTCTTGGAAGATATTCAAATTGAACTACAAACATTATTTATTATTTACACACACACACACACACACACACACACACACCTCAAGACTTGAACTTAATCCGTTCAGAACTCGGGTTCGAATCGTAAAAAGTTCGAATTCTGATCAAATTTTCTCCATGAGAAATCATGAAAAACCAGTTAATTGGATCCCGGTCCCAAAAAATTACACCTAAATATGTTTTTTCGTTAAGCATTTAAAGACTAAATGAACAGGACAAAACAAGAGCAGCATTTTTTTCTTAATGGCTTCCAAAATGATAAAGAATGTACCTCGACTGATGTCCTGCCCCGATCGTCTGCTCCCTCCGTGTGCCACGCCCCCTCGTTAACCTCGTGTGGAATCCCCGTGTGATCAGCTGTTTCTGGTTGTTGTCATTAGTCCTCTGTATTTACTCCGTTTCAGTTTGTTTCCCCAGTCCGGTCATTGTAATGTCATTGTGTTGTTCTGCCTGTTCTCAATTAAACCCCATGTTTCCCGATCGCTTGAGTCCTGTTCCTGCTTCCCCGGTCCCGGCTCGGCAGATCATGACGACCCCAAGCCACGTCCCAACACCGCGCCAGCTTTGCCATGTCCCAACACTGTGCCAACACTAGACTATGCCATGCAGTCCATTGTTTATTTTTATTACTCTTTATTTGTTAATTTGTTCATAAATCGCAAACTTTTAGGTTGTAACATTTGTACAACTATTGTGTAACTTTTTGGTCAGCAATGGACACCAAAATCATATAAAGTACAGTGATACCTGATACAGTATTTTCAATCTTAATCTTAATGTATTTGGACTGTGGGAGGAAATCAGAGAACCTGGAGGAAACCTTGTGTGTTCTCCTTGTGCCATGCCAAACTCGAACGTCAGTCTCCAGTGGTATAAGGCAACCAAGCTAAACACAGCGCCACCTCAAGGCCAAACAATTTCATTTTTGAAACCTGCTTGCACATTCCCTTTGGAAACTGACATAGCAGCCAGTGTATAAAATACACCTGCACATCAATGCTCAATACATCCATCCATTTTCAAAACCGCTTATCCTACTGGGTTGCGGGGGGTCCGGAGCCTATCCTGGAAGCAATGGGCACGAGGCAGGGAACAGCCCAGGATGGGGGGCCAGCCCATCGCAGGGCACACACACACACACCATTCACTCTCACATGCACACCTACAGGCAATTTAGCAAGTTCAATTAGCCTCAGCATGTTTTTGGACTGTGGGAGGAAACCCCACGACGACATGGGGAGAACATGCAAACTCCACACACATGTAACCCGGGCGGAGACTCGAACCTGGGTCCCAGACGTGTAAGGCCACAGTGCTAACCATTGCACCACCAGACATCAATGCTCATTCTCCCAATTCAAACAGTAAATCAGACAGTTGCAACTCAAAACTGAAAGCATACAGAAAAGGTCAAGATGTTAAGTTTTATTAAAATGGACAGTGCTTAAGTGACTTTTAATGTGGTATGACTGGTACCGGGCAGCACAGACACTCAGGGGATGGCATCAAGTCACACCTCACACCTTATGTGGCCTCAGGTTCTGCTTTGTGAGTGTGCAATGTGGGTTTCCTTCATGGGTCAAAGATACACAGCTAGGTGAAGCGGAGTCTAAATCTCCAGTTATGAGTGCATATATTCCCGGCATACTGAGTTTACAGAGAATGGCATGAGTACAGGAAAAAAAAAACCCCATCAGCAACCAGAAGGAATTTTTGGGTAAGTCCGAGGAGAAAAGCCAGAATCAATGGCAACAGGAAGACGACAGGTACAATATATATAAGTTTATATATATATAGTATATATAGTATAAGTTAATTCCAGTGGCTGGAGTGCCAATCCTGCACTGGCCCCCAAATTGCCCTCTAAGTTGGAGGACCTCCATACAGGCCTAGATGTAGAGTAATATCATACCCAGGATGAAGCAATTGTAGGTTAGGGGCCTTGTTCAAGGGCCCAATGGAGAAGGATTACTCCCGGCATTCACAGGATTCAAACCAGCAACCTTCCAAATGCTGTTACAGAGCCCTAGGGTCAAAGGCACCGCTCCACCACAACAATAATGATAACAACAGGGATAATAATAGGGATATTCACATTACTTTTGTTATGAAATACAGATACACGCCGTCTATGTAGGTACATTAATTTTAAGTTTCACTCGTGTTTAAAACTCAGAATGCTCGTTGGTCCCAGAACAAACGCCCTCGGGTCTGCTACATGCGGCTCAATAACCATCGCAAAATAAAAATAACTTTCTTTTTATACTCCAAAACGGTCTGTTTATCAAACCCTCGAGATTTGCTCAAAGCTTAAAAATAATTCGTAAAAAAAATCCTCGATTTACCTCGATGATTTTCAAGTAGACTTTTTACCAACCACTGTCCTTTTTTGTTTCCGCATTACCATGGTTAATACGTTTATTTTGCAAACGACTTCTAGTGACTTTTCTGTTTGGAAAATACTACAAAAAACTTTCACTATGAAGATACAGACATACATGCAGAAAAAAAGACTAAATGGTGTGGGTTTTAACTTAAATAGCTTAATTTTTGAACATTGTATTCATATGTAGCATCAGGTGGGGCCAAGGGAAACGGCATTTCAATGCAACATATACGTGGATGTGAAAATATCTGCGGATACCAACGCAAGGTAGCCTAAACAACACAAAAGCTGTGAAACAAGAAAAATATGGGTACGCAAAAAAATACGGTTACACTGGACAGTTTATGATCAAATCTTGTTTTAATTCTGAGCAGTATTAATTCCACATGACCGCGCTACGATACTATAGACTGATGTCGAAATACGTAGCCATGAGCTGTTTTCAGTATAAAAAATATTCTCCACTACAACTTGTTTCTAAGAAAGGAAAAATAATTCACTTCACATAAACAAATTTTAAAACTGAACCCTTACCCCCGTATCGTCCTCTTCTTCTGCCATTCCGGATATCTAACGTTATGTAGGAATCTTTTGTTGTCCGTGAACTTAAAAGTAAGTATAAACAAATAAAACCAAAAACACCTTTTCACTAAAGCATTAAAATAAAGGCAAAAGGAAAACTGACTTTAATACATATTCACGCACAAATAAACTGATCGTTAATCACAGTATGGGGGTCTGGATTGCATTTCCCGAAAAATAAACTGTAACTAACCTTCCAAATAAACAGCGCCCCCTAGAGTACTGGAAGAAAAAACGGCAACTGAGACAGAAGGTCATTTACGGATGCATTTAAAACTGGCGAGCTTTGTCAAATCTGCTACTGTCCAAGCACAAAATTATCCCAATCTGTTTACCTGTGATTTTCATAATATTACTGTTTGAGATAGAAATCAATATTATTTTCAGTGATCATTCGGCTAAATGGTTCGTTTAGAATCGTTCTTTTAGTCAATAACTTCCGACACGTAGTCTTCAGTATTCCCCGAGTGGGTCCATTTTATGTTTAATCAAATGGAAGTAAAGCAGGCCGGACTCCAGCTTTGAAATGCTGGGTGAGCCACAGGATTATCTAATGGGGGCGTAGGGTAAATCTGTCCATTTTTAGTTTAAAATTTGGCTTGCTAGTTGCACGAGTGTATAAGCAGGCTAGACTGCGTATAACCTAAATTAGCCAGTGCAGTCATGAGGGGAAGAAATCAATATTCACGGATATTTTTGTTCCTTGCACCTTAGTCCTGCAAAATTATGTTTGGACTTACGTGTTGGAAATTCATAAGGTGATTCTACGGAAGTTAAGGGCTCAATTCAACATCAGCGATGTCTACACACTCCAGTAATTGCTGCCCCTCCAAATTTAATGTTGTATGCATCTTAATTTTCAGTTCCATATACTCAGCTCATTGAAATATTTGCGTTAACTGTAAAGGTGAACGGTATTATAGTTTTTGGCACTCCCTTTATCCACTGGAGCTTCAGTCATTTTCTCTTGCAATTATTTCAAAGAAAAAAATATCCTGTTAATGGTATGTTACTGTAATCCAGCTACTGGTTCAAATATCTTAATTGTTCTTCAGACAAAATCTGTTCCTTTAAGAGATAAAAGGGTTGAATGCCTTTACCACAGGCAGAGTCCACTTTTAGAAGCTATCCAGGACATTTTTTGTTTTAGAATTTCCCCAAAGCAAAATCAACCAAGTATTAGTAGGAATGTTTCCAATAAGCTACAGTAGATTCTCTCCATGGGTCACTCTTCTCTAGCCTGTCCTATTAAGCTTAACCATTGGCATTTCTATGACCTCAAACGCTCTTAGTTTTCACCATTGTGCAGATACGTTTGGCAACCTTTTAAATAGCAGGCTTTGCCACAATGTTTATTATTGAACAACTTAGTAATGTCCATCATAGACTCTAAATTCAAGAAATGGAAAATGGTACAATGTAACTAGGGAAATAGTTATCTGGTTAAAAGTATTAATTTGTGCAACCACGTTGGTCCATAGAACAGTAGAAGGGGTCATGCAATGCACAAAATACCCCAACTCCCCCAAAGTGTATGCCTTGTGTCAAGGGGAAAAAAGGAGGGGAAAAATGCTGTGTTCCATTTGAACTCGTAACTCAGAAATTGAGTTCCTAGCCGGATATTTCAACTGCAGTGCCCCCCCTGAAGTCGAAATTCAGACTTGTAAAGCTGCAGGAATGTACACAACACTGACCTCAGAATTCAAGATGGCTGCACGATTTATAAACAGAAGTTAAAGCTGTAGTTTTATACTGTTTATTAGCACTTGTGTTTTATTTGTGGCTCATTAAATTAGTCGTACACACAGTACTGTCCCACCGCTATCTGTGGACGTGCTGCCACAGTTGCGTGTGACGTTATTCCCAGCTCCAAGGGCATTATCCTCAAGGGCTTTATCCTCAAGGTAAACGGAACGCAGCAAAAATTACTATTAACAGAAAGGGCATTAAAATGAAATCAGAAGAGAGACAGTTCTTTTCTTTGGAACCAAGAACAAGGCAGAATACAAAACCGATACAAAATTTCACCTTTTACTAAGACAGATGACAGGCACATAGCGCAAAGTTTCAATAGAACAGCTTAGACAGTGTGAGGACCTCTTTATTGGAACGTTTTTAAAAGTAGTTTTACAAACAATTTAGACACAATCTTCAGCAAATCAGTCACACAAATGGGCAGATGGGCAAAAACTGCAGCTGGCCACGTTTCAGGTGCACTTTTAGTTGAAAGCAAAAACTGTTATCATAACAGTATTCGGTTTTTGTACATTTGAAATGAAATATAAAAGGCTGTTGATGTCTACATGAACAATTTTATACATTAGGAGGCATCCAGACATAGGAATCATCCTAATATGTGTGTAAGGCATATAAGCAGAATATTACACAACCATGTACAAAATTAGCATGGAACCTTAACCTCGGAGAGGGCTCCTTCTCCCACCCACATAGGAGTGTCTCACCCCTTGGTGAACCTGGGCAGTCTTAGGGCACCAGCGAGTGGCCAAAATTAATGCAGCAGAAATGCTCTCTTTCGCAGAGATTGAAGAACCAGATTGGCAGACCAGGTTAGGCTATGCTGCAGGCAATTGGAGGAAGGAAAGAAACGGTTAATGCTTTTTCATATGTATACTAATACATGCATAGTGCAATGGCTGTACTGCTGAGGAATTTCCCAGACAGAACAGGAAAATTAAAAGCAAAGTCTATTATTAGGGGAGACCGTCTCCCATACCTGTAGTATGTGAAGACCCTTCAATGTAAGAATGGCCAGTTCTCTTAAACCATCGCCAGTTAAGTCCAAATAAGTGATGGATAATAATGGGCTCTTGAAGCTTCGTTTCCACATTAGATGGACCTGCCGGCTGTCTGAGCGCTGAAATTTGTAGCACAGCAACTCCTGGAAAAACAACCACCCAAGTTAATAAAGGAATAAATAGAGACCTGAATAATTAAGGAAAGAATTAATATATATTTGCGCATGGATGATGCAAATTAACCAGTAGACACTTACACCATGACACAATGGTCAACATGAGATTCGCATTCACCAGTTATGGTCATTCGGAGAAATTGGTAGCTGCATGTGGAGATAATACCAAAAGACCCACAGCAGACGAGTACATGTGGCAGAATGGTGCCCAAATTCCAGCTGAGCAAAGCAAGTCACTATTGTGTGGTAAACTGTGAAGAAGAAATACTCATAAGAATTCTCCATAACTACAGCAAGAATGTTGTATTCTCTTCACAATGAATATACTCTGATGTTCCCCAACTGGTACGCAGAAGTCAAGATTTTCTACCGCCCCAGGTACTGTACTTAATACGGTACTTTCGGTAGTTTCCCTTTTCCATTGACTTGTAACTTCCGTATAGAATTTAAAGTAAAAAAAAAAAGCCTGATCTTAATCCGACTAGCGATGTAAGAATTGTTTTTGCGTCGGACATTGTCTAGCCCTTTAATAGTGTAGCGGCCGCGAGATGCGCCGAGCATGCTGGGACATTGTATTAGACCCTTGTTTGATAATGTTAATATCTGATGTATTTCCCAGCTATCATGCGTGTGCGTTTGCCCATGTCTTACATGAATGCTGTCCAATGCTCGCACGTCTTTAGCATTGTATACTGTAAATTACCCACAGTGTGTGTACTTTACTGTCCAGCATCTGACCTCCCTGTGTCTCAGCGTTGGATGTGGTTTGCGGTTTATCACGTTCCTGCGTTAGTCCTGTTAAGAACTCAATAGGGAGACTTTGCTCTTTATCGTCAGCTGAGTTTCTGGTTATTCAGTTCCGGCATTTGTTTGTGGTCATGAAAAACCAACACTTTGGGGTACCGGAAGTGCGTTACCTGATTTGGCGTAGAACGGCCGTAAGATGGAAATAAAATAAAGATGGAAAAACAGCTAAGTTCAAATAATGAAGATGTAATGTCCATTCAAAGGTTGTAGTGACAAAGTTGTCTTAATTAGATTTGTAGAAGAAAAGGCAAAATGTTTTGGCTATACTTAAACATTTAAGTTAGTAAATTCATATAGTTTACTCAATTGAAACTGGAATAACTTAAAACATTTATAATTTGCATCTGTTTTTAAGTTGAACCAATGATTTTTTTAAGAGTGTACTTAATGAATATCTAGAATGGGGATCTGGGCTTTATTTGATACTGTATTTAATGGACGGCTGCAAATTGTATCCTCCTTTCCTTCATACAGAAAGGGGTTCCATCTTCCAAACAAATATTTTTCCTGCAAGGTGATATTATGGTGTGTTTAGATATCCATGGCTCTGTAGCTGATCTGAAAAGTATCTTCTGGTTGGTCCAATAGTCATTTGAGAGATTTCACATAACCAATAAAGGATTACAATAAGGAGGCAGATCACAATTATCTACTTTAATATATAACCTCTAAAGCACATTTTTCCTTTTTCCCCATGTCAGTTTTTGAAAACATTTTTAGAAGCAGGAGAAAGAAAGAAAAGAAAGAAAGAAATAAAGAAACCAACTGTGGTCAGTAAAACTATTTTCCAGATCCATCACCCCACCTAATCCCTGCTCCACCCAACCTCTACAATCTCTAGACCCCCCTACACACCAGAAAACCTCTCTAAAAATCTTTAATGCTCAACTTTGTGCGACTTGTCTGTGTAATCAGGTTCACCAGATCTCCATCTATGGCTGTACCTTCATGTGTCACCACTGAATGAATTAAGTTCAAGATCATTACCTATACAATGCTCTTGGGAAGTTTGAAAAGGATCCTTCAAATACGCGAGTCATAGCATTCTCAAGGATAAGTGTCCTCTGCGTTCCCTTCCCTTTGCTGCCACTAAGTGATGTTGCTTCTGGTGTAATTTGTCTCAAAATGAAAGCAATTCCAGACTTCCCCCTATATAAAGTTTCTCTGAAGTTTGAAAAAGATCCGAGAAATACCTCGTGTTATTGCTCTAATAGGATCAAATCGAGATGCCCATTTACTTTGGTATCTACGGTATGTGTGTCACTGCTTCAGTTTGGGTGTAATTTGTTGCAAAATATCAGACCTTCACCCACACAGTGTGTCTGGAAAATCTGAAAATTATCCATCAAATACTTTGACTCATTGTACTAACAAGATAGTGTCTGCAGTGCTGGACCAGTCCCAAAATCATATGTATTCCCTGTCCAGGGAAAACAATTCTAAACAATTTTTCATACAAAAAAGAGCACACACTGCCACTCACCTGTCCATACGTTCCCAGAAGTAACTCTCGGTTGCCATCAAACTCCAAGTCAGTTACTAATGCACAAAGCACCACATCATACTGATTGCTCTCTGGCAAACAGATGGAATTGGCTAAACCACATGTGTGTACGTCCCTGAGAACACACCAGAAACAAAAGTTATAGCATTAGATTTCAAATCCAGCCATCAGCCATGAACATGGCCCCTAGTCAATAAGACCACCCAACTGACTTCAATACAAAATAAAATAATGAAAGTTTAAGTTAAAAAAATCAGGATGAAAACCACAGACAATCCCTCAACACAAGATGCAAATTTATTAGGCCACTGTATTATTTTTTTAACAGAATGGCAAAAGAACTCAAGACCACCACATGCACTATATGCAGATCAGTCAAATTTTCATTGTCAGTTTGGCACACAATGATACAAGCGAATTCATTTACCGATATGGTCACAACCTAAACCGACAAGTAGATGTTCAATAAGAAAAATATTGTGCTAAATGTGGCTTTGAGTTGTTTATGGCTACTTCTGGTTACAGAGACAGTAGTTGGTCTGTTATACTCAACTCAGATGTTGCTGAAAACGACATAAAACTGATAAGTCATCTGAGACGACATTATCCGAGCACGTGTACCGTTACCCCCATGAAGTTTTCCCAAAAGAGGGACACATGGCAACAAAAACATTAAGCTACACTGTCATCTGGGAGATCAGCTTCCACCATGCTGCTTTGGGTTGTGATTGGTGAATCTGAGATTAACCTTGTTCCTTTGATGCGTTACCCCATTCCTCAAATGCATAGAGGAGCTTTTCTCAGTGTGCTTGTGGAAGGTCTATGACTGAAACCCATATGAGAAGTGGAACCTTCAAGTAGTGGAGGGAGCTTGAGGAACATTACACTGGATCTTGTACAGCTGTGGTCAGGGCATACTGGGGCAGGGTAGGCGTCGTGCATGCCCAGGCCATGCCCCCCCACATGAGCCATTGTGCTCATTGACAGCATCCCACATGCCTTATTGCTGAAAGATTACATGCTACCAACACATACTGGTATTTCATACATCTTGACAGAAAAATTGCCCTAATTAAAACTTTTATTATGAAGATGCTTTGTCTTCAAACCTGGCAGATTTAGATTCAATGGAACCAACAAGCAGAGTCTCAGTTCAGTTAGCTTTAGATGACGTCTACACTGGCAGTTCTCACGTACCTCTAAAATATCCAAGCAATATTTAAGAGGTTAACTGTACATTTATAAAAAAGTATTTATTGTGTACGCAGTTAAGGAAAACGGAGACAGAGAAAACCTCACAAATTAACAGCTATCAAACACTGAATATTTTAATTAAAACATTTTACTGGATTCTGATATTTCAAAAAGCAGGTACATGAATGCAATGCATACAAAAATGACTGACCTGTACACTACAGCCATCTCAATGGTGCTGGTGACAAGAAGATTATAGCTCTCGTCGCCGTCCTCTGTTATCTGACCTTCAATTTTAGTTTTTGTTATTTGAGAAGGAAAAGCGGCATAAAAACATCGTTTGGAAATTTATAAACGCCTCTGTGAAAAGGTCAAAATGGACACAATCACAACAGTCACTGATACTCACTTGTATGTGCTGAAGCATCTTGGTCTGTCCTTGTCTGAGGCCGTGGAGTTTCCAGTGAGAAGAGCAGGACCTTGGAGACTGGGCTGTCCTGCTGAATTTGCCAACTTTGCAGAATTTCTATAATCACAGTGAGAAACAGCCATAGAACAAAATAAGTCAAAATGAGCCTCTTTGTCCTCCATACACTTAAAACATAAATTTGTGTATAAGCTTTACAAAGGTTTGATTCGAAGTATGTGTGATATCTCGAGTGTGTGGGATTTCTGATATAATCTCTGAGTACTTAAATGTCACCCCACCCCTCTTTTGCATGGCTCTTATATCCCTGCATGCAAACTCTTTGTGATCCTGCAGCAGAGATGCTCACAAGTCATTTTCTGATAAAGTCTCAAGTCTTTCACAGTTATAATGATCATTCTATCTGCCACATGCCATCCAGTCCTTTAGAACACCGCACTGCTATATCTGAACGGTTCAAAGCATGTACTACATGACCTTCACTCATTTACTGTATTAGCACATGGTATCGGCATTGGATTAGTTGTTTGGTATATGGTTATGGATTTAAACAGGTTATTGCGATGCAACATGGAAAAACACAAATGATTTCAAGATCTTAACTGTATTATGCAACATTTTTGTTATTTTCTCATCTTTATATTTAGTGAACGCCGATCTAAATCAAGTTTAACTCTGTTTGTAGCTGAGGGAGGTTATGTTAGCCGATTCTGTTAACCTTTCTTTCACATTACCAAGTGATTGACTGGCCTGGCCTGAGGTGCCTGATAAAATGTGATGTGCCTCAAGGCCAAAATTAGGCTCAGTATATACTGGTGAGTCACTAACCTTGACTGGTGACCAAGTGAATTTGCACATTGGACACTGAACAGTATATTTATTTTTCTATTTCAGCTTCTGTTCTTTTATATATGTGAAAATCACATTGTATGAACAACTTCCTGCCATTTCCCTGTCAAGTTTGCCATATCACAAAGTACCTGAAAAGATATTAGCGCATTTCAACTCCAAGTAATACAATCTATAATGCAATAAAGTTACTGCTCAGTTCAACAGCACTGTGGATGACATAACCGCACATTAATAGGAATGAGTGTATAAATAAAACGCTACAGCATCATGAGACTCACCCGGTCCTTCCTGCTTCACTAAGGCCAGCCCTACGCAGCCGTTCTGACACCCAAAGGCAGACAGCCGTCGACCAGCAGAGACTCTCATCATATCCATCCATATCACACTGCAGAGATTTTAAAAAGCAATTGGCACACATGAAACACACACTTTAAAGGAAGCGAAACAAGAAAAGCAGACATTACTGACTTGCTGGGAAGGTCCTGGAGCTCAGGGAAGAGTTTTCCGATTGGCTGCTCCTCAAACTGATGCAAGGACGCATTCTACAGAACCAACAGGAACAGTGATAATACAGAATCTGTAGGAGTCTACAGGAATTACACTACATAAGTATTTCACAATCCAGTCCGTGGGAACCCACAGACAGTCCACATTTCTGCTCCCTGCCAGCTCTCTACCAGGGAGCAAAAATGTGGACTGTCTGGCAGGGAACATAGATGGACCGAAAACACCACGAGTGTGGCTGCCCGAGGCCCAAACTGGGAAACACTGCCCTACATAATAAGGCTGAATAATCAAACCTCCTTGTACAGGTGAATCTGCTGGTCATGGCCGCTGAGCAGAAACACCGTCTCATTGCTGTCACCACACTGCACTCTGAGGTTGGTGGAAAAGAGTCTTATACATTGGAAATGCAAATCTGCCGCCCCCCCAAGGTAACGCCTTAATAAATCAAAAACATGATTACAAAAATTCCAAACTTTAGTATGACAAAGCTGGACTTCCTATTCTACTGAAGGCATAGTACTACAGATAATGCAAAATGCAGTGCAATTAAATGGTGCATACAAAAGAAAAATAAATTAAAAAAAAAAATTATTTTATTTTTTACACTGCTACTATTTGTAGGAGAGTTAAACACGAGAAGTCTTGCTTCCAAACTTTTCCCACTTTCTAGAGGACGAAATGCAACGCGGCAAGATCTATTATCCATTTAGTCCATTAGTCCATTTTCTGCATCTGCCACTATAGCCTCTTGCTCAAATCACACAACCAGCAATGTCACTCTACCTTCGCATTTAAAAGAAAAAAATAACCTTCACATAATGGGCACAGAAACTTTTACAGGCTAAAGACAAACCGTCCTGATGTCCTCCCAGTTATGTGCTCCGACACATGAAATGTCACAATTACATTGTAGTGAAGAAAAATGTTGCATTAGTTTGCTTGTAAAGTATAGCTCACTCTGTGTGGTACAGCTGGAAGGGAGTAAATCGCAGCTCCAGATTCAAACAGCTCTCTAAAAGGACAGAAAAAAAAGAATGAATTAACAGAGAAATCATTTTCTTGGATGCACTGACATTTTCTAAATCAGCATTGTGAATTGCGATCTTTACTAACAATAATTATAAATTATAGGCATAGACAGAGCAATGTTGTTAATTCTGCTTTGAAAATATATTACAGGAACTTCAGCAGTGGTGTTACTACAGCATTTAACAAATCTTATGCATCAGGACATGTACAATATGACATGAGTAGGCACATCTGGAATCTATAAAAATATTCATACATTTTACCAATATGCACTGTAAGTGACTTACGTGCAACTGATTCCAGATTAAACTCTGAACCAGGTTCATAATCACAGTAGATGTTGAGGAAAGGACTAGCTTTGTCACCAGAGTCCTATGGGAAGGTTGAAGTGTAGAAAATTGTGTTTATACTTGGTTTTTAAGGACTTCAGATGGAGAGGTAAAAAATTAGGAAAATGACCAGTTACCTGGTAATATGAGAAATAAAGCACAGCACTGTTTAAAAGTGAACACGCAGTACATTATTTTAATATTTAACAAAACATAAGGTACTAGCATACTTAAACTGTAAGATGCAACATACAATTGAGCAGAGTGACGTGCATATGCAGGCCTGGAGAAATAAGGCCTACCTTTATAAACGTAATGCCCACAACCAGACCTCTGTTGGGAGGTGATTTATTGAAAGAATCGATAGATACAATTTCTGCATCAACTGCCAACACAGGAAAAACATGAAATATAAATAAATACATCAATGTACGAAACAATATAACCATCCATGATGGATGCAGAAATGTTAAATTACATAATGTTATTTAAAAAACAAGTACATTTATTGACGTTTTTGCAGACAGTCGAGGAACTTTCCACAGTGAAGGTCCCAATTTAAAGTCGTAGGTCGCTGCTTATGTCACAGGTACTGCAATGAACATGTAAATACATAAACATTATGTAATTCAGGTCGACTGCAGTAATCCTTCTCGCTCACCTGGGATATACGTGAACTGCACTTCTTTAGCAACAGGCCTAATTTTTTGTCGGAGATCTTGATACTTAAAACAAACAACCTTTCCCTTAAGGGTTGCAGCCAGCAGCTCCCTTTCTCCAGCCTGACACAACCCGTATATGTTACTCTGCGACGGAAAACGGCTGAAACTGTCTTCTACAAGAGGACACTTTCCTTCAGCGCCGTGAAACATCTTAGTATGTTAGAATCTTTGCAATATGATACAACGAACAATTCTAAGCCGTGCCAATAAAGCTGCAGTTTGTAAACTTAAACACCGTAGTAGCAAAAGTCATCTTCCAAATTGTTCTTACTGTTGAATTACCGAGAGGCGTGAGCGGAGCATTAACCGATAAACACTCTCTGCAGCTTTCAGCTATCTACCAAACACCGATTTCACTCATTGACTTTCTTGAACAAATTCATTAGCGTTGCAAATTTAACAGATGCAGTTCGACTAAAGATGTACGGTAACGCAAAATCTGACAAAGCGTTAATCACAAAACCCTCGTTTGGAGTTCTGGCAAACCGGAATTCTGGCAGTGCATAACGAACATTACAATCCCTATCGCCGATCTAACTTCAGTTAATGAAATTACTCTGTAAACCTGACGCTAAAATGCTGTCATCTTTCATTTTAAGAAATAAGGCGGAAATGACAAGATGTCATGTGATCAGAGTCAGGCGGAGTCCCACGCCAGCGCGTTGTCACATAGTTGCGGTCTGTCCAGTATATTTCTTCAATGAAAGTCGTACTGAAATGGCAACCATGGGGAAATGTCTCCTTGAAAATTCATCTCCCTACACATTCCTAAAACTCAAAGTTACTTATTAGACAATGATAAATAACATTTTAAGCAAATAGTTAACGAAGTAATACGAATGAGTCATTTTTTTCCTGTACCATACATCTCAGTCTATAGTGAGAACTATACTGGTTTTTTACTATAATAATTTATTACTGGCAATTCATACTTGATCAAATTTAGAATATTTCTCTTATTTGCTTTGGTTGTTCTCAGATGGCACTCAATGTGCCATGAATGTTTGACTCAGATACTAGATGAGGGTATTAATATATAGGCAGGAACTTGGATAGCTGGGTTTGTGTATGTTAGAGATCTGCCTCTTATGCAAAAAGAGGTGCTGGTCCTCTCATAGAACACTGCAAAGCAGCTCATCAGTGCCACCAGCCCAGGACACAGGCATACACAGTACTACACTAAAGTTTGAGACAGTTAAAGGAAATGATGTTAAAATCTTCATGCCGCTGTAAAACTAAGATATGTATGTAAAAGTGTGTTAGCTTAACCATTTGAAAAACTCTCGTAAAATCTTTCCACTATTTGCAGCCACCATTCAATACACTCATGTATTTTTGACTGAGCAACTAACACACCTATTATGGCTAATTAATACCTAATTGAATTAATTAGTTTTATTAATTGATTAATTATTTATGGTCAGTGTGAAATTTCATGAATATATGTAATAGCTGAGGTGAGTAGCCTTTGGAAGAACAAAGAAATTCCATCCATCCATCCATCTTCTGTATCCATTTATCCTGCTCACGGTTGCTGGGGCTCCAAAGCCTATCCTACAGGCACAAAGCAGAGAACAACTCAGGATGGGATGCCAACGCAATACAAGGCACACTTTGGTAACGCCAGTTCACCACAGCATGTTTTTGGACTGTGGGGAGAAGCCGGAGCACCTGGAGGAAACACCACCACGACATGGGGAGAACATGCAAACTCCACACATGGAGCCATGGCCGAAACTTTAACCCTCGTCGCAGAGGGGGGAGACAACAGTGCTAACCACTGCAGCACTGTGCCGCCCATAAGATATTCCTGTTACTTTTCATTGTGTTACTCTTTATTTGCATAAGTTCTAATGTTATTGTGTTTTTTGTTCCAAGCAAATATATACCTGCCAACCAGATAAATAGCTTTAAACATGTCATTTGACTGCCTAAGACTCTTGCACAGTACTGTACATGAATAATGAATTTATTACATTCATAACTAATATTTATCCTTCTACCAGTGATATACTGTATCTGAGGCTGCCTGGGAATCCCAAAACATACCTGAGACATAATAGTAACAATGACTTTGCTTCTTCACCTTCATCTTTTTACAGACTCAGATGGTGTCATTACACATTACGTCTCTACAGTCACACACAGTAAGGATATCTGTAGTTATCCTAAAGTCATGTATCTTTTCAGAAATGGTAACATGTCCTCAAGATTAACAATATCTTATTCTTATATCCTGCAAAAGTACAACGTGCGCTTGGAGAAGCAAATAAAAAGTGTAATTTCCAGACGGATCCTGTGAAGTTCCCGATTAAGAAGCCCAGCTAGAGACAGAATTACTAGAGCATCAGTTACAGGTGGGTGGGTGCTATCCGTGCCTAAATGCGGAAGACCTCACTTAATTGTTTTCGAAAGATGAAGAAAATTCAAGCATGTCTTTGCTATTTTTATTAGCACAAAATAACGAAACCAGGACAAAAACAGGAGCTGTCTTTACGCGACTGCTGGGTTGTGGTGGTTTCGAGCAGTTAGGTGGTTATTGCAGACTGCGTCTCAGAGAACTATCTCCAGGGTCAGCCGGCAGGAGGGAAAGTTCTTGCTCTTGGTCATTTGGTGGCATGGCTGGATGTCGCTGTCCTGTGATTGCGGCAGCGTTGCGCAGTACAGCATGTAGCCTTTCCAGGGCAGTCCTGGAGCCTGGCTTAAGGGGCGTCTATGGTCACCTCCATCGTAGACATAGTCCTGCAGTGGACCATGGTCAGGGAAAGGAATCAGGTAGAAGAGAAGGGACATCATCCAAATAACATTCAAGAGTAATGCGTTGTGAGAAAAAGATTTTCATTACTAGACTATTCTGTCATTGCACGCACATTAACACTATGGGAATATTTCCCATTTACATTTCTCTCATTTACTCAAGGAATGGTGTCTATAGTCCTTTAGAAATCCTGTAATATAAGATTATCATTCATGGTTATATTGTTCATTGCTGAAATCTTTTTTTGGTTAAAATGAACCAATCTGAAATTATGTGGAATTCTTCTTCTGGAACACCATAAAAATGGAGCATCACTGTCCAGGCCCACCTTTTCACCCTGAATGTAAATACATACCAGTATTGTGAGTCTGCATGCACTGGTACTGAGAAGAACAAATTAACTAAGCCAATAATGAAAAACACATGGCCTCTAGGGAGTGCATGAGAGAATTGGGATTAGGATCTTGCATATTCTGCATCATTGACAATCCCAGATCTCCCCAACCCATTTGCCTTCTTTATGGGTGAAACTTCATAATTTATGGGAGAGCATAATGTACTATTCTGTGTATAGGTGCTTTATTCACACTGAAGTTTCAGGATCCGGTCCCTGGTTAAAAGTTCCTGGGCTGTCTGAATGTGCAATGTTTTTGAGGCTCCTGGCCATTTTCATATCACAGGACAGGAACTGGGACCTTCATGTTAAATAAGCATGGGAAATGCAAAAAAGCTCATAGGGTAAACATTTGTTATTTGTTAGTTATTTGGGGAGGGGGGGGGTTGTAATCAAAACAGAACACAGCCTATTCCGCTGATAAGCACTGACAGGTTCCACCACTGGCAGTGGTGATAGTTGGCAAAAGTGTTTTGGTTAATGATCAAATTTTCTGATGCTGAAATATGGAGATGCAAGCAAAGAAAGAAATAATTAAGTGTAAATGAAGTATTACAATAATTTCATTGGCTCAATTTTCAATCTCCTTTACCTGTATTTCCACCTACTTTCAAATAGTGCTGCTTATGGGTCGACCAATCAGGAAGCTGTCGCTGTAAGCGCCTGCCCGGTAGTTTGTCTTGAGTCAGTACTAACTGGAACTGCCTTTGAGGAACTGCAATCGGGCTGAGTTCCTGCGGTGTGAACGCAACAAAAGTTCCCCATTCTGGAATAAGTTTCTAGGCCCAGTTTTCTGATAATAGTGACTCTTAGCATCTTACGATGACTCCGTAGTTATATCTTACAAAAGGCATTTGTTTTCTCACGTTTGTTTCCCTGGAACACCTGATTGGATAACATCAATGGCTCGAGAACTGCTTATTCCCTCCATGCAGCGACTACTTAACTGTCGCGTTAGAGAAAGTGGTATTTTTAATAAATACAACACTGCAGTAATGCTTCACAATACAGCATTAATCAGAACTGGGGAGAAGCTAAAAATAAAATACAAAATATATTAGACTAAGATGTAAATGAAAGTGCAGTGTCGATTCTTATCAACCTCATAAACCAAAGTTTTAATATACTGTGACTTTGGCGCATTTAGACAGGTGTGTGAATTCCAGGGGTGTCGGAAACCGAGGGAATGCGTCCACCTCAATCTCAGCAGAACCTTATCTTTCATTATTAATCTGCGCATTACTGAGGCCAATTTTTGGCACATTCAGAGTGCAAGAATGAAACCTAACGAAGACTGGAGTCCTGTATCAGACAAAATCATTTTAACATATGGGTCAGTTATGTTTGGTTAAGAAACTGTACCCTTATCTATGTTAGTTTTATTTTAAATGAGCAGTATAACCCGACAACAGTGATAAGAGACCGCTGAGAGAGGCTCAGACCAACCTTATGAATGAATATCTTATGGAACATATACTTAACTAAGAATGTTTCGGGAAATATTGAGCATTAAGAGATAACTCTTGATGGCATTTCTCCTAAATAGCTTTACCCTGTGGACAATAAGACTCAAAGCCTGTCCACGCATGTACGCACACAGGCAGGGACTCTGACCCATGCTGGGACTCTTATCTGACCACGCATGTACGCACACAGGCAGGGACTCTGACCCATGGTGGGACTCTTATCTGACCACGCATGTACGCACACAGGCAGGGACTCTGACCCATGGTGGGACTCTTATCTGACCACGCATGTACGCACACAGGCAGGGACTCTGACCCATGCTGGGACTCTTATCTGACCACGCATGTACGCACAGAGCCAGGGACTCTGACCTATGGTGGGACTCTTACCTGACCACGCAGCCCTGGATTCTTCCGTGGGTCCCATCGTATGGCAGAGTTTGCTATGCCGTATGACCCCCTAAGGCTCAGTGGTTTCAAAGCAGAGACACTGAGGCAGGAAAAAAGTTCCAGTACAACTGGTTAATTCTTGATGGAGATCAAGGAAAGCTACACACTAACCAGTGGTAACACCCCTTCCTGAGCTTCTGAGTGTTCTTTTTTATGCCCCGGTTATTGCCCCGGTGGCGAATCAAGGTGAGATTTGCCTTCATACCTTGTAACTGTAATATGAACTGACGCAGGTTGTCAGGGAACGACTAGGGGGTACAACTATCCCGCAGACATCCAACCAGGCGGCCTTCAACAGTTTCAAACTCCAGCTGGCACTAGGGGTTGCTAAGGAGACAGACCTCATGTCCTTGGCCACATCACCTCTTTCTCACATTTTTGCTTCACTCAATCACCTTTTATTTCCAGTTCCGGTTGGGAACATTTTGGCTGCCGCTTCTCACCATCATTATTCCTGTCTAGCGTTTTGTCAGTCTCAGTTTAGCTTATTTCAGTTTCAGAACAGCCACTTTCTTGGTGTATTCTCTACTCAAGCTCTCTCTCACATTATTGTGTTGATCATATCACCTGCTCCGTGAGCCCTCTCACTATATATATCATTCCCCTGTGCCAGCATAGTCGGTGAGTTAGCGTCCACTTACTATGTTGATTGACCAGTGGAGTGTAACTATGGTCTCTTGCTCATCAAGAATCTGGATTAAATCAAGGAGCTTGTTGAGATACCTGCCAATCACTAAAGAGTGGAATAACCAGGGCAAAGATGCTGATTAAAATGTTCAATGTGTGCTCTTAAACTGTCGGCCTTTGATGGGTAAAGCAGCTCTCCTGAATCACCTGTCTACCGCAAAAAATCTGGACATGGTACCGCTTGTCGAAACTTGGCAAACTATGAACGACTACTTACAATTAAGCTGCTTACACCTCCTGGCTCTAGCTTTCTGTCTAAGCTCCATTTAACAGACAGGGGTGGTGGTTTGGCGTTGTCTGTCATGACAGTTCCATCCTAATGTTTTCTCTAACCTCAATGAGCTGCTTGTTTGTTGTGCAATTATGTCGGTGACTTCAATATTCATATGGAAACTGACTGTACGTATGCTCATCAGCTGTGCTCGATATTGGATTGTTTCAATTTTGTACAGCATGTTGATTTTACAACCCATACCAAGAGTCATTCACTGGACTTTATCTGTTCCTCTGGTTTGCAAAATGTTCATGCTACTGGTTCACTGTCTGGTAATTCAGATCATAAACTAATTAAATTCTAATTGAATTATTCTTTGCCTAGAACAAGCCAAAAAACTGTGATTAGGTATCGCAAATTTAAGTCTATTAATCAGTTTCCCTTTTCAGACTCGCCGTGCATTTGGTCTCCTTTGCTCTCAAGCTGACTTCCCCTATGCAGATACTTTCACTGTATAACTCAATAACTTCACATATTCTGGACACTTACACGCCTATTAAATCCATGCTACTCACACTCCCTCTGGTTCACACAGGAGTTCCGCACCATGAAACAGGTGGGTCGCCATCTTAAGAGGCTGTGTAAGAAAACTGGTCTGACAGTCCATACCCTAGCCTTTATTGAACACCTGAAGGCTTACAGATCTGCTCTTATGGCTGCCTGCGCATCATACTATTCGACTCTTTTTAACGGTGTTTCATGCCAACCTAGAACGTTCTCTTCTACCATAAGTAAGTTCTGTCAGCCTCCTGTTAAAACTACTGCTGCTTCTGATGAGCTCGGTAACTCATTCATGAAATACTTTCAATCAATAATTATAACTTTGCATCAATCCTTCACTGCCGACCCTCACCCACCTCCAATGACAGCCTTCATACCACAACCTCCTGCTCAAATCTCTATCAGAATTTTTTCCCTCCTCTCCTGCTACTAGTAGTTAGTTAATCTCAAAATCATGTCCATTTAAACGTCAGTTGGGCCCTGCTCCTACCACACTTATAAAGGACTGTTCTGACACTCTTTCGATACCCATTTCCCACTGAGTAAACTCTTGCTACTTGTACTGTCCCACCTGAATTGAAAATTGCTACTATTACACCTGTTCATGTGTAATGTTACACCTGAACATGTTCTCAAAAAGCCTGGTTTCGACCCATCTCAACTAAGGTTTTACAGACCAATCTCTTCCCTTCAAGGCTAAGGTATTAGAAATGGTTGTTGCTGTACGACTTATTGATCACTTAAACTCTTGTAATCTGTGTGAGCCGGTTCAGTCAGGCTTCAGAACCCAACACAGCACAGAATCCGCTTTACTTAAGGTGACAAATGATCTCCTTGTGGCTGCAGATTCTGGTAAAGCCAGCATTCTTCTCCTCCTTGACCTCAGCTCTGCATTTGACACTGTCGACCATAAAATCCTTCTCTCCCGCCTTTCAGATACTGGTATTACTGGTGCTGCTTTTACCTGGTTTACATCATACCTCAGTTACCGACAGTATTTTGTTTCAATCAAGTCACAGAAATCTGTTACTGCTCCTCTCAGACAGGGTGTCCCCCCAGGGGTCCGGTTTAGGCCCAATACTCTTACTATGCTCCCATTAAGTCAAATCATATATTGTTATGGTCTCAGCTTCCATTATTATGCTGATGACACTCAATTATAGGTAAGTGCTGTTACAAATAAATGCTGGCCTCTGTGAAATCAAACACTGTATGACTGTATTTTTACAGTGTAACTCTGACAAAAAATTATGTTTGGTACTAAATAACTCCTCTCTACTCTGCCTAAGATACAAATTAATGTTAATGGACTCCTAGCAGAACCATCAAGTACAGTTCCATAGCTTGTGCATAATTTTTGATCAGTTTTTCACCTTTCAGTCACAGGTTAGCTCTCTGGTACCGAATGCGCTTTTTCAACTCCACAACATCTCTCTTCTCTGTTCTTCCCTTAGTGTTACTGATACTGAAACACTAATCCATGCCGTCATGCTATCCACAATGACTGTTGTCATGCACTGCTTTCTGGCCTCCCATCTAAACTTTACAACAGGCTACAGTATGTTCAGAACTCTGCTGCCTGTATACTTAAACATACAAGAAACTCTCACTCCTATTCTTCGTGACTACACTCCAGCCCACACGCTAAGATCTTCAGGCTCTAACCTTCTTACTGTATCTAAATTCAGACTGTCCTCTATGGGCGGCAGGGCCTATGTGCTGGAAGACATTTCCTCACGGTCTGAAAGAAGCAGAGTCTGTTAATGTTTTCAAGCATCAATTGAAAACTCATTTATTTCAGGAGTCCTATAATGTGTCTACCAGTATGTAACATTCTCATTGTTTTTGATTTGTTGTTGTTGCTGTATGTGTACAGCTTTATTGTATTATAGTTTGTAAAGTGTGAGAAAGGCGATATATAAATAATACTTCTAACATCTAATGGAAAGCCTCTCTAGAAGAGTAAAAAGCAAAATTGATTCAGGTCGCAAATTTTTCGAGTCCTCAAACAAATGAAGTTCCTGAGTTGAGGTACCACCGTACCTTGATTGTCAGGTTTGCTCACATTAGTGCTAGTTAATTAGCAGACTACAATACTTTACAGGGTTGTCTAACTTACAGATGAAAGCTCATGTAAAACCCGCAGTGTTCAGTGCCATTTGATGCCCATGTGGAGCCATAGACTAGCTTAAGCACCATTGGCATCAATGGAATAGGTCAGCTGCATGATTAAGTGATGGTCACAAACTGGCAAGGTCTGGATGTGTTTTACAAGCAGAGAACGTCACGCTCTGAACTGCGCAACATAAAGAGCCTCATCTGTTCCATCAGACAAAGAATTAGGGTGCCGGAGCAGCCACTTTGTATCCCCGGATGCACCGTGGCCACCTGAAAGGTCAGTCGATCCCTGGAACAACGGAAGGTCAAGGTCCATGCCCAGAGGGCTGGCGGTGAGATCTTGCTGCTGACCTTGTCACTTCAACTGGCAGCATTCCGATTCCCCCCGAGCCACATGCCGTCCCCTTTGATTTCCGTGCATACATAAGTATCTTTGAATAGAGAGTGCAGTTTTATTTAAGGTCTCCTGGTGGTTAAAAACATCATGAAATTCTCTTGGTTACACCACATTCTGCTACCATAATGACATAACTTTCAATATAATTAAGTCCTGTCATGTAGTGATACTTTTTTTAAAATCAAATGTCAAACTCGGATTACACTAGAATAACAGCTGCATAGAGAGAAATGGTTAAATGAGCCCCGAAAAGCCTTAATAATGAATAATAGGGAATGGGTTAGTGCTAAGAAAAACTATTCATTTTTAAATGTAAATTTTGCAATGTTGAAAAACTCTCTGGGGAGGTATAATGCGAATCAGCAACTCAATTTACTTTCAGCATAAAGAGCATAAACTATCAACTAAGGATTGTTTAAAGAGGTACAACCCTGACTGCAATAAAATGCTTCATAGCCATATCACACATTTTGTTTGCCATCCTGGCCAGAGCAATTATCAGGGTATGAATGCAGTGTAGTAAGGAAAGAGAAACACAAAGTGACACTTTTAATTTTAATTTTATTTTTTAATAGAACAGCTTCTGAAATTCCTCCAGAACAGCATAAATAGTGAAATCTTTTAGAACAGTGTGAGACTCTTGCTGTTAAACACTGTTCATGTGCTTGGAAAATCTTTGATAATACAAGGGAAAAAATCTGCAGCGTACAATTTGCCGATAATTGAAGTGTAATACAAAAATAGTAATACATATTTAGGGACAACAAAAGTGAGTACACAAAAGAAGAAAATATATGTTAAAAATATTCAATGCACCGTCTTCTCTTAACATGTGACTCCTAATTATGTACTGCCCAAAAGATGTAGAAGGAAATGGGTTGATGTGTCCAGAGATCTTTGCATAATTATATTATTCTTCCATATTTCTTGTATTATTTTATTCATTATTTTATGAATAACATAACTGGTATAGTAACAAACTTTCATGTATCAAAATAGGCATTACTGTAAACATTATCAGCAGTTTTGAATACCAAACACCACATAACAGCCATACATATAATAATAATTAAAAAAAAAAACTCCTTGACATAACACCTTGATTTACCTATTTATGGGAACAATAATGAAATAAATTCCATTGCTTCTTCTTCTGTGATTGAGCATCTTCTTTACTAATCAATTTGAGTGTAGTAGAACATCATGCCCAGCAAGACGAAGAACTGGCACAAAGACACAATAAACAAATAAGCAAACAAATGAACAAACAAAAGTAGATTTTACTTCTCTTTACACTTTCATTGTATTATTAAAAGATGCTTTAAGATGTGTTAAAATAATTGCTCTTATTTAAATAACCATGGGATGAATTTGGGACCAAATTTGTTTTAAATAAGTGGTATAAATCCTGTATTACTATATATTTTCATTAATCTTCCATTGTGCAGTTTTGCAGTAAGCCTAGAGCAGGGCACACTCTTTAAAGACACTAATTCCCTGAACTGCCTACTATTGTACTGCAGAAGGACACTAGAAACCCACATGAACACAGGGAGAACTAATAAACTGCAGGCTTATGTAAGTGTTCTAAGCATGATTGAGGTAGGCTGGGTTAGGCTATGACGTTTGTTAGTTTAGGTGTACTGTATAAAAATGCATTTTCACCTTACAATATTATCACGTTATGATAGGTTTGTCGGAATGTAACTCCATAGTAACCTGGGGACCATCTGTAGTATTAATTCAGGTTCAGGGTCAGGTTACGTTATTTGTACCCATAGGTAAATTTAGTTTACAGGAGAAGAGTCGGCATCGACATAAACCAGCAAGCAACCCCATGCATACACCCACACAGACAAGTAAATCAGTAGATAAATAAGCAAAACCACACAAGACATAAGTATAATTATCTTATCGCATGTATAAAATAATATTTGATAAAATATATGAGGAAGTCTGCAGGTATGTATCTGCTGCCCCTTCTTACACACAGTTTTCTTCAAAGCTCAACGTTGAGTCGATAGTTGTCCCTAGCTATTTATGCAGTTCGGGCGTTCACTGTTCATTCCCACCCCTATTGACCAGATGGCATTTAAAGAAGCTAAACATGCCCTCAAAAAGACAGTCAAGACATCCAGGGGTGAGGGAGTTCCCTCTGTAATTTTCAGTAACTGGTTGGGGGTGGGAAAACCACTACAGTCCGCATTTACTTGCTATTATGGTGACCACACCTCTTTTCCCCAGACTTGTCTGTTTCTGGGACCTAAAAATAGCTTGAAATGTCCAGGATTTTGCTTTGTTTCACGGTGATGTGTGCTTTCTACAGTAGGATACCTGCTATGTACATATTTGACATCTCTCTTTGCATCCTGACTGGAGTGTCCTCTTTTTTGAAAACTATTATATGGTCATCAGATCTACTATGCTTACTGCATGAGAAAGATCGCCTTCTGAATCTAGGCAATCAAACTTTCATTAGTTCACGTTTACATATATGCGTGTGTTTGTGTGTTTATGTATGTTTGTATATATATTCATTTATAGTTAAAAATAATAAAGATATACAGATATACTTACAACCCAACACAAAATTGCAAATCCAAACCAGGAGACTGCCAAGCCTTGTGTCATTATTGGTCCAGCAATGTAAGCATAGCAGCCCTGAATGGGAGAGTGGACATTTATTAATCTTTATGTCACTTTTAATATATCAAGATATACAAGCAAAATAATAATACCAGTAATTATAATGGTTAATCATAAAAAGTTATCAATTTGGCGTTGTGAAAAAATATTTAACATTATCTTATGATGTCATACTGTAAAATTACAAAGTGTTTTGAACCAAAATATATATTAAAGATTGATCAGAATTCTCAAGAATTACGCTGTGAAAGTACTCTCTGTAGCCGTTTAATCAGGTACCCCTATAGATCATTATTACCATTTCAAAGGACAGTTCATTGAGTAGCCCTTTAATGGAATTCTGCGTATCAAAATAAGTACGTTTGAATATTTATGCAAATATATTCTTATGCATTTTTTTCTAATTGATCCTCTTTTTTGCTGCACCGAATGCCCTGTGTATTATAGAAATATTTGCATTCTTACGCTTGACTTATGCATGCTTTAAATACGAAGAAACAAAATATAAATATTTTCTGATGTGCGAAGCCATTGATAATGAATGACTGGAGAGCATTCTGGGCTCACTTGGTCAGCAAGTGGGTATTTGCCAAAACTGATCCAGTTCATAGAACATACTTAATGTCTTATACACTATGTCATTATATGTCGACCAAAGTTTGAATGTTGTGCAAATGTAAGGCAATAAATTTTGTGTGATATTTACCGTAGTAGACAGATAGGGGTTCACCCCAATCTGGCATCCCCGTAACTGGACGATACCACCCATTGCATTTTGCTGACAGCACTGCATTGGCCAGGGGTAGCTGGCATCTGAGTATTGTTGCCTGAAGCTGGAATTGTACGTCAACCAGTCTTGTGGCCCATTTACTCCACAGCAGCTTTTCTGTGTGAGAGACACGGGTTGTGTTTATGCTTCCATACAGTTGAAGATCAGACCATCAGTTCTAGCCACTCTTTAACAGTCAGTTTATCTCAAATGATATAATAATGAAGCAAATACTATACACTGTAAAGGGGGACACATTTTACAAAGCAAAAAAATGTATTATAACCTCATCTTTTAATTCAACAAAAATTCTCTAAATGTACCATACTTCATGACAGACCATGGCAATTTCCTTCCAAAAATACCTCAATCATGAGCTGATTCCATGCATTTGTTATCTCCTGTACTTGGTTCATGTCATTTGTGTTGTTTGGCAGTACTTGTTGATCGTACTTTTGTAACATCTCCGTCAGGAAAATTTCTGGTCCGAACTATAGATGGAATACAAAAAATGGCAATCACTGCCCTGGCAAGACAATGTATTTTTTTGCAACATTTTACTTATAGAATAAATCCATTGCAAATTATAAATACATAAAACATGCAATGGACTACAAAAATATTGATATTGTTGATAATTTATATATATATGATTAATTATTATTATTTAAAATTCCATCAAGACATTTTAATACAATGTCAGTATATTTAATTCATTATCATAAACACGATTCATGACTGAAAAGAAAGATCAATGTTACACATATTTACCTACTTAAGCAAGGACATCAATACATTTCTGGAGAGGCGACATAACTAAAAACAATTAGATAATAATACCAAATTAATAGCAGTTAATAGCATTCATCTTACCCAGTCTTCGTGCGTTGCAGCTGTAATAGCAGATGCCATTTCGAAGGCAAAAACAATCATCATGAGAATTATATACTGGAAACAAATTGAAAAAAATTCAAACAATGTAATAATAAAAAACAAGTTTGTATAAATGTAATTCGTAGAAATTAATCTAGTGCTTTCAAAGTCAACTAAATGGTTAGTATGTACAGTACTGTGTAAAAGTCTTAGGCAGTCCAAAGAAATGTTTGAAGCTGTTTATCTGGGTCGAAAGTGTACTTTGGCTTAGAACAAAAACACAATTTAACATTAGAGCATGTGCAAATTAATAGTAACACAATAAAAGCTAGTAATAATTTCTTCTGTTTTCTAAAAAGTTACTGATATCTAGTTGGATGGCTAAATGAACACCGCTTCAGTTCCCAAACTGTTCAGGGGCACCTCAGCCTTTCCATGATTTTGTTAAATTTCACCAACAGCTCAATTAAATAATTAAATATATTGGTTTAAAAAGTCAGTGAGAGATTGACTAGCTGTATGAGTTGTGCTAGTGGCCAAGTCAAAAAATACATGGCTGCACTGGACGGTCGCTGCAAATACTAGGATGATTTTAGCAGAGGTTCTGAAATGACTAAGCTGACACACTTTTGACTGGTATAATACCATAGTTTTACACCAACACGAGGATAATCTATACATTTTCTTTGCCTGCCTAAGACTTTTGCACAGTACTGTATATATAAAATATAAAATAGTACCATTCATTAATTTTTTTTTGTACTTAATTTTTACTCTTAAATCCCAAACATCATTTAGCACATGAACAAAGACTCACCACAAGCACGGGTATTTTCTTTTCTTTCATGATGGCATACATTGCATATGCTGCCACGCAAAAAAGGGCAAAACCTGTGAAAATGCCTATCCAGGCTGCTCTCCAGATACTGTCACTTCCTGTGTAATATACCAGGGTATGCAAGTGGTCACGATCGTAAACGAAGAAGATGCACATGGCCATCAGAGCAATCCCACAGCACTACGAGAGAGAAAAAAGCACGTGAAACAATTTATAAAGCTGCCAACACTGAAGGAATAATCTCATCATAATGATCACAAACAAATTTTAAATTAATCCTTAATTTGTAATTCAATATGCAACTTTTAAGACTAGTATTTTGTTTGAAATAAATTAATGAAAAACAGTAAAAAAAACATCTATGTTAACATGTTTACTGGGGATAGTAATATTAATATTCCTCAAGTATATGGACATATTTTCGGTTCAGGTGGTGTGTAAACTATACTGGAGATATTTTTAAAAATTGTTAAAATGTGACTAATATTAAATTTACTTTTTAAATGCTGCGACTTGCAGCCATTATTTTTTATCGTGAGATAGCATTGATACTATTAATAGAAATGTCAAATGCCTTAAGTATCATGCTACTGTATGGAATTGAAATCAAGAAAACTCTGCAATAATAAAGAGTAATGTTAGCATTCAGGAATCTGTAGCACCACCCCTGGGATTACATGCACATTGCATCACCATATGCAATACTAATGAAACGTTTCACGATTATGAATGTCTCAAATAAAAAAAACACAACTAGGAAATATCTTTTAAAAATCAATACACTATTCTTGTAATATTTGCAATCAAATACAATTTGAACGGGGAGGTCATTTTTTTCCCCCACATAAATAAATAAATAATGATAATAATAATAATAATAATAATAATAATAATAATAATAATAATAAAACTTCAATGGTATGTGCAAGTTGTTGTAAGTCACACAGGGTGTAAGTCAGGGACAGTCTGTAGTCAAAGGAAACCTCCACAGCATGTGAAAAAGGACCCCCCCCATACAGACTGAAACCCTCCATCTGTTCACTGAGCCATCGTGCCACCCAGATTCAGCTATGACTGTGCTAATTACATTTCAGTTTGTCTCTTGTTGGTATGGTGACTCACTTATCCTTCCCCGTGGATTTCCAAAGACATGGCTTACGTGGATTTAAAGTGATACTTTATTCATACCCAGTCTCTCACAGGCACACATAAAATTTAAGCAAGTTTTGGAGTCACAGCACAGGGTCAGCCAGCATTCAGTGTCCCTAGAGCAACTGGTGCCTAAATTGCATTTAAGTATGTGACTGTATGTATGTATTTGCCCAGCAGTGGACAGGAATCCTATCCAGGATGTTCTCCTGTACTATGAATTCTTGGACAAAATATATCTGTAATCCCACAGAACGAAAAGATAACACAAAGACATAATTTCTATAGAAAGACTTTATAGATTTAGAAATTATTATTACAATTGATAATGGTTCTGTCAAGATAAGAAATGTTATGGTACAATGATGACTAAACCCATTTCCTATATACAGTAAATCTAGATTTGTGTCATTTTATTCCCAGTTTGCATTTAAAGTGGTTCTTAGACATTCTAACAGTGATATCTGGCATGAGAATTCCGTGTGCAGCATTGCCACCCAGCTACAGTGACTTAGTCCTTGCCACTGCCTGTGTTGTATTGGAATTCTGCTTTAGTTTGCCTTGTCTACCTGTGTTATTGTGGGTTTTTTCTGTGCATGGCTGTATTCTCCCACTGTTAACGTTGTATTTTGGTTTTATTGTGGTCGTATGAAAATATTTTTGTTTCAGCTTCTTATGTCCCTTCATGATATGTGAAACTTACAATAATGTTACTAATTAGGAATATGGTACGGTACAACAATGCCTAATATGTATAGGTACAAAACAGCAGCAGTTAGGGGGAAAAAATAGTAAGCAATAAAAACTCACCATAATGACAAAATTTCCCCAAAGAAGGACGGCCTGAAGCAGGCGCATTTCAAAGCTGGGTTGAGAAGACATGTTTTGTGGTCTGATACCTTGATGAAAGCACAAATAAACATAATCAGTAAATGTATATACTCATCATAGATGTTAAAAACCAATAATACAGAAGCTTATCATAATAATAGACCCCAAATTTTAATCAGAAGGTCGCCAGTCCAAACCCAGCCTCAGCATGTCTGTGGGCCCTTGAACAAGGCCCTTAATCCCATCAATCAATTCAATAATCAATTATCACTAATATTTTATTTATATTTTCATCATAGAAGCGAGCATCTCCAGCGGTGGGGGGGGGGGATGGGGGGGGGGGTTCAGCACAAAAAGATATGAGATATGCGAGATAAAAAGGCTGCAGTAAACACTAAGGATGGAAATCACCAGTAACCTCCTGATACGATACTGTAGCACGTCTTATCAATATGCAAGTACAAAGAACTAGGATGCTGGGAGTACGCACGCTACGCTGCTACGCTGCTACGCTGAGGGATTAGCAGCCAGATATCGCACTAGGTGGAATTGGCACGCAGAACAAACTTTGATGTTGCGGATAAGAAATGGGAGCCTAACGAATGCAATTTGAACTTACAGTTCTTTTCCTTTGTTTGTCTGAAAGTTCGTAAGTTGGAGGTCTGTAAGTAGAGGAGCGTCTGTATTACTATTCTATGAATATTTTTAGAATTTAAAAACCTTGAACATGTAAAAACGTTGAATCATAGCGCTAAGTTCCTCCATACATTGGATTTAAACTGTGGAGGAATAGCACAAATCTCTGCTATGTCATCCACCATTTTGGTTATTGCTAAATAAAGTTAGACAATAAATGGCTCCTAGTACGCAGGATGCTGTGCTGCCTGTCAAGGTGGGAATATCCCAGCAAGAATAAGAGGAAACTGCTTATAATGATCATAGTTATAGTGATCAACCGCTTATATGGATCAAAAAGCTTGGGATAGAATCATTCCTGTACAAAGACTGTTTAAATATTTTGCTTATAGTAATCAAGTAGTTCGCTTACATTGTTCATTTTGGGGCTGACACATGGAAAAACATGGAAAAATTAAACTATGGTAATTCCATTTTTTTTTTTACTTTACTTTTATAGCCCTACTTTGCTGGGTGGTAACACCTTTTTTTGATAGCTACCTGCTGCATGCAAAAAAAACATAATGGGGAAAAAGGAGTAATTTTCTCTCAATGACAAATATAGACTCACCAAGGCTTATGATAAACTGCCAGAAACGAGCCAATGAGTCGCAGCAGCAAAACCACAATAAGCTATATTTTATATAAACAGTACTGTATTATAGCATATTTGAGTTACAGAGTTCAGTGATTTGTGTTTTAAACGGCTGTACCATATTCAGTAAATAGCTATGCTGTCTGTTCAATTACCATTTATTCATGCAATAAATATACAAATGCACAGATTGAAGTCTGCCTGAGACATACAGACAAAAAAAACAATTGGTTATAATGATCATATGCTTATACCGATCAATTTCACCCAGACAGGTGTGATCACTATATGCAGTTTCCTATGTAGTCTAAAGCGCACCACCTGTAGGATTATAGAGAAACTGCAACATTTTTCCACCTTGATTCCAAACATATATCAATTGCAAATTAATTAAAAATCGATTTCGGAGTTAGTGTGGCGATACATGAAGAGAATCGCCACACAAAAGAATCGCCATACATAACTGAATTGAGTTTTTCTCCCATCTCTAGTAAATACGCTTAGCGTCCTCCAAACCAGCTCTGTATGCATATTTTATGCCCTTATGAGTTAATACAACTTTTTCAGTGGCGTTTGCAGCTTCCTCAAGACTCCCAAAAAATTCACTTTTAATTTCTTATGCCAACCTGCCAAGAACTGTAGATATTTAAGTAATGCATGAATTATTTGAGGTCAAGAAAATCAAGAATGACAACAAGTCAAGTCAACATGATCATTTAAAAGAAAATATATGTTATCAGTCTGGATTTAACCAAAGTATGACCAAAGTTGGTGCAGCTCTCATATAACATATTAGATCATCACAAAGCTTGGGGGTAGCAACCACAAAGGCACAGTCTCCTCTGAGTTTAAATGTAGACCTTAGTATGACCAGCAACACCTGATTAGAGGATCATCAGGAGGAAGAATAAGGATGTTAGAGGTCTGCAAAATAAGAAGGCAATAAACTATTCAGAAACTTAAGAACAAACTATAAGATTTTTTAATTAAATCCTGTAGAGAACAGGAAGCCAGTGAAGAGAGGCGAAGATGGGTGTGACATGATTGTGTTTTCATGTGTCTGTTGGGAGTCTGGCCACAGTGTTCTGAACTAAATGTAAACAAGCAAGAGTCAATTGGCTGTCTCCAGTGTATAACGAACTGCAATAGCCGGGCCAAGATGAGACAAAAGCATAGATTTCAAAATCAGCTACAGAAAGAATAGGCTTAAATTTAGCTAACACCCCTGGATGACAGAAACAGTTAACAGAGTTAATTTGTCAAATTTAAGGGTAGTATCAAAAACCACACCAGGGTTTTTAGTGAAAGGTTTACAGGTTTTCAAAGGGCCATGGTTACTTGTAGGAGCATGAAAGGTCAGAGGGCTCAAACAACACAATCTTTGTTTTTTTTTGTCATTTAAATTAAGAAAAGCTTGTTTTGCTTTGTTTCAGGGGTGGATGCATCTGTGTATCATCTGCACAAAAATGGGAAATGTTATATTTTTTGAAAATGGATCCTAAGGGCAGCATGTATAGCTAGAATGGAATAGGCCTAAGAATAGATCCATGGATGTCCCCACAAGTGAGGTCCCCCTATTCTATCAATGCCATTTTTGATGGAAGACTTCCCAGTGAATCCATAATGCTCCAACCTGGGAATATATTCAATAGTTTGAGATTAGATGAATTAGTTATTTGGTTATTTCGTCATACCAATCTGTTATGTCTTGTCAGATGCACTTGAGTATGGTCTTAAGAGAAACCAAACTTAGCTGTCACTAACTGTAAGATTGGATGTGACAGCAAACAGATCAATGTGACGTTGGGATCATGGGAATGGAAATGGGTTAAATGAAAACAGGAAGGAATTAAAAGGAAGGGCTGCTGTTTTAGCATCAGGACAAGGAGAAACAAATAGGTATACAGGGGTGGGATGGGCTAAAGTTTTGTGCAAATGTAATGAAAGGCAGTTAGAGGGTGTGTATGGTCTTTGACAGAATGTCAGCTGACCAGCCATTTGTTTACTTATTCAGCTTTTATTATTATATTTTATTATGATATAAAAATCTTTTCTTTTCTCTCGCTACTGTCATCATCCAGACCACACATTCCACCTTTCTGTCATGACTTGTGCATTCAGGTGCTTTCAGTAAACCTGAAATGCCTGTCCTTTCAGTCATTTCATCTTTCCCCGTTTGTCAAACTCTCAAAACTGAAAAAAAAGACCCTGTGTCCTCCTCCCAGCCCATGTATTGCAGATTTGTTTGCCCTCCTGACTGAAGCAAATCTTATACATAATGAGCTTTGCTGAGCATTTTGTTGTAAGTGGTTACTGTATACATTTCCCAGTTGTTATCACTCTTTAGATGGATATAACCTGATTATAATATTCTATACCCACTCAGACACAAGATTTTTTTTCTGCATTCTAATACTTTGTTATAATATCCATTTGCTCTTCTTTCAGTCAACAATGTCTTAATTCATTCTTTAAGTTGAACAAAACAAACAAAATACAGGGCTTTTGGCATTTTTACTTTTTTAATTGCATTCACAGATCTTTGTGGGGACCTGAAAAATGGTCCCCACAAAGTCAAAAAATAGGTTTTTATTACATTGTGGGGGACATTTGGACGACCTTAACCCCTACCCAGCCCTATCCTTAACCATAAGTAAGCAAATAAAATACAAGACCTATTTTAGGCTATTTTAGTTTTTAATTGCACTCACAGATTTTTATTAATTTGAGTTCCCCCTTGTGGGGACCAAAATAAATGTCCCTATAAGGTCAAAATGACAGCTTTTTATCACATAGTGGGGATATTTGGTCCCCACAATTCAATATATACATGGCTATACACATACTATAGGCCATTTGGAGATATGAGTGTCCCAAATGCACGTTGTGGGACTGCAGGATGAAACTCACAAACTGCTCTCTCTCTCTCTCTCTCTCTCTCTCTCTCTCTCTCTCTCTCTCTCTCTCTCTCTCTCTCTCGCTCACACACACACACACACACACACACACACCAGGGTGAGGATTTCAATCCCCCAGCCCAAAGACAGCAGAGGTACCCACTGCGCCGCCACGCCCCCCACCATAGTAATATATCACATAGTGTTTTGGTTTTAGAGATGGTACAAAATTATTATGGCACATTACCAGTGGGGTTTTCTAAATGAGCATGACAGGATGGGTAGTGGTGCCGCCTCACACCAACAGGATTGGTAAATTGATAATATAATTATATTTGCCATTTGTACAAGCAAAAATAGCAGCACATAGAGACCCAAACACAGCCTTCTATTGCCTGTTTTTTTGTGTGTGGGACCTGTGCTGGACTGGCATCCCAGCCACAGTGTTTGTACATCCGGGCACTGTGCTGTCTGCAACAGACCACCGGTACCATCTAAGCAGCAGGAAAATGGATTAATGAAACATCCACAGTTACTGCGTTCTCTTAGCGCCCCTGCAGTATGTAATTCAATTTAACCTATGAAGCTGAATGTTACCCCTGCCAAATCTCAGTTGTTGTTTGCAAATTCTATTTATGCATAAATCATAAACGATTCCCTAAATGCCACTATCTCGTTACTTAATGAATATTACGATTTACAATTACAAAACAACAAAGAAATGCTATTAAAACAGGTTACATGTTGTTACAACAGGTTACATATACATATTGTAATTAAATAAAACTATGCACTCTCTTAAAATGCGACTAACTCAAGCATAAATAGAAAACAACTGTTCAAAGTATTCTCTAGTCTGTACTGATTGACAATAATGAACACCAGAAAAAACTCTGCATATTGTGATACGTGGGTCCTTACAACTATAACAAATTTAATATTTAGTTATTGATGACTTAATAAAAATTGATAAGATTTCAGATTCAAATGACAGCTCTCTGAATATTTCAGCTAGTGACTGCTGGGATCTCAGCTTATCTTACAAATGCAATATAGCCTGTATATTTCCATCACCAACTGCCTGGCAGCTACAGGAGCCACTGAGATTATTGTCCACTGAATGTCCCTGCAGCTCTTAACCCAATTAATCGATATTAGAAAAGTTGTTCATCTAAGGTGCTCAAGGTGAATTTTATTCAGTGAAACCCATTGATCACTTGAATGTCCAAGCTTCTTTCCATCAAGATTGTGAGCTTGTCCTAGCGTTATACTGGTGATCTGTAGCACAACTGTGGTATGTGAAGCTTCATTTGAACAAATTTTTATGTTAGCTCAAGGGTGTCATTAGGCCTATTTTTTTTGGGGGGTGGGGGGCACTTTAGCCCCATTCATAATTCTCTAATAACACTGTTGTTTTAGCTACAAACACATACAGCATACAGAATTGTGCCCATTTGATTAGCATCACCCTCTAGATGTGAAGTCTGGATGCTGTTAGGGTTTGAAGATATTTTTGCAAATGTGTTCAATGATTAAATGAATGATTTAATATAACATTATCGCATATATTATTCTACAATAAAGAACTGCTATGGATTCCTAATTTCCTATATTGTATCAACATACTGAAAAGGAATAAAAAGTTATATTTAATATCTTGTATAATATATAATCATATCTTGAAAGATTTAAACCACCGACAACATTACGTTTCAAACTGTCTTGAAATGTTAGTCTTGAATTTGGCTGTACTATTTCACTCAATCTATGGAATAAAGTTAGATTATTTCGTGTAAAGTTTGATTATTATGTAAACTTTTTATTCTCTAAACATTGTGTGTCTTTTCTACTCTTCAACATTTTAGAGACAAAATGGCACAGAGATGCTTATTCAAGTCAAGATGCTTATTTACATACTGCAGATTTCTTTTTCTTTCTCTTTCTTTCTTTCTTTCTTTCTTTCTTTCTTTCAAAAAATAACTTAATATTAAAGAGACTATGCACTTACACTATCAAATATTACATAGCACTGTTATTTCTATATTATATGATTCTAAGTAATTCAAATCATTTTCGGTGCTGTTCATATATTTCTTGCTTTCCCGTCATCCAAAAATATCCCGTTTAATCTTAGACGGCCAACACGCGAATAACCGAATCCGCGAATATCAAAATCGCGAACACAGAGGGACGACTGTACCACCATTCATAAGTACCCATGAGATTATTTTAATAGATAAGTCATATACAAATAAAAAAACATTACCATAAACTCATTTTGGGACATGTTACAAAACATAATATGTAAATAGCTTAGCAATTAAAAACAAAATATTGAACCTTACCTCTTCCCAAGAAACAAATTTAAACTGAAGTCTGTAACTACACCTGCCGTCGCAACAATTTTTTTTTAAAATGGCCAACCCACACCTTAATCTTATTTACAGACGCAAGCTCGAACATGACACTCTGAAAACCTGTTTGGGTGCCTATATAGGCGGATTCACTACAATGCATTATAGGCAGCATGCAGTCGTCATAACAAAAAGATGACATTAAAAATACCTTTCAGAGCCCTAACGTGTTGACTGCATAAAACCACATTGTAACTATAGTATATATTACATGTGAATGTAAAACAGTTTCTTTTCATAATAGCTTTAATTCATAATCATCACGTGAATCTTGTCTTATCCTTACAGTATAAAACAAAACTGCACATTTATAACACTGAATTTCCATTGGCCAGGCTAAATTAAAGGTCAACAAGTAAATTAAACAAGTAGGCGACAAGTAGGATCTAGGATTTATGTTAAAATAGCACTAAATTGGACTTTTTAATTTTCCCCATAAATTCCCATAGCTCCCCAGTCTGCTACATTTGCTTGCGCAACATCTCTTCCACATGAAAAACATAATGACGTCTATCAGTTGATAACTGGAAAAGCTTGACATCGTTACACATATTTTTCTTTTCCCTTTTTACAAGGACTGGGCAGGGACAGAGTGGTGACCGTGCGTAAACCCAGGTGTGTGCGTCAGGGATAAAACAAAGTGACAATACAGAACTTGGGATGGGCGCTGGCTGTACGATCAGGTATGCAAGAACATTGTTAATGCATTTAATACGATGCGGAGGCAAGTAAAATGAAACAATGTGAATTTCCCAATCGCTTACCTCTGGTTCTTAACTCCTCACCACAAGTGCCTATAGAACATCTAATGTTATAATGTTCCAGCCGTTAAAAAAAAAAAAACGGTTTCTAAGGAAATGACCATTTTCTAGAATACTCAATAAAAACGTTGCAAGACAATACTTACATGGAGACAGATTTCTTCACATACAGTAGGGGCTTCTTAAAATGATTATTTAGGTAATATTTCGATTTTCAAAACACATAGAACATGCCAGCACCTGTTCTGATTTGGGACAGGATTTCAACATACTTCTGTTCTGACTTAGATGAATGGACATACAAATGCGATGAATTATATCTATAACAGCGCTGAATAAATATTTACTTTTGTCTGTTTTAATTTATGAATATTGATGCTGACCTATATCTAGCTAGATTACATGTAATCATTTTGAATGTACTGAGAAAAAAAATCTAGAGGGGTTGATAACAGGTTTTGCACTGCTGTTAGGAAACATAACCTAAGTAATTGGCTGTTTCTTCAGTACATACCCCTACAGACTGTTAGAATGAATAGAGGGAGCGTCAGTGGAACTGCTAGATTTGCCAAGAAGTGAGATACTGACACTTTGGTATTAATAGTCATTCGATCAATGAACCAATTAAACAACGATACATACAGCACCAGTCAAAGGTTACCATAGAAAGGTTTATTTGTACTATTCCCTACATTTTAGAATAACTATAAAGTCATCAAACTATAAAATAGCATATATGGAATCAAGCAATGTCCAAAGCAGTGTTCTTCATTGAGGCAGGGGGTGGGGGCAGTTCTGCGGATTGGGACTCAAGAGGTTGTCGGTTCTAATTTCAGCCGGTTCATGAGGTGGCCTCCTGGGATGCTTTTCCAGCTGTCCTGAAGGAGGTCCCTCATATGCTGAGCTCTCATTGGCTGGTCATCCAATAGCATTTACATATTTTCCTTTTTTGTGTTGTTTTATTACTTTTAAATTTGTTACAAGGTCTATTATTTTCCTTTTTTTCTTGGGAGAACTTGTAGACCTGGTCTGATGGCGTTTGCAGCCCATGATGCCCTTAAATAGCATGTAAATAAGAGCGCCAGCTTTAGAATTTTACCTCGACTGAATTTGTTTGCATACTGCCCACCGAAAGGCACATAGATCGCGACGGAGTTCTTTTACGTCCCACTCTGGATGTCATTCAGGTCATATCTGTACATTCTCTTTTAAAGGTAAGAGCATACATAGATATTATTCAGCTTAGTTGAAATATTATTATTAAAAGATTTAAAATTTATCCTGCAAGCATTATACTGAAGTTATCACTCAATAAGGTCTTATTAAAGTAGTGCATCCCTATATCCAAACACATGTACTTTTCACTGGTCTGAAATCAGAGACTATATTTTGACCACACCCTTGCATACTTACAAGTGCATGACATCTTGTGTAAGCAATCAAGACATGTGCTTAGCAGTTTCAGCTGAAATCTGTAGGCTCCTTCTTCTCCAATTTTTTTTTTATACGCTTTAAAATGAATGAACATCGTATAGACAAATCTTTGGCCGAGCAGCTGCATGCAAGCCTCACATCACCAAGAGTAATGGCAAGTGTCGAGTTGAGTGGTGTAAAGGGCACCACCACTGGACTCTGGAGTAATGGAAACGTGTTCTGTGAAGTGACAAATCATGCTTCTCTGTCTGGGAGTCTGATGGACAAATCTGGGTTTAGTGGATGCCAAGTGAACATTACTTGCCTGACTGCATTGTGCCAACTATGAAGTTTGGTAGAGGAGGGATAATGGTATAGGGTTGTTTTTCAGGGGTTGGGCTTGGCCCCTTCATTCCAGTGAAGGTAACACTTAATGCTTCAGCATATCAAGACCTCTATTTTGACAATCTAAGGCAAAGGTGCAACTAACATTTATGGGTGTGTTCAAATCCATTTAGCTATGTTAAATAACAAAAAAAATGAATATATAAAAAAAACATTTCAAGCACGTACCCGTGTCTGGAATGAGCATCGTACACCGGCACATTTCTAAAATGCACAACTTAAATATCATTTAATAATATGCCACTGACGTAGTTTCTGTTGGTCAAAAGCGCAATGGCATTCCACTACATTAAAATAGCAACATGCTGACAATACAACCAGCCACACCTCATTTAAAAACACCCCTCCTACAAGCAGGAAACAAGCGCATAATCATATGTTATTTTGAAAACATGCGCTGGTGTGAAACTAGCAAAACCAATTTGTGGTGAAAAATAGGGCCCCCCAAGACATTTTGCACAATTCTATGCTTCCAACTTTGTAGGAACAGTTTTGAGAAGGCCAGCATGGCTGGATGAGTTTGGTGCTGAAGAACTTGACCGGCCTGCTCAGATACCTGACTTCTTTGGGATGAACTAGAATGGAGATTGAGAGTCAGGCCTTCATGTCCAACATCAGTACCTGACCTCACAAATGTTCTTCTACATAACTGGGCAAAAATTCCCACAGACATGCTCCAAAATCATGTGGAAAGCCTCCCCAGAAGAGTGGCAGCTGTTATAGCTGCAAAGGAGAGACCAACTGCATAGAATGGGATGTCATAAAAGTTCCTGTAGGTGTAATGGCCAAGGGTAGGTTTCCCGATAATTACTGTTAGCATCTTACAAATTCTCTGTAGATAAATTTTATGAAAGGTATTTATTTTCCTACATATGGTTCCCGACCAGTCTCTTAAGAAGCTGCTTAAGGGTGAGCTTCTTAAGTGAGACCCTAAAAGGTGCCAGAACACCTGATTCGTTGACATCGATGGCTCGAGAATTGATTATTACCTCCATGTAGCAACTGCTTGACTACAGCGTGGTGTTTTTCTTTTTATAAATACAACACTGCAGGAATCATTCAACATATATCATTAATCAGAACTGGGGAGAACCTAAAAATAAAATACAAAATTAACAAATTGAATCATCTAACCATAAATATGACCCCACCTCCCCAGAATGTAGTATCACTAGTTTATTGTTATCTGTTCTATAAAACACCTACGTGGACCAATATGCCAAAAAAAGAGAATGTAAGAGAATGTCACATGTGCTTCAGTACTGATACTAAAGACTATTTCAGCGTGTTTTTTAGGGGAAATACGTGACAAATATGTAAATCAACCTGCAACATCGACTCTATCAACCTTGTGAACTAAAGTTTTAATATACTCTGACTTTCGCACATTCAGAGAGGTGTGTGCATTCCAGGGGTGTCAGAAATAGGGGAAATAAGTAAAATATTTACCTGATTTCATGTTGTAATAAAGGACACTTGATCATTTTTCTTTATTTAACATTAAACAAAATTAAACAAAAGCATGCAAAATTAAAGCAACAAAATATATTTTGTTGGAAGAGCATACAAGAAAATAACTTTTCCCCAAAACTCTAAATGCTATTAACTTTTAATATTTTTACTTCCACCAAAAAAAGACATCACACAGAAACCAGTACTATAAACATTGTATGAATTTACCACAGTCTTTTACTGGCTGAAACAGTCCACTAGGTGCTTGGAGATCCAGGGGCCGGCATTGTTGATTATGAACTGCTTGCTGACCATAGCCTTAGCGCTCTGATAAGGGCAGGCAGCCATCTAAAATACATAAAGTCAAGAGTAATGAAGCTGACAGTAAATCAAAAAACCATCACTACTATCTTTAAAATTGGTCCTTTAACACAGTATTTTCCAATTTGTTTCTCAATGTTAGTATATAGGAAGATAAGTATGAGGTATTAATGCTTATTTTTCCCTGTCTTATGGATAAGTAATCATTTCTAACATTAATTACAAATTATCTCACACGCACCTTGGCATTTCGGTAAGTTTGGAGATCAAGTAGGACTTGATGGTTCCCTAATCTGGCAATTTTTCTGAAGACTGCAAAGAAAGACCTCTTACACAGCCTGCTGGAGAACCCAGGTCCGCTTATAAAGGGAGACCTGAAGACCAAAAAATACAAAATGTTACATGTACTTACATACATTTCAGAATGCTTTTACATACGTCTGTGTTTATAGCTGTACTCTAGGTATATTACCAATCCAACTGTGAAAATCTATAAAATCTGAAATAATATCTATAAAAGCTATGAATGGGTAAGAAAATAGCAAAATGATATGCTAAGCTGTAAAATCTCAAAAATAAACTGTACACCATGTATTAAAGAATAAAATACTGAGTTCATTAATTTTGGAATCTCTTCATGTTATAAAGGCACATAATGTATTAAGAGTTGCAATCGTTAATGAAGAATTAACTATGACCTCAGAGTGGAGCTCAAACCCATTGTATTATGCCTGGTATATTGAGAGACCCCGATGTCCTGGCTAAAAATGCCCACTGTGGCCCTATCAGACCTGGCCTCCTAATCATCCCCTATATCTAACTGGTGAATTCTCTCCTGCCCCTTCACCACCTTAGCTACTGTGTGGTGAGCATACTGGTGCAGAATGGCTACCCTCACATCATCCAGGTGGGGGGCACGCAGTGGTGGTGGATGAAATGGCTCCCCACTGGATCTGTAAAGCACTTTGAGTGTCTTGAAAAAGATTCATTCATTCAAACATTTTTTGGAAACACAGTATGTGGTGTTCCCTGTAACTTTTGATGAATGATCAGTTTTGTAATACAAAACTGGTTATTTCTGGTTAATAACCAAAAATACAATACCCAATATATCAGATAAAGAAACTGAATATATTCGTATTTTCGAAGCGTGTGGGCTTACCCCTGAATGACTGTGCCCCTCGTACTGTCCAAAACCTCCACACCAGAGTCCCCAAGACTCCAGTTAAGGCTGAAGTTCCTACAGTGCTCTGAGCAGCCCTTCGGCAAATCATCCAAGCTGAATAACACCACATTGCTCCTGTAGAAGGGCTGGGGTAGCTGGTCTGCCCACTCTCCAGCTAGCCGCTCGTTAATGGCGTCTGATACCTTATCACAGCTGGGTCTGGCATCGCCTGTGTTAGGCAACATACATGAGCAGTTTACTGAATATCAGTGAAGACTATAAAAATGTATCAAGTCTTCTTGCTTGTAAATAAATAAGGCTGAGATTTTACAAACACAGCAATAGAATAAATTAATTAAGATTGAAGTTCGATAAGAATATGGATATTGGGCAATATGCACACCTGGATGACGTAAATTCATTAAATTGGATATGAATGCAAACAATATAGCATGTAATATGTAAAAATGAAAAGTAGTAGTACTAAGATCCAAGAACCTTAATCAGTAATTAGCTTACCAAGAACTATGCTGGTTATGTAAAGCGGCTGGATGAAGTGACTTAGCAGTGCCCCCTGCAGGCCTGTCACTGTCCAGCGACTCAGCTTGTCGCTTTCTGACATGCAGCATATCCTTGCACCCCATACACTTGGTTTTATGAGAGCCGCGGGAACAAGAGAGCCCTTAGCATGGCACTGGAGAGTCAGGGAGGTATAGCTGCTGCTGGGTGACTTTCTGCAGAATAAGGTAGCACTCATTTATATGCATTTGCTTTACGAAGCTTGTTAGAAAACTAAGATGAAAATTGGACGTTTTTCTAACTAAGCACAATAATGATATTCTTAGCAAAACGCAAGAATAAAAATGTAAATTTATACAAGTCCTAAGACAATGGATGTACATGTGTAATGAACTTGACGAAAGGTAAGGTTATGAAAACTATGGGTGGATGTCAGTATGGAAAACTGCTTTTCAGATTCAGACCTTGGTAACCAACTGATAAATTAACTAGAAACTAGAAAGTAAGATGCATTATCAAAGAAACAGGAAATTGATTTTCACTAACGGATTTACTTGGCTTTCGAAAATAAAGACTAAAATCTTAAAATGACCCAACAAGAACCTAGAGCTCAATCCCAAAGAAAATCTGTACACAGGGGGTGACCCAGTAATCTGAAGAAACTTTAACTGTTTTTTGCAAAGAAGATTGCGTGCTAAGATAACTGAGACTTATTAAAGACTTACTGACGTAATAAATGAAGAAGGTTCTTCCACAAAGTATTAGATGGGGGTATGGGTGTGTACACGTACAGGCAGAGTACACACAGAGTACACCCAGTTTTTAATTTTACTTATTTATTCTATTTATTTGTATTTTCATTACTTTTTTGGGCCCGTGGTCACATTAAATATGACAAATATTCTATCCCGTTAACATGTTTCTGCGCAATTTCTGCCTTTACTGTACATAACAGATGCAATTTCAATAAGGGTATGTAGACTTTTTATAACCATGGTAACTTTGCTATTACGTTTACTCCATAGGTGCCCTCAATTAGCAAATTTTACAAAAAGTTACAGATAAAACTTTTTTTTAGCTTAGTTGGAAATTCACAAATACAATGTGAACATTTCATAAGAGCATCTACGCAAACGTTGTGACATCATTAAAAATTGTAGCAAGTTTGGAACTTTTTTTAAACTGCACGATAAAGGAAATTCTCTCGATCAATCTAGAAAAACAAATCTGAAAAGGATTTGTATAGTGTCGATACGTGCAAAAGAGTGCCTTCTGTTGGAGAAGGGCAATACAGTGCAGTAACAGTTATTACAATGTGATTTAGATTATTATATTAAAATATATCACAACAAGATATAAGGACTATATTTATAATTAATTTGAGGAAGCTGTAGCAGGCTGAATTAAATTCATTATATTTTTTTAAACCATAGAAGAAAAATGTGCCAGACATTTCCATATATCAAATTGCAAATAGCTTTTTGTTACACCTCAAATTTGAATAATTGGACCTTGTCATTTGTACAGTAAAATGTGCATAAATGTGTTATGCATTTTTTTATTTCACAGTCCTTTGCATACTTACAGGAAAACACACTGCGCTGCACCGTGAGGGGTGTTGCTGGTATAGAGATGCAGATAGATTCCTGGCTTGAGCTGAAGAAGATTACTGTCAGGAGAGCTTCTATAGATGGACCTTTCGTTAAACTTTGGGTCATCACTGAAGAAAAGAAGGAGCTGCTTGAACAAGAACCTGCCCTCAAAAGAAATATTAGGGGATCCATTAGCAGACGCGAAGGCAGTTCAGTCACAGGCATAACACTGCGATTGCTCACGGAATAATGAAAATCCGAAGAAGGGACTTCTTTAAAAGCAAGGTCCTTAACTACATAAATATACAAACCCCATACAAATTAGCCTTATCAATGTCTATAGATCATTTTTTAATTTCTTTAATAAAATCATTTTTTTAAATGAATTTAGCATTCTCCTCTACTTTTTAGTGCTGGTGTTCTCGAGTTAGCAATGATTAAACATAAAGTTAATGCTGCTACATTGTACCATCCATCCATCTTATTACAAAAAGTGTTACAGGGAGGCCTGGACCCCAACCCTGGCAGCACAGAATGCAAAGCAAGGGTACATGCTGTATGGGATGCCAGTCCAATGCAAGGCAAATGCAAAAATACATTCATACACTATGGACATACATGGCTCACATTTACAAGGACTGTATAGTAATTTTAATAAATTATTTGTTTGCTTTTTGACTGCTGCCCTTTGACACCTTGTATTGGTGTCAAAATGCATAACATGGTTTGTGGGCATTGGAATTAAATTAAATGCTAAAAAAAAAAAGTTTTCCAAAACATGCTGCAAATTCAGTGGGTAATGGATGATTTATTTATTTATTTTAACAGCAGCTGTGTTTTATATAAAACATTTACAGCTGTAGAACACATTCATGAAACATTTAAGTAGCCAGTATTGTAGGTCAGATGGGCCTAGCAGACCTGAGGATGTTTTTTAAATGACCAATGAGTAACTGGCAGAGATTTTTCATTGGGTAACATCATACTAATATTATAACTATTATTATTAAAACCCATAACAGCTCAAATAGCTATTTGACCTTGTATTTAAAGAAAATAATAGCAGCAAGAAAAGCACGATTACATGTTATCGTTATCATACTTTATTCTTTGAGCTATCAGTTCATGTCTACAACTCCAAACCCTAGAATCCATTGACAATCAATCATGTAAAGTGCATTACCTCTGAAGTGCTCGACGAGCCACTACCATAGCATGGCAGTCGTGCACCACACATCCACTGAAAGACAGCCAGCCACTGTTGCTTGTATTGCCTGTGCCTAGAGCCACAGTTTCATATTGCTCATAAATTTGTCCATCAGATCCAGTCATCTCTGGGAAGGAGTACACATTTAAATTTAGGTATAGAAACTTTTAATAAAGGCAACCATTATTCCATAAAAATTGAGAATATCGTCATTTTCTCACATGCCATAAAATAAAAACACCATTCTGAAACTACTTTGTATTGTGCAAAAACAACTCTGCTACTATAACACTAGAAAATACTATACTATTCATCTTTATGTTCATTTGCAAGCTGAATGCAATTCCACCATTTTAACAATTAAGACACCAGACTCAAAGTACAATAATGAAAATTTCATCTTAGCTTTCGACAAGCAGGACAGTAAGTGCACAGCTACACCGTGAATGTCAAGTGTGAATAAACATACCTCTTTCCAGAACAAAAGCAGCCAGACAGCCGCGGCAGCTACTTAACTCAGGGCACTCCTGGAGCAGATGATTAAGGCACTCATGAGAGACAGCAGCTGTCCGATAACTGTGACCATCTGGGTAAGTGACTGGAATATAGAGAACATTATATAAGATGACTGATTAGATTATATAAGATGATTGACAGATAGACAGAGAGAGAGAGAGAGAGACTTCTTGACCTCAAAGGAAACAGCAGGCTTTACGGTAACAATAAATACAACTAAGCTGTTGCCCACATAATAGATATAAGTATCAAAAACAACAATTAAAAAGTGAAGTGTGCAAAAACAGGATGTGCAATGCAGTTGTAAACAAGTGTGCAAATGAGGTCAGGAGACCAACTCTACAGGTCAGGAGTTGCTCTACATTCCTCATTTCTCCTCCTTTTCTTAGACCTGTTAAACCTGCATGCATAAAAGTGGGTCATCTTACCGCCCTGGAGACCCCAGGTACTGTGGCAAGTGAAATAAGCTGAAATTTGGGGCAATCAACCAAGATGAGGCTCTCCTACCATGAAGGCCACCATTTAGATATTTACCCCTACTTAACGCCAACTTTACTGAGGGTACAACCACCACTGTTCTCCAAGCTACCAAGAACTTGAGCCTCGCCTTCTGCAACTGTAATTTGCACATCCATGGAATCCATGTGATGTCCTTTTATTCTATATTTATTATTATGTGTGAATAGTTGCTGTGCTCCTCCATGTGCCTTCTTTAATTACCCCTATAAGTAAGTGATATGAATTCAATAAAATCAACTGAAACAAGTTCAACAAAGTCTATCATGATCTTCATCTCTCTGCTTACCATTAAAAGCAGTATTATAGTTTTTCTCGGCCCGCTCTTCAGGGACTCCCAAACAGTGCATGTTTTTGCTCCCTCCCAGCTCATGAGGGACGAAAAACATGCACTGTCTGGGCGTCCACATGGTCCCGTTTGAGGAGCACTGCTATAATAATCAGTCAGTTTTATTTCATCGTATTGGCATCGTATACAGAGGGCTCCCCTGATAAACTAAGAGTCCCTGGGATAAGCTTCAAGCCCCATGCTCAAGATAAGCAGCTGGAAGATGCTTAGATGCTTCATGGTCACATTAATGAAGCCAGATTTAATAAATAAACTTTGTTGTGATGATTATCAGCCTAGTACTTAAGGCAGAGATTTTAAAATCATACAAGAGATATACACGATTTATGTTTGAAAATATCACTTAAGTGCCAGTATTCCCCCAAAGTTAGTAAAACAAGAACCAGAGCATTATAGTACAAAAGAATATTTTCATTCCTGTTTCATTCTCCCCACCCAAAAAAAGGGACATACAGTCCTTACGTTTCTGAGACCAGCCCTGTGATGGGATACAAGCTTCCTGGTAGGAGTTTCCTTCATATGGTTCCTTGACAGAGTCTTTCTTCGGTGGCCCCTCTTCATTATTTTGGGGGAACAGATCTGTGAACTCTTGGCTGAACTCATCAATTGGTTCAGCCTTCGACAGATTTGAGGGTTTGGAGTTACAAGGCCCTGGCGTTTCAAGTCCTGATGTACAAGCCGTCTCATGGGTGGTTGGGAAACTTCCTGAATTCAAGCTCACTTCTTGCTTGCTAGCTAATTGTAGATAACTCCAGGAGGCCGCCATTCTTGCCTGCCCTCGGTTTTTCTGTCTCCTTTTCCTGTTCATGAATTCTCTAATGTAAATAAAAAACGAAGATTGTAATATTAATTACGTCTGGCTGAGATATAGATATATATTCACTTCCTATCCAGCCAATGAGAAAAGACAGGCCTCGTCTCTTACCAGTACTTTAGGTACTCCAGTGGCAGATGACACATGAAAGGGTTTACAGTAATCTAAACCTTTAAGTACTTGAAAAATTTATTACACCACCCGAGGATAATACGAAATACTTTTTCAAGCTTAACTCACTTACCGTATTAGAGCAACGTACGGCACTTAGGCCTAATGGCCGAAAGACTTACGGCAGAATCGAATCTTACCTATTGCTAACAATTCTTCAACAATATCCATGAGAAACATACGTTCATACAGTCATTTGCGTAGTGCTTTTCTAAAATTTGGCGGTATAACATTTATACAGTCTTTGGCCCCTGAGCGTAGGGATTAAATATATATTAACGCGGTCCTCCAGGATTCCGCGTACGGAGGAAATATTTAAAAGTTCCATCCATTATATTGCTACTGCTTATTTATACTTAGGTCGAGTAGTGGTTAAACGACTAACCGTTATATTTGCTTTAAGACAGAATATAGACAAAGTATATACTTTAAATTATGAGTTATACGTTTTATTATTTAAATACGTGCTCTTATTTTGAAAGTGTATTTCACTTGGCTACCGGAAATGAACTTGTTTTAAAATCATACCCAGCCTCACTAAAAATGAACAGTTTTCATTAATCAATTCGAGTGATTTCGCCATTTTTTTTCTCCCGTAGGATATCGTGAATATTAACGAATGAGACCTTGAGACAGAGATCTCGAGTCCAGTGGTCTTTGTGGCGTTTAACCGCTTAGCTTTTTACAGATGGCCGGAAGCAGTCTTTTCTCTTCTTCCGGGAAGTGGAGAACGTTTGGGTTTAATGTAATAACCTAGAGTTACACTGTCTAGTAAAACTGATTTTCAGTTATATAATTGTTTGCGGTAAGGCTGTTTGGTAACTGATAATCTGGTTTTTACAATTTCATATGGCTTACTGAATGGCAATATGGAGGAACCTCCTGGAGAAATTGTCAAGCAACTTGAAAGTTTTGTAGTGAAAGAGGTATTTTGTCCGCTCTCTGCATTTCTAATTACGACGTTTATGGGGCTGTATTAGTATGTATTATTTGTGTCTGTATGTAACTCTCATCAGTGTTGCAATGTTGCTTTGCACGGCAAATGTCTGTGATTTGAACGTAGCGTTTTAGAAAATGAAATGATGACGTGACCTCTTGTGTATTCGAGCATTTCACAAGATTTCTGTCTGGTTTCACTTAAAGACTTGTGTAGGTTAGTGATTGTAAATTTCGGTTTCGAGAAGGCGTACGAAATATAATAGCTAAATAACTGTGCTGTCCAGTGGCAAACAATGTTTTATGATTAGTTTTGTTAAGTTTAGGAAAATTCAGGATTTGACTTTTGTTTTTCCAAGGCTCCTTCTACTGCTTATTATGTTCCTGAATTCATCACCAAGGATGAAGAAGCATACCTTCTACAGCAAGTAATTTTCTCATATATTAATGCATATAGTTCCTTTGTAACCTGATGATTGTATTATGTTAGCAGTATTACTAATATTTATCCGCAGGCAAAATTTGAAAATTGCTACGGTTAGGTTTGTTGTCAGAATGTTTTATTTTGATACCAAATAAAGATGAAAACATTCACATCATTATCTGTAAAAGATTTTGAGATCTGGGTCTTGGGCTACCCCCTGAGCCGGTGAATCAGGACCTCACTGTAAAATTCCACAGGAGGAACCAATTGATTGGGGACTGTACCCGAATCTCCTGAGAAGCTATTTTTTCCAGCTTTATTGTGGTACCTACTTTACTGGAGTTTTTTTTTTGCAGGTTTCTGTGAGAGAATTGAGGGTGGAGTTCATCAATATTTTTGTTTGAACCATTGTAAAATGGTTGTATTTCATTGTGGTTTTTCAAATAAATGACAACTAGGCAATGGTTGGTAAAAAAGAGTAAGAAATATCCTCTATAGAAAATATGTGTTATTACATGTCATTGATTAAAATGATTGATGTGACATTTTTGGGCAGAGAGAAAAGTTGAATATGAAGCATTTTTGGCTGCTGTTTGCACTTTCCACCTGTCAATGCGCTTACCTGCCGGAGCCTATTAGTAATGTGACAGTGCTTTTGATCTGAGTCTCCTCAATTGAGACTTTATTAAAATTGGTCCTTGAAACATTTTTTCTTTGTTCAAGGTGTACAAAGCCCCAAAACCAAAGTGGACCCAGCTTTCTGGCCGGCGACTTCAGAATTGGGGTATAATAACATTTAATTCAGCCACGCTTTGTATACTATGTATATAGCTATTGCTGCCAACCTTGTATTCTGTTTTAAAAGCCTGAATTTTAGCTTTGCTGGACAGTTACAAATGAAAAATTTATGAAAATGACCAAAGTAAATATAAGGTAACAGCTGTCCTTTTTATTATTATATCTTACAGAATTAATATTGGGATGAATTGTGTTTGGATATTTATATTTTATATTTTACAAATAAATATTAGAAGTGAATATAAATTGTTAAAAATGGTAATTCTGTTCTGGTTTTAGAATATGTTAATGATGAAATTTTAGTTTAAGTACAATAAGGGTAATACAACATGTCATTAAACCATATGCTATTGCAGTACAGTCAGACCTCGGACATTCGTGAGGTTAGGTTCCCGAGACCTTCGTGATTGAGGAGGATTCGCGGATGTTTGGTAGAGTCATTAAAAATGGTAATATGTGCTTATTTCTATAGTTTAAACCCTAAATTTGACCACAGTCATTCTCCCAAAACACTTTCATTTAGTTTAAAAGTTAGCTCAATACATTACTTTTGGGGGGAAAAAAAACGAATGTTTGATGTAAAAACAGGGTACAGTATCGCCTAACAGATATTTGTCACACTAGCACATTTACAGTACAGTATACAAATGTTACCCCTGCTAATTCATAGAACACGGCATTGGCTGCCGTTTTCTTTTGCGTGCACAGTAAGGTAAAATGAGTAAACGAACGGGACTGTAAACTTATTGACAGAAGTGGTATATGTAACCAAGGTACAATTCAATAAATTCGTAAAGGAAACATGTACTGTACGTACAGGGTACGGGTATTCAATCAATCAAAAATTACGTAAAGACATACAGAAAAAATAAGTTGCAAAATTACTATGTGTGCGCTAACCAAAGAGAGAACACGAATACATACACACATTAAAAATATTTAATAACAGTAGTATGGGTACTCACCAATGATGAACATTGACTTAAGATAATGATGATTATGAATTAGCTATGCAATGCGGTGAAAATATGAAAATGACTGCATAGCCTAAATGAGGAGTTACAGCTCCTCAGAGTCTCCCTCTTCAGGTGGGGGTTCGTGGGAGCGTTTGGGTTTGAATTAATATTAACATGTACTTGATATTACAAAATAGTAAATAAACTATTTTCTAATATTTATGTAACGATTAGCTCTCCAAAGGGAATAAACTTTGCGAATGGGATTTGCATCTTGTAAAGGTGCAGTACAGTATGTACATAAAAAGGAATGTTTCCATAAGAAAGACACGTTTTTTAAGGGATTTTTTAACTGATTTATATTTCATGTCTTGAACTTTCCCCGAAAACACAGTAGAATCTTCATTAACTAAATTTTTCTTACCAATTTTACACTTAAAAGCATAAAAACTACAAAAAATAAAAATTACTACGAAAATTAAACATAAACACTTCTGTAGGGTTTTTTGAGGATTTCGTAGATGTGCGAAAACATCGCTGATGCAAATAAGTTCGGTTCCAATGAAATTTTCGCTGATCTGTGAATTCGCGAATTATGAAGCGTGAATGCACGAGGGCTGACTGTATCGGTAAATGCATGTAAAGGTAAACTGTATATACGTATCTACCCTAATTTTGATGACTGGATTAAAAAAAAATCTTATTGAACGTGCACTTAATTCATTAGAGAATAGTTCAATCTTAGCCTCTTACTTCGGGTCCCAGTAATGTAAATTTCTTTGCATTGCAAACTGCTTTAATTGTTTCTGTATGTTTGTCCCTGTGCACTTGAAGTGCATCCATACAGATGAGTGTGTCTATTTGCAGGTGGCCTGCCTCACCCTAATGGCATGCTTTCTGAGAAACTGCCCAGCTGGCTTCAGAAATACACTGAAAAGATTTCTGCCCTTGGAGTATTTTCTGGGAAAACTGCCAATCATGTCTTGGTGAATGAATACAAGCCAGGTGAAGGAATTATGGTATGGAATTATTAATTTCTCTTGCGATAATATAAATACTAATTTTGTTATGCCAGGGCTTAATGGACTGAAATCGTAGTTTGAGCTGCAGAAATTGCTTGTTTATAAATGTTTGACATGGTTTTTAAACATGAATGTTCAGTAGTAGAACCTGAGAGAATTATGTAGACTCATGAAAAGAGATCTGGAATTTCTACCTGTCTCTTAAGTTGATGCTGCATGTGACAGGCATGTAAGTGTCGGATAGGCTGCAGACAGCATACCCAAAGATCCCAAATCGGGAAGTTTGTTATCGTGTGTATTACAAACAAATAAAATTGGTTCTGATTCTCTTCACTGCCCTACATATTTTCTATAAAAACTTGCTTAGCAGTAACCTCCTTCAATTTTTATTTTTTTTTTAAAAAAAGTAAAAATGTTGTTTCTATTATAGTATTAAGATGCATTGGTTGTCTGACTGCCCCTCTAATGAACCTTCTACATATATCCTAATATCATCAAAAGGTGTAATAGCAGTGAATAGAGACATTTCTAGGAAAGTACTAGAGCCAAATCCTCTCTGAGACTTCTGTCTCTTAATGGGAGTTGTGGTAAAATTAATTCTTACAAATTTTGAATACCTGAAAATATTGCTACGGAGAGTATTCATGGGTGTAACACCCCTCCCCCCAGCAGCCATCAGGATTTCTTTTCACTACAGATATATTTATACGGTGATTAGCACAGATCAGTAATGTGACCAAATGTGCAGTTCTCCTACAATGGTCAGAGATATATATCCTTGTATATAATATACTACCATAATTACAGTTAAATGGCCATATAAAGTGTGACGATAAACAATTTGTACATGACATGACAATCTGACAGTTGTATGTCAATTTTTATTTTCTAACGAGGTGTGCTTTTGTCCCATAGCACCTGTGTTTAAAAGTGCATATAGGTAGTGTGACAGACAGGTGCTTTCTTGATGTTTTTGTGTTTTCTTTCTCAGCCTCATGAGGATGGGCCGCTCTACCACCCTACAGTGACTACCATTAGCCTGGGGTCTTATACTCTCTTAGATTTCTACCATCCAGTAGACAATTCACAGGTAAACACACAATACGTTTTTCCTCATTCACTTTCCTAGCAGTAATACATGTGAATGTAACTGCATACGGTAATTCCTAGTCTTGAACAAATTGTAACCATAAGTACTATTAAATATGAGGTCTGTACAACACTTGGCATTTGCTTCATTCTTTTTGAATGAATTTATGGATCAGGCTCTTTTACTCAGAAACTTGCTTGAAAATTTTTAACGGAACTGCTGAACATTTCTTCCACATTTTGAGCCCGTAATGGCTAGAGTAAATTTAATAAAAACCGGATGATTGAATGTAAAAACAGACTTTATTACTGCCAATATTAGTACCAAAAGCAGTGTCTGATTACTGTAAACAGATCTGGTCCCCAGAGAACTGTGCTGAATTTGAGACGAATCACTTGCATGAACCTTCTCTGTATGTCTTTGAAGAATATTTACATTTAGTTGCGTAACTGTACTGTTATGCAAATGAGCTTACAACTTGCATATTTATATTGTTAGATAACTGAACCAAATCAGGTTAAGTGCGTCTTCCAAGGGCGTTATGGTCCATTCTCTCCTAGGACTGCAACCAAAAAACAGTAATCCCTGTATTACCAGCTACAATATTGTTTTTGAATGTCCTTCATCTTATTAGTGTTTACATTATACTTAAGGACACAGGTTATTACAGGAGTAGTGAAAAGCAGAGGACAGCTAAATGTATCTTGTAAAGATTTACCAATACAATGTTGTGTGACATTTGGTTAGTTCCTGAGTTCTACCCCAGGAACAAAACAATCCATACATGGTGTTTTAATATGCATCGAAATATTAATGGCTTGTCAAATGAGCATCATGCATAATGTCCCATTGAATGCATTCTGTGGGTTAGATTTCATGGATTTAGGGAATGTGGCTGTTCAGTCTGTGTTCTTGTTTCAACAGCAGGATGTTCCCCTAACTGAAAAGAGCCGCTACCTACTGTCCCTGCTTGTGGAGCCCCGGAGTCTTTTGGTTCTTCAGCATGACATGTATAAGTACTTTCTTCATGGCATCCAGGGTGTGAATCAGGACATCCTAACTGACAAGGTAGCCAATCTGTCAGCAACAAATACTTCTACCGGAGACTGCTTGACTCGGAGCACCCGAGTGTCATTGACGATACGGCATGTTCCTAAAGTTCTGAGAACCTGTGTGCAACTGGGCAAATAAAGTTCAGTGGGGCTCCCACAAGTGTAATTTGATTGTAGGAATTTTCCAAGTTCAAATCAAGCTCTTAATGTTGCTAGTACTTGAGGAGGGCTAAAGCACATGTACATTTGCACAGTGTGCCGTTGGCGTTTTGCTTTCATTGTTTATAATACAGCACATACAGGAAGTGGCAGTATTATGTAAACAGTAACGCCGCGTTCATTTTATCATGTGTTGTATTTGGAGTTTTAAAAAATAAAAAAAAGGCATTCAGTTAAACTTAACAGGTGTACAAGCCATGCAGAGCTTTCCACTTCTTTTCTTCAGCAAAGGGAGAAGGGTCTGCATCCTTAGTCGTTTTGGAAGTGTAGTTTTGGATAACTTACCAGCCCTTCTGGGCCCTTCGCAGTGCGTGAGGCCTAGGGGCTCCTGCTCTTGGTCATAATTATTTTGTCATGGAAATTGCATGATACTTACTTTAATACCCGGAGTGACAGAGCCAGCCATGCTTTATGGAAATTTCATTTTAACAGTAGCAAAATAGCTAATAAAAATGATGGTGTAATGATATTTACAAGGGGGAAGTTCTAATCCTGCAAGAACTCAGTAAGATTCATGTATACTCCTCCTCTCATCCTTTACCCCCATAATTAAGCCATTCTTTTATTTAAATGTTAATTTTGACAAGGTGGCACGTCACCTAATGCCTTATAAAAGGAAAGAAAACTACAGCATACTTCACAATATCTTCATCTAATATTTCAGCTTCCCAAGTTGCAGAAATGGCATTTTTGGAATTCTTACACCTAGGTTACGTGGGTTCAGTCATTATCAATGTCACTAATGAAGAGTGGAGGTGTGCATGGGTGATGTGCCTCATAAATCCTGTGCCACCAGAACAAAACATCCCCGCCTGTCATCGCATCTCTCGATGTTTTCTAGCCCAAGAACTTGGTGGCTGTCAGCATGATGACGGCTGGCAGGATCCAGCAGGGAATCCATGTTAATAAAAGTATCTGACAGTTATTTTTTTAACTGGTTGCTGTAATGTGGAGAAACACACCAATAAATGTATGTATATGTATTTTGAGAGTGGGGGGTGGCTAAGCAGGTCAGACCAGATCTTTCTGTCGAAGACCCCAAACTCTGCATTATTCCGTGGGATGCCCCAGATTTTCCTAAGTCAGCTTAAACATGAAATCCATCCAGTGTGTCCCTGGTCTGCTCTAGAGCCTACAGGGGCGTCCCTAAGACACCCAAACTACATTAGCTGACTTCTCTAGATCCAAAGGGGCATCGGCTCATTTTTAGGTTGCTACGGACCTCCTAGCTCCCCACACCCTGTCCCAAGCTTTGGAATCCTGCAGAGAAATCTCATTTTGGCCGCTTATACTCATATTTTTGCATTGGCTAATATATTTTTCTCAGATTGCTCCTAAGTGCTTCGACTAGCCTTTTTTTTACTTTTTGATTATTTTGGTGTATGTAGTATATTTCTTGTTGCATTTTTACGCACATTTGTACGGGCATAATGTATTTAAATTTATATAGTACTCTGCTATTTATTCCAGTTAATATTAGTAATATTGCTACTTATTTGCAAATGAGTATTATCCTCACAGTGACCACTTTGTGACGTACACCTGTGTAGCGCCACCTAATGTCTCCTAAGCCACCTCAAAGGGTGATGAGTTGTTGAGAAGCCTTTCTGCACATAGCTGCTTAACTGAGCAATTCAATGCACACTTGTGTATGTTGTGTACATTTAAAGTGTATTTCAAGTACATAAAATTTTGTGAATACAAAGACCAGTAAGAGTCTTGTGCAATAAGGTAAAAGATCCACACCGAAATCTAATGTAACATTCATAGGTGACTTTAGGCATTTCTGCCAGGGGGTGCAATGTGAGACAGTCCAGCCAGTCATTCGTAATAATAAGATAAATTAGTCAAATAAATAAACAAACAAATTATTATGCATTGATTTGACTAACACAAGCCACAGTTTCAGATATAACTTTACAATATAATTCAGCTTTATTGAATTTAATATGTTCAAACAGCATTTCATTTGACCAGTAGGGGGTACAGTTGCCCCTTGGGAAAATTGTTTACCCTATTATCCAAAATGCCTGAGTCATTGTAAGACTGATAGATCTTGCTGTGATTTTCTTAAGGTTGTATGGGTGTTACTTCTCAGACAAACTACATTAAAATGTTAAACTTGTACAAACTGTGTAAATTTTATAAGGTAAGATTTTGTCCAGACTGCATGAGAACTTTGTGGTTGTTATGGTAGCTGTGTAACATATCCTGGGCATGACGAAGCCAGAAGTGGAACTTAAAGGACGTAGGCAGTAGTTGCCTCTACTGCAAATTTATTAACAACAGGCTGGAATCAGTGTGAAACTGGTCAATGGGTAAGTGATTAGTTGTCATTGTTGACACATTATACCACAACAAAACGCATCCTCTTCATTTAACCCATACGTCACATGGGTGACATAGCAGGGGCCAACTAATTCAGTGCTCATGGAGCAGTGGGCTTGGGGGTGGTACCTTGCTGGTCAAGGATTCAAACCAGCAATCTTTTGAGGACAAGTGCTCATCCCTACCTATTAGGCCACCTCTGCCACCTACTCAGATACATTGTGCTGTGGGATATACAAATACACGAAAACTAAACAAACTACAGGGATACGCAAATAACAAAAATGACCCATGGTGAACCTCAAGTCCTAATAGTAAAACCCTCACAAACAAACACAAAGGGAGCTTGAACATTCCACCCAGACAGAGCCAGGATTCAAATGCCCAAACCTGGAGGTGTGTAGCTACAATGCTAGCTACTGTGTTGCCCCGTGGCTTAAGATATTCCACACACATATAAATATCAATCAATTAATTAATTTAATGATATTGTGTTGTTTCCACCTTAGACTTCAGACACGGACGTGGACTTCGTACGATGTCAGTAACATTGAGGGATACTGGCCCATGCCGACAACATTGTTCAACAAACAACTGTTGATTCGAGATGGCTGGTGGGCCACCTCCACATACATCCACTTTATTTGCGTCTTGTCACTTTGGTCAGTGGAGATTGGAAAAACCGTCTCTCAAATGGCAAATGGAGACGGTAGAACCAACACCAAACCCTGCATATAATGACTCGGTGAACTTTGTCTGAAACTTATAAATGAGTTCCATAGACTTAGACACGGCATAAAATGCCACAGAGCCACCTCGGTGGTCTAAGTAGACTCCAATCCTTGAAGCATTTGAAGAGCAAGGGAGATCTTTGTCCAGTTTGTTGTGCCACACAGAATAGCCAGTGTCGGAGCACAGCATGCTCCAAGATTTGTCATTGTAACCAAGAAGGCTGGAAGAATTTTTCCCCTTGCGATTGATGCTTTTGTATGCCACACCAATGGAGAACTCTCCACTCCACTGCACCTCCCAGTAATAACGGGACCCGCTTAGTGCCTCTTTGCAAAGCACCTGAGAGAAACCATCAAAGCGCTCTGGATGATCTGCATAAAACAGGGAGATTTTCTTTCTTGTCACTTTCTGGTTACTGTCTGATAACATTAGTTCCTTATAGGCTGTGTTGGGGTCTAAGGTGAGTTGACAGGAATCTAATGAAAAAAAAAAAAAACCTTATTTCACAAAGGACACCATAGTACTACAACTCATTTCTGCCTGTCAAAATCACGCTTCAGTGACATACCACATGTACTGCAGACAATAATTTAGCTGCTTTCAAAATTTTCATTTTTTTTAATGCTTATTAAAATTAGCACCAGTGAATATATACATTTTTTTCTCCCAAAACTCACATTTTAAGAAGTCCTCTCTGGTTTTGGGTTCTTGAAGGTCAACTCTTGATGGAACTTCAAAATTAATGTATAAAAAGAACTTATATGATATGATAGTTTGTATTATGATAAATTCCATTTTTTAAGTTTAGAGTTTGTTTTTTTTATTAGGTGTTTTGCATTTGAAATCTTTGCAACATGCATAAGAGAACCTTACCTTTGAAATGTTTATCTCCAGTCCTGGATAACAGTATGTAAATCGGTGTTTCATTGACTGCAAATTTGATTTTTATAAAACAATAAAAAATGTCATTCAAAATGCCAGTTTTCCAGTGGGTAAGTATATTTTGGGTGGTCAAGCATCAAATTTTCTCTCACCTGTCTTGGAGATTTTGCTTAGTTCTTTTTTGCAAATATCTTCCAGGTGGTCCTTCATGCTGGTCACGTTTTTGGTGACCTCTCTGAAGGAGAACTCTGGGTTAATGACCACCTTCGGGACTATTGGCTCAGGTGGAACACACAGTGTGGGAAAATTCTGGAAAAAAAGAGCACACGGCTCATGAAAAGTATCAGCTGTACAAAATGTGGAAATCTTCGTAATGTCAGCCTGACACCAGTAGTGAAATACAACTCCAATAAAGGCACAGAAAAACGAGGAGATACATTATTATTTCTGATGTACAGAACTGAAATCAGTACACTAAATGAGCTCTAAGCCCACACCTGCAGAAAGTGGATGTTGTCCTCAGTGTCCAGTATGTGCCTGAGCTCTACATCTCTCTGCTGCAGTTCCATAATCTCCATCTCCAAGCGTTCCATGTAGCCTTGTGCCTGCGTCATGCACGCTTGCTCACTGGCCTCAATCAGGCAGGTGATCTCAGAATGCCAGCGTTCCACGGCTTGTATCATTTCTGTGAAAATCTTATCGCTGTCTGCCATGGCTTTCTGGCTGTGACTCTGTCAAACAAAGGAACGAGATAGATTATAGGTGGCTGATCACGCCAATGGCAAAGAGCACCTTAGTCACTTGATACCTCATTCAAGTTTTTAGAAGATATAAACATGCTCAAGGTCCAGCTTACTTTAAGTGTTTCTACGTTGTGTTTAAGCTCCTGAAGTTCCTTCATCCTCTCCTGAATGACATTCTGTACGTCGTTTTGAGTCACAATCAATGCTTTCTACAGCCACACAACACAGGGAAAAGCGTAATTTATAAATGGTTAAAATATATCATTGCTGAACTTCATTCTTTATAGAAATATGCGAATATCAAATCAGTACGATAAAATATAGTCACACTATTTGCTATGATGTTTTTCTTTTAAGAACTATATTCTAACTTAAATGCTACTAATTTACATTTGGCATTTTTTTTTGTTAAATCACACCAACAGATTAATATGCCAAATGCCACTAAAAATGCATCATGGCTTAATTTCCATTCTCAGCGAATAATTGCCTAATCATACCCAATCAAAAGATCCTTGCCTGTTTTTCAGCTCGCTCCTCTTCAGCAGAGACGATGTTGTGACTGCGGTGCTCTCGTACAGTACAGAGAACGCAGATGCACATTTGGTCCGAACGGCAGAAGAGCTCAAACCCTTTTTCATGTTGAGGGCATATCTTGCGGTCCAAGTGTCCCATCTCGTCAACTAACTTGTGCCTCTTGAAGGTAGCTGATTCGTAGTGGGGTTTGATGTGGGCCTCACAGTAATAAGCCAGACACATCAGGCATGACTTGATGGCCTTGTTTCGGTGACCCGTGCAGAAATCACAGAGGGTGTCTTGCTGTAGGGCCGGAAAGCTTGGTTGCTCTGGCCAGTTTCGGCAATCCTGTCCTGAATTAGTGACGTACTGCTGCAACGCAGGCCGTGGAGTGAATGTCGCCCTACACTGGGGGCAGCTGTACACACCTACATGGTCAGCCTGATCCCAGTAGATTTTAATGCAATCCAGGCAGAAAGTGTCTCCACAAGGGATGTTGACAGGGTCCCGGAGAACGTCCATGCAAAGGGGGCAGGTGTAGCTCTCGGGACGTAGGAAATACCCTGAACCAGCCATGGCTGTGCAAGTTATAAGGAGTCGCTACAAGAAACTAAACAGTGGTGGTTTTGCTTCTGCTCCTTCTTATTTAAGAAATATTCAGTGTTATTATATAAACAAGATGAATGATGGATTGAACTTATTCAGCAAAAGTAAGAGACTTTCTCACAAAACAAGCATGACATTGTTTGTAGCTGGTTTTCCATTATGTGGGTTTGAGAATCATAATGGGAACAGTTTATTTTGGAAACTGACAATGACCGAAACCAGTTTTCCTTCTGAGAAGTATGGGAGAACAATATTAACATTTCAACATAAACATGAACCGGTAAAACACTTGACGGGGCACAAATATTGTATTACACTATTACTTATGTGTTAATTAACCACAAACTATACAGTATCTGTCTTATATCTGTAAGTCTATATCTGTAAATTCTATAACCCTTTGTGAACTACTGAAGGAATAAATCATGAATAACACCGATCTCATTATTGTTCATTAATGAATCGTGGTGCATCTTATCTCAAGCATCAACTATATTTGTCCATGATTTGTTTATAATTTGTACTTCAGTAGTAACTGAGTATTTGTATTAAGTATTTCTGCCCCGTCGAGTAAAGTGTTACCAGATTGTATTACTTGTTGTATACCATAAGAAATGTTGGTTATTCACATACGTGGTACCACAAGCTACTGTAAGCACCCAGTGTGTTTTGGAAATTCAGATATCAACAGCAGTATGGGTGCTGCCATAACCTTTATTGCGATACTACAAAGTGCTTTGTTAATCAGCTGCTGAAGCTGAACAGATTCAAAGACTCTAAGGCAAACACCAGTTATTTATATCAGCTACTTTGCTCCTCACATGTCATAGGATGAGCAAGGTCAATTCAACCTAAGGAACTGAGCCCAGTTATACAGCTATAACTTATGTCTTTTATTTGTCCACATCAGATTTAAGACTTTTACATGCACTTATATTACATGCAAGGCTGTGAGACAACTACGTGTGACACTCTCAGACTGTGGGCTATTATATTTCCTTCACGCACTCCCCTTTTTGGTATTTCACAGCAGCTCATCACAGTTCAGTCTCCTCAGTTGTTGTAATGGAGAATTCCAGCTCAGACAGAGGGGACCAGGGATGACACTTATTGTGGGTAATACCACCATTTGTAGGTCAGAATTCTCTTTTAATACATGATTGTATGCAACACCCACATAGCAAAAGGCTTAATAATATATCATAATATCATTAATAATGATCATTAAAATCCCAGAGGAGAAAATATTATAATCCCCAAACTGAGGTAAACATAGAAGGCAAGTCCAGAAGTCCACATCACTGGTGGTATCGAGTTGGTGTCCTTGGCAAGGACGCTATTGGCAGCTTTTTCTTCCAGGTGCTGGTACCTTCCTGCAGTGATTGGCATGGACCCAGATATTTCGTCCTTCCACTCGTACTGCTGTTGCTGTCATCAGAAGCACCTGATACAGTCTCCTGTCCCTGGGGCTTGTGCCAGCGCTCAGGTCATTTTTCAGGACATAACCACCTGCTTTGCAGGGGGTATCTAGAGTATCTGAGGGTATCTGTTACAGGGGCTGCACTTTCACCTGTGATTGTAAGCAATCCTATCATCATCCATGGCTGCCAGTGTCATGTAATGTTATTATTTTATCTTGTGATAGAATAGAATAGAATAGAATTATTTTATTGCCATTATAGGGACCCGCCCACAGGCCAAATGGTAGAATCTAGTTGGCCAGCTGAAGGCACCGAATGTGTGTTGGTCCATCTGAGTGCCTCTGAAAATTGACTTACCTTTTTTGGCAAAATCTACTTAAATCTGGCTCCAAAATAATTAATGAATTGTTTAGAATTTTTTAGGTATGATCTATAAATAATTTGTGCTGTCCAGATTACTTCTGGGAACCTTTCGGAAATGGCTATCCATCTGCCGCAGCCAGGTGCCACGTAGGCGTCCCCTTGGCCTGAACCAGCTGCTCGGGATCTCCTGGGAGCCGGATCACCCTCAGGGAATCGCGTCACATGGCCGTAGTGCCGTAGCCGCCGCTCCCTCACAATGCAGGAAATGTGCCTCATTCAGGGCTCCTCTAGCGATTGCTCATTCAACACAAAGTCAAACCAGCGGTACCCAAGGATTCTCTGAAGAGACACAGGACCGAAGGAGACCAGTCTTCATCTCAGCTCACTGGATAGCGTCCATGTCTCAGGACTCTAAAGACTTGGACCTTCATCCTCTTGCAGAGAGAGCAGGAACGTCACACTCCCCTTTCCAGTGACCTCATGACCCCCCATGCTCTTCCAATCTATCTGTTGACTTCATAGGATGAGTCACCAGAGACATGAATGTCGCTGCCGAGGTAAATAAATCTTTGGACAAGGTCAACATTCTCCCCGCAGACAGACACACTACTGATGGCTGTGCCTAAGAAGTCATTATGTGCTGCACGTTGCACGTTTTTTTACAAAGGAATTGCATGCTATTCCCTGAGGGCGATGGTGTTATCCAAAGGCAGACAACACCACCTTATGGTGCTGGAGTGTGGCAGCAACGCGACCTCTGTGCTCCAGGCTTCTTCTGTGTAGCAGCTTCTTCTGTGACTTCCGGGTCGAATCCCAGGGGGATGCTGTGGAGCATGCACATAGCGCCTAGGCTAGTTTGAGTCTCATTGAACATATACACGCAAGACTAAATTGATTCCCAACCGCATTATCTGGACATGTTAGTTTGCCTTTGAGAAAATCGATTTAGTACAATTTCAGTTGAATCAGCATTTTAACCTGTATTTTGTCAGTTTAACACAATAACACATTTTTTTCTATCGTCACGTAAACATACTGAATGTCAGCTTAGTCAGCCAGTCAGGTCCCGTAACTCAGTCTAACTGAATATAGATCCTCAGAGGTTCAGTCCATATTCACTACAGCTTAACGTGGGCACTTGCTCAAGATTATAGATGGTACTGGTCCTGACAGACTCGACTCAGAGGCTGCACAATAGTTTTTTACATAACAACCAAGATCTCAGCTTTTCTGAGTCAAATGGCAATCTGAACACCTAGAGTTGTTCACTGTTAGTGCATTATTCCCTTACCCCACACTCTAACATATTCTCGGTCCCGGTCAGGACAGTATGCCCAATCTACCCAGAATGCACTGGAGCTAGCACCTTCAGATAACCAAGACGTAATCAAAGCAAAGATTATTTGCAAGCTATAAAATCCAACAAGATATAGAGATCCATCTAATCCAAGTCTTATTTATGTGGCCTCATCGTTCTGTAAATACATCACATTAATCACAAGTATTACAGCATCACAGTGGTACGCAATGGTAGATCTGGCTAGATTCTTTCACACAGCACAATGCAGGAGCTCTGATTAGCAAGCAGTGGGTTTTCTTTGAAGATGGTGATATACCAATCTCTCTCCAGATGCTGTGGTTATTGTTTTACTTCAGGGTTGAGATATCCTTGTAATCAGTATGCTTGAAGGTATATTGGTAAGTCTTTGGACAGTCAGGTAAGTCATTGGATAGACAGCCTCATCAGAGCTGAACTGACGGTTTCCTCCAGGGTGAGATGAAGCACAGGCCCAAAGGAGTCCAGGGTCACAAAGTCCTATGAGGCTAGCAGCCTTACATCATTGCCAACGCTATGCCATTCCAGTGAAGATCCAGAAAAAACAAACTAAAAAATAAATATATGATGTATAAACAAATAATGCATATAGATATATATGCATTGAGAATTTTCCAAGGATAAAAATGGCTGGCATGACCATGCAATTCTTCAGAAGTAACAACTGGTGAGAGAATGTGACACTAGTGCAAGAATGTGACACTAATGCACTGTGGTCACAGGGGTATGTGTGGTCTCTGATGATGCTGCTTGTTCTGCGAAGAGAATGGGTGAAATTGATGCTGTCCAGGGAGGACAGATCCAATGATTTTCTGTGCAGTGCTGATGATTTGCCTTAGTGGTTAATTTCTTGTCAGCAGCAGAACAACTGGTAAATCACTCAATTCAATTCAATTCAATTCAATTGTATTTATAAAGCACTTTTAACAGCAGTCATTGTCACAAAGCACTTTACATATAACCGGCCCAAACCCCCAAAAAGCAAGCCTGAGGCGGCAGTGGCAAGGAAAAACTCCCTCTAGCAGGAAGAAACCTTGAGAGGAACTGAGACTCAGAAGGGGACCCCATCCTCCTCTGGGGGACCTGGCTGCATGAAAATGTACGCACAAGATTAATGATTAATTTATCACACAGGGATGCAGAGCGGGATGGTACTTTCAATGGTGCTGTGATCAAAGTTCACCAATAGCGGTCTGGTCACAGTAACCTTCCTGAGGAATCTCATGAGGTATAGCCATTGCTGTGCCTTCGTAACCAGTGAGGTAGTATTGACTGTCCATGTGAGGTCATCTGACATGTAGATTACCTGCAATTTGAAAGTGGAGACTTTCTCCACCCCATCTCCTTTTATATATAAGGGTGCATGCACCCTTATATATAAAAAATAATGTATATCATTATTTTATCTCTATTAAGGCAAATTTATACTTCTGTGTAGTATCTATATAATCGGTAGCCACATAGCCACGTACCCTACACCATACTCTGTGCTCTACCCTACTCCATAGGAAAAACATAGGGTACACGACTATGCTGTACGCCATAGATTCTACACAGAAGTATAAATTAACTTTTAAGAATTAGAATGTTAGGGGCGGCATGGTGGTGCAGTGATTAGCACTGTTGCCTCACACCTCTGGGACCCAGGTTCGAGTCTCCGCCTGGGTTACTGTACATGTGTGTGGAGTTTGCATGTTCTCCCCATGTCATCGTGGGGTTTCTTGCGGGTACTCCAGTTTCCCCCCCCATAGTCCAAAAACATGCTGAGGCTAATTGGAGTTGCTAAATTGCCAGTAGGTGTGCATGTGTGAGTGAATGGTGTGTGAGTGTGCCCTGCGATGGGCTGGCCCCCTATCCTGGGTTGTTCCCTGCCTCGTGCCCATTGCTTCCGGGATAGGCTCCGGACCCCCCGCGACCCAGTAGGATAAGCGGTTTGGAAAAAGGATGGATGGAATTAGAATGTGATTTGAACACCAGCTCTCAAGATTCTGTGCTTCCTCCCTGTAGGCTGTTATCACAGATCGGACCTATTACAGTAGTATCACCTGCATTTTTGTTATTGAGTTTGAACAGTAGATGGGTACACAGTCATATGTGAAAAGGGAGAAGAAGATGTGTTCCTATAACCTGACTGCTTGGCAATGTTTGGTGAAGAAGTCCATTATCCATTTGCAGATATGCTGACAAAGGCCGAGGTCCAAGAGTTTGGAGATTAGTTTGCTTAGTATTCCTGAGTTAAGAGCAGACCAGAAACCCACAAAGAGCAATCTGGAATAGGATTTTTGATGTAGATGCAAAGGGGCTAGTCTTGTTCTTTGGTTCTTTGTACTGTATATTCAATGCTCATCCTGAATCAGGAGCAAAGTGCTGGGTTATGAGTAGAACTGGTAGCTAAAGTGTCATGTGACATAGGCAGGAAAATATCCTTATGATGCACGTGACTTGCTTTGTGTCAGGTGTGGAGTTTTTGCCTCCTAAATACGCATAAGAGCATGCAAGAGTCTAACCTAGTCCAGAGTTACTAGGTTACTTGACAAGATAACTCCAGTGGTATTTAATCCAATCTTTGGAAAGTGGTTATTATGTGGCCAAAGTATATATGATTGTTGTTACACCAGCTACAGCTTCTCTTTAGTGAAATTATTGCCATTTCCTGCTAGGAGAACCAAAAGAGCATGCATAATTACCCGGGTGGCCTCCTCGGGGGGAGACCAAAGTCAGCAAGTCATCAGCTTATTAAACTAAAGTACCCCCCATAAGAGAAAGGAATTGTTGGGGAGGGGGTTGCAGTTCAGCAGAGAAAATCTCTAGGTTTTCACAATACCCCGGTAGCCACACGGAATGATTTTCTCTTTAAACTTTTTTTAAAAACGAGTGTAATACAGTATTGATACAGTAAATCAGGATGCATGAGAATGCCAAAGAAAGCAAAAGCCACTGGCCCAAAAGCATGGACAGCAGCATTCACTAATCACAGATCCTGAACAAACCTCTATGGACCATTGTCTTTCCTCCTGGGATCACAGTGTTAAAAAGCAAATAAGGGGACATTTGCTCCCCTTTCAACCAGGGGGCTATTACTCGAGAATCTATTTATGCACTCCATCCAACAAGGACGATAAGCAGGGGGGCATTACTTGAGAATCTATTTATGCACTCAGTCCAACAAGGACGATAAGGCATTTGGAGCCAAAGGTCCCTTGGGATAGCTGTTCACATATCACTTGTTTAACCTGAATTACTGTAAAATGTGGGATACTGTACATTTGTGCAGAGGGAGAGCACCATTGCTCATCATTCTTTTCTGCTACTTCCTCTAGTGCCTTCAGATACACACATAAGTCCTTTCTGCTAATAGCTCTATCACAAGCAATTGATAGATGAGCGACTGCCCCTTCTACTGCATATGTCAGTTTCTGCTCCTCATTTAACCAAATCCTCACACACACACACACAACATTTTCCTCTATAAATAAAACCTACACTCACTATGACTCACCACAAGGGCCAGTGCACCAGTGATCTTCAAATGAGGCTTAGGCCCATCAGGACTAAAAAAAAAGCAATGCAATGCAGACTGGAGGGGGTGATAGAGAAGCCTTTTAGTTGAGCATTGCATCATACTCCTCATCCCCTTCTAAACTCCCATGACTCAGGCGGTGTACAGCAATGTGCCCTGGCCTCCAACAATGCTAGAACCCCAAACTTCGGCCCCCACCCCTTCTAGCCCTACAGCCTCCAGCCTACCTCTGCCAAACCCCCCAATGCTACCACACTTCCACTACGTCCCTGGGCCTCCACCATCTTGGTAAAATGTGAGCTGTGCCCATTCCAGCTTATTTTTCTGTTTTTTTTTTCTCTTGATATGCTTCTTGCCGTTCAGCAAGGCCATCTCCAGCAGTACATGCACCAAATGTAACTGCGAAATACTGTGATTGTCATCAAATGACAAAAGCCCAGATTCCTCCGGTCCTTGCTTTACCAGGGAGAAAATACCCCAATCAGCCCTTCAGGGGTCCATACTATGACATTATGTTCCACTGGCCCCCTCACGTGGGGTCACACATAGGCTGATCTTAATCTATGCTACCTTTTAGCTGCTGCCATTTTAGCATTGAAGGGCCACATTGACACTTTGTCACCATTTTTTGTTGAGTCTTGTAAGTTGCGAGGTGGGGCCTCCATGGATTGGCCTTGTTTGTCCAGAACTGCTTCTAGGAAATCTGGAGATCAAGCCAACATCTTGAACTCATTCCTGAACAATTTTTTGCAGTGTGGCAGGGCACATTGGCCTGCTGAAAGAGGCCGCGGCCATTTGGGCAATACCATTACCATGAAGGGGTGTATTTTGTCTGCAACAGTGTTTAGGTAGGTGATATGTGACAAAGTAACATCAACATGAATGCCAGGACCCAAGGTTTCCCAGCAAAACTTTGCCTAGAGCATCACACGGGCTCTGCCGGCTTGCCTTCTTCCCATCATCCTGGTGCCATCTCTTCCCCAGGTAAACAATGCACATGCACCTGGTTGTCACCAGGAAACAGAAAACGTGACTCAGCAGACCAAGCCCCTTTCTTCCATTTCTTCATGGTTTAGTTCTGACACTCACATGCCCATTGTAGGTACTTTCGATGGTGGACAGGGATCAGCAATGGCACTCAAACCGGTCTGTGGCTACACAGCCCCATAAGGAGCAAGCTGGTGAGCTGAGCTGAGGTATCCTGACGCCTTTCTATCATAGCCAGCATTGATTTTTATAGTAGCTCTCCTGTGTGATCGGACCAGACAGGCAAGCCTTTGTTTCTTACATGCATCAATGAGCCTTGGGCATCCATGACCCCGCTGTCGGTTCACCAGCTGGCCTTCCATGGCCCATTATTGGTAGGTGTTGACCACTGCATACTGGGGAAGATCCAACAACAGTGTTTCTCAACCCAGTCCTCGGGGACCCCAGACTGTCCACATTTTTGCTCCCTCCCAGCCAATCAAGAACACCGAATACCTGGTACAGGTGCGCTGGGAGCTCAGAGGAAGCAAAAACGTGGACTGTCCGAGGACTGGGTTGGGAAACACTGCCCCAATAGATCGGTCATTTTGGAGATGTTCTGACCCAGTTATCTAGCCATCACAATTTGGTCCTTGTCAGAGTTGTTCAGAACTTATGCTTTTTCCTGCTTTCAACACGTCAGCTTCGAGAACTGACTGATCACTTGCTAGACGTATAATTATGTATAACCAAGCATGGCCATGGATTTTTAACGATAAACATCCCTAGAGCTTATAGTTATTTTTTAGCTCAGTTAAAATTTCCTTACAAAAATACCTTAAATGCCACAAGGAGACTGACTTTCAGAAGGAGACTGACTTTCAGATGCAGTTTCTGCCTTGCTCTAGCTTTACACACATATTCGGATTTTGTCTCAAATGAGTTAGCACGTTTGTATTTTTAGCAAAATATATGACATCGGTATAACAGAGCTGATAGGCAGTCTTTGTTTTATGAAATACTCACTCTCCAAATCTGATATGTTATTAAAGAATTTCTTCTGCATTCGCTCGCATCTAATTTTTATACCGTTATACGCTGTCTACCGATTTCATACTGAATTAAACTCCGAAAACGGAAGTGTGAGGCCAGAGTGCCACCCTACGTATCAAAAAAGAAATAGTTTTACTCGGACTTTTAATTTGAAAACCGGAAGTGGGGTGTTTTTTCGTGCGATTGCTGACAAGACGCCGATCCCGAGGTAAGTCTTTTTTAACGGTATATTAAGGCTTGTAGTAAATTGGAAAATAAATATTGATATGCATTTCTGTTTAAAAGCTGATTTGTCACTTTGTGATACTGTAATAGCTTGATAGCGAGCTTTTGTTTTGGATTGTACTGTAAAACGAGAGGAAAAGGCCAATCCCCTCCCAGCTGTCTCGTAAAACAGTTTTGACAGAAACTCCCATTGCCTTCAGGGTATAAAAATCCTGTACTGCCGCGTACGTTCCACTAATTATTTGAATATTTATCTTGAATGATTGTAGTAAAACACTGAGGACTTTCGCAGAAAGTTACGCCATGCTATTCTACTTCCGTGGGCTATCCACGATTAATCCGCAATTATGATTAAGGCATAAATATGCAGTGTATTACCTTCCACATTAATCATTCTGTACTGAATTGTTAATTTGTGCATTGTAGCTCCTTACAAGATGAATCTGGCCAAAAAAATACTTGGTGGAATCCTGGATGTTGTCAGGTAAGCGTACTTCCTATGTTTATCACCGAAACACTGCTGAATTTGTCATACCATTTTCTATATTATTGTGTGTGTGTGTGTGTGTGTGTATATATATAATATATATCATATACAATTTCCCGGATAATTCAACTGCTGAATTATACTAGGATGTCTGTTTTGTTGTTAAATATTGAATTGTATGGTATATTTTGATAGGGTTTATAGTGTAATATCGTGTCGCAATAATACATAGTTTAATCGAACTTGGCAACTAATCTGTGTATCATCATCTTTTGGCAGCAATATTGACCCCAGCCAATTTGTACCATCAGACCCTGTAAGCAGTTCTGTTTTTCATTTATTTGATATAATAATATGTTTAGGAAATATTTTTTACTGATAAAGACAAACTTGGGGAAAGAATTTTAAAAGAAAAGAAACGTCATTGGTATTTGTCGGTGGAGTAGGTTATTCTATATATTAACTATTCTGCAATACTGTTTGCAGCAGTTTATCACATGGCTGTACAACACCATGCAACTCATGTATTTTGAGTGCATGATGCAGATAATGAGGGTATGTGTTTACTAGGCTAAATATTTAGAACGATAAGCTCGATCTGTATGTGTATTCAGGACATTTAGCCACTGGTATGGTTTTACTAGGTAGTAGTTTTTCAGTACAGACACTCCTCTACTTACGAAAGTTAAACTTACGGACTTTCAGACATACAAGTTCAGATTGTGTTCATTGGGCTCCCGTTTCCTGTCCGTAGCATTTATTGTTTTTTTCTGCGTGCCACTTTTGCCTAGTACAACTTCTGGCCGCTACTTCCGCCACGCAGCAGCATAGCACACAGCATCATAGCTCTTTGTACTTGCGTATACACCCATAAAATTATGTTGAATAACGACTTCCGAACATTTCAAGTTACGAACGGCGGTTCAGAGCGTATCTCATTCGTAAGTAGAGGAGCGTCTGTAATGCAGTTTATTATTCGGGAGAATTAATTGGTAACTGAAGCTTCATGCTGCAAAAACATTACATATAACTTCCAAAGTAAAGTCAGTACATCAGAACTCATGCACATCTCATCTAAAATGGTATCAGTAATTAGATTGATTCCCACAATAAAACTGAATCTGAGTCACGACTTTGTAATTCTGATAATTCCTTACGTAAATAAATTGAGATCACAGACGTTCAATACTCTTCAGTAATTCAGCCCCAAGAAACACTACCTAACCTGCAGTCTATTTCATGGAGAATGAACCACAGCTAATTTATAATGAATAGTGAATCTCAAAATAAAGTCAGCTTCAGTGGCTGGTTGATCAAATTATAAGTGATTATTCTGAGGTCATTGATATCAGAGTCGCCATCTCTCACACATCTGGCATGACACCCTTTTAGTCTCTCATGCTTGTGTAAGAGATCTTACAGAGAATCTACATTACAAACCTAAAATTAGCTACATCAAAACCTTTGGGTTAGTTTGCAAACTCATCAGACTATTTACAAGATAACAAAACTCTTGCATACATGTAAATATGCGTGCAGACTTATCTTGAATTGAACATCGCACTCCAACCAGCCTTGTGATATACATTTCATATTCCACCAAATATGTATCAATATTTAACATTCAGAAGAAAATTGACTAGTTATAAATAAGGTTTTAAAACATTTCCCTGCCAAATAATAAAAAAAATGATACATTCACTCTGACAAATTCTTCCCCTGTCCAACTATGTTATTGAATCTGCACAGCTGAATCTGTTCTTTGAAGGATAGGAAATATTGGAAGTATAGTTTTATATGGCTAGTGGCTAAAACCTTAACGGTCCATTCTGAACAGCATTTTAGAAAAATGGCGTTTTGACGACAAAGTAACAAGCTTTTCATGGAACATTCTTTTGTCCTTTATAAGAGCACTGTATGTGTTGACTGCCAACGCGGATGTGTTTCATTTAATGTATCCTGACCAATTATAAAAATGACTGTTTAAGTACACTTAGCTTATATTTTCATATGGACAGATTTAGATACAGCTGCATTGTTTTAGTGCTGAAAAACTGCTCTGTATTGTACAGCCTCCACCACGTAGGCCATTGGCATATGCTGACCCAAATGAGACCGAGGAAGAGAAGCAATTTCGCAGAGTCTTCCAGCAGCTTGCTGGTGATGTACGTATCCTTTTTGTTCCTTCTTCCTGAAATCAATGTCCATCTGTTTCCCAAATCTGTTCATCCAGTCTTTAACATCGAGTCCATCCCATGAAGAATGATACACCCTTAACTGGGTGCCAGAAAATCACTGGGCACTCTCATTCTTGTACCACTTAATGGTATTCTGTTTGTAGCGATCTTAGGCTTTACTATGAGTTCCTGCCGTTGGAAACGGATATTACAAATTCTAAAGATCAGATTTGTCATTTATAGTTTCCAGTTAATATACCCAGGTTAGGCTTCTGTGTCTTAAGAGGCTGTGAGAGGAACTTTTACTATTGCAGAAAATAATTCTTACCGTTTGCCATTGAGAAATTTACAGAATGGTGGTATTTGAAATTAGCAATCATTCAGTGTTAAGCTGGGAATTTAAGTACTGGCAAACACATAACACAAATTAGCGTTTGAAAAATAGTAACTTTTGAGTGATTTTCTGAATGTGGTGCCAAATGTGTCGCCTAGCAACCCACTGATTCTTGCTTAAATTTGTAATAGGGCTATCAACATGCTCAGTAAAAAAAAAATCAAGGCAGTGTCCGAGAGTGGCTGTGAGAAATGAGATCGCTTGAACCTGTATTGCGGGAGAATTCCACTAATAAAGAGGAACGTCTCTTACGAATCGTATTATCGCATTAAGTATATTACATGGGACTAAAAGGGCAAAGTTGATTATTTGTTTAGACAAATATAAACTATTCTGGATGTGATTATTTGTTTTTGCACTCGTTTTCTACTAGCCACAATTTTGCAATTGACAGTATGATTGCAGTTTCATTTTTTATTGATAAACACTATGTGGTAATAAAACTGCTTACTATTTGCCCCAATATTTTACAAAATAAAAGATTAGCCATATATAAATAATACAACTCAGTTTAATTTAAAATAACCTGCTCTGTAATTGAGGGCTTGAATCTTGCCCTTGCTTGGTGTGTGGAGTTTCTGTGTTGTCCATGTGTTTACGGGGTCCCTCCTGTATTCCAGAAACATGCTGTGAGATTAGTTGGTGACTAACTTGCCCATTGTGTTCCTGTAATGTGCCCTGTAATGGTCTGGCATCTTATCTGGGTTCTTCCTCTGCCTGCCTTGTATTGACAATGTGTTAGATAAGCAGCTGATGGATGGATGGATGGATGGATTAAATGCTTCTCTGTTGAAGTTGATCATTTGTTGCATTTTGTCTTTTGTAAAGGATATGGAAGTCAGCCCCAGTGAACTGATGAACATCCTTAACAGAATCATAGCTAAGCGTAAGTCTTAACACATCTGATATCTGGATGAAAATTTGACTGAATTGATCAACATTCTGAAGCATCTTGCTTTCAATTTGATATTCAAGTTGCTTTTAAGTTGAAATTAGCCCTAAAGTGCCTCTTAAAAACTTCTTAGAAAATTATAGTTTAACAAATATTGCCCCAAAAGAGCTGGTAATGATCTGTAGAAGCCATAAGATATCCAAAATTGTACCCAGGTATATAAGAACTTCGAATACATTATGGATTTTGTTAAAGTTGTATTTCTCTGCATCAATACTGCCATTTAGATCATTGTACTTCAAAACAAAATAAGTAATTAAGTAAATACAGGATGTCTAAATAAAGTTGAGGAGTAATACAGTAGATGATGGCTGGATTTTGGGGTGACATCGTGGATGTGACTTACGAACTGTGACACTGGGGGTGCAGCGTTCAGTCTGCCACCCTGCACAGGCCAGTGTGGAAAACAGACTCACTGATGGACTTTAACTTGAACTTAATCACACCTTAAACCTTTTTTTTTAGCAAGAAAGTCCACTCTTTTCTGTTTTCAGTAATGTTAGCATGCCCAGGAGGGTTGGGGAGCCAGTTGACCTTGAACCCCCAGAGGTTTTTTTTTATCGTTATTTGGGAGTTTTTGGTTCCTCTCCTCCATTGTTATCTGGATTTCTGTATCTTATTTCTTTGTCTTTCCCTTTCCATGTGTCTCTTAATCTTTTAATATCAAAACACATCCATGTAAAGCACCTTGGAGCGACTCCACCGTGAAGGGCGCCATATAAAAAATAAATTGAATTGAACAAATCCTAAAATTGCTAGTGAATTGTGAATTGAGCTGTCACAAACACTGAGTGACAAAGAGCATACCGTAGTCTCTGGATTGTTAAAATTCACTGTTGTTTTGCATATATGCCTAAAAGGAAAAATAATGACAGTATTCCAGAAGATTGTACTTGTGACCTTGTGTCTATGTATATGTAGAGCGTTTAAAACAAATTGGTTTACGAAAATATTCATCTTTTTTATTGTTTGGGGGGTGGCACTAACATTATGAACTAGGAACAGACCCTCAGAAATAAGGGTTATGTAGGTCTGCCCTATTAAACAGTTTCCCCCAGGGTCAATGAAGCAATGCACAATATCATATAATATGTAAAATAATGTAGTAGTATATTATATTATAATAGAATAAACCAATATATGTTACCTTGGTGTATACCTTCTATAACCTGAGGAGACTTATGTTGCTCCCCTCTGTCTGTCCAGAAGTATGCATGGGTTTGTCTTTGCTACATTACAGATTCTGATCTGAAGACGGATGGCTTCAGCCTAGAGTCCTGCCGGAGCATGGTAGCTGTGATGGATGTATCCTTTTGCCAGTAGAAACTGTTTCTGGTATTGTGAGCTGCAGGCTGCATGCCAGAACCAAGGATTTCAAATTCATTGAAAATTCATCTAAAAAAATCATATAACTTTTATCCACCCTGCTGTTATATAGTATGATTTAGGTTGAGAGATGTTTGATAGATGTTTAAAGCATAATTCACTCAGGAACCAGGATGGATAGTCCCCATAGTCTACTGTATCGTCACAGTTTCACTTAATATGTGTGTTTGGAGATAAAATGAACATACTTAATCTCCAAGACTGCTTTCCTGATCAAATGAAAAGTACACTGAACTGGTCTGTAGAAGAGTTGGTTTGGGCTGAGTCTATAGTAAAAATACAAACCTTTTCTAATACAAGTCAGTTGTTTCCAAACTGTAATTTGAATCACAGTATTTGTGTTTCCCAATTTGCTGAATGAAAAGCAGAAGTGCTATATGTTTCTGTCTGGTTTTTCCTGAATTTTCATCTAGAGTGATAGCACTGGAAAACTTGGCTTTCACGAGTTTAAACATCTATGGAATAACATCAAGAAATGGCAGGTAAGCACGTGTGTGTGTGTGTGTGTGTGTGTGTGGGTTATGTACAGTAGGTATTACCTTGATGACTAAATGCCCCCACAATGTGATAAAAACCTGTTATTTTGACATTGTGGGAACCATTTTTTTCAGTTCCCAGAAGGGGTAACTCAGTTCCGTAAAAATCTAAAAATGTCAGTTTCAAATTCAAAATGTCAAGTCATTACTACAATGCAGTAGCATTAACTTTTAGAGGGAAAAATGGACTTTTAAAAATATTTTTAAGCCGTCTCAGAATGATGTATTATTCATATACAAATAACTGATGTAAAAAGAAGGTCAGTAAGATACATTAGGTGTCTTCCGCTGAGAGCCCTGAAAACACTGAGTACTTCGTAGTCTGTTATGTCTGATGGGAAGATGCAGCGCCTGAGCTTGTATTGGAGTGATGGCTTGTGGGATCGCTGGCAGCATGAATTTGGAGGATTGATTTAAAAGACCACAGAGACCACAGAAAAAGGCATGACCATAGATAAGTGTTTCCCAGCCTGGTTCTTCCCAGTTCCCAGGAGGGGGCAAAAATGTGGACTGTCTTGGGGCCCCCGTGGACCAGGTTGGGAAATGCTGCCATAGATAATAAAAGAAATGCATGAAATAAGAGTCGCAGCGTCTGTAACGTGGGTTTAGAACCTTAACGGGGAGATGATTTTAAATAAAAATGTGAACGTTTTAATATAAGTAGAAAAACTAAGGCATCAAACTTCACACCTGGATTGGAGACCTGAAGAGGGTGAAAAATCATTGCCATTAATATCGAGTGTGCGGATGCTGAAGCTGATGGCATTAGGGATTTTTCTTAGAATGACTGCTTTGTTTTGTCACTATTCAGCATTACAGATTGTGCATTAGGGAGATAGAAGCCAGGCCCATCCATGACAATACTTACTGTAGGTTTATGTACGTTTGAACTCCTCTGCCAACCTGTCATTGGTCCCCTATGCTTCTTTTCCCCATTTTTATCTCTTTTTACCACAGTGTATTTATCAGAACTTCTGTTGTTTTCCACACCACCAGTTTATTATCTAATCACTAATTAATTCGATGTGGAGTAATGCTTCCTGGGCACAGAAGAGACACTGACCAGTATAAATGACTAATAACATTGGCTTCATTTAACATGGTTCCTTTGCTGATTGACATTTTCTCAGGGCATCTACAAGTCATATGACGCAGATCGTTCTGGAGTCATAGGAGCGGATGAACTGCCAGCTGCCTTTACAGCTGCAGGTGAGAGCACATTTTAAATCTAAAATAAAATAATGTTATTCTAATTTTAAACTTGTGATATCACAAGAATTACAGACAGTTTAGGATTCAGAAAAAAATAAAATTATAAAATAAAATTATTTAGTCAATATGACCAAATTTGAATGGAATTGCTAATGTTGGCATAATAGTGCACATTATGAGCAATCAAAGCCCCTTTATAATGTTATAACGATAATCCATAGCTTAGAAATTCAAGCTGATACATACTGTGAACCCAGACCATTCTAGAATTTATTTGAAATTGTATATAGCACAATTACAAAGCATGCTTCATTAGAAATTTTGGTAACATCTTACTTAAAGCCATGTTTTTAGGAATTTTTAAACACATTCATAATGCATTATACACATGGCTGTAAATATTTATCAAAAGGCATAACACAGAATTAGAATTAGAATCCATTATAGTCATGTTAATTATGCATTATGACTGCCTTATGAAACTCTCATCTATAATGCATTATAGATACCTTTATAGTGCAGTACAAAGCATCCTTAATGCTTATACCGACCATTATAATGCATTATAAAGGTATCTATAGGGCATTATAGCATATAGAGATATTCATACTACATAATATGTATGACTGTTATGCCTTTTGGTATTCGTAGCCATGTTTGTTATGAATGTGTTTATAAATTGCTAAAAACATGGCCTTAAGTAATATACAAATATACATTAACTCAAGTGTTACATCAGAGGTCACTTAAACTGATGAATTGTAAACCAGGATAAAGAAACATTATCTCCATTTGCAGTTGCTTGTATCCCGCATGACTTGAGATTCCCGAATGTGTTTAATACGAGTTAATTCCCAGTCATGAAGTGATGTTTAAGCTGTTGTCCTGTGTACTAGATGGATGGTATAGTTAAAAATAAATAAATATACATTTTGAACTTATGGAATTTGTGTGCCCTCTTGGGCTTCCTCCCCTAGGTCAGACTTGCCATACGGGTCTGTTGCTGTTTCTGTGTTTCTCTTTGTTTTTAGTGTAGGTACCTCTGCATTCCAAGATTACTGTGGATAAAAATGTTTGAATATTTTCATGGCAGTCCTAAAGAAATACATTCATGGTGGTTTTTCTGATCATTCTTTCCTTTTTCTCCACGACCCAGGCTTTCCCCTCAATGCCCAGCTGTTTGACATGATTATACGCAGATACAGTGATGAGAATGGTAACATGGACTTTGACAATTATATCGGCTGCCTGGTGCGACTAGATGCTATGTGCCGTGAGTTTTCTTTGAACTGTTCCAACAAATTGCTTAATGTGGATGCAGTGTGTTCAGTACTGCATTCAGCCTACACTCTTTCTCTTAAAATCAGGTGCCTTCAAAACCCTTGACAAGGACAACAATGGAACCATTAAGGTCAACGTCCAAGAGGTAAAATTAAAAAAAATACTATGTTTTAATATTATTCGATTTTTTTAATATTTGCAAAACATGCATGATGTGTAAATGTCATTTAAAATGTTTCCAAACATAAATATCTGTTCTTTATCTGTGTTAATATTAACAAGTTGTTTCAAATATTGAATAAGTTAAAACCAGTGTTTAATATATTATTGAAAAGGATAAATGATAAACTTTCTTTCCACAGTGGCTGCAACTGACCATGTATTCCTAAACCAAGAAGATGTCTGCACAAGGTTTTGCTTGAAGTGAATTGTTTTCCTAAACATATTTTTTATTTCTGGTAATGGCTTATTTTCTCTGCCTAAATGCAATAGATTACAAAAAAATCTGTGTGCAGTGTCTATGTGAAATAATTATAGTGAGAGACCTAAAATGCAAATAGCTATAAATATGCCTTTTCCATCACAGTAAGTCTGAAACAGTGATGGCGCGTTTCACGATTAATTAAAAATAACTACATACTTATATTTGCTGTGATAAAAGTATACAGAGCACATAATTTTCCCTCACCTCAAGCTGCGTGTGGTTTGTAATTTCCTTCATATTACTCGTCACGCAAAAATGAAGAGATGGGAAATTTTTGAAAACGAGGGCGAAACTAGCTTTACTTCATGTTTATTTATGGTTACTTGTATTTGTCTGTGATCTCCTTTCAGCCCCTGACATTTCTAAGAACAATTTTTTTAAACATTTTTTGCTAACATTATATTTGAGTGCCTTTACCATCCTTTAAAATACTGTGTAATTAAGATGTTTATTGTTACCCACATAATGATTTATTATTAGCTTTATACCTCAAATACCTACCACAAATTCACCCTGTCTTTCTTTTATCTTCACCATTTAATGCACTGTTCACTCGTATCTACAATAAAAGCAACAGTGATGATAATCATTTGAATTGTTGACTGCTTGACTGCTAAACTGATTTCTCTGTTGAGAGGGTGTACATTTAATTAGTGAGACTACATGGTCTCCAATATTCCATGTACAGATGGGGACAGCTGATGTGTTTTACACTTTCATGTCATAAGCTAAAAACAATAATAAAACATTTATATTGAAAAGCTTATATGGGGTGACAGGGGAAGGTTATTGCTGTTCTGATGATGCCATTGCGGATAACTGAATTGCTGAAAAATGATTATGCTGCTTTTTCAAATAGGGGTGGGATCAATAGTATCTGTATCAGTTTCCAACTGTTGATTCTTACAATCGAACAGCGCATCAAATTTTAATGTTTAGTCAGTGCCTGGAATTAATAAGTGAATTAAGTACCTTTGTGAAGCATGATGTGTCACGAAGCTCAATCTGAGTAGATACTAAAGATTAGGGACTGCACTGTAAAAGAGAGCCTGGGAATTTAAACTCAGTTTTCTGCATCAGCAGAAATATACCTGTGAGAAAGACCCAGATAGTGTCGCCACCAAGTGGGCACTAGTGAATTACAGGTATCTTGAGGTATCTAAGACTGCAGTGTAAAAAAAAAAAAAAGTGAGCAAGTTCAATGCCATTTAGCGAAAAAGGATACAGAGACGCATCCATTTTACAACTGCTTATCCTGATCAGGGACATGGCGGGAAGGGCTGACTGCCTAACTGCAAATCTTTGGACTGTGGAGGGAGCCACAGGAGAACATACAATCTCCACACACAATACATGAGCTTCAAATCAGCAGTCCCAGAGGTGTGATGCAGCAGTGTTACCCAGCAAGCCACCTTACCATCTGAAAAAGAAAGACAGTCAAAATATAACTTTGTTCCACGTGTTAATGAAAGTTATGTCTGTATGACACACCATTACATACTAGTCACAAGAACTCATCAGGCGGTTCATTCACTAGCATAGTCAAGTCATTCCCCATAAACTCATTACTGTAACATATCGATTTTCTTTAAATTAGTTTTGATAATCGATTTTTGAAATTTGTTTCAAGACGGACTGAAAATACACAACTTCATTGTGTAAGCTGTCATTATATTACCATTTATTTCTGTAATAAGCAAAAGCATTTCATCAAGTACAGGGCAACAGAGCTGAGAAAATGACAAAACTAACAAAAAACTAAGCAAAAAAAAAAACTCATGAAGTGATTGCTAGTTATGGATTACATGCGATGAAGTTGAAAGATTTATAAACTTCATCGAATTTCATGTTATTTGACCTCAAAACTGTTACAGTTTTATTAAATCAGAGCAACAAATGGAAAAGTTAAGGTGATGCCAATTTCTCTACACAAAAAATGAATACTGTATTTTCTTTGGTGTGTGAAAATGACCCAGTCAGTGTTAGTCAGTGAGAAGGGCCTGATTGTAATCTGTCTTGGATCTGTTAAAGTATTAGTTCATGTGGCTGCAGTTAATGCAGCCTATGTCTTCTAAAGGTTGAGTAGCTCTTTGGCATTCCATATGAACATAAAGGCTGGTGTAATTCTTTCTGAAGACCAGGTTACAGAGCATAATCTGGTTACCTTTTAATATAGTCTTTGTGTTTAGTAGTTTTACTTCATCAGTGAAATGGAAAACTATAATTTTAGTGACTGCTATGGTAATATGTGGAGTGGCATGGTAATATAGTAATGTAGCAATTATCATGGTCACCTCACATTTCGAGGACCAGGGTTTGAATGTCTGCCATGGCTCCATGTATGTGGAGTTTGCATGTTCTTCCCGAGGGGCTCTGTTTCCTTCCCAAAAGCCCAAAAACATACTAGGGTGAAAGGGAATTACCAAATTGTACATAGGTGTCAATGGGTTTGTGCCTCATTCTGGGTTATTCCCTGCTTTGCTACTGGGATAGGCTCTGTAGCCCTGCATAGGATAAGCAGATATAGATAATTAATATGGTAACATTATTATTGCTGTATGTGATGCTTACAGGAAAGTTCAGTAGTGGCGTACCAACAAATGTGAAAAGTGAAGATGGGCAGATACCACAATATGTGTAAACAATTCATTGTATGAGGTCATTGATGTTACCAGGAAGTAGTGTGACTTCAGATGCAATGCCAAACGCAAGGTGGTGGCTCTGAGAGCCCGTGTAAGAACATTAACTCACGTCGTTCTAGGGACCTCCCGCTCACTAAGATCCTCGCGCTCGATGGCATACGTGGCAGACTTCCAGCCTACCTTAATCAGAGCAGGGAAGAAGATGAAAATGATGGTAATGAAGAGAATGAGGAGGTTGTTAAGCTTGAAATGGCAATCTCTATCGCTTGCAATTCTCCTAATGGAAAGCTGAATTACTCCACATTTCCTGTACCACCCCATACCCTCGGAAAGCCGGTGTCTGTGCCAGGGTTCCTGTCCAAGTTGTCTCACCTCCTTACAACATAAAGAGGAGCAAACCATGCAGACTTCAGGCTACAATGGTAAACTCACCATTTCATATGAATTTTTATATTGATTTGTTTGTTTCATTTTTGATACAATAGTTTTAAGAATACCTGCCAACACATTAGGTGTCACTGCTGAAAAAAGTGTCTGGTACAGAATTTGTACATGTTTGTTTTAACATATTTTGTTTAATGTTTGGGTTTCTGATATACTAGTGGATAGTGCTGATTTAATCTTCTCTTTTATTAGATAGATAAACTTCTCTTCTAACTTCTCTCCCCATAGATCTCTTCAGTGGAGAAGCAGTAATGTTACTGCAAATAAATTAATCTGTGCTGTAGGATATATTTTGTTGGTGACTTATATCATAAGGGGTAGCGGGTCATATCCTGTCCCATGACTCGTAATAAATTTCCTGATTCCTCTAAAGAATACAATAAATTTATTATTAGTCATGCCCACTGGTTTAATTCATCTAATGGAGTTGCACATAAATTGCCTCTACTTACCTTGAAAAGATATTTCCTGTTGGATAAGTTATGCAATAAATTTATTTGACAATTAATGTATTCCAAAAATAATATTCATCCCAGAATAAAATTTCATTGGAACTCCGTTACTTACAATATAAAATGGGAGGGGAAGCAAGGTTGATCTTTTTTAAATGTTGTATGTGAAATAAAATCTATTTTACTTTTACGATTCTATGTAGAATGTATATAATTCATCCATCCATCCATCCATTTTCCAAACCGCTTATCCTATTGGGTCGTGGGGGGTCTAGAGCCTATCCCGGAAGCAATGGGCATGAGGTAGAGAACAACCTAGGATGGGGGGCCAGTCCATCGCAGGGCACACTCACACACCATTCACTCACGCATGCACTCCTATGGGCAATTTAGCAACTCCAATTAGCCTCAGCATGTTTTTGGACTGTGGGGGGAAACCGGAGTACCCAGAGAAAACCGCACGACGACATGGGGAGAACATGCAAACTCCACACACATGCAATCCAGGCGGAGACTCGAACCCGGGTGTGAGGTAACAGTGCTAACCACTGTGCCACCATGCCGCCCCCGTATATAATTCACTACTATACAAATACAGTAAAGTATATGATGACTATACTATGGTAATACCGATTAAGAACATTTTTATAGAGACAAAATGGCTTCTGGTGTTTGGAGAAATTTCAGCCTTCATTATTTATACAAAATCTAGCTATAATATTCTATTAAAACACAAGAAATGCGTCCTATAATGGACTGGCATACAGTCCAGGATGTTGTGCCCTGTCTCACCTAGGATAAGCTTCAGGATAACCAATTGGCGGATAGATATAGAGAGATTGTTGAAGCGAGCATTTGAACATAATCGAAAAGTGAAGAGGAGTCAGCATTCAAGGATCAGTATTAAATTCCATGCACATGGATACATAGACACCACATTCACCTCTGACTGAAATGTCAGTGATGCCGCCATATTGGTCCAGGCGACATGCAATAAGGGAATATTGTACTCTGACTGAAATGTCAGTGGTGCCGCCATATTGGTCCAGGCGACATGCAATAAGGGAATATTGTACTCTGACTGAAATGTCAGTGGTGCCGCCATATTGGTCCAGGCGACATGCGTTAAGGTAATATTGTACTCTGACTGAAATGTCAGTGGTGCGGCCATATTGGTCCAGGCGACATGCAATAAGGGAATATTGTACTCTGACTGAAATGTCAGTGGTGCCGCCATATTGGTCCAGGCGACATGCAATAAGGGAATATTGTACTCTGACTGAAATGTCAGTGGTGCCGCCATATTGGTCCAGGCGACATGCGATAAGGTAATATTGTACTCTGACTGAAATGTCAGTGGTGCGGCCATATTGGTCCAGGCGACATGCAATAAGGGAATATTATACTCTGAGTGGAATTCAGTGAAAATATGTTAGTGGTGTGCTACACGGGGCTGCACAAATCAGTGCATGTTTTAGTTGAATATGTTCCTCTTTATGTTATTTTATTTTATGTTAATTAGGTCTACTGATTCTTTTTATTTCATTACAATCACAGGACTGGCAGGAACACTAAATTGTTTATTTGTGTCTCTTTAGTTTTACAGATTAATGCAAATAACATAAGAATATATTTATTTTTCTACTGTGCAGGTGTGCACACATGTCCAGGAGTTAATTATAATGCATTTTAAGCAAGCTTCTTATTTATTGTTCTGTACTATGTTATGCACTTTTTTTTATTATTATGTTTATTTGCATTGTGTCCCCTTTAAAACAATTATGTATCTATGGAAAGAACAAAAACGACATAAATGACATCATTTCAAGAGAGCTTTGTTGCTTTTATTAATTCCTTAGGAAAATCTTTTTTTCACCACGTAAACAATTAATTTTACAAAATATATACACAATCCTCTCTTTGAAGTGCCAAGTAGTATTCTCGACTATGAGTAACAAGTATATTTTTCAAACGTACATCGTAAGGCCTTGCATACACGATACATGCAATCGAAATCGGCTAAAAATAAGAACTTTATAATGGGTTTTATCCGAAAAAATAGCACCCCGTTTACCTGTACAGCACTTGTTCGGAGCAATATGGCGGACGCGTCTACGTTTCATGGCAACGGGCAAATGCTGCGTAACTTCCGGGCGTATAGCAGTTTCCTGAATCTGAATTGTGCGAATGTGTACGCGGATGTCAGTACAAAGTTTTACATTTTAAAATGCACAGACTGGAAAACGGGTTTTTGCAAAAAGCTGCTGCGGAGAAACTCGAAAAGTTTAATAAATTAAGAGGTAAAACACAGCCCTTCACTTTTCTCTTTTTTATTTGGCTAGTTAGATAAAAGGTGTGCTATTCACACAGATGTTAGTCGTGAATGACATTTAGGTGTAACTCATTTACGGCAATCTTGCAGGCTCTATTGCGATAAATATTTTATGTGGCCATTTCCTGAATGCACTTCAGAGAGATTTGTATTTGATATTTTTATAAAAGAACATGACACTCCGTTTTGTATTGAGTTCAGTTGTTGGTATACAACAGTTGTAACTTAAAAAGATAAACATAACTTATAGTCTATTCAAATAAACAAACAAACCCTTGCTGGCTTCGTCGAGATTGGAGTTGGCTGCTTATTCGCAGTGTAGTCGCCAGTTGTAGTTAACACTGCAGCATATCTTAATTGTCTCTGCGAGGAGATTCTGTTATATGGGTTACATTTTTACTGCTTCAGATTATCACGTCTAAAACAAGCGATAATAGAGTGGTCACATATCAGTATGATAGTGCAATGGTTAAAAACATAAGTAGATGTACTTTTTCCACAATAATTAAGGATAATTCCAGGGACAAAATAGAAAAAAAGAGCAGTTGCAATACATATTTAAACTCATAAAATGAACATTCGACGTAGCGTTCGTGTAGCGTCAGCATGTATTGTATTTGATGTCCGGGTATACTTCCGTACCCGTAGGCGCAATGGATTTTGGTAATTGCAGTCACCAAATTATTTTGATGCCCACTTCCGAGCTACATGTGTTGCGGGGTTTACAGGAAATTGCATTATTGCAGATAATTAACAAATTCAGGAGCAACAACAATACACTATACCTGACTAACCCAACTCCTTAACTAACCATAAAACAAAAGTGTGGAAAAACAATGGGAATGAAAACATTGTATTATAACACACAAAAGCTTTAGGGTCAAAAGGGATTTAATAGTTTTTGTGTTTATCAGCATGGTTAATTTATGAGGTACTGTTGTAAAATGTACTTATTTGAGAGTTCAATATTATGAATATTTTGTTATTCACTCGTTTTAAAGTTATAAGACAGTTTGTTTCATGTTCATATTTTTGGCTGTTTGAGTTTGACAGGTTGACATCATCATGTCCCTTAGTAAAACGCTGTTTAACTGAAACTACTGGTATCCGATAAATTTTTCGCCATATAATATTACAGCATCTGTTACTGGAGTCATCCCCTTAGATTTGTATCATGTTGAGGCAAAATTGTCATATCAATCAAGCCTTATTGGTCTTTTTCCTCTTTCGACAGAAAGCTGTGATGAAAACATTGTAAAATTGTCACTAATATACAGTGGTGGATGAATACAATGAAAATTGATGCTTGAAACAACAACTAGTAGCACAGATTTGCAATCTTTTTAAAAATAAAACGTTTTGAGAGATGGAAGTAGTGGAAAATCCCATTAGACCAAGGGCAAGTTGGCAGGGCAATGTGACTAATATGAAAAAAACAATAGATATTTTGTGAGTCACTAGCTTGGGTTGTTTTGCGCACTCATTACAGCTTGTATTACATGTGGAGCTGCTATTGCAGCGAAGTGTAAGTGTTGCTGTTGCAAGTGGAAGAAAAATTGTGGGGTATTTTAAGCATCCGGAACTCTTAATAAATACCAAACTTTGAGTTTATAAGCTAATTATTATCTAATTCATGTTTTTCATTCAAAATATTTAATGGAGGATTAAATTCCATTTTGAAAAAAAGCTGTATATTTTCCCAGATGGTTAAAGTCTTGTAAGAGTGAATAAGATATGAAGGTTGCTTGTGGGGTGAGTTGTTGGAACCTGTACTCTTCCTAAAAAAATATTGTGTAGTTGACTTGTATTCCATCTGTAGGCCATGAAGTACGAACAGGAGAATTTTGGGATATTGTTGTTATCACAGCCATTGATGAAGACCAGAAACTGGCATACGAAATGCAACTTTCCGAGAAACTCCGTAGAAGAGAACTTCCACTTGGTGTTCATTATCATGTGTTTGCTGATCCTCCTGGATATAAAATAGGTAGGTAGCTAATTCTGAATTAATCTCTAACTGTAAGTGCAGGCATTTAACTAGTCTGAGATTAATCAAATATTTTTATTGCTCTTCAGGCAATGGCGGTTCCACGCTATATGTCTTAGAAAACTTGGAAGATAAGTATGGGGAGAATCTGAGTAAGTTTAAGATAATGATTATACATGCAGGTATGTACAATTATTTATTTGTTTTGGATTTTTTTACTTTGCGAATGGAAGCAGGTTTGAAAAATGTTGTACCACGTCTACTCTGACCATTTACTTTTGCATCCCAGGAGGACTGAGTCAAAGACTTCCAAATGCCAGTACCCTAGGAAAAATCTTTACTGCCTTGCCACTTGGTGACCCAGTATACCAGATGCTTGAACTTAAGCTGTCAATGTACATAGACTTCCCCATTGACATGAAACCTGGGGTTTTGTTGACTTGTGCCGATGACATTGAACTTTACGACATCGCAAGCACAGAGAAGATAGTTTTTGATAAGCCTGGCTTTACTGCCTTGGCTCACCCTTCCCCCCTCTCCATCGGGACAACTCATGGGGTGTTTGTACTGGATCCCAGGGAAGAATCTGGAATTTCCCAGATGGAATACAGGTCCTGTTACCGTTTTCTCCATAAACCAAGCATTGAAGAAATGTACGAAAATGGCGCGGTGTGCAAGGGAACTGCTATGAATGTAACCAATTCTGAGTTTGTTTACACTGACAGCACATACTATATAGATTATGCAACGATGCAATGTCTGCTGCTTTTGCTCAAAGACATCAGGCCTATAATTTGTGAGATTGATGCCTATGGGGATTTCTTGCAGGCGTTGGGCCCTGGAGCCACATTAGCATATACCCACAACTCTAGCAATGTGACAACAGAAGAAAGCAATCTTTTAAAAGTCAGGCAAATGATATTTCAGAGGCTTCAAGGAAAGGCCCTTAATGTTATTGTTTTGAATCACTCTAAATTCTATCACATTGGCACTACTAGAGAATACCTTTTCCATTTGACACAAGATGATAACTTTAGGTCTGAACTTAATCTGGTTTCCAGTGCATTCAGCACATGCCCTAGTGTAATGCCAGACAATTGCATAATTCACAGTGTCCTTCATCCGAGCTGCATTATAGGTCCGGGGACAGTGATTGAGTACTCTAGGCTTGGTGCTAATGTGACAATAGGTAAAGGTGCAATCATCAGCGGGTGTGACGTCAGCAGTGATCTTCATGTACCTTCCGGTGTGTTCATGCATTCGCTGAGTGTGAATGTACATGGCACCACGAGCTTTGTGACATTTGCATTTGCAATAGAGGACAATATGAAACAGTGTGTGACCTCATTGACTGAAATCGATGAACTGCAGCTTTTCGGAAATAGTCTTGAGAAATGCCTTTATCACTGGAGCCTAAGGGTCGAAGACCTTAAATTTTCTGGTGACACGGGCAGGTTTGGTTTGTGGAATGCTAGCATTTTCCCACAATGCTCTGATCTGAGGCACTCATTCACATTGTCATTACAGATGATCTGTTCTCTGTATAGCAAGTCTACTTTTAGATTTCCCAAAGACATAAGACTGTTATCCATACAGGAGGTCTTAAAATACAAGAATTTGGCAGAAATGTTGAAGTTCAGACAGCATCTGTATGAAGAGATACAAGAAAATAAAAACATTCCCCTAAATATCTAGGATCAAAAGTTCGGTGTGAGTTGAATGTCTGCACAGTCATGCGTTAACAAGGGGGACATATTCGGAGAAACGCGATGTTACATGATTCTGTCATTGTGAGAGCATCGTAAAGAGTACTTATACACACCTATATGGTATAGCCTACTACAGACCTAGGCTATAGTAATCTTTTTTTTGTTTTTGGTAAAAAGAGTACAGTACACAAAATTTATAAACCAATAATATAGTTACTTTATCATTATCAAGTATTTTGTACTATGCATAATTGTATGTTCTGTACTTTTATACGACTGGCCCGTGAATGATGTATTGCACAATGATGTCACTAGGCGATTAGTGACCTAAAGATCTTTATGCAACACATGACTGTAATTGATTTAATTTCAGATCAGTTCGGTGTTTTAGAGATTTTTGAGTGTGACTACCATCATCAAATCTTTTTGTACAGGATTTAACCAAATTAGTGTGTTGATGGCATGGAACAGTTGGAACATTGCCAGTTATTATTGACATTATCAATTAGTTGTTGCAGCCCTTAATGTAGAAATGGGTAGGTAACTGGCTTCTCTAAATTGGCATATGTATTATTGTTTGTGTATGGCCATCATCACTATTGATGGGTGACCCTGCAACCCCGACCAGGACCGTTAGAAGATAGGGGGGTAGGTAAATGTTAAAATTTGCCCTTTTTTTCAACACAATACTACAAGGACTTTCACCATAAATTACCATATGTTTGCTGTATATATTAGTGCCAGTCTGATTTTTCATAGTTGTTTATGCTATTTAGAATACACTACTGAATTATTCAGTCTCTCATTCAAATGAAATGATATTGAATAAATTGCAATGAAATTGTAAATATAGTCATTCATGATTTACCTTTATAATATCATTTATACAGGCTTAATACAGGCCCTCGAAAATGTATTTTTGATATTGATTTAATTCATTTAAATCTTTACTACTAATAACTAATAACTCTTTTCTTCCTTATCAAATCATCATTTTCATTCATATGGTAATCAACTGAATTTTTCACAACTGGGATTAATGTGTAAAGATCACTCAAAGGAAAACGGACATGCTCAGTGTTTTTTATTTTTCAGTTGTAGCCAATATTTCCATTATCTGCTGACAATTCATTATGGCTTAAAATACTTTCTGTTTGAGTATGTCACTTTGCCAAACAAATAAGTAGCTGGACAAACATATATCTATTATTTGTAATCCCACAATGTCTGAAAACATTTGCAATGTGTGAATGTTTTTGCAAGGTATTATGTAATCATATTGTATTGGATGCCACTGAAGAGTGCATTCTTACAGCACTTTCTCAGAAAGATCTGGACTGTGATTGGTTCTGTTTTGGGTGAGTTTTCTCTATGACCCTTAGTGCCATAGTGTTCTATTTGTTTATTGCCATTCATGATTATTATTGTTGAAGTGTGTTTAGCTTAATCATTATGCTGTTTATAACTTGTGTTTTACCTTGGAGCTGGTTAAGGGCATTTTGTTCATCTGGGTAAGTTGGCCTGTTGCTCCCATAGAAAATGTAAGTTTTTAAGTTTTGATTGTTGCATGTCACAATACTGCCTTTTAAAACTGAATGACCAACAGTTGTGTGTTTGTGATATTGCCCCTGAGTCCTGCCTGTTGGTTAATAAAGCAAGAAAACCACTGTACCAGCCTTATCTGTCCTCCCATGTTATCCAGGCAACCAGAATGCTCAAGGAGTACATTACTTGAGACTCATACATATTTTTGCAGAATTTAGCAAATCTATATTGATTATTAAGGTATGAATTACATGCCCATGTGCTGTGATTCACTGAGAAAACACGATTCTCATCTTGTTTTAGCAGTGAGATGGGCCAGGAAATTTTGGAGACAAGGGAGTAGAAAACACAAAGACCATGAGATCGACCCACCCCCACTTGCTGAAATGTGTTGTCAGGGGTCTCCACCAACCTGCAATTTTTTTCCTTTTTGGATACAGTGGACCTTGTATTGTTGCTTTTGTTTTGATGGACTTCGGCACTCTGGAAAAATGCTTTGGGATCCCTGGTGTAGGCTGGTTTCCTTTCAGAGGCAAGATTTATGTAGAGAACAAGGGAAGATATTCAGAAGGGTGCTGGTAACTAAGGGGCTGCTGTCCGCAGTTCTGGGGAAGCACGTCTGTCTTCAAAGAGGCAGACGCAGATCCATCAGCACAGATAGCTGGGCAGCACTGTGCTGTTCCAGTTAGTGGTTCCTTGCCTTTACTTTTTAGGCCTTCACTGTTACACAAGAAAGATATCATGAAGGGAGCCTTCGGCCTGTCACTGACACAAGCAGCATAACCTTTGTCAACAGTATCATTCAGCTGCAATCCTAGATGCAAGAACGTAGGAACAGACCTACTGTCCAGCTCCATCACCAACCATGCTGATCCAGATCCTAGCCCTATGGAGTCTCGCCTTATCCAGATGATTATGTAATGCGTTAAGGCCATAGCCGCAGAGCAGGATCCTCTACTCATTTACTCCATACGCACATTTTCACAGGTCTGCATCCAAAGGAAGCCCACTTGCTATAAAATAAACCCTTCATAGCACAGTGGTTCCATCCTGCCACCAGGCACATGCTGTCAGCATGGTGCACGAGGGCCTCTGGAGCACCGTGAATAAGCAGCAGGGCGGAGGGGTATTTAAACATTGGTCAGAAACAGTCTCGCATACTTGTTAGCAGGATGATGGATTCCCTCACCCTCGAACAACTTACCACATGTCTCGTCAACTTTCAAAGAGTGCAATACAGTTCTACAACAGATACTTAATACTTTTATTTTGTAGATGGCACTTGGATGGTATTTCAAAAACCCATTTTGTTTCTCTTATTTCCATATGATCCTCTGTGAGAATAATGCTAGTTTTGTGGACAGAAAAAAGTCAATCGTTTTCTCCATCCATTAGATAGCCACTTATTCCGAGCAGCATTTTGGTGAGACTGGCATCTATCTCAGGAGGTGCCGGAACACCCTGGATGATATCCTGGCCCATTGCAGGGCGCACACACATACACTATATCCGTGGTACTCAACCCTACATAGGAACCACATTGACAAAAAAATACTTTTACAAGAGCCGCAATCCAAAAACATCCCTTTCCTCCCTGAAACTATTATGCATTTTAGAATAAGGATAATATATGGTTTTCAGGGATGCAACATCACAGAAAAGCATGATGTAATGTCTGTAATTTATTACCACTGCAACCACAAATTTCAATATTGCTGGCAGTGTTTCAACATTATCTTTATTAGATGATTTCCAAGTGCTCATCACAAAGTCCATAACAGCAACAGAAAACACATTGCTGTTTTTCACAGTCCATAACAGCATTACAGACATCATTGTTGATCATCACAGTCCATAACAGCATAACAGACAGCATTGCTGATCATCACAGCCCATAATAGAGAGCATTGCTGATCATCACAGCCCATATCGCAGAACTGTGACTGACAGCATTCATATGCATCACCATCACGTGCTGCATGCTGGGAAAGAATCAGTAATCACTGTGGATGCTGTGTTTGAGTTTATCCAATTTGTCAGAAAATCCTTTGACTTCATTGCACTTGGTGATGTGAGGCTCGCATGCAGCTGCTCAGCCATGGAAGCCCAGTCCATGAAGCTCCCACCGTTTTTGTCCTGGGGTTAAAGCCAGAGGAAATTTGAAACTGTAGTCAACAGAGCCAGAGCAGTTGGCCACTTTTATGCACTGTGCGGCTCCGCACTTGCCGCCCTCGCTCTGTTACTTTACATGGTCTGCCATGTGTTCCTAATGGCTGCAGCTAACTGCTCACTCCCAGTTAGGCCTACAGTGTGAGGTGTAGAGCTGGGTGGGGATTGGTGCCATTGGCTTTGCATGAGCTGAACTGTCAGTGCTGTCACTCTAACTTCACACTCCCTTGTGGATTGGAGTGCTGATGTTCAGGGACTCCCCATGTCTGCGTTCCCACCTGCCTCTCCCTCCTACTTATGCTGCTATAGCTATATCTGCTGGAGCTAAATATTGCACTCAGCTAACTGTTTGCCCTGTCTGTGGTCTCCTCTACTTTGGCTAATTGCAAATTTTATTTCCCCTACTCCTCCTGAGGTATGCTGTCCAGAGACGCCAAATTATCAAGATATTTTCTACCCCGCTGCCTGCAACACCTCCACTACCTGTGATGTCCTTCCATCCTGCTCGCCCTTCTGCCTGTGACGTTTCTCCTGAATGCCCTGCTGCTCTACCACTGTTTGTCCTGTCTTCCAAAGCAGCACCAGCACCTACTTGCCCCCAGCTTTGAGACTCAAATGTTAAAATTGGGACAGTTTGAATTAGAACTTTGCCATCTTGCCCATTTGACTTCCTCTGCTGGTCCTGGGAGGATGCCCACCCCCCCATTTCAGTCTGGTTCCTTCCAAGGTTTCTTCCTACTAGGGAGTTTTTCCTTGCCACTGTTGCCTCTGGCTTGCTCACTGGGGGCTTTGGGTGGGGATAAATGTAAAGTGATCTGAGATAATGTATTGTGACAATGTGCTATTCAAATAAATTGAATTGAATTGAAATTGAAAAGTGTCAAAACATTCCAGTTGAAATTTGGAGGTCTTATTCGTCTTGGACCAGGCGAATGTGACATGCATAGTACATGGCAGGCATGCCTCTGTAAGTAAACACTGAAATTAGCCTGGCTCAGTCTGGTTTTCTACCTGAAAAACAGCTGGAAACATGGCATTTTGAGCATTTCAGTATTCCTTACATGGGCATGCCTACTGTGTACTATGCATTTCACTCTTCATAGAAGCTAACTTCGTCTTCGTGAACTCAGGTTTGTACAGAACTGAAATTATGCTGGTATGAAATGTTGCTTCTTCAAAGCTTAATAAAAGTTTAATAAAGATCTGTGGATAATACTCCAGATATTGGCAGATAGTTGAAAAAAAAATGTTGCAGCCGACTTGATGTCTGTGAACGTCATGGTTACATTTAGTAATTATTTAACACACAAAGAACAGACGAAAATAGAAGTGAAAATAGAATTCAAATAAATATGCCTCAACTCATTCGGACAGAAAAACTACAATGCCCAACATTTTGTTCGACTTCCGGAATTTGCGAAACGTCACAGCTTTCAGTTTCTTGGTGAACGAAACATATCGCTTGGTAAGTTTCTTAATTTAATATTTGTGTAACTTTAATGAAATAATTATTTTGTAAAACCAGCATATTTTGAATGACTGAAAACTGGGATGTAGAGCGCGTTTTTGGTCGGATTTAACTGTTAGCTTTTTATAACAGGAAGCTCGTCAATTTGTGCATTTTATTCGCACATCAAATAAGCTCCGTGGTACAGGGGAGTTACTGTGTCTGGTACCTCTGATGTTTATTAATATTTTACAGTATGCGCTATGAAATTATGGATTTTCGGATGAATTCACTAACGGGGCTGCCGCATCTGGCGTCATACTCATGTTTTCAGACTCTCACGCTACTGAGTTTCTCAATGAGGCTGACTTAAGGACTGACATGGTCCTTAATTCTGAAATATGGAATTTGTTCCGTTTGAATGACTCTGTTGTTGAGTTACTCCTGTGTTTTGTATCATTGTCGTGTTACATGGCGAAGTTTCTCTGCCACTTTTTCGGTCACAGATGGACGTCCTGACCTTCTACTGTGGCGTTTTATATATATAACTTGGAATTCGCTTGTCTCTTAAATGACAGGAGAGACTATACTCACTGCAGAACATGGAACTGTCCAGTGATGATGCAGAAAGGCCACATTTGGAGGAGAAAGAAATTCAGGTAAAGAACTATAGAACTGATATGCTTCAATGAAAGGACCCAGATTATCAGTGTTGTGTGTGTATTTGGAAAATAACTATATATATGCTCTGTCACAAATTATATAATATGTACAAAATCTAGTGTGCTTAATAAAAGAATGTATTTAGATTTCTCTGTGTTTTTTATTTTGTAACGCATAGTTCATATTAGTTGTCGTTCCGTAGACAGAACTATGGACAGCAGAAAATGCAGCAAACACTGAACCAGATTGGGAGTCCCAGATGGTAAGATGCATGTGCTTTTGAATTGCAACAGTATTTTTACATGGTCCAGTTGGGACATAAAATATTTTAATTACAAGCCGCTTGTCATTTTGGATGGTGTTCATGCTGTGATGGAAATCACATGTGAGGTGAGACTCAGTAAGCCTTTAAAAACCGTCATTTTACTGACATTCTCAACATTAACTTGTTCTTTGAATGGCAATGGCATATCAGTCCTAATCAGATATTAAATGTTCGCTCGTTTGCTGTACAGTTAATTTAATGCAGTATTACATAGTTTTTAATGTTTACTGGTGATCTGACTTTTTGGGTTGCAAATATCAGTTGTGATAATTGTCTAATTTTATCAATATATTTCATTAGTCTTAAAGGCTTCCCAAAAACAATGAAGAAATCAATTATAATTTCTACATACTACAAGTAGTTTTTAATAGTGTATGATACTGAAGGAATTTCTGTAGGATTTGCTTACTGAAGTATGGTTTGTGATGGATGGTGACACCAAGTTTTTGTAGATCACCCCACAGTTTCCCAATGGGACTGACCTCAGGACTCTGACGTGGTCATTCTGAAATATGGAATATGTTCCGTTTGAATGACTCTGTTGTTGAGTTACTCCTGTGTTTTGTATTATTGTCGTGTTACATGGCCAAGTCTCTCTGCCACTTTTTCGGTCACAGGTGGACGTCCTGACCTTCTACTGTGGTGTTTTATGATATAACTTGGAATTCGCTTGTCTCTTAAATGACAGGAGAGACTATACTCACTGCAGAACATGGAACTGTCCAGTGATGATGCAGAAAAGCTACATTTGGAGGAGAAAGAAATTCAGGTAAAGAACTATAGAACTGATATGCTTCAATGAAAGGACCCAGATTATCAGTGTTGTGTGTGTATTTGGAAAATAACTATATATATGCTCTGTCACAAATTATATAATATGTACAAAATATAGTGTGCTTAATAAAAGAATGTATTTAGATTTCTCTGTGTTTTTTTATTTTGTAACGCATAGTTCATATTAGTTGTCGTTCCATAGACAGAACTATGGACAGCAGAAAATGCAGCAAACACTGAACCAGATTGGGAGTCCCAGATGGTAAGATGCATGTGCTTTTGAATTGCAACAGTATTTTTACATGGTCCAGTTGGGACATAAAATATTTTAATTACAAGCCGCTTGTCATTTTGGATGGTGTTCATGCTGTGATGGAAATCACATGTGAGGTGAGAATCAGCAAGCCTTTAAAAACCGTCATTTTAAAGTGAACTTCAAGGGCACTGGCATATCAGTCCTAATCAGATATTAAGTCTTTGCTTGTTTTGCTGTACAGTTAATTAAATGCAGTATTACATTGTTTCTAATGTTTACTGATGATCTCACTTTTTGGCTTTGTGCATGATGGTTTATCATTGTCTCTTTACACCTTCAGAGCTGTGTGGCTGATTCCTGCTCTTGAATCTATATGTTTGCAGTTATTGGGCACTTTGGTTTATCCCTGCAGCATGCGGATAGGTCAGCTGGGTGTCTCTAAATTGCCCATAGCTGCGGCGGATGCCAGTCCATAATTAGCAATAACGAAAAACTACACTCCCGAGATGTTTGCCACCATTTTCTTGTCACTGATTGCTGCTGCAGTGAACAGCTGGGGGAAATAGCTGGAAACTGGGACATTGATTTACACAGGCTTCTTATTCACAAAGAGTAAATAATGAAAAGATTTAAATATTGCATGGTTTGAAATTCAGAATAACATGTCTGGGTGTTGAGCATTTTTTTTTAAATAACTTCTGGCTATTTGTTGTTGCTGAGACCATTAAAAGCTAAATGTTTTGCAATTTTGGGTTTGGGCTGTTTTTTTTTTGCCCAGGAGTGTATATGGTAGGAAATAACTGCTTTGGATACAGCTGCAGACTCGAACAAGAGACGGGAAAAGGGAAAAAAACAGTAGTGAAGTAACTTCTGTGTTACCTGACATTTTGACAAATCCTGTATCATTACCGTAAGTTACAATTTGCTTTATGTTTGAAAATCCCAGTTGCTAACACTGGGAGAAGATGTTAAAATAGTTGTCTAGATGTCTTTGTTTATCTCTGTGTGGTAATACAGAGTTCCTTGGAGAACTCCAGTGCACAGCTGACCCTGCAGTATGAGGAGCTGCAGAAAAAGCAGGAGGAGGACCGGGATCAAGATGGAAAACAGATTCAGCTTCTGGAGCAGAAGAGGGATGATGCCATTCGACAGCATAAGGTCAGTCTTCAGAGCTGCAGTTGGAGTCACTTTAGCAATTGAAGTCTTGGTGAAGGTTGAATAATTGTGCAATTGTACACAGATGTGGAGACTTAAGGTCCTGGCAGTAAAAATCCAACCCATGATTTGGTATATTTACCAAAATACATTTCATCGAATTTTATAAAATTTTATTAAAAATGCAGGGGGTCTCTTTAATTAATATCACATGAAGTGTTGCCATGCAAATGTTACTTGATAATTAGCTGGTTTTATCAATATATACCATTATTCTTAAAAACAGAAGAAATTGATTATAATTTCTAAATATTACAATTGTGTTTTTCATTTTGTATGTTACTTAACTGATTTCTATAGGATCTGCCTGCTGAAGTATGGTTTGTGATGCATGGTGGCCCCCAGTTTTTCTAAATGTAACTAAATTGGGACAGGCCTTGTTAGAAAAGATGGAGTCCCTGCGAGTAAAGCTTCAGCTCAACTGTTACAAGACGACTCGCAAGAACTTTGCTGTGAAAAAGGTGGAGCTGGCTGGAGAGCGGGATCGATTGAAGGAGGAAACCAGCAGGTTTGGGGGCTTTAGGAGGAGGGGTGACGAAGGGTTAGGGTAGGTGTGTGGTAATGGGGAAAGAAAATGGCCGAATTTGAAAAAAGCGAGCATACAGTCGTCAGAGTAGTGTCATCATGCGTTAAGTGAGTGTACATATTATATTTTGAGGCTGTTTGAATGATGTGGGATTAAAGTAACTGTTTATGTGTCACGCTAAAGCAAGTTTGTCTGCCCTGGTAGACTTGGAAAGGAACTGGAGGAGGTGGACAGAAATCTAAGATCGCTAATAGAAGAACAAGGGGAAGAAAAGTAAGACTAGAACATGTCTTATGTGTTATAGTGTGTCAACAATGACAATCACTTTCACTTTGACTTTAATCAGAAATTCTATATAAATAACTAGGTATAGTTATTTAGAAATAGAAATTACCAAGCTATTAAGTTATTCATAAAGTAAACAGAACATTATGGATGCTTACCTAATATTACATTGTGCCCCCCATTTCCCCTTGGAACAGTATCAGTTTTTTTTGGTGCAGGATGTCAGAAAGATTCATTTGCAATGCAGCTATATTCTTGCTTTAATGCTTCCCATAGTTGAGTTGAGGTCGCTTGTGGTAAATAGCTATTCTGAATAGCCTTTCTGAATAGCCTTTCTGAATAGCCTTTTCCAACTCATCCTGTAAATATTCAAAAACTGCCTCTGAATTAAAATGAATTCATCTTCATGTTTGCTGAATATGTAGAATGTTTTTGAAACTTTGAGATAGAATTGTACTGTTAATATATTAGCTAACATGTTCTTATAGTCTGTTTAATTACTGTGATATCTTTTTACTTCATATGCAGAAAACACGATGCAGTTTTCGCTTTATATTTTTATCAGCAGTAGCTAGTGTGCATTGCGTATGTGGTAACAGAGAGGACTTTGACAGCACAGAACCTTTGGAGGCTATGAATAGTAAATAGTTGTAATTCAGAGCACTGATGCCAGTATTGTTAGGAGATGGAGATGCTTCTTTGTCACTGAGTTAGCAATAAATGACTCAGAAATTCTGAAAATCATCTTTTGTCCAGTTCATCTTACAGTTCGTAAAAACTGGACAGTTCTGATTACCTGGTCATTTGAGACAGAATTAAAAATTCTCAAGGATCCATTGCCAATCATCATTCGATCATATTTAACAGCACCTGACATGTTTGCTCTTTCTTGCAATGCCTTATCATAGTCATTTCTAAACACATTGTTGTACTTGATATCAGGGCTTCACCTTTAGTTAAATGCAGAGCTGTGTTCTCTCTGCATGCAGACTGCAGCAGTTATCTGCAGCTGGTGTTTTTTTTTCTATTTGTGGGGGGGGAGAGTATTCAGGAACACCTTGGGAAGGACCTAGTCCTTACTTATGCTGATACACACTGAAATGCTTTTATCGCTCAGTATATATCAGAATGAGAACTCTTATTAACCCGGTGGACCTACATACAACCTGGGTCCAAGTCTCCGCTTACATAAGTGTGGAGTTTGCGTGTTCTTCCCGTGTCATTGTGGGTTACTTCCCGGTATTCCTGTTTCCTCCAGAGTCCAAAAACATGCTGAGGCTGATTGGAGTCACCACATTGCCCATATATGTATGTGTGTGTGTGTGTGTGTGTGTGTGTGTGTGTGTGTGTGTGTGTGTGTGTGTATGTGTGAGTGAGTGAATGGTGTGTGAGTGTGTCCTGTGATGGGTTGGTGCCCCATCCTGGGTTGTTTCCTACCTTGTGCCATAGGTTCCAGACCCCCCATGACTCTGAATAGGATGGCTGGTTTCAGAAAATGGATGGATGGACATGCATACATACTGCACAGTACATAACTACATAAAAGGCCAAAACAAACAATACATAGAAATAGGTAGTATTGCAGATGTGTCCGGAGTGATTTACTGCCTGTACGTGGAATCGATACAAGTGATTAATAAGACAATAAATTTGTATGTATAACAATAGTCCAATCTTACTCCCTTAACGATTAAATGGGCCTGTCAAATGGAAGTATGGAATGTGCCCCGATATTTTATATTATGTGTTAATTAATGCATTCCATGCATGTTCAGGTGTGTATAGAACCACATTACTTCATTGTGACCATTGTTGTCTGATCCTGAACAGAAAGACAGTGCAGCGTGAGTTACAGGATCTGCAAGAAACGATGAATAGAATTACAAAGGAATATGAAAAAGATCGAAAAATTGCTCAGAGAGATGAGGTAAGGACTCTCTCTCTCTGCATCACAAGCTCATTGTGTTGAAGGCATGCTGTTTGTTGAAAGTATTTTTTTGTTTTACATTTAATTATCAATTACTAAGTCAATAGTCGACACATTCACATTCTGGGGGGTTAGGGGCACAGGCCCTGTGCGATCTGGAAGAAACATGTAAAATGTTTCGGGAGTGAAGCAAAAGGAGATGAGGAGCATGAGATATCACGTGAGAGGCTGACGTAAACGTTTGGCGTCCTCTGAACCAGCTCGCTACATATTTGATGCATTTATGAATCACCAAACGTTTTGTTTGTGATCGGCTGGCCTTCATTCACCGTCTGCATTTTTCAGAAAACAACCTTAATGGACAAAGTTGCAATGCAGAAGGGTTGACTGTGATTATTTGTGTTGGTGAAGCTTAAAAGTTGTGTTTTTGGCTATTTGCGGATAAATTGCTTCTGTGTAGGAAACCAGCCTGAATATGCAGAAAGAGTTGCTCACATCCCAGGTGAAAGACTGGCTGTCTGATGCTGAGCAATATCTCAGCGCAATCCGGTAGGGGAACTGCCTTTTTTTTTTACGTGGACTAATATATGAAAAGCAAATAAATAAGGCTGGATTTACTCCTGTCTTGGGTGTCACCTGCCTCATGCTCTGTGATTCCTGCACTAGGCTTATGCTGTCCCTTTGTCCGGTCCTTTCACATGACCCGACCTGTCTGTCAGTCTGAATGGGTGATTGTATGAACACTATGCGTAGTACGAATGAATACATTCCAGGTGTATAAATGCGTGAGCTAATGTTTTACTCCATTTACGACCATTTGAATGAATTCTTTTACTTATTTCACCTTTGGTGTTCATAGGTCAGATGTATCCCAAGAAAGCATGCAGCAAAGGCAAGGATGGGAAAGCACCATAGAGGCTGTCCGTGACAGCTTAGATACCTTGCAGGTAATGTTTAGATACATGGAGTGACTTTGCGTAGTCATTGTATCCGTGTGCTACTGAGCTCTTTGCCCTTTGTGTTTCTGCTTATACAGCATCGGTTCACTGAGTATCTACACTTGGTCCAGCGAGGCCAGCATCTGGACAGCCTGCCCCCAATCACTGCTCCCTCCCTGCCTCCCGTTCCCCCTGTAAGTGACATTTCTCTGCACTTTGCTCTAAAGCAATTCCCTGCATAGGTTTTATCATCAGTTTTCAGGATACTTCAATGGAAGAGTCAATCTATAGTTAAATTAAGTGATATTTTTTTCAGGAATATGTCATTGTCATTGCTTCGCATTTCTTATGGCTTTTGAAATTACCCACGACAATCTTAATTATGAATGTATAAATATTATTAATCTATTTATAAATGTCCTTTCTCGCAGATTGACTTAATTACTGGACCAAGGGCATCTCGCCAACCAACACATACGCCGTCCCACAGTCAATCACTTCCTGCCCACCCCCCCCCAGCTGCCGCCCCATCTGATCACACGCGGCCGAGCCCCCAGCTTGGAAGCTTGGCCTATCAGCCCGTGCCCTCCTCAAGCTCGCACGCCACACCGTTAAGCAAGACTAACTCTGTTTCCAAAACCGCGTCGTCCCCCAAGCACGTTCGCACGGCACCACCCACATCAGCAGCGGCTCCCACATCAGCAGCGGCCCCCACAGACAGCGCCCAGCCTGTAGCTAAGCTGGAAAAGCTCCTGGAAAACCTGGGAGCCCAGTTCTCTCAATGCAGCAGGTGCTGCTCATATTTTTAAAGACTTGTGTTCTGCTCTTTATCAGTAAATGTCAATGTTTGTGTTGTCCTCAAATATTTTATTTATGCTTTTAAGCATCAGGTTTTTAAAAATACTTAGAATTTTAGTATTTTGTATGTTTGAGTATGTCTTTTTTTACTGCATTCTGAACAGTGACCTAACCCTTGTTTCTCACCCTCTGTCAGGGGGCAGCTGATGTCCGTGCTGCAGGACATTAAGACTTCTCGGGGCACACTGGCAGGGCTCTCGGTTGAAGAGCTGAACCAACTCGTGGCGCAGAGATTAATGCAAAGTGATAAACCGGTGAGAGACAGAGAACTACACGTTTGACGCATCTGTGTTTGCTTTCAGACATCATCCACGTACGATTATACACTATGCCTGTATTCACAAGGCTTCTTATAGCATTCTACTCCAAGGTGGTTCTTTTTCACTTTTTATCAGCCTGTGATTCTAATCAGGCCATCACAATGAATGCAAATTTTCCACATATTCTTTGCAGGGGCCAGCTGCATTCATCCAACTGAGGCCAACACGGGTACAGTGTAACACACGTGTTCTTACTGTCTGACTTTTGAGGCAGTGCCATGATATGAGATGTTGTACTTGCCCAAGTAAAGAGCAAGATGGTTGGTTTACATTGAGGAATTTCGATGTATTTCGCCGAAATTTTGAAGGAGTTCTTTCCCATTTAATGTTTATAGACTGCGTCTCCAGTTGGACCCAAGCTTTGTTTGATGTGCCAAAACCAAGTAGATGCTGGAACTCAGCACCTTATGAGCTGCTCTCACATCGTACACAAGGAGGTGAGCATTACTGTTGCCGTCATTTCTGGTCTACAGCAGAGGTCACGTAAGAACAGTGCTTATACTCCTGAGTTCACATGCACCTTTAACGCTGTTCTCATGTTTATTCATTATGAGATTCTGAGCTGAATCGAGCTGAATAATGTCTGACTTCTAGGTTATGTAGAGTTTGCATGTGCTTACGAATGCTTTGGTTTAATGGCAAAGTCCGAAACCTACTGAGAGGACAGGCAAGGTGGCTAGTTGGGTTGCACTGTGCCATCGCAATGCTGTGTGGCTTAGGACTCTTTGCCTGTTTGGAATGTTGCCATTTCGAATCACAATCACGCTGTAATATAAGTACATAGAACTAAATAAAAATTATTTGCTGTTTAATTTCAGTGTATCAGTGTTTGGCTGCAGTCCAGCAGGAACAATGTCTGCCCCTTCTGTCCATCAAAATGACCAAAGTACAAGATCCCGATGGAGGAATTAGAGAAGATGGCGATATCTAAACTCTTTCTTCATTTCAGCTTATACTCAGATAATCTTATTGTTTTGTAAAACTAAAAACAATGGAAATCTACTTACCGTCAACACCTTGTTGGTATAGTTTTGTATGGGTTAAAGATTAATGCAAGAAGAATGACCCCTGTTTGAGATGGAGGTATCTATAATTTTTCACCTTTATTTATAAATTCTGCAGAAGTAGAGTAAGAACTTAATGCCAAAAGTCATATAACAACTAAATACTTCAAATCCCTCTGCAGTTTACAAATATATACTTTAAAAGGATAGTTGGCATGTCCTAACTCTACTGAATCTACAGTTATTCAAACAGTAAGCATTATTATTATTATTAATAACAATAATAATAATAAGTTACTAATTGGTGATGTGGATGGCATACTGGAAAATGGGTAGATATTATTGTGGGGAGGTCTTAATGTATGTACACCATTTAAATATTTGATTGCTGAGGCAAAGGGAAATTGTGATTCTTTTGTATTTGCTTTATTGCCTGTGAAATAAAGCAGACAGACAGCCACGTCCTGACCTGCACTGCCGCTTAATGTGCTGAATGTGTTCTGTCTGTAAATGTATACTTACACTATATTGGCAAAAGTTTTGGGATACCTGCCTTTACACACGCATGAACTTTAATGACATCCATCCATCCATTTTCCAAACCGCTTATCCTACTGGGTTGCGGGGGTTCCGGAGCCTATCCCGGAAGCTATGGGCACGAGGCAGGGAACAACCCAGGATGGGGGGGCCAGCCCATGGCAGGGCACACTCACACACCATTCACTCACACATGCACACCTACGGGCAATTTAGCAACTCCAATTAGCCTCAGCATGTTTTTGGACTGTGGGGGGAAACCGGAGTACCCGGAGGAAACCCCACGACGACATGGGGAGAACATGCAAACTCCACACACCTGTGATCCAGGCGGAGACTTTAATGACATCCCATTCTTAATTCATAGGCTTTAATATGGAGTTGACCCATCCTTTGCAGTTCTAACAGTTCTTCAACTCTTCTGGGAAGGCTGTCCACAAGGTTTAGGAGTGTGTTTATGGGAATTTTTCATCATTCTTCCAGAAGAACATTTGTGAGGTCAGACACTGATGTTGGACGCGAAGGCTTGGCTCACAGTCTCTGCTCTAATCCATCCCAAAGGTGTTCTGTCAGGTCGAGGTCTGGGCTCTGTGCAGGCCAGTCAAGTTCCTCCACACCAGACTCTTTCATCCATGTCCTTATGGACCTTGCTTTGGGCACTGGTGCGCAGTCATATTGGAACAGGAAGGGGCCATCCTTAAACTGTTCCTACAAAGTTGGAAGCATGAAATTGTCAAATGCTGCAGCACTAAGAGTTCCTTTCACTGGAACTAAGGGGCCAAGCCCAACCCCTGAAAAACAACCCCACACCATAATCCCCAAAACTTCACCAAACTTCACACTTGGCACAATGCAGCCAAGCAAGGACCCTTTTGGTAACCGGTAAACCCAGACTCGTCCATTGGATTGCGTGATTCCTCACTCCAGAGAATGTCTCCAAGAGTCCATTTGCATCATCCGTCGCTTGGCATTGCATTTGGTGATGTAAAGCTCGGGTACAGCTGCTCCGTGATGGAAACGCATTCCATGAAGTTCTCTATTCACTGTTCTTGAGCTAATCTGAAGGCCACATGAAATTTAGAGGTTTGTAGCTGTTGACTCTTCAGACAGGTGGCAACTTCTGCACAATGTGCGCCTCAGCATGCGTTGTCCTCACTGTAATTTTACATGGCCTACAACTTTGTGGCTAAGTTGCTGTTGTTTCCAATTGCCTCCACTAACAATTGGCCGTGGAATATTTAGTAGCGAGGAAATTTCATGAATGGACTTATTGCACAGGCGGCATCCTATCATGGTACCACGCTTGTATTCACTGATCTCCTGAGAGTGACCCATTCTTTCACAAATGTTTGTAGAAGCAGTGTGCATGCCTAGGTGCTTGATTTTATACACCTGTGGTATTGGAACACCTGAATTCAGTTATTTGTAGGGGTGTCCCAATACTTTTGGCAATTTAGTGTGTTATTTAAACATTCTTCTAAAATCAAAATAAAGTTGTTAGTCTGCTATATTTATTATTTAGGTTTTTGTGCAGAAGGAATAGTGGCTTGTCCTAATGACAGAGAAGTAGTAGATGTACATTCCTTAAATTAACTGGCTATTCAAATACAGATGAAACCTATGATCCTCAGTTATTTTCACTGTCTACTTCAATTAGTATAGATTAAACATGCTAAAGAGAAACCTTTAAGTTCTGGCAGTGGTGGCCTAAAGGTAATGCACATTTGTAACCAAATGATTGCTGTATTGAATCCCTGACCAACAAAGTACCACTGGGGTACTTTGAGCAAGGTACTGCCCCAAGCACTGCTCCCCAGGTGCAGAATTAGCTGTCTCCTGCTATGTCATGATGTGTAAATGCAGAGGACATATTTCTTGTTGTGCACCCTGTGCTATGGTGTGTATCAACTATTCACTTTCCCTTTAAGGGCTGAGACACCAGAGACGTATTTATGGTAGAAGTTGGGGGGGGGAGATTCAAGTAGCTTTGAATGAAACTGGAAGACTTTTGGACTTTTTTAACAGCCAACAGCAGTCCAGTAATCAAAAATGGCTCATTGATGTTAGGATGTGTATGTCATAGAAATCAATAGACAACCCTATGCTGTAGTTGATTCTGTAAAATTTAAAGCATTCCCAGTCCAACTAACAGATGTATACGAAATATAATGCCGACTCCGCAATAGGCTGGGGGGAGACAGAGCACATGTACATTTTTGTTCCAGTCCACCACCTGCATGCCTGAGTTAGGTAATCAAGGAATGATAAATGGCACAAAGTTCAAGGGTATATTGTATATATTGGAAACTTGATTCAGTTTGCAAAAACAAACTTAGGCTTGGTAGGAAATTCATGTTTCAGCAGGACAGTGCTAACAAACAGTGGGCCACAGCGGCTGAGTCGCGACGGCGAGTGTTGTCGAGTGAGAATGATAAAACACACAAAAGACAATGGAAGCATGTTGTACGGCCGCCATGAAACACTGCTAATCAGCATAAATGTGATGGATGTTTGATTCCTCTCTGCTGCCCTTGCAGCACATCCAATAAATAATAGTGCATCTCAGAATCTGAGGAAAATTACATCCTCCAAAACACAAAAAATTTAAACCTTCCACCTGCACAAATTTAGATAATATATCCAACGACATCAGAATCATTCTGAAATATACTTTGCCTTATGAACTATAACATAACACGACGAAATAAAAGAAATTCAATTATTTAAAAAGAGTAATCAGCGATCGCAAGGTTTTCTTTTATTTTTCTTCTAGTATATGAAATAGCAAACCAAATACCATAAGGCTTCCTTCGGTCAGCTGGCTGGTGTGAGATTTTCAGTTATAGACAAGTCTACATATACATTTACATGCATGTAAGAGTTTTATTACCTTGTAAATAGCCTGTAGGTCTTGCAAACTACCTTAATGCTTTTGATGTAGGTAATTTTAGGTTTGTGATGGGATAATAGATTTGCCGTAGGATTTCTTGTATGAGTGTGAGAATCTGAAAGCGTGAGTGTCAGGTCAGATGCGCAAGAGCTGGCAGGCCTGATTTCATGAAATATGTTACGCATTAAGGAGCAGACCCCTCTGAGGATCATGAACTTTCGGAAAGATGAAAGGTGGAGGTCACATGCAGAGTCATTCGAATGGCAGGCATGGTTGGGAATCGGACGGATCAGACTTCGGAAATGGATGCTGGTTTGGAACCTTTCTGGTCTAAGCTAGTGGAGGATAGAGTTGAACTTACTTGGAGAACATACAAACTCCACACACATGTGACCCAGGCGGAGACTCGAACCCGGGTCCTAGAGGTGTGAGGCAACAGTGCTAACCACTGCACCACCATGCTGATCCCTTATCACTTTCAATGAACAAAAAAATAAGATACTTGGACAAAATTTTTGGGAGCCGTAATCTATATTTTGTACCCCATTTGTGGCAATAACTGCAATCAAATTCTTTCTGGAGATCTGAATGAGAATCATACACTTCACAACAGATAATTTGGCCCACTCCTCTCCTCCCAGTTACAGAAAGAGTTTCATTTTCTTCCAGAAATATCCAGTTAGATTCAGATCAGAACCCACAGCAGGCCACTTCAGAACAGTCCAATGTTTTCTTTTCAGTTATTCTTGGGTGCTCTTAGTTCTACATTAGGACCTGCAACTGATACAGATTTCTAACACCGGGTAGTATGTTTCACTCCAGGATGCCTGGATGAGCTTCTCATTTCATTGTGCACTGAACAGATTCAAGGCACCTGGTGCCAGAAGTAGCACAGCAGCCTCATAATATTACTGAGCCTCCTCCATGTTTCACAGCAGGGATGTTGTTCTTTTCCTTGATAACATCTTTATGTCTTTTGTGAATAGAGCTGCTGTGACTTACCAAGAAGCTCTCGTTTTCTTTCCATCTGTCTAAAGGACATTCTCCCAGAAGGCCTGTGGCTCGACAAAATTTTAGAGGTGTAGTAAACTATAGCCAGGCTTTTTTGTGTCCATCTTTTGCAATCGGGGTCATTCTGGGATTTCTATCATGGAGCCTACTTTAATCCTGGAGGTCAGCCTGGATCTGGTCTGACGTTTTCCACGCTTCATTCTCCACCATTCAAACTATCCTTCTGTTTAATCTGGGGTCAATTTTCCTCTTACAGACACATCCAGGGAGATTTGCCTTTGCTGTGGTGACCAGAACATGAAGCTCTTTGGCGATAGTCTTGCCATGAACAACTGATTCGCTTTCTACGCAGCTAATCTACTGAAAGAGGATCCATGCAAAAGAACAGCTACTGTACCTTTGCCTAATAACTTAATTTACACTTGACGTGAACAAATATGCTGCAACATCTGGACTCAATCACATATGCTGTAATCCAGGTTTTGTCTGTATGTTTCTGCATCTGACACCAGTATCCGCAACCTCACTGCTCAGATGTAATAAAACTCGCTCCATTTGTCTGTCAATAACTTTCTGATTTCATAAGGTGCAGTACATGAGACTGTATTCAGTTGTCTTGCTGATAGCAGTAGTACAGCACAAGGTTGCATGCTCTCCTACTCACTGCATCTTCTGTTCTGCTTCTTGTGCCTTGCATCGTGTCCTTTTTCTTATCTCTTCCTTTAATGAGTGACATATTGATTGTGCGTTTTTATTACTTTTATTACTAATCTTTCCCCTTACCTCCCTATGTCTCCTCTGGTCTACATAATTAAAAAAAATCTAACGGTGCTTGTCAGAAGAACAGCCAATGTCATGATATCAAAGGAATTGTCTGCAGACCTCTGACACAGGATGGTGTCAAGGCACAGAGATGGGAAAGGGAATCAATGAAATGGAAGAAGCTCAGAACCACAGAGTCTTCCTCGAGTTCGTTGCCTAACCAAACAGAGCAAACGAGGGAGAAGGGGGATTTCATCAAACAGTGCTTTTTGATAGAGTGGGCTGAAGGAGCCTCGCTTCAGCAAAAGGCCAAGTGGGTGGCACAGTGGGCTAAGCCTCTGTATCTGTGATTGGAAGGTTGTTGGTTTAAGCCCGATCTCTGTAGAACAACTATATCTGTGGACTCTTGAGTAAGGTCCTTGAGCCCCACCTCCACGGGTGGCAGTCCTTCCTTGCCAAACTTGCTCTCGCTTGAGGAGGGTGAAAAGAGAATTTTCCAATGAGGGATCAATTAGATGTCGTTATTATGAATAGTTAAAAGCTGTAAGGAAACATATTGTATGGTGTAAGGAAAGCAGGATTTAATTCTTTGACTTGAATGGCAATCATAAAGCATAATACCATTCCTGCACAGAAGTGCAATGGTGATGGTGGTAATGGGTTCATGCACTGAGCCTCTGTTTGGAAGGTCAATGGTTAAAATCCCAGGGTTGACACCATTGGGCCCTTGAGTAAGGTCCTTAAGCCCCAGTTGCTCCTGGGGCTGTCTGACCCTGATTTATTTATCTATTTATTTATTTTTTATTTTTTTTAAAAAAAGGGCTGTCGCTTTCAATAAAAGCATCTGTTAAATAAATTAAATGTAAATGAATTGCAACTTCCTGTGGAGTTTCCCAGCAGCTGCGATTGGTAAGCTTGTAAAAATCAGGGCAAAGATAAATGAGTCAAGTGAAATCCTTAAGGAAAACTCATTGAGAGCTCAGGACATAGGCTGGAACACAGATTCACCTTCCAACGTGACGATGACCTGACGTAAGGCAGCACAGCACAGAACTGGCTTCGGGGCAAGTTTGTGTATGTCCTTGAATGGTCCAGCCGGAACCTGTACGTAAACCCAGTTGAATGTCTCTGGAAAAACCAGAAAATAATGGCACTTTGACGCTCCCCGTCCAACCAGAACAAAGGGTTTTGCGGAATAGATCCCCAGATTCTGGTGTGTTTGGGGGTTCTTCATGTGCTACACATGCCAAGTGTTTTCAATCAGATGACTGAGGCAGGTTGTGATCGTTTTCTGAGGTAGCAGATCCTGATTCTTATTGAGCAGTGAGCAGTGATGCTCTTTGAGTACAAGGCCCAGAGCTTCATTTTGGACTCTAACTTCTGGATTTGAGGGGCTGGGATTAGTTTCCTTGTGCTTTGTTCTCAGAAGCTGATCAAGGCTGGCTTTAGGGTTCTAAGTGCAGGAGTTTGGTTCCAGCAGTGGTGGGCAGGGTTCCGCTAACCTGCTAACCCTTAATTAGCAAGGCTAACTTTTTCGTTGGTGGATTAGGATTTCTGCTAACTTTGAAAACTGTTAGTGGACCAATTAGCTTCTGCTCAGTTTAGTTCTGCTAACTGTAAATCTGCTAAAATTTTGTTCGTGGGTAAATGAAGTTTAACGTGTATAAATCCTAAAATCACACATTTTTGTTCCAGTTTGCTGTGAGTCTAATGTCTATCTGGCATCCTGTTCGGTGACTGCTTGTAAACACAAGATGTGATTGGCCGATATTTAAGGTAATCTGAGATAAATGTAAACGAGTAAAGATAAAGTTCATTTAAACTGGGATACCCTGAACTAAGCAGAGGAATGGGACCAGTGTCATGAAGTTGGATTTCTTTGCTTAGTTGCATAAGTTGTCCACATAGATTTTTCAAATGGATCTGGGTAAATGGCTTGGCTTGTTTCTGTGTTCAAGATCTTGATTTGAGTTCTGTTTGAGTTTGAGTTCTGCAGCTGGTATTTTGGGCAACTGGCATCTTATTTTAGGTTTGTTGGCTGTATGTTTTTAGCCTGATTTCCCATTTTTCCTAGCTTTCTGATCTTCTGCACTTGAGTCTGCGTTTTGTGAGCCTCACCCTGGAACCACCCATTCAGCAGTTTCAATCTCCCTGGGTTACCTGGTAATCGATAGGTATCATCCAGTGGTCTCAGGAAGCACTGGGGGAGACACTCTGGCACTATGGATAGATGGCCCCTTTCAAGGTGCTTTATCTTAGCTAACTTAAGTACCGTGCACTGCAGTGAAAGTATACGGTATGCATTAACAGCTCTCAATGTTTGTACTTGAGTAAATGTGATGTTTAATTTTAAAATAGCATATGTATAGTGGTATATTTATTATACTGTTCTTTTAAAAATATTAAAAGCAATTCTTGTTCTGCCTCAGCAGTAACTCCAGGTCATACCAGGTCTTCTGCACTTCTCTGCTTCACCATGATAGTGCAGTGGTCACTACTATCAATGCAAAAGTGGCCAATGCTTTTTAATATGTCCTTCTCCTGTCATGCCTCTTTGATCATGTCTAGGGGCCTACGGACTGACCAACTATAGATGAGTTCAACAGGCATAGGTGTAAATCCCAGGGAGAGACAGGGGGGTCAGGAATCCCCTTTATGAGGGCTGCCCCCCTATATATTTTTGCTAAGCTAAGTATTTGATTTCAGATAATATATTCACATGTACTGAAAGCACTTGTGCAAATTGCACATGTGTGCAATGCATTTTTAAGTTTCGAAAGATTTCTTCCCCCCTCTCCTTCACAGTGGTTTGATCCACTGTCTGCTATCCCTGATCCCACTATTATACACATTAGGCTAATATGAGTGTCTTTGAGTGACTTTGCAAATGTTCACTTAAAACAGTGGATGTGTCAAATATGTTTCTGAATAACACACATTTACATTTGTAACCAGACTCCATCTTGTTCACTCTGTTACCTTGTGGGTGAATCTTTAGGTTAATTAGCTAATTAATGGATGTTTCTTCTCTCCTTCTGTAAATAAGCTGCATGGTCTTTGTGTGCTGAAATGGCAAAACGGAAAATGGACATATGGTTGTTTTTCAGTGCAGCAGAACGCCAAGTAAGTAAAAAAGTCCCCAGTACTATCAGAGGAAATTTGATAATATCTTGATAAGAAAAGAATGAATGTATTTAAACCATTTGAACATGCCGATCTTAACTTATTTACCAATGAATTATCTAGTATATGGAATAGCAACAACGGTTTCATCTATATACATTCAGTACAAGTACAATAGTACTTTTGGGGGCATCTTTTGTGTCCCCCTTAAAGGAATTGCTCTTGAGACATTTTTCTCCTTATTGTCCCTCCCAATTAAAATTTTCACCAATTTCAACAGGAAACCTCACTATAGACAACCAGGCATGCAGAGCAATGTATCGTGAAATGCAAAAGCTTGCATAGTAAATGCCATAAATCTCTAGTAATAGAACATTATAAATATAGAACTCTAAAGAGAGACAGGATGATCTGTCTCATGACACATGCCAAAAAAAAGCCTGTCATGACTAGGTGCCCTATGTTGCATTTAACTGTTATCAGTCACATTATTGGACTGCATAGGTCACCGCCGGATCACCATTCATGCCCTATTTGAGGCTTGTGCTGTAGCAGTGAAGGACTCAACCAACCTCAGCAGCTGTCTTGAGACTTTGCTATGAAAAAATGTAATAGTACATACTTACTTAATACATTAATTAACCAGAAACTAAGTGTTAGTTATGGACTGATCATTGACATGCTTATTCATCGTTAATCAGTCATGACAGATCATGTACTACATTCAGGAACTGTATTAGTTGCGCTAACTAATTAATTAATAATTAACTAATGTCATCAGAATTGACTAATGATGAATTAATGTATAATTAATTAATGAATGCATTAAGTATGTGTACTACATTGTGTCACTGTTTGGGTGGCATGGTGGTGCAGTGGTTAGCACTGTTGCCTCACACCTCTGGGACTCGGGTTCGAGTCTCCGCCTGGGTCACATGTGTGGAGTTTGCATGTTCTCCCCATGTCCTCGTGGTGTTTCCTCCAGGTACTCCGGTTTCCCCCCACAGTCCAAAGACATGCTGAAGCTAATTGGAGTTACTAAATTGCCCGTAGGTGTGTGAGTGAGAGTGAATGGTGTGTGAGTGTGCCTTGCGATGGGCTGGCCCCCCATCCTGGGTTGTTCCCTGCCTCGTGCCCATTGCTTCAGGGATAGGCTCCGGACCCCCCACGACCCAGTAGGATAAGCGGTTTGGAAAATGGATGGATGGATATAGTAGCTGCTTGGGATAAATGTTTCATTAATGATGAACAAACATGAGATCAGTATTTCACTTGTGTTATTCATGACTTGTTCCTTCAGTAGTTCAAAAAGGCTTACAGAATGAACAGATATAGTAACAAATAAAGTAGCTGCTTCAGTTAAAAGATACAATTCATCAATAATTAATAAACATAAGATCAGTATGTAGCTAAAACTTAGTTTGTGGTTAATTAGTACATACGAAATAGCATAATACTAAACAAATAAAGTGTTACTAGATTTAGCAATATACATTGCTAAAGGAAGAAATAGATAATAAAAGAAGAAGGGGAATAGAGTCTAATCAGAGGATGGGTGGGATGTTGCTGCTGTGGGGTGCTGGCCGGACTCGTAGTTGCTGCTAGAGCCTTTCTGATGGAGCGAGAAACTGCAGCAGCAGTGGGAACTCATCCAGAAATACACAAAAAAATCCTGGGGACTGCAGATTGATGCAGCACTGCAGAACTGTAGAGGGGAAATGCAGACGCACACACACACAGACACACTGCTGAGTTGCATTGCATCAAGGTGAACAAGGTCAGGACTGATACAATAAAGCTAACAGAATGTTTTCTTTCTCATACAAATGAATTAGATTTATTTTACCACATAAATACAAAATCTGCAGAATATAATTACGTTTCTGTTCCATTAACAAACAATGGCTGCATTTTTTAAATAGTACACAACAATACTGATCTTCTGCCCAAATTCAGTCTTTCCATACATATTTTGCTAATACATTTTATAGCACAGTGCAACAAAACACATTTTGCAAGTAAATGAGAATAAGGGTAGCCATAACAAAATAAAAAACAAATAAATATCACAATAAAATGGATTGTTTACTTTTGTTTTAACAAGTAATATGACCATTTTAAAATCTCTACGAGTCATTCATAAACCAATATAAAACAGACATACAATGTAATAGTGTAATGATGCTAAAGTACAATTTTTAAATTAATTTCAAGAGGTTAATTAATTCTTCAAATTCCACCAGCTTGTACAGGAAGCTGTTACAACTGTCTTCATCTTTTCCTTCTGTTGACTAAACAGCCTTAACATTGCATGTGTTGACCTTTATTAACTGTTGTGTTGACTGTCCCTTGTCTTGTGTGCGCTACACCTCTGTCTATCTTATCGTGCCGATAGCATATTGCAAATCTGGCAAATCTAGCATATTGCACCAAAGTAACTCTGCTTGTGTATAACCTATTTACTGAAACAACCTTTTAAAAAAAAATTTCCTTTTTGCTTCCTGCTCGGGTCATCAGCTAGACTCAGACTCACAATCTGCAACAGTGTTCCAAGAACAGAATGGTTTACACAATCCTGTCTACTGACTCTGCTTAAAGGGGGTCATTGAATAATTTTGTATTCTAGTACTTCTTCATGTTTTTTCATGCAATTTGTCTCTTGACAAATTATTGTCAGTTACACTGCACTTGTACACATATTCATAACATATCTGTGTCTACTTATCTCTAACAATATAATTAATCCCAACACATGATTAAGATATCTGCTGATACAAACCTAGTGAATTCTTCACGGAAAACATGCTCTGGTCCATGCTGTCATTCTGCCTCCTCTGAGCTCCCAGGATACACCACTATGCAGTTTAGACAGAATCTGGCGTTGTGTGGATCAAGGTGATCTGCATTTCTTTATTGTCTTCTGCAGTGCTGTTACAGTGACCTGGCTCCGAGGCTTTGCCTTCATGCACGTCTTCTCGCTGTTTGTCATCTACCTCATGGCTTTCACCAGGAAAGCACTTCATGTAGAACATGCATGTGAACAGTCTTCTTTGTATGTACCCAGAGATGTATGTGAGAGGTTGAATACTGTACAGCTATAATTTCAGATATAAACAAACACCTTGTCTTTTGCCTATAACACTGCCACTGTTTGTACAGTTGACAAACTCCTTGGTTTTTAGCACACAATTCCCATTGTTGCATTCCCCACTGTCATAAACATTTGAATGTTTGGTTGCGCTTTACTTGAGGTAACATGAATAATGCAGTAATACATGCTCACTTAATGCAATAATTAACCAGTAGCTAAGTGCTAGTTACATACTGATCCCATGCTTATTCATCATTAATCAATTGTGACAGTTCATGTAATCCATTCAGGCACTATATTCGTTAGCAGATACCTAATTAGTTATTAATGGTAGGACTTCACTTGAGAGCAAAACTTACTTAACTCATTTACTACTCAAGAACAAATCATGAACTAACGTAGGTTTCCCCATTAAATACGTGAACTGTCATGATTGATTAATGATGAATGGACATGGGATCAGTACTTAACAAACACTTAGTTACTGATTAATTAATGCATTCAGTAAGCGCGTACTACTACATTATTCATGTCCCCTCAAATACTTCCCAAAAGCTCAAGAACATCCTTAATAAGTAAAAGTACACTGACTTCTTAATATGAGACTGATTCCCTGCCACCGCAATTAATACCTGACCTTAACTATGTTACTAAGTGACCTTCACCATCAGTTAATCCAAAATCCAATTCACTGATTTATATTACACTGACAATTCTGCTATATATGATTGCATTTGTGGGTTAGCTATGAAGGCGGAACTCAATCATAATTATATTTCGCAAACCATCTAATCTTTGAAAATATAGGGATAGGTGTGAATTCCTCTCTAACAATCCAAAATATGCTTTTTGCCTCAAATACAATTAAAATCAAATTTTAAAAAACAACATTTATTTATTCAAAAGTCTGATCTGTCATGAAAGCTTACATACCATGCCTTCACAAGTATTAGCGTACCTGCTGCACTTCTGCATTAAATTGGTTCACACGGTGAAAGGAAAGATGCATGCCTTGGCAAGGACAACATGTTTTCCACCATTTCTGCTTTAATTTCTATCACAAGCATGCCAGATGCATGCCATAGAAAAATATAATATAATAGCCATACTGTAGGTGTCAAGTACTGGATATATAGGAACTTTAAGGGCTGACTTTATAATTTACTATGGGTAAGAACCTGCACTGCAGAAATCCCCTGATCTAGCACTCCTTAACACAAAACTGCCTACGTTTGCATTCGCTTCCAAAACTCAAGGAGGAATAATCAAACCAGAGAGAGAGAGGCAGTGATCCAAAAAAAGACTGAGGTGAAGTTGAGTAGGGGCCAGACGCTGAGTAACTGAGAGTGAAATGGACAGTGGGGGGGCCCTCACGTCTACCTGAAATGTTATAAATACAAAAACATCATAAATACACACCCCAGTGCACTCAGATAAAGTTTCATAAATTTTTTAAGGCTGAAAAAAATTGAATGAAATTCAAAAAAAAGGAAGGATTGCAAATTTTTTGCAGCATCATTTTTCGGGTGAAAATTGATCATTCTTTGAAAGGACAGAACCCCAATTAAGACTTCAGTTAGGCCCCCCTCTTCATAAATGCCCCAGTCTCCTGCTCTTCTTCCCCCTTTTTATAGTCTGGGACAGACATACTATCCCAGAACTCCATGCTGGACTCACCTCCCTTTCGAGTCATTCATAAAATTCTAAAATCTAGGTGACTCATCAAGAAAATTGCGGACTACATCCTGCTTTATCTACTGCTTTTGTGTGAACAAGGGAATTTGCTTTTCTGTTAGAGGCAGTGAAGTTGTGAAGTACTACAGGACCATTTATATTTGTCCCCGGCTAATGCGGGAAGGACTGCAGCCTTCTCTCTCTCTCTCTCTCTCTCTCTCTCTCTCTCTCTCGTTCTCTTGCTCTTTTTTCATGCTCACTCTCTGTGCACCAGAATGAAGGAGGGAGGTAAGCATTCCTCTGCCGGACATCAGCTGATTGACTAAGTCATCTCTTAATTTTTTTTGGGTCTGTGTCCCACCCCCTTACACACTCACTCCCCACACCCCTTACCTCCGCTGATCTCCATCGGACTCCTTCTCAGAGGAGTGTGCAGGGTGTTGACAGGCAGGCAGGAACTGCACCAGGGAGACAAACATGGAGACCTGGATAAATGGAGTTCTGCACAGGTGTACGCACTTCAGGGATATAGTGCATTGCGGTCTTTTTATCGGCTTGCTTTTAGGTAAGGTTACAAACTGCCTGTTATCTCTTCCTCATCCCTGCCTTTCTATCTGCCCCTCTCTGTCTCATGTTCACCTGGCCGGCTGCCTGCAGTGGGGAGGCATGAATTGTGCTGATCTCTGTCCCTTTTCAAGTGTGCAGATTTATGTGCCATTGCAATCAGCTCCATAAAAAGTACTTGGAATGTGCTAAAAATGCGTATTTACATTGTCGGGATTTTCAAATATATGACGAACATTTTTCATTAGTCATTGTATTGTTCTGTCCGAGTTTCATCTTAGTTTTTTCTGTGTGTTCATGCTTTGTGTAAATCTCTATTTTTCATGCAAGAGGGCTGTATTTCCCACTTTCTGTGCCTGATCTGTAATTTCTTTTTTTTCAGTACATCTTGACAATATGTTCAATCTAATATTCAGTGAACTTTAATGAAAATAACTTTCGACGCTGCCAAACAGTGATATGGCTGTTTTTATATGGGTATATACGTTTAAGATATAATGGCCGGTTTTACAGACATGCTTTGGCAATAAAGTGGCCGGTTCCCTGAAAACACTGCTGATAAAAACTATGGTACCGCAGTCCGCAATCTTCTAGAGGAGTAAGGAGAAAAAGTTCAAAACTGCGTTAAAATAGACATTCGCTCGCTTTGCTTGCAGGCTGGAAGACTTTTTTCTCCAGTTACTCTCTTTGTCATTTTAAATACCTTTTAACTTGAGTTGTTTTAAAGTACAGAAATACATACATTACTTATTAAATCGGCCTCAGAACTCTGCTCTGTGTGTGTTAAGTTGATCTCCTGGTGATGTATAGGGTTTCCTCCCGCGATCCGCGTTCATGCAGCTGGGATATTTGGTTTCTCTAAATTCCCTGTAGTGATTGACTGCATTGTGACACTGCACATATTACATCCCAAGCACCGGGGGAGGTGCTGCTCATGTCGCGTCCGCTCACCTTTTCATTAGAACAGCTCTGTGGGATAGTGCCAAGCTGCATGTCCCTTTAATAAGTTTGCCTTAACTGGAAGGTAGAATCTGATAAAGGGGAGCTGAGAGTCATCAGGAGAGCTGGAGCTGTAGAGGAGAAAATATGGTTTCTTATTCTCTAATATTTGTGCTTTGTATTTTTATAATTTGTTCATCATATATACCACATCCCTTGTTTGTTGCATACACCCCGCATTACTCCCCACCAAACCTGGAAACACGTCATCTCCCACTCATCCATACCAGCCATCGCATTCCTCATTTCAGGATTGGTTATCCATTGCTTAGATTATGGCAATTACCATACTCCCTGGAACTTAATTGGATCTCCAACAGACCGATTGTGTTCTTGTAGGATTCGGGTATCGTTATCATCATCATATTCTTACTGCTTCTCCTCGTGAGGGTTGCGGTGGCAGCTTGCCAGGCAGATCAGCCCTAAACACTCTTTCAAAGGTCAAAAACTCTTGCCCAAATATTTCACAGACGCTGTGAGATATAAACCCTCCAGTATGTTCTGGGTTTGCCCCAGGAATTCCGCTCATTGGGATATGGCCGTTACATCTCGTTTGGAAGTCAGCTGGCATCCTTCTTAGATGACTATTCTTCATCCAAAGGCGCAGCGGCTCCATTTCGAGGATATTTCGGGTTTACGATATCCTCACCAAGTAGCCTAGCATCGCGCTGGAAATACCTCCTTTCGCTTGCCTGTATGCGTGACCTTGTTGAGTAGGATATTACTCACGGTTCATGAGCATAGGTGCAGATAGGGACGTAGCCACATCCCACGACTTACCTCCCTCTTCACCACTATTAACTTGCCTGCAGAACCACAGCCATCAATCTGTTCTACCTGTCAAATTCACATTCCCTCCTGCTGTCATTGTGAACAAGATCCTACGGTATTTGAGGTCTTTGACTGAGGGCATACTCTCCTCCTCACTGGAAGACAATAGTCCACTCTTGTATGGGAGAACACTGTAGACTCAGTACTGATTCTCGTCTCAGCTGTTTTACATTTGGCACAAAACCCTTCAAGTATATTCTGGAGGTCCTGGTCAGAAAAGCACAACATAATCTGCAAACAGCAATGATGTCACCTCTAGCTTCCCATACTGTACACCATTCTAGTGTTACCTTGATATCCTGTCCATGAAAATCACAAACAAAAGTGGAGACAAGACATACCTTGCCAATAGCCACTCTAAACTCCGATTTCGTGCCAATTATGCAAACACAACTTTTAATACATTCAGATAGGAGCCGAAAAGCATGCAGTAGACGTCACAGTACCCCATGTTCCCGAAGGACATCACACACTGCATTACGAGGCATGCAGTCATATGCCTTCTCTAAGTCTGCAAAGCACATGTAGACTAAATTAGCACATTCCCACAAATCCTCAGACGGAAATGTGAGGGAGATTGCAATCTGCATTGTTCTTCTTGAATCCTATTATTGACTATTGGGTGCAGTGTCCTCTCCAATGTCCTGGCATAGGCTTCCTCTAGAAGGCTGAGATGTGATCCCCACCAATTGAAACACCAATTATAAAAACCACCATTGTTTTCCAGTCCAGGGGTACTTCCATAACACACCATCCTAATTTCCATGCCACAATGGACAGCTGTATCAGCCACATCACCCCAACAAGATCCAGTGCTTTTGATATTTCTGGATGGAATTCATCCACCCATGCAGCTTTTTCTCTCTGGAGTCCTATGAGTGCCAGAGTGATTTCAGCTCCAGTGATTCAGATCCACCAGACGTTTCCAACACTGTAACCTGGTGAGAGGGCACCATGAGTTCTTCAAAGTGTCCTTTCTTCTGCTCGCCAACACTCTTCAGTTGCACTTCTCGTCACCTGCTGAACACAGCTTGATCAAGGTCCTGCCTCCCCTTAATGAGGCATCTAATGGTCTTCCAGAACATCTCTGGGTACACTCCAATGTCATCTACAAACTCTTTCCATGCACAAGCTTTTGCTTCCGCTGCAGCTCTTTTGGCATGTCGCTATGTGTCAGTGGTCCTGCCGGGAGAATTCCATGCAAACACTTCCTTGAAGGCCTCCTTCTTCAGGTTGCCTCACATTCAATTTCCACTAACAGCTCTGAGGTTTTTCACCTTGAAAAACTCCGGTCTGATAGACTTCATCTCTGATAAAAAGGTTTGCTTCTAGAGTCCAAACTATGCATGGAGGAAAGACTGGGTCATACCTTTCTATAGCCTACACTAACTCAGAGACTTTTCCCACAAATCCACTTTATCTTAATATTGAACATACTGCTATACAGTGACTTGTATATTCTCATGTTATATTTATACCCTGTATAACCATATGCATCACAATATATTATGTCAATATGTACACGTGGACTGACATTCCAATCAAGGTGTACTCCTGCCTTGTGCACTTAGCTTCCTGTGTTATTATTATTATTAGTTTCAATCTGTGCTCTCAGTGCCCTGAGCACTGTGTGCCTGGCTTGCTCTCTTTTCATCATACCTATTGGGATATTCTGAGTTTTGTATCATCGATTGTCATGCTACATTCCGTGCTGATTTGAACAGCTATGAGGTCACCATGTAATACTTCTATTCCTTTCTTACTGCATTGCTTACCACGGTCTACATATTTTGCTTTCTTGGTTTATCTGTTTATTTAATCACATATTTCTGTGATTAATCCTGTCAAGAATTAAAATTATAATCAAAAATATTAACACATTGAATTCCAAATTAATGTACACTACCAGTCAAAAGTTTTGGCACAGACTGAGATTTTCTACATTTGCATGTTACTCACTTAACAATTACTGGAAATACACAATATTCTTTAATAACAAATAAATTTACAGTATGTTTACCATTTGAGTTTCTTTCAAGGCATTCTTTCTACAAAGAACATTAAATACTGCTCTAAACCAAACTAATGCATTTAAAGGGCAGCCTAGAATTTGACTCTGCCATCACCACATAACCAGTTAACAGGATGTCAGACATGCACTTTTACATACTTTTTCTATGTTATAAAGGAAACCTGTTCTATTTGGGATATATTTTCATTTATAGTTGTAATAATGCTTAACAAGAAAAAAAATTGACAGTTTATTAGATAAATGGATAAGTGGCAAAAATTTGTGGTAGACAAAAATGTTTGTCTGGTCGTGTACAATTAACACCAAGTGGAGTATATGGGTCATTGGAATGAATTCTCTCATTTTTGAAATTATACAACTTAATTGTCTAAGCTGTCGATTTTGCCTCTGGGGTAAATCAGGTGTTGTGACCATTTATTTCTGTAATGTAATTAACAAGAGGAGGTGGCATGGTGGTGCAGTGGTTAGCACTGTTGCCTCACACCTCTGGTACCCGGGTTCGAGTCTGTGTGTGGAGTTTACATGTTCTCCCCATGTCGTCGTGGGGTTTCCTCCGGGTACTCCGGTTTCCCCCCACAGTCCAAAAACATACTGAGGCTGATTGGAGTTGCTAAATTGCCCGTAGGTGTGCATGTGTGAGTGAATGGTGTGTGAGTGTGCCCTGCGATGGGCTGGCCCCCTATCCTGGGTTGTTCCCTGCCTCGTGCCCATTGCTTCCGGTATAGGCTCCAGACCCCCCACGACCCAGTAGGATAAGTGGTTTGGAAAATGGATGGATGGATGATAAGTAACAAGAGTTACAGATGAGAATAAAAGACAGAACTTACAAAAAATTTAGCAGATATTATATACATCTTACTATAAAAATTGGCTGTTTATTGTTGGTTACATGAAATAAAATTTTAGGATTTTGTAGTAGTTTTAGTAATTTTGTGTTACTGATTTTTTGCTGCCTATTTTTTATCTACTGCTCTACATTAAAAACAAACACTATACTTCCCCAAAAGATTTTTTTTCTCCAAAATTCTTGAGAATACAAGAATGACTCACATTTTAATTTGTTTAATGGTTAAACTTAAACTACAATGTACAGATTTCCAACAAAAATACTTCTTGTAAGCAACTATGCGCTGAATTTCCGTGCTTTCAAAAAGACTTGATGGACAGATGGCATTAAAAAGGATAGGGTACTGTGTGATAAGTAGGGATGTTAAACGATATTTTTTTAATCACATACCATGGTGATTAATGGTGTATACCACACGTAGATATACTAAACAGGCCAAGAAAAACATTTATTCCCATCAGTGTGATTGATGCAAAATCTTAAACCTACTTGGGAAATGACTAAAAACAGTAGCCTGACAACCACTGAAAGTGCACTTTATAACATGAAAGATCACAAGATTTTAAGGTATAGGCCCTAAGTAGAATAAAATAAATCTTATACATAAGTCTTACTTATTTATTGTATCCTATGTATGCCTCCATCTGCAAATGCTTTAAAAATAAACATGCCTGGCGCCTGTATCACAAAGCGAGATTTGTTAATTAGCTAGATAACTTGTCATATTAGAGGTAAATGGACTTTATCTCTGTTCACATACATTTAGCCCAGACTAAATCTGACATGCTATCTTGCTAAACCAAAAATCCAGCTTGGTGATACAGGCTCCAACGTAACATCAGCTTCCCTATGAGATGCTAACAGAATGTTTTGGCTTTATTTTATTAAGGTTATTACGATTATAGCTGACCATTCCATTCATGTTACAGCACTCTCTGGGGTTAACAGTGTGCCACTCTGGACTGGGCATCTGGGTATGTTGGCATTAAAAGCTATTTATTTTATATCATTAATCAATTATGAATACAACTGAATTACTAATGATCAATCAATTTGATCTCTATCTGTTAGGGGGGCAGACACTTTAAAATCTAGGGTGACCTGATAATCCATGTCAGGGAGGACACTTTGAGCCAGGACAGGATTTGCAAACTACCATTTCAATTAAAAGGACCAGGATTTAAGGATTTAAGTTCCCGCGGTCTGCTGATTGGTCAGTCTCCGACAATCATGCGTGCATCACTAACGTTAATGTGAAACAGCTGGGTAAGTCTTTCAATCCAAGAAACAAACCAATCAAAACTGAGAAAAACTGAAGTTATTAGCCAAGAACAGGAGCCTTTCAGTTTCCAAGCAGTTTGTAAAACCTGAAGTAGCTCAAAATTTCCATCTTGACATGGATTATCTGCTCAACCTATTGAAACCTCACATTGTTAATGCAATGCGCACAAGGACTCGAACCTGATGCAAGCACTTACAGGGAGCCAATGGAGGGAGGCAAGAAATGCTGTAACATGCTGTGCATTTTGAATCTGGAGTGGTTTCACAACTGATCTTCTTAACGTTACATGTCATCAGGAAATAGCTGTAACACGGCTACAGTGGCTGGTAATCTATCACTTCTCCATAGGTTCCACCTTTTAAAGGCTGCGTTGCTGGTGGTGTTTGCCATTCCACTCTGTGCTGTCTTTGCCATGTCATTAACCAATTCAATTCAACTGTGATTTGATTGTTGCATAATCAACTTGGATCACATATCGCTAATTTAAATCTTCACCAATTTAAACTATGGTGCCTGATCATTCACTTATTACAAGTAATAGGCAGTTATGTGTTCTGAATGTTCTTTGAATATAATATGTATGAGCTGAGAGTAGATAGAGAATGTTTGATAATATTGTTTGATAACTTTTCCATATTATTTCGATGAATTCATTTTACTAGTTTATGTATAGAGTAAAAATTCTAATTTACATAAATTGAAAATCTCCAAGGGGTAATGAAAAAGAAAATGGAAACTGTGTCAGTTTAATAATTCTAGTTGCCTTTAAATAACAATAGGAAATAAGAAATGCTTAAATTATGTCATTTTACCTGTGAATTGACAGCTTTATTACAATAAAACTGTGGTCTAAGTAATGTGGTCTAACAGATCTTAAAATAAGTCTGGCACAGTGCACTACATTTGTATGATATATAAGCTGGTACTCAATACACTAACTACGTCTAGATTCATTGCTTTGCTGCGGCACTGGTACCAGTGCTCACCAGTGCTCTGGCTGGCCATTTTGGCAGCTGCATCTTGTTGGATTAATAGTAATTTGTAATTTTGCTTGTTCATCTCTCATAGCCCTGAGCAGAAACATACACTAGTGCAGTCTTCTGTACCAGTTATGTGAGACCCCAGAGAGTGGTGACTTTATGGTGGAAGTACAATCAGCATTAAATTTCACATCTGCAAGCAAAACAGGGGCCCCAAAGAAAACATAACCCTGATCACAAGTTCTTCCTTATTGATCATGATGGGAATACAGTCAGCAGGTTCGTAGAGACATACAGCTGGCAGATTCAGCAGATCATGAGGCTGACCCTGTGCTTGGTTATTTGCAGCCTCAAAGAACCTGCAGTCATTTGTTAGTGAATTGAATATTCTGAAATGAAACTTATTTATACTGGAATATAATTGGTAACACTTTCCTTTAGGGGGAACAACTGTTAGTACTCAAGTATAAATCATGAACAAATGCAGTCACTGCAAAGTTCAACTGCAAAGTTCGACAGTTATGATTATGATTGATTAATGACGAATGTACTACTACATTATCTGTGCCTCAAATTTAGCATCACTAAGTCATTTATAAGTGCAATTGACAGATAAGTAAAGATTCATTTCATTTTGCTGCAGTCCACAATCATTCATAAAATGGGAGGTTTTATATTTTGTATAGTTTATTGTAATTTATTCCTTTAGAAAAATACCTAAATAAGATAATTCATTCAACTTTCCATTTGAACTGTACATCAATGGACCTGCGATGTTTTTTTTTTTTTTGTTGAATACATGTTGGTGGTGTAGATACTGCAAAATGTACTTATATTTTGGTTGCTGAATTACAGCAATGGCAACACTTTCTATGGTTATACATTATGTTTAGTTTGGACTCTGGTTATTCCTCACTGCCTTTTTTCTTTTTTCCTTGCTTCAGGGATATGGCAAGTCACAGCCTTGGAGATGTCAGTGGGCAAGATACCCTTCATTGAGGCAGTGAACGGCAGCACTGTGTTACTGCCCTGTACGTATGCAAGCTGCATTGGCATTAAAAACCTCTACTTCAACTGGCAATATGATGACAATGGCACCATGGAGAAGGTGAGGTACGATCCAAGCCACCATGCGCATTCATTCTTGCATAGTTTGCTTGTACTAAAACTCAGTTAGTCATGTATACTTTTTATCTGTAGTTTGTATATATCACTATCTTGGCAATTGGGCCACCTGGCCATTACAGCAACTTTTATGACGTCCCATTCTAAATCCATAGGCATCAATATGGAGTTGGTCCCCTCTTTGCAGCTATTACTGCTGCCACTCTTCTGGGAGGGCTTTTCACAAGACTCGCGATCTCCGTTGTAGTTCATCCCGAAGGTGTTCGATGCCCAAACATGTCTTAATGGACCTTGTGTTGTACACTAGGGTACAGTCATGCTGGAACAGTAAAGGTCCTTCCCCAAGCGTTTCCCCTAAAGTTGGAAGCACAGAATTGTCCAAAATGTCTTGGCATGCTGAAGCATTAAGAGTTCCCTTCACTGGATCTAAGGGGCCAAGTCCAATCCCTGAGAAATAACCCCACACCATTATCCCTCCTTCACCAAACTTTACAGTTGGCACAATGCAATCAGGCGGGTAAAGTTTTCCTGGCTTCTGCCAAACCCAGACTTATCCATCAGACTGCCAGATAGAGAAGCGTGATTCATCACTGCACAGAACATGTTTCCACTGCTCTAGAGTCCAGTGGTGGTGTGCTTTACACCACTGCATCTGATGCTTGGTGGTGTATTTGGTGATTTGAGGCTTGCGTGCAGCTGTGGTCATGGAAGCCCATTAAGCACCCAGCACACACTTTTTTGTGCTGGGTGTAATGCCTGAGGAAGTTTGGAACTCTGCAGCTATTGAGTAAATGGAGCATTGTCAACTTTTACTCATTTTAACGCTTCCACTTTGCAATACCACTTATTGTTGGCCATGGCATATTTAGCCGAGAAGAAATTTCATGAAACTTACTGCAAAGGTGTCATCCTATGACAGTACCACATTTGAATTCACTCTTCAGAGCTCTTCAGAATGATCCTGAATCTGTGGCTAGGTGCTTGATTTTATTGTTGTACCGGAATTCAATGATTAAGAAGTGTGTCCTATCTATCTATCTATCTATCTATCTATCTATCTATCTATCTATCTATCTATCTATCTATCTATCTATCTATCTATCTATCTATCTATCTATCTATCTATCTATCTATCTATCTATCTATCTATCTATCTATCTATCTATCTATCTATCTATCTATCTATCTATCTATCTATCTATCTATCCATCCATCTTCAATGTCCACTTACCCTGTACGTGCACAGAGCCTACCCCAGAAGTTACAGGCACAAGACAGGGAATAAGTCAGGATTGGATACTAGTCTGGCACAGGCATACACCCACGTATGCCACCATACCACCAGATATAGATTACAAGTACTACTCGAAAGTATACCTGGCTAATTCATTCTTAGTCTTGGTTTGCAAGTACAATAAGACCTTTCCAGTAAATCAAAATGCAATGGAAACAAAAAAAATATTCAGGGCTGGGTTTCCTGAAACCTTCTTAATGCTACGTCATTCGTAAATTCTACTTTAAGTTGTTTCTTAATGCTCCAACACGTTTCCTGAAACGCTCTTAGTAAGTATATCTTCCATATTCTGTTGTAGAATTTGTATGAGCTTCTCTTAGCTGTCTCTCATTGCTGTTGTCAGCTCGTACTGCTCATTTAAAATAAGACTAACATCGTTAACGGTACAGTTTCGTAACCAAAAATCACTTAACTAAAAAAATGACTGATCCATATGATGAAATGATTATGCCTGATACATGACCATAGTCTTCATTAGGTTACATCCTTGAGCTTTGAATGCACAGCAAATTGGCCTTACTAATACGAAGATTCGTAATATAAGATAAGGAACATGGTGTCGATTATGTATTTATTTATAAATTGGGAAGGAATGGGGAGGATGTTCTGCTGCTCTGATATTGTGGTGGACACATTCCCCCTATTTCCGATTGCCCTTGGAAATGCACACACCTTTGTAAATGTGCCAAAGTCACAGTATCAAAACTTTAGGTCATGAAGTTAATTTGAGTCGACACTGCGGGTTTATTTATATATTTCTCTAATACATTTTTCTCCAAAAAGCACCCTGGAATAATCCTTAGTAGTCAGCACTGAAGCATATAGCACATTCTCTCTCTCTTAGGACAGTAACGTAACCTTTCTTTCAGCTATTGTGCCATTGCTTGTCCCAATATCAATGACATGTACACATATTGGTGCATGTAGGTGTTTTATAGAACAAATAAAAATAGGTGGTGATACTACAATCCCCTGAACCTTACGGTATGTAACAGTGGGTTTGTGCATTTTACAGTATATTTCCCTTCTCCCCAGTTCTGATTAATGATTCCTGCAGTGTTATATTTATAAAAAAAACACCACTGTATCTCATGCAGCAACCAAGCAGTTGCTGCATGGAGGGAATAATCAATTCTTAAGCCATTAATAATAATTGATACTTTATTTATCCCTGTAGGGAAACTGTCTTTACACCTTCCTCAACTTCCTCTTTGTAGAGGAAGTTGTTCATGAAGGGCAGCCACCCACAGCAGCTCCCAGGGAGCTGGGGGTTAAGGGCCTTGCTCAAAGGCCCACAGACATGCTGAGGTTAGATTTGAACTGGTAGCCTTCTGATTACAGGTACACACTGAACCACACACAATGTCACCCAAGCCGTTTTTTTTGGCACATATTTAAGGTCGCTCTTAAGAAGCTCTCTCTTAAGCAGTATCTTAAGAGCTGGCCAGGAAACATACATAACATACAAACATACAAAACAATAAACAAAAAAAAAAAACCTTTCATAAGATATATCTTTAGAGTCTTTGTAAGACGCTACAGCCTCACCATTATCGGGAAACCCAGCCCAGATTTTTATTCTTAACAGTGCAGTTTTAAGAGACATATTTATTGAAACCAGGCCCGTTGAAAACTGTGGAGGAGATGAGCTGTGAGAACAAATTCCGAAACAACACTGGGCTGCGAAAATAGATGCCAGCTGAATCAGAAAATAATTGTGCCCCTGTTAATGCACACACATAGGCACCCACACACTTATTATCGTATTATCCAATAGGCAACATCATTAATTATATAACCAAAGTGCAATATCCCCATTGAGTGGGTCCCTTCATAAACACCCAGGGTTAGCATTATCGTTAACAGTCCCCTGTTGCTGCAGTAACATTTGCCCACCTCCTCAGGTGTGCGAGGCGGTGATCCCTAATGAGAACATGGAGCCGCACGTGAACGTCTTCCGGGAAAGGGTGGAATTCGTGGGCAGTAGCAAAACCAGCAACATCTCCATCCTGCTGTGGAATATAACCTTTGACGATGAAGGCCAGTATACCTGCTATGGCCGCAACCCCAAGGAGAAGGGAAGAAATCACAGTGCAATCTTCACCCTCATCGTCGTGGACAAGTGTGAGGACCTTAATATTCCTAAGAAAAGAACATATTTGCTAAAAGAAAAAAGAAAAAACCTGAAAGGAGAAAATCTTTACTATTATACATTTCGCTAACATAATTTAGCTATGATTCTACAAAGCATTGGTTGGGGAGGCCATATTATTTATTTCCCAATTTGTCCTTATTAATACAAAAATTTTGCCACTTTAAGGCTTTCATTTTTCTAACAGAATACCTTGAAATGCATGGATCAAAGATCATTGAGATGAATGGAAAATCTAGATAAGCTAAAATAGCCAGTGTCATGGGCGTTAATTATGGCCAATTATGTCCCCCCCGCCCGACTGCCAATAATCAAAACCACCCAATACAACCCCATGGACTCTCTTAAATGTGTGGATACTTCAACCCCCAGTATTCAACCCAAAGTTATGCCTTAGGCCAGTGTCTACGCATATCCAGTGTTTTTTTAGCATTAAGCACCAGGAACAAGGCCCAGTACACCTAGTAAGAAGTCCTAACAGTTTTTTGCAGGTGCTGCTTTTAGCGACATTATGTTCGAGGAGCAGCTCGCATTACTAGGTGGTTCAAAAATATGGCACAGTTCATGTGTTCCTAGGTGGCCCTGAAAGAGAGTGAAAAAACATGCGGTCAAATGAAAGGGGGTACGGTGGTACAGACAGGGTAAGACTAGCAGCAGAGGGGGGAAGGACTGAGGCTGGGATGACAACTGGTACCTCCAGAAATGACTGAGCATGGAGGAGAAGAAGTGAAAACGCAGGATGAAGTGAAGGAAACTTTTGTTCACTGGCAAAACAAAACACCCAACATAGCAATTTATACTATATCTGGGGATGAAAGACAGTCACACAAAAACAAACTCATTAGTCCCCTTCCTGTGGTAGAACCTGCCCCCCTTACAAACCGATTCTGCCATCTTGAAGAGCTCAGAAAGAGAGTGGTGACCTACCCAAAACGTCAAGAACAGTCTCATTTAATTCTACCCAATTAGTCTACAGTCTTGGAAAGTCTTCAATTTATTTTGGAATGGGAGGATTAAATATGTGTCAAGGCATCTGTCGCGAGCTTCTTCCACAATTAAACAAAGTATGAATAGTTAATATCTTAAGAGACGACATTAGTAAATGACTACTAGTTGTTTTTCCTTTGACGGTTAACTCATTACTTTTCCAATATTTTTCCCCTTCCTCACGTTCTCTGCCGACCTTGTCGAATTTCGCCAGTGAGGGTGGTTGACAACACGCTGACCCTCATTATCGCGGCGGCAGTGGGCGGCTCTATTGGCTTGTTAATGGCTTTCATGTTGTTGAAGAACTTCACTCTCTATGTCCTCGCCAAGATCGAAGAGAAGAAGTAAGTCACAGAGAGTGAAAGTACGGGGTGAAACAAATGGGTGATGTGTTAAAGGAGGGTGTGTACGGAATTTACTACAGGGACAGTTTTTTGAGAAACGTAGCTTGTCTCTGTTTGGGAGGGTAGGAGTCATTACTTATTTAAAGGAGTATCTGGGGGGTTCCATAGCTGTAAGTCCTGGGTAAATGTTAGCCTTCCATTTATCTTACGATCTTTGATTATTTTTTTTTCACAGCAAAGAGTGCCTCGTGAGTTCCTCAGGGATCGATAACACAGAAAACGGCCTCTCAGGATCAAAAGCTGGATCCAAAACACCAAAGAAGGCATGAAATGTGTTACATTTGTTTATATGACTGTGACATGAACATCTATATATGCAAATATATGTGGCAAAATAGCATATATTCACTTTTTTTATGGGCTATTTCCCCAAGTATTAGGTTTAACAAATCCGTACAACTAATACATGGCTTTAACTTCGCAAACATTTATTCAGGACTTTCTCATAGGTCATTGCATAAGAGAGAGAACTTTTCAGTTTAAGTTTTTAAAGCAAATAAATGACATTCAGGTTATCTCCCTCCTGACACTTAAATGCATTTTACGAAAACCAATTCTAACAAATGAAATGCATTAGAACTCTTTTATGATTTATTAATGTGTAGGAAATTTGACAATTGGATTTATTATTGTTAGATTGGTAGATTATAATAATACAAAAGAATGTTTTCTAGGCCCTCTTTTGAATTGATTAACTATAACAATTGAAATAACATGAAATAGTTGTTCAAAACTTTACGGCAGTGTATCACTGCCCCCATGACAAAAATGAAAAAAAAAAGCTGGCCTGTCATTTTCTTGTCATGGTGGTACAATATGCTGCTGTACAACCTGAAGTTGATTCTTACAAAATGTACTGTTTTGTTCAATGATTATTTATTCCTTTAAAACTTAGAATCGAATACATGTTTACATACTATGCCATAGTACTTTTTTAAACAAATATTTCACATAAATATTTACATTAAAATTTAACTGTTGGGTATTAAAATTGCCATAAAATTAATCATGGAAAATGAAATAGATAGTGTAATAATCTCTAAAGCAATAAAGGATATTTATGGCTAGAAAATACACTTTATATATTTTAGAAGGATCTAACACGTGAGTTTATCGTCATCAAATTTATTTTGATGATGCTCGTCTGAACCTCATAAGGCATACATATCATGAATTAATCAGTTAATTATAATGTTAAAAAAAACGTTTTTTATGTACATTAACATGCACTGGAAAAAGCATAGCCATAGAGCAGAATATAGGATGTCTAAACAAACACATACTGTCGCTACTGTGCATGTCAGATTTACTAGAATTAAGCTTTAAAAATAAGTGATTAACAACTTGAAGTTTGAAGTGCATACCAGGATTAATTATATGCATATAATCTTTTTCAAGACTAGAAAGTACTTAATTTTAAGCAAATGCAAGAAAAGGAGGTGTGGCAATAGCAATCTACTGCTGAATCCTTCTCTAGCCAAGTAAGGTTATCTTTGCTTGACATTAAACACAGGTGCCTGTAATCATTTCTTTCCCACTGATGCAAGGGAGGGTGAAAAACAATGCAAATAAATATGCTGCTACAACATGCAAAATAAAACTACTTTGCTGATGAATTAAAAAAAACAACCAGTTCCTATATGAACTATATGAAAACTTGATGATGCTGCTTTTAATATTTAACCAGTGCATTTTAGCATGCTAAGGCGTTATCGGATACACAATGTTTCAGTTGAAAATGTCATTGTAAATTCTCATTTTTGAAAAATCAAACTTAACCGACTTAAAGTATTTGCTTAGAGAGGTTAAACCTCACCAAACAGGCCTAACCAGCCAAACATGTTAAAAATAATATACTTTTCAAAATGGAGTGCAATGCATATGCTGTTACTGTTTTTTTCCTAAAAGTTTAAGCTGCTACTTTCACTTTGGTGCCCACTGACTCACAACCTCAAGCCAAGGGCAGGCTGACAACGAAAAACAGTTCGGGAATTTGCTGCTGACTGGAGGGGAGGCTCCTCTATGATATATTTTGTTGAAGAGTATTTTGTTAATCATGATCAACTGGTTGGCTCTATAATATATGGTTATATATCAGCTGTTTAGTGTCATGACTGGGGAAGCCCGATCCACAGGGAAAATTCCCGAACTTCCCAATGGTCAGTCTGCACTTCACCTCAGCCATTTCTTTTCACACACTTGGAGTTATCAGATAAATGAGTATTACTAATCAGCTCAGCCCTATGGAATTACTGATAATGTGTGTAGCTGATTTTTATGTTTTTAATGTTGATAAGGAAATTACTTGATTTTTTTGTTAAGTCTACGAATCAAAAATGGGCTATTAATCAGTATATATGTCAAAGTGCGGCATGAGGGAATGATATCCTCCTTTGCGGCTTAGGCACAAGAACTTTATTAAAGACTTAACTAAATGGACATGAAACAAAATGGGACCACAAGTGGTCTAAAGAGAGGAAGATAAACAACATTGTAACTAACTATAGCTGAACTAAATGGCAAAAGAGCACACGGCCATCCAACAAACCAAGAAAGGGGAGTTACAAGGGACTACAAGAAACACAACCCTACACCTATAATGACTGACAGAGGAACAAGCATTGGGCAGGCATATATATATGAGGAACAGGTGTGGGTTATTAACAACCACCCAAAGTACTAGGGCCTACACAGGAGAGACCAGGAACATTGGACATAACTACATAACTGGACACAAGCAGGGTAAACCAGGAACAAAGACACTAAAAGTAGGGACTAATTTCGATTCAATAAACACAACAACAAATGCAACAAATGGCAAAATGTCAAACATAATTGGCCCATGACAACAGGGAACCACAGTTACTTAGGCTATGTTCACACTGCCAGCCACATCGTTCAATTCCGAATTTTTGCTCAGATCGGATTTGTCTATCTTGATGGTTCACATTCATAACTACAAGTGACCTGAATCTGACTGTAATGTGAACGCATCGGTCCTCCGAAACGTCACGCATGCGCACATCGATATGTTTTTACACGGGTCGAGAAAAAGTCAGACGGCTAGTTTTTTCTGTTTTCGCATCTATTGCTGGAACTGCTGCACAAAGAGATGTGTGGGTATGAGAATGGAGCCAGCAATGGCGGGACCGTGATGTGGATGGATATGCAGATGAGCAGTTTGTAGAGCACTTCAGAATGTCGAGGGCTACATTTCAGTACCTCTGTCAGCGCCTTAAGATGAGGATAACACGAAAAGACCAATTTCCCCATTTCTGTTATAGCGCATGCGTATAAGCAAAAAGTCACATCAATGCCGATCTAAGCATTCACATTCTGGTTGCATGGCCGCGAAACGGATACGTATGCGATTTAGTAGCACATATGCAAGTGACATAAATCTGATTTGAAAAAATCAGATTTGTGTGTCCACACAGCCCTGAAAAGATCAGATCTGTGTCACGTTAAGGCAAAATATCCGATTTGAGTCACTTCAGCATGGCAGTGTGAACGTAGTCTTAGCCGCTTGCTCAGCCCATTCAGCCACGTGGCGGCCCAGGGAGCAAGGAAAAACAACAGGGACAGAGAACTTTGCTGAACCTAAGGAGACACCAAGGAGAGAACTGGATGGTCAGTGACATCTGCTGGCCAAATGAGGAAATGACAGACAGAACTGGAGAAGGCAGGGACCAATCCGGACATACAGCATTTACACTCACGGGGTACTTTATTAAAACCTAGTTTGAAACAACTTCTGCTTTTTGATACGGTGCATTATCATGTTGGAAGTAACCATTAGAATACGAGTAAATTGCGGCCAAGAAGGGATGCACAATACTCAAATAGGCTCTGGCATTCAAACGATGATCAATTGATATCAATGGGCCCAAAGTGTGCCACGAAAATATTCCCTACATGAACACCAGCCTGGACTGTTGACACAAGGCAGCGTAGGTCCATAGATTCATGATTACACCAAATTCTAACCCTACTACCTGTAACTTTTTTCCACTCTTCTAATCAACTATATGAGTTTGGTGAGCTTATGCCCGCTATAGTCTCAATTTCCCAATTTTAGCCCATAGGAGTGGAATCTTATGTGACATGCCATCTATCTAGAGGTTCTGCTCACTACTGTTGTAATGAATGGTTATTTGAATCAACAAGGCATTTTCCATACACAGAACTTTTGCTCAATTCTGTGTGAACTCCAGAGAATGTTGTGTATGAAAAGCCCATTACATAACACAGACAGCTGTATAGGATGTCATCTTCTGAGGGGGGTGCCGACTTGGAAAACTGCTGATGCCACCACCCAGGAGATCAGCCTTTCATGAAATACTCAAACAACCTGTCTAGTACTAACAACCATGCCTTGGTCAATGAAGTAATATTTTTTCGCAAATATTTGATCTGAGAATTAACTGAAGTCGAAGTGGCCCGTGAGTGTATATATTCTACTAAATTGTAAAAAATTTCCCTTTGTTCATATAAACTTACAGCAACTCACAAACATACATCTCAGCTTTGTCGGTAATATTATTTGGGTATTTGATTTATACTCAATGGCAAAATGATATATTAGTGGTTGAAACCCATCGCCTTGCATCTGTCAATCTGTCTCCAGACTCAGTTCCTTGTATGCGCAGTGTACATATTCAACCTAGAAACACTGGACAAGTGGTTACTAAAGACTGATGGATATTGATATTAAAATATTTAGTTATGTTAATGTAACCGACAGTTTAAGGTTCTTGGCAATCGCAGCAGTGAAAATGTATATAAGCTGTCACCATTGGAACTGCATGGTAATGATAAACATGATTTAAATTTCTAGCAGCTAAATTGCAGCTTTTTGAAAAAAGCTCGGTGTTAGATATGTAACCTGGCCTGTTGTTCTGTAATAAATGTGCACTTAATATAAATGAAGTGCTTAACAAATATATTATTGCCAGGCCATAAAGCAGGAGTCGGACCATTGTTTAAAGTATAGTTTTAAATTAAATATCAGTCTCTTTATATCAACCATTAATTTAAAAATCTATTATATGTTTAAACTGCAACAAGCCATCATTCTTCCTGAATAATAAAAGTAATACATGTGAATTTCTCAACATTTTTGCCAAAAAAGTTGCAGAAATATGTTTCTTTAATTGGTGTACAAATCATCACACTATGCCTTGATAAGAAACACAACAATTATGCCTTGAAATGCCAAATAATAGTGGAATGTTAGTCTTGCAGAAATAAATTTGCTGTTTTGTCATATATGTAAAATCGCGACCAGAATTTTACGAATGTATAGTATGTGAAACTGTCATTTATCTGTCCCTAGTAACTTGTGACAGTGTTTGACAGTGTGCAATTTATTTAAACAATTGTTTATAAATTGAACAATTGTTCATAAATTTGCATAACTATTTTTATGTCAGTTGTGTTTAAATATACTAGTGACTGTACAGACATGATGATCTCTGAATTACCTTTTAATGTAATTTCACTTGCTGTCAGATTTTTTTTAATCTTCTTGCTTGTCATCAGATTGAAAAATGTAAGTCTTGTGGTTGATTATGATGATGCAGTCTCACAATCATCAGCTGACTGCAGTTCGACTGAAAATGCGTCATTTGGTTAATTGTAACATTCATCCATCCGTTTTCCAAACCGCTTATCCTACTGGGTCGCGGGAGGTCCGGAGCCTATCCCAGAAGCAATGGGCACGAGGCAGGGAACAACCCAGGTTGGGGGGCCCACCCATCGCAGGGCACACACACACACCATTCACTCGCACATGCATTCCTACGGGCAATTTAGCAAGTCCAATTAGCCTCAGCATGTTTTTGGACTGTGGGGGGAAACCGGAGAACATATATATTTATTTGTTTATTAGTGGAACTGAAAAAGCTGAATGAGGCGTGAATGTGTGATAAGGTGAACTCATCTTTACCTCTTTTCTTATTACCCTCCAACTGCTGAAGTCTTTCTAAGAAACTGACTGTGATATGTTACAGTAAATTATATGTTTAGACACTGAGCTGTAAGGGCTGCCTGTTGTAGAGCTTTTTAATCATTTTGCCTTTAAAGGAAATTTTCCTTCAAAATTAACTGGATTGTAAGATCATTGCACTACTGTAATATGATGCTGTTTCTTCTGTTAATACATATGCCATCAAAACTATGATGCGATGTTACTAAAATTATAGTAACTGTCACAAAAATGTTCCCTATGCTTCATGTTGGCTTTATTGTAGGAGCACATGACAAAAATAGGCACTTTAAAACCAAAATAAATTTCTTAAAGGAATTTTCTGAATAAAAAGTGGTATTATTATTATTATTATTAATAGGTGCAATCCTGGTAACCGTATAAACTGCAGTCCTCCAAGATGTCTTGTCTTCTTTCCGATTCTTCTACCTTCTCAGTGTGAGTTCATCCATGCTGCTGCTACTCGTCCAATCATTACTGTCTTTTTTGCTCAAAATATGACAGCTTCAGTTTGGCCATTTGTGCATCAAATGACAGTTCAGGCTGAATTTGATCAAGAATCCGTTCGTTTTTCTGGCATTCAACTGTATTTTTTAAAGTTCAGTCCGTAAAAAGTCAACATCCATAAGAAGTCATTATTCAGAATTTTTCTAGTCTTTGCTCTTAGAGCGGTGTTTTCCAGGCAGGTCCTCAGGGATCCACAGACGGTCCACGTCCTCCCAGCTCCTGGTAAGGGAGCAAAAATGTGGATTGTCTGCAGGTCCCCGAGGACCGGATTGGGAAACACTGTCTTAGACATTAGAAATAACCATCAGAGATACATCAACTACTGTTTCGGTGTGAGATTTTTTGTAGGTCCTTCATCACAGCGCTGCCAAAAGAGTCCATCTGAAACATACTCCCTGACTGCTCGATTCTTAATAGTTCTAAGGAGGCAAAAACTGTTTATAACCTCTGTGTTCATTACATTTAGCCATAATTTCGCCATTTTCCGTCCTTACTGTGGTGTCAACATTCAGTGTAGACAATCTTCATACTGACACTGAGAACATCTGGTGCACCAATTTTCATGCGAACACTTCTTAGTTGAAAATGGTCAAAACATTTGGAGGATTTCTTGTAATCAATAAAGCACACATTGACTTCCTTCTGGTATCCTATTTTTTTTTCGATTATCCAGTAATTATCTTTTCCTCCATTGCCTGAATCTAGATTGCGGCATTTCACTTTCTGTGTAGAGCCCCAATCTGCTTGGAATGTTCATTAGTGTGATCTTACCTACATGTGACATTATGGAAATTGCATGGAAATACGTAATACTAAGCATAAAATAATGCTGCTAATTTCACAGGAAACAACAATTGCAAACATGCTTTCAGTGCATGGGTACATCCCTGCTTATGATAACCGTGAAGCACAATATGACGCTTACTTCTGTTAATGGATTTATTAAATATTTTTCATTGTAAATTTTAACTTAATTTAATAGTCAAGCTTTCATTACAGTGTCCCTAGTGATCATTTTATTTTTTATTCAAGATAAAATTTTTATTTACTGAGTTTTGAAATAAAATGTTTTTAATAAAATAGGCAAGTTGATATGAATAAAGAGCCATATTTGAACTCAAATCATCTCAAATATAAAAGAAAAACTTTTGGTTTAACGTTTGGAATTATTAACTATATTATACTATAAACAACTGAGAAATAAGTTAATTGATCATAACACATTAAGGCAGGATTCAAATAATGAATTAGTTTTTGTTTTCCTTCTAAACATTATTATACACAAAAATAACTGAGAAATTTAATTGTGACTGTGAAAATGTGTAAAATATAAATTGAAGAAGGTACTAAATGTATGTTATTATACAACTTTTATTGCATCACCTGTGTAATAATTGTTTCCAAAATTTTACGTGGACTGAAACAATGTTTCTGAACCCCGTCCTTGGGCAGCCCCAAACAGCCCATATTTTTGCTCCCTCCCAGTGAATTAAAATGAAGTCCATTTAAACTGGGGTACCTTAAATTACTCTGGGCAGGCCCCAGGTCTATAGGGGTAGGTGAAACAAACTAAGACTTAAGACTAACCCTAACCCCAATGAAAAGTACTACAGTAAGTACCAAGAAGAACCAATGAACACTTCGGAATCGACTGGCGTGTGCCTGACAGCTGGGCCCTCGTGTGCCTGACAGCTGGGCCCTCGTGTGCCTGACAGCTGGGCCCTCGTGTGCCTGACAGCTGGACCCTCGTGTGCCTGACAGCTGGACCCTCGTGTGCCTGACAGCTGGGCCCTCGTGTGCCTGACAGCTGGGCCCTCGTGTGCCTGACAGCTGGACCCTCGTGTGCCTGACAGCTGGGCCCTCGTGTGCCTGACAGCTGGGCCCTCGTGTGCCTGACAGCTGGGCCCTCGTGTGCCTGAAAGCTGGGCCCTCGTGTGCCTGACAGCTGGGCCCTCATGTGCCCCGAAGAGGCTTCACCTGATATGGCTATGAGCTCATTTTTACATTATGCAAGAGTCTTCAATATATTTCTTCATAAATTGTGAACTGTGAAGCTCCACACAGAAAACAGTTTTTGAACTTTGACCCCCACAACATGACCCAGGTAAGAAATCCTTCCCTGTCATAGTATACTGGAGAGTATCCCCAACTGGATATATACTGGAGAGTATCGTAACTTTGAATTGAGTATTTGGCGAGGAGGGGGCTTGAAGTCCTCACTCTTTCATCATGACAATATGATTATTTGAGCTGGGGGGTAAGGGCGGGGGGTTGCATTGGCCGGTTCTGATTACTGGGGGGAGGGGGGGGCTACAATCCCTTCCCCCCACCCCCATTAATTTAGGCCCATGATTATCCCTAACGAATCATTCTGACATGCTGCATGGGGTTAACTACAGGTTACATCACAAACTATATCTAATTCTTATCCACATGTTTTATATTGGACTGTCATTGAGGCCGTGACTGTAGTATATTACAAAAAAAGAAAATTATTACCAATTCAAGCAAATCAATAATAATTTTACATGAAATTACTGTTTTAAATAGCTATTTGGCTATTGTGCGTGTGGAGTCTGTATGTCCTTTGTATGTTTGTGCGGATTACCATCCTGTAAGCATTTCCATACTACAGTGGGCTGGCACACCCTCTTCCGGGTGTCGCATAACTTCATGATTTCTGGGATAGGTACTGTAGACTCCCCTCAGACCTGTACTGGATATGTGGTTTTGGGATATGGATGGATGGATGGATGGATGGATGGATGAATGGATGGATGGATGGATGGATCAATGAATGACATTTAATAAAAAAGAGTGAGTTTTTAGTACACAGTAATATTGCAGATTATAATAAGAATTGTACTCCAAAAATATTTTTGAGGAGCCCTTTATTACTGTAGGGTTAATAATAATTCATGATTAACAAATTATGTTAAATATTAAAACATTCATAATTAACTTCATAATACAGAAACTTCAGTTTATCATCTTACTGCCATTTAGGAGTTATAAAAGTTAGGGTTACCAAGTTAATTCATATCAGGTTCTAGGAAATGTTTTTTAAACAGGACAAAACAAGCTCAATATTAATTTCATATCCTAGTCAGAAATTTTAGGAATGATTTTATATTTTAACTTTGAGATATAACATATTATAAAGATGACTTCTCACTCCTAACATGAGTTAATAAGCATCTGCATTTCTCTTCATTTATATTCAAGCCAACATTTTACATCATGACACTCTTAAATTTACCATTAAATTGCAAGATCCAGTATTGCACACGTGATTAGTTTAATTATGACTATTTGTGCAAGTGTGATGCAACTATAAAGGCAGTACTATAGTGCCTATCTTGCACATAATCTTGAATACAGATTCTGTATTGATTTTATACTTGCATATCTGCTCAGAAGATCATTGCTGTGGGTAAGTAAATTGACTTGGTTCATTACAACTGGCTTAAACAAGATGAATGTCTGGTGCTGTTTAGATGTTGAGCAATGATGGGGACAGAATAGACTTGACTTTGACTGTGAAGTATAAGTGCTACTTATTTCCTAGAGCTGACAAAGGAAAAAGATGCAATTAGCAATGATTTAGTCTAGCCCAAGAAGTTGCACATACTGTGGCATTTTCAACAAATTGTGATTAACAAGTATTTGCACTATATACTGCATCACACTATATTGCAATACCTCGTCTTAAAGGTCATTTAAGTTCACATTCCTGCAAAGAAGGAAAGAGAAGAACATCAGTAATACACCTTGACAATATTGACTATATCGGCGTCCATCTGAATGTCTCTATGATTCTATTAGTAATTTCTTACTTTGCCGACTGATTTCTCCCACATCTAAGCTTTTTACCTAAAACAGTGTGGATAAAACGATAAGGACATAAGGGGACATACAAATAAAAATATTGAACCTATGCAATACATATAAAAAGCATGTTTTACTTTATTATACTTTCTTGTAAAGCACACTGTAGAAAAGTAAATAAAATTACAAATTCAGGTAACACCTTTTGTACAGCAACATAAATGGCTGATTGGTTCTCTGTACATATATCTCATTCCTTCCCTATTGCACCAATATTGCTGTGTCAGCTACTCGTCAGTATGATGTAATGGGTCTTGAACACCTCTCATAACTCTCAAATGCTGAAACAACATGCTTGATTAACAGCACCCCCTGCTGGTGGCAAAGGAAAAGACATTTCTGGTGGTGCGTTTGTCTGCTGTCGTTTCATGGACCAGGATTGAATATAAACAACCTCATAACCAGCAAAATTCAAATTAGGCTTCCATAAAGCAGGATTAATATGCAGGACATGTCAGCACAACATGACAGGATAAAAATTAAGGTCGCTTTGACAAACCGAAATTCAGACGTCACTTATACGATGTCCTGAAACACAGGTAGCTAACTGGTTATACATGTATGAAATATGAATAAATATGAATATGAATAAATAAAAAAATGCTAAATGCAAACACTAAATGCTAATTTACGTAGGTGGTGATTTGCCCAAGCTTATAAGATCACTTACTGAATATGATAGCCATGCCAACACAGAAGAGTACCGCTGCAAATATCAGCCCCCCTTTTCGTATCAAATGATAGTCTAAATGAAAAGATATAAAGATACATTCAGCGCATGAGACATTTGCTTAGACTTTTTATTTTAACATCAATGCTATACTGAACCCAAACAGACAAATAAATCGCTAGATAAACAAAGAAAACCACACAAGATAATTATCTTACCACATGTAAAATTATATTTGATAACATATATATAGTCCATATATATATATAAGATTGCATGTATAAAATACTATTAAAAAAATATATAAGAGGAAGGAATCTTCTTATCCCTTGTCCAAGCATAGTCTCATTGTTCAGCTATTGATCAATTATTGGCTTTACAGTTTAATCAACAAGAAATGTTTAATATTGCTCAATGGTTGATAGCATTTATTTAATTACACTTTATGTTTGGGACACTGTCCTTATCATGTTATGTTTTCCTGTTAGTATATAACCCAAAATCAATAAATTACACACTGAATTTTGAAGTTTGTTCTATTAAGAATGAGAGGTTAATATCTGTTTCAGGTTGAAACAAAGTACTTCCAATGTCTAGGAAATTGCACTGTATTGCACCAGACTATACTTTCATTATAAGGTGGGGGACTCCCTTATAGACCCTCACCTCTCTATTGAGATATATTCATAGACAGACGCATCCAGCTACCTACAGTATAATGCTCACATCCAGCTAGCAATTAGCACCTCCTCAGGTAGGTTTTGCTACTCACGTGAGCTTTGACACAGAAAGGCTTTAGCCAACTAAATACAGCCTTTTTTGTCCCTCACTCCTATTCTTCCCCTTTCAGCACATTCCTATTGTCAACCCCTGTTGGATGGCTTTTGCTTTTTGCAGGAGAAAACGTAACCCCTTAAAACCCATGCCATGTTCTGACAACCTCTCATGTCACCTCCTTCTATAGAGGATTGTAGAACTGCTGGTGTGCTGTTGCACATCCCAGCCCACAGGGAAACCTGGATCAGCCTAGGAAATTCTTCTGCCCACACTGGCCACCCAATTGGATAGGGGACACGTTTGCTAATTTGAGCTGGGGATTTACTCCTCTCTTTGCTCCATCTAATAACTTTACATCTGAGAGCTATGCAATCGCTATTACTCACCGTACGAAATCGCACAGTGTTGTCATTTATCGCCCACTGCACTAGCTAGACATGCTACTACTGAACCAGCCGTTTGTCTACCTCAGACACCTGAACATTCACCATGATAAGTCACAGGCTACCTGAGCTGGATCCTGCTCAGTATTCCACAGTGCTGGAATTAAGCCTGACCTCATCCGGACGTGGGTCACAGAAAGCCTACTGATCAGCCCTTTATATTTCAATGATACTACTCACTGCCTGCTCGCTGCCTGCATCTCCTGTCTAACTTCCTGAAGTCTCCATATTGCATTTTATACAAAAGCTCTCTACAGCAGTGTTTCCCAATCCGATCCTCAGGGACCCACAGACAGTCCATGTTTTTGCTTCCCCCCGGTGGACTGTCATGTATGGAGCTCGGAAGGAGGAAAAACATGGAGTGACTGTGGGACCCTGAGGACCGGATTGGGAAACACTGCTCTATAGTGTCTGCTCCAGAGGTTATTATAGACCAAAAATAATCATTTCATTCATTCTAAGGTTTAATAGGAATTGAGTCTGAATTTACAGAACAGACAACTGTGAGTCTTATTTTACTAGTAATGAATTATGGTCTTTTTCCCCACTGCTTCAACACTTACTGTAGGTAAAGTCATCTTCAGGCACCTCTAAAAGAGTTTGGAAAATAGGAAATAATTGGTTAATGTTGAAAAAAATCCAGTTTAATAAAACAGAAAATCCAATACTTAAATGAAAAAAGTCAGCCATGATCGCATATGAACTAAAAGAGGGGTACAAGTACATTAAAATAACATTTATAATTGATCAAAAATACTAAACAATCAGTAAAGGAAGTACAGCAGTTTTTAAGTTATGTATTTTTAAATAACAGCATTGGCAGTTAAGGCTTTTTATGTAATAAACTGAATTACTTTCAAATTTGATGTACAATACAACTTTGAAACAAGATATCAAAAATCTCACTGTACCTGTACTCATATCTGCAGTGTGTATTGAGAGTTTTTGCTTGGATAAAGTCTTAATCTATAGTGTAATGATTACCACTCTTCCAACGTATTCATTGCTGAATCTGGCCCCTCCCTAATTCATCTCCCTCCTCCCCATAACTCTATTTCATCATAGTCCATCCATTTTCATGTGAGCTACCAAAAGGTCTTCCAAACTGTGTTTCGCAATTACAGGAACATGTAAAAACTAAATAAAAATGTCCAGTGAAGTCAAGTATAGTGTATTTTTAAATATATTCCCTAACGTTTGCTTGGGTGCCACTTTGTATAACTTCAGCCTTTGACCTACAGATAACTACAGGCATTTATGAATTACCAACTGCTACATTAACACTTTAAATGGGACATTAAATGTCTGTATGTTTAAAAGGTAACACTGTACTGAACAGCATAAACAGTATGTTCTGAACCAGTGACTAGTTAATATTTAATTATGCATCCATTAGTGGTCACATGAAGGGATGTTTGAGTGGTTTCTTTTTAGCAAGTTTTATTAAGGGAAAAAAACATTTAGTAAGAACATAAGGGATCAATTTCTAAATGTGTAGAGAAGGTTAAAAGTGGTTGGAAATTGGATTTGAAAAAGGAATGACAGAAATGGATGGATAGATGTGTATGGTGTTTTTAAGTATTTTAATGTGAATCCAGGATATCAGAAATGTTTAGCTGCTAAGTAAGCTATTTAATCTCTGCCTTGAATTCTTCTAAAGAAAGTTTATATTTCTTGTCCTTCAAAAATCAGTTGCTATGAAACAGAATCACTGAAAGGGTCCTCTACTAATTTGCCATTTTCCATCCTCCACATGTAAGTCCCAGGGGGAGATAAGGAGTGTATTTATTCATTTACTCAAGGTGCTGTTAGGAATATTTCATTTAACATGTTAAAGTGCAGTAATACTCAATCACATTAGAGCATTGCTTTTCTGTAATAAACATGTTGCTATTTCCTTTTAAGTAGGGCTGAATTGGGAAGATGCACGAAGAACTAACCAATTTTTATAAAATCAGTTTGGCACAATTTTGAAAACGATACCTGGTTACTTTCTAAGATTAAGGAATCTGCAGACAGATGTTAGTAGAACAAAACACATTGAAAATCCTAAAATCTTGTAGAACTTCCTTAGTTGTTGTACACTTATGAATATACAAATGAAACTGAAATTAATGAAATATGATTTTTATACTCAGAATGAGCCACCTGAAAGAGTTTAGAATAAGCCAAATAATATTATTTTTATTTGTAGCTACAGTATGCGATGTGCATACCTGCGTATGAACAAAGTTAAAACATTTAACTGAGGTGTGACTATGGTCAGCTTAATACATAACAAGCTTGGAGTCAGATGTATCTCTGTATAACTTGTGGTATTCTGTTGTGGAAAGTTTGTAACTTCTATCACATTAACCTTGTGAGAAGGTGAAGGAGTGGCATGCATTTTCCATCTGTCTCCCAAATAATAACAACCTGCTACATTTAATACCAGCTTAATGGACGTTCTGTTATAGGAAAATGTTGCCGTTTTCTATGTTGTATAGTCAGAGGTTAATGATTCATTATTCATAAAATATTTGTCTTTTTGAGATACCGAATGTCCACATTTATATTTCTGTAGGCTAACTGAAGCTTTTATTCAGAATTCCTGTTGTCATGTGTCTTTTCCCTATGCATGAATATTTGATACATAGGAAACGTCTATCTTATGCAGCTGATTATTTGAAGATATCAGATAAAAATAGAGGGAGTCTTGTTGACATTGATAGTTGTTTGCTAGGTAAACAATAGTTGCTAATTAGAACAAAACATGCCCAGTTTTGTTCGACAAAAAACAGCAACAGACATTGCATGTCTATTATTTTCCCGTGCTTCCTGGAATTGGCTCATGCTCACGATTATGATGCATTGAACGGTATAAATGCTCATTTAGGAATTTAAAGATTTATTGCATAATTGTCCAACAGTAGGACTGATTTCATGTGTGGATTTTGCACATTCGTCATACGCCCTTGGTGCCCTGCGATTGCCTGGCATCCAGTCCTTGGGGACTCTGCTACTGGGGATGTACTCCTAGCGCCTGCTGACCTTCTATTAGATAAACAGTTAAGGAAGATGGAGGCACAGCACTATGCTGATGAAATGGTAGAAACAGCAAGTAATGCAATATCAGCTAATGGGTTCAGAGCTTCACGGGTTTTGTGATCTCTGGGATCTTTACCATACTGTCAGCATTATTTACCGTTCTGTAAGTATTAATGATGTAGAAAAGTATTAGAGTATTGTAACAGTTAAAGCATTGAACTAGCAACCATCTGTTTACTGGTAGTTCTAACCCACACGGCCACATCGCACAGCATAGCAAATGAAGAAATGCACCCAGACACAGATCCAGTTTATTTGAATGTAAATAGTCAATTGAGATGATAGTTTGATTGTTTGTTAGACAAATAGATGAATACGTTTATAAAATCACACTTTTGGCTTATATGAATATCAATATGTTTTGGTTCTTAATTGCTTAATTTTTTCGTGATTGTGATTTTCTCTTTCTTTTGTTATCTGATCTCAAGTTCTTTCAGAGTAGAAATATGAGGCAGATTCCTTAAACTTGAGCAGTTTACTGGACAGAATGAAGAAGACAAAGATGTCACACATGGCCGATTCACTGTCTGTCTGCGTCTGTCTGCCCCCACTGAGGGAAAGCAGGCCTTTTATCTGTGGTCTTCATACAGACTCCTGGAGCCAGAAGGTCAGACGGCCTTGGTGAGAATAAGTTGTATGAGATAGGAGAAGAACATGATGAGCAAGTAGCAAGGACAGAAAAATATAAAATGAAGAAATATAAAAGCTAAGTAAATGAACATAATTAAATAACTACAAATTAACTAGGGAAGTGCATCACTAAGTTTGTATGAAATGGGGAATGCATGAAAAATATTTTAAAAATATTGCTAACTACATTTTATTTTTCTACGGGACCAAATGTTTCCAGTACTTCAAAATACTAACTGGGTATTTAATTCACAGACAATTTTAAATTATTTTGTAGGCCCAGTGACCTTGACCAGAATAAGCAGAAGAAGGATAGACAGATAGACACACTTGTCCTCCTATATTTAGATGCCATGCAAAGCACTTCGCATGCCTACACATAGACGTGTAGGGTGTTTTGCGTTTAAATGTTGCTATCGAATTTCTGAACCAATTAATGTTAGGAAACAGGAAAAATTTCAATTTTCTTGAATTACAGAGCCTTGCAAAAATTGGGGTTGTCATTGAAACCAGCAGGAGGCTGGATAAGTAACTTATTTGCGAACAAGATTCAAGAAACGTTAATCTTAAATCGACATTTAAAAGCAAGCCAGTCCTCCTGCTTTCTGACATCCTAGACCCAAAAGGTGTTCCAAGTGTTGTCTAACCATCCATCCATGAAAACTTACATGGCCACATGAAAATTAATGATTGATCTCTTGGCCTCTCTGTTAGCTTATTTTTCTTGTCTGAAGGGCATTAGCTCCTGAACCATGTTAAGATTGTTACGATTATAACATCATAATGCTTCAATTACAATATGCTTTTATAAAATATGTTTTAAAAACCATAGTTGTGGGCTATAACTTTATTTGAACTTCTAGTAATTTACTATTACGACTCTGTGAATGAAATTCACAATTGATTATACAAAAACTGTTTTGCAGTGTCATTGCAATAATGTTTCTTTGTTTTAAAGCTTGCTGTTAAGAGTCAGTTTGGTAATTCCACAGTGGGTGGCATCACACAGATAGGCTCAGAGTTTGGGGGTTTTTTTTCTACCAGTATAAAAACAGGCAGTTAATTCAACTAGCATCTCTAAATTACCCATAACAATTTAAATAAAATTACCAACAATGCATATTGCAAAGAATCAGTAACCTGTGCAGGATGATGGATGCATGTAGAATAGTGATACTTTATTAATCCCTTTGGGGAAATTCTCTGTCTTGCCTACCTTATCTTGCTCTCCATCAGGCACACATATAGGTGAGAGGCAGAGGTGGAGATGTCAGGTTCAGAAAGTACAAATCCAGACTAAGATTTCATTTTAACCAACCAGCTGAGTAGTGAGTGACTGTGACTTTTTATGCTCAACTGCTTGGTTGAAACAAAATCCAGGTCTGGATTTGTACTCTCTGGACCTGAAATCTCCACCTCTGGTGAGAGGAAGCTGGGGGGGGCACGCACAGGGGCAGCCACCTCGCATCGCTCCGGGGGCTCGGCCTTGCCAAATGGCCCACAGATATGTGAATATTTTTATATTAATCAGACGTACATTGTGTGACAAATTTTGCTGAATGAAAACACCACAGTCCAACGAAAATATTATTACAAGCCTACGTTACACATGAAATTCTCCAACGATAAATATTTTTTTATCCCACCCCCCCCCCCCCCAATAATCAAAACCAGCCAATACAACCCCGGGACCCTCTTAAATGGGTGGAGAAACCCAAAGTTAAGCCCCTGGGTAATAAGATCTATCAAAGATTAAATAACGTAAATAGAGTAAATAATGACAAAGTGACAGAAATAGATAGATGTTCATAAGATTTAGCATTTAATCTTCTCGTCCTTCTCCTTACTGTCACGAAGCTCCATTGCTTCCTTTTTTTCTGAATTTGATCAGTTCCAGGATGTCACCCCTGCATTCTGCCTGAAAGTCGGAAAAAAGATCTGTAAAATACATTTAGATTTACCATGTTTATAAGACTAAATATCTTCTATAGCTGGTGTTTCCTTCCTTTGCTGCCACACAGTGCTGCTGCTTCATTTTTGGGGCAATTTATCTCAAAATGTAAGTAGACTTTCTCATATCAAAGTTCCTGTGACGTTTGTAAAAGATCCAACAAATACTTTTTGAGTTATCACACTATCAAATTAAGTGTCTGTGGTGGCAGAGGCCTGTTGAAAATTAAACCCGGTATAGATTTTCATCCATATAATGTTTTTTCTTAATCACATTCAAGTCAAATGTTGTCTGCTTTCTCCCTTCCCTTTGCTGCCACTAAGCGGCTTCACGTCAACCTTGGGGTGATTTATCTCAAAATTTAATCAGTTCCAATTCGACACTCATACATTGTCTCTGTAAAGAACTTATTAATGGGATTAAGTGTCAAAACTTCAATTTCTTTGCTATCACTATGTGGCACTGCTTTGATTTTGAGGTGATCTATCTTAAAATTTAAAGAGATTCACTCCAGCCCCCCTACAATACCTTCGTAAAGGTTGAAAAAATCCATAAAATGGTTACTAAGTCATCATCTTCTTGGGATCAACTGTCAAAACTGCCAGTGCTAAAACCATATGTATTTCCAAAAGGACAGGGAATTTAATAAAGATTAATCAGTTATTGATGATCTGTAATAATGGTAATCAATGCATAGCTGGAGACCACTGTCTTCAGCAAAATGATAAATGTTTCCAAAAATATTTCATATCGATGTCTGTGTTCTCCAGAACAGAAATAAAGTAACTGCATCTGTGACATGAAGTGGTGTCGAGTGGTAGGAAGTTACACAGTTATGTCCTCTGTGCAGAATAACAGACAAATCTTGCAGTCCAAGGCACACACAAACACACACACACATACAGTACACACACCCGCAGCTCTGCCAGCAGCAGGAATGGTCAACACAGACGTGAGTTTGTGAAATGCATTATGAAAAATGCATGAAAAATGGGAGGATTTCCTATTTTCCACTGACAACAAAATGGGGGCGTCATTTTCCTGAATAAAGATAACTCACAATGAGCGTTTTTGATTAATAGAAAGCCGATAACTGTGTTTTTAAGACCAGTCTTCCATAGCGGGTACTCGATGTTCTGTAGGTGTCCTGAAAATGGGCAAATCAATATGAGATACAGGCTACAGGAAAAAAAATGGCCATGGTGATGGTGACACCTGGTGGTTACAATTGGTATTGTGAACGGCTGCTTACAGTAGGTGTGCATTTCCAGACGTAACCTTTTCAATCAAGACGGCAGCCAGAAGACTGGCCCTGTTCTTGTCTGAAGGAGGTGGGGTACTAGCTGAGGAAAGATGATAGAAAGATGTTTCGACATGTATCTAGGGGTGTCTCATTATGTTGTCTTGAATATTTTTTGTAAAGAAGTTCTTGAGAATATATGTCGTTTCACACTCCACATATAATGGATTTTTAGAAATATGCATTTTTCATTGGACAGTTATAATCCAGACAGGCCAAAGAATCTTGCTTAGGAACAGGCGTCATCTCCACCCTTTACCTATACCCGTTCAACAGATGATTGAAACAGAAAGTCCAGAGGTGAGTGAAAATCCAGTTCTACCCCGTCGCCGGCATCCAATGGCACCTGTCAAAGAGGCAACACCAACAGAATCTAACAGACACCCCCCTGAGCAAACACGGGTGACATCTAGGGGAAGAGTCATCCACCTACCTAAAGGACCTACCGACTTTGTCTTAACTTAGTACAATGCTCGCCACAGCAGAGCAGAATAACCTCCGGCAGAAGGTGAATGGATAGTCTATCCCAGAGCTGAAGGAAATAATTATTTGTTGACTGTTATGGAGAGCAATGTAATGTTGGCAGTATTATAATGTTGTAATTTTGAAATGGTAGTACATGTTTATGCAATTTACCTTTATTTCTCTTACTAATACCCTGATTAGCATATTACTGCCTTTGCTGTTAATGTAAGCACTGAATACCTTTTTCACACTTGGGATTTAGCTTATTTCTTATTTCTTTCTATTATTTACTTAGGGATTGAGCTTATTTCTTAAGGGGATTTATCTGCGCCTTTGACTCAAAGGAGGGGAGTTGTGAGCACAAGCTCAAGGACTATATTACGTGGATGAACACCAGCGCTGAGGAATTCGGTCGCGGCGAATAATATGTGTGGGGGACAGGACTGAAAGGAGTTGTATACGTTTCTCTTATGTAGGCATGGCTGGTTGCTAATTAAAACGCCCCCAGTTATAAAAATGCTGTTGTCTCTGATTTAGTGGGTAATAAACAGGACAAGGTGTTTCGTATCACCTGAACTGATGACGCTTCCCCAGCGCAGAAAAGCACACCGGCCACCATGGACTGTTAAAACACACACAGGAACTTGCCACACACGATAAAAGACCGGGGGCCACTTGTACAAAGACCACCTTAAGTTTTACATAATGTCTCCTTTGGGGAGGGATTTATGTAAGGTTGTTGCACAAAATCTCTTCAAAGGTTTTCCTAGTTAAGAAAAAAAATGTAAGGGATTTACTGCATTGAAAGAGATTTTACAGCAGTAAAACTGGACAGTTTCTATGGAGACTGTCTGCTTGCACTTGCACATGTTTGCGAGGCCTATTATCGCCTCCTATTACGGCCCGACAAAGGGTTTTTGAGGATGAAGCGAAACATACTATTCCTCTGATAAATATAAATTAAATAATAATAAAAACTGGATCTTGTCATCACTACATCCTTATCTGACGAAAACGTGGACTGTTTCCCCTGCCGTACTGTGGTCCTCACGAGTCGATACTAGTGATGTCAGATTCGTGAACAAAATCTTCCTTTGAGCTGGCTCTTTTCAATGAATTGTTCGAACCAGTTTTCAAATGTAAAAGAATCAAACTTTTTATAAAAACCCATTTTACATATTACATGTCAATGTCTTAGATTTTAAACATATAAAAATATTTGACAAATTAACATAAACACACAGCAACCTTTTTAAATTCACTTACATTTACTTTTCATAGACTGTCTGTAGCCATGTTGTCTTCAGTGCTCCTCTGCATACTGTAATGTGTTGTGTTTGTGCTGTGTGCATGGCCAGCCACATGGTGGCCCTCTTCTTACCGTAAAGCGTTGGAGCTTCACTCTCGATCCAGGCCACATTCTGGTCGGGTACCCCTGGATGCCTGGACATGGATTCTCACACCAACCCCAGTTCTGCAACATTCCACGACCATATGGACGATGGCAGAGGGGACAAGGACGGCTCTCCATGACCTAAAGGGACAAGCAGACACGATACAGCCTGTAGGCTACATATTCTATTTGTTAATAAATGAAAGACACGATAAATGGCTTTGGCTTTGGTATTTTTATCCTTTAACTAAATATTTTTAGACCAAATGTTTTCTTAAGGTACCAGAGATTTTACCAGGGTTTTGGGGCATATTTAAAATGCTAAAGCCAGCGTATATGATTGTTTTTCATTTGAGTGTATTGTTAATGTTAAGAAAACTTTGAGATGAACAATATATTAATACAAATATTTTAATAAACATACATTTTCAGTAGAATTAACTGAACAAAATGCACTAGCTTGTAGCCCCCCCCCCAACCAATTCTTTGAATCAAACATTGTATTCATAAAAAAAAATAAAAATAAATAAAATAAAAAAAATTTAACTGTTCGATGAAATTGGTTCTATAAACCAAACTTTGTATCAGTAGCAGGTCCTTTTCATTCAATAAATTGTTTAGTGGATCATATAGCGATAAACTCTACTGGTTGGTTCACCACAAGCACCGGTGCTAACTTGCGCAAAAGGGCAGGAGAAGAGTTACAAGTAGTGCAGCAGAACTTGAGCAAATGGAATACTTTTTTTACATCAGCTACATTAAATTCATTGATGAATACCTTTTTATGTGCATCACCATATTTCTGCATGAAAAAAAAGTGACTGATAACGACATACTCCTAAAATTGAGGATGCTCAATTGAAACCAGGCTTATTAGAGGAATGACGTTTAATTGTTTTTTATTCTGTATGTTTATGTTTAAATAGCTAGTCACAAGTTTTGCACAAGGAAACACCAGCGAGCGATGTAACCAGGCAATTGATAATTGTTAATAAATTAAACAAGTAATAATCAGCAATTGTTCATGACTCAATCACAATAGAATGATCGCCGAGAGCAGTTTCCTGAGCTGTGGCACTTTCTGTAGACTCAGAGGGTGGGAGGTCAGTTACTGCAGGACCCCACAGAGCTGGCTGGCAGATGCCTGCAGCACCCTAGGGCTCTTTCCATCAGGGCCCACAGCTTGTCAGTGCCTTTCCAGCACTTTCCTCACCTGGTCAGCAGAGTGGAGGGGATTGGGGTGCTGGGCTTGCAGTCCTTGATGGGCAAGTCACATTGTGGCAGGGGGCAGGAGGGTGAGGTCATCTTAAAGTACTTTACTTTAATTACTATAAGTGACGGATTTCCCTAGTTAATTTGTAATCATTTAATTATGTTCATTCATTTATAGCTGTCATATTTCTTATTTTCATATTTCTTTCTGTCCTTCCTACTCGCTCATCATGTTCTTTGCCTCTCTTACAACTTACTCTCACCAAGGCCATCTGACCTTCTGGCTCAGGGCAGTCTGTATGAAGACCACAGATAAAGGTCCTGCTTCCCTCAGTGGGGGCAGACAGACGCAGGCGGGCACTGAACCGGCCGTGTGAAACATCTTTCTGTAACATCTTCATTCTCTCTTAATAAACTGCTTAAGCTTAAGGAACCTGCCTCACCATTCAGCTAAAAGAACCTGATGTTTCGCTGAAGAAATCTATCAGTGAGAGACAAGGTCGAGAGACTAATGCTGGATGACTGAAGACAACAATTAACTGCACAAACCAACTGAGGTAAGATCTTCCTCCTGTCTTTGGCTGAAGATTGAAAATAGCCTCTCCCCTTCTGAAACACCCGATCAGAGTTGTTTGATGAAGAATAAGTAAGCGTATTACTGTTTTATCCCAAACAGATGACTGTTCCATCAAACATGACCTTATCTAGGAAATTTGGCAGTAGAATTAATGTTTCAGCAAGGCTGACGACTGTGAAGGGAGGAAGGGAGCCTCCAGATGTTGATGTGGAGTGTTTGGTGAAAAATCTCAGTGAATATCTGGACACAGCTTGGTGTTTGAAGTCGACTGCTGCCGACATCCATGAGAAGTATGTTATCATTACAGAATCTGGTGGCATTTGGTCTTTGGATGACATGCGATAAGCAATAAGCATGGGGAAAAGCACAGTGCATTGGAGATGGGGAAAAAAAAATGGCTGCATGAGACACTTGTGCTGGGTCAGATTCGCCGTCGGAAAGACGTGATTGCAAAAAACGAATTCTGGCCGAGAAAAGAGAAGTTTGCATGTGCTAGTTGCTGCTTTAACTGATGTCTGTGAAAAGAACAAACAGCTGTCTGACAGAGAGTGAGAGCTGGCAGAAGAGGAAACCGCGCGTGCGAGGGCCGGCGAGGAGAGAGATGCTTTATTGAGGGAGTTGGCGAACTGCAGAGTGAAGATGAGCAAAAATCTAATTGCTTTGTTAACAAATCAGCTGCAAATGGCTTTGAACGCAGGAAACGCTGAGCGACCCCTGGGGGACCTCCGTCTAATACAGTTCAGGTTTATGCAGCCTTCTGATTCCATCACATTTTTTGGAAAAACATTTATTTGCAAAAAATTCAGCAACTTTGAACAAAACTAATGATTGACATTAAAAACACACACACTCTCACACGCAGACACACAAATACATAATGCCCTGATGTCTTGGCACATAATACAAAGCATTTGATAAGTTAGATATTTCCAAAATCAATATAGCCACATTTACAGAGTTGATCGGCTGCAGGCTTTTAAAAATGTATCATTGTAACCCTGAGGACAAATTAAAAAAAAGCCATGTAACTTTGGATGACATACACCTATGAAACATGACTTTGTACATCGCCACGGCCTGATAACACAGAGGGCCAAATTTACATTTTTTGGTTGATTTTTAAATTAGAAAAGGCAACAGTTTAAGGACAGAAGATGTAGGTGAACCCAACATAGTGAGTGCTGAAATTTAGTCCTATTAAAATTACTCAGTACAGTACTTATGCATTGTTGATGTTCTTATCGAAGTGCATGGTTCCAGCATTTTCATTAAAATGAATTACACAGAATAATTTTAACAAATCAAAAAAGAGGGTTTCGAGCAAAATGTGCACAAAGTTTTTCCTGGAATAATAGGACTTTGAGTTTAACTGTTTTCCAACAGGGAACACACTGTACCAGCCAGTAAAGAAACCACAACCATATATATACACGTGTGTCAGCGAACACAGTGCTCCATCATAACACACTTTTATAACTTAATTTCAACCAGTTGACTCAAAACTTATTCAAGCTTTAACAAAATTGACTTTACAAGGCTTATAATGCCAGACAATTGTCCTTAGGAGAGAAATGTTGACATTACACCAAATAAATAAAGCTAGCAAAAAAATATATAATTCTTTTGAAGTAAGCAAAAAATACCATCATTTAAGACAAAACACCAATATAATATAAAGCAGAAAAACAAGTGCATTGAAAAATTCCTAAATTGCAAGGACCAACAGACAATAAACCTTTAAATTTTGATAGCTGAATACATTAAAATAGAACATTGTGTATTCATTGTACCGTATAATGTATTCACTGAACTTAACCCTTAAATCTACACAGCAGGTGTAAATTTGACTAGCACTGGCAGCAAAGAAAACAGTGTAACCATTGACCCTTCAGAGTTGAACCTCAATCTATGAGAGCCTTTCCCAGCCCAGTCCTCAGGGACCCCCAGACAACCCATGTTTTTTGCGGACTGACAGAGCAAAATCCTGCACTGCCTGGGGGCCCCCTAAGGACCAGGCTGAGAAACACTGATCTGTAAATAATTTACACGTCACTTTACACACGCTTTCATGAAAATGTTTCTGTTCCATTAGTCATTTTTCACAGGTATAGCATTTTGTACAAAATGTATAAAGGCAAATGGACAACACTTACTGAAAATTACAAAAGTTTACTGAATTCCTGGGAATACACGCCCCGATATACCACGGCACATAGACAGAATCATGGGATGTTTTTGGTCAGGATTTAGGTCCTACTTCCCTCCATACATTCTCTCAATGTCATTGAGATAGTGGTTCCTCAGCTCCCTCCTTTTCAGTTTGAAGGCATCTGTGACCAAGCCCGTCTCCGGGGTCCAGGGGTCCGGACTGAGGCGCACCTTGACAGGAATCTCAAACCGCTGCAGCTGGACTATGGAGAAAATATGAAGTGTTTAAGCTATGATTTGCTTGGGGCCTGGGATACAACTATGGATTTTTGGCACATCACACTGGGCCCACAAGCCAGACCAATCCAATTAAGTTTCAAATTTTTTGGGGCTCCTGGAATCATCCCATCTCCCCCCTTTAGGCTGCTGTTGTGGTAGAGTTTAAAAGTAAGAGAAGCAGTAAATACTCATATTCCGTGTAACACCCCAAGCTAGACTTACACGAAGCAGCAACCTCCTTGATGGCCTGAAGAACTGCAGACTCCATCACTGAGTGATTACAGATTTCCTCCCAGGTTCCTTCGATCTCCTTTTTAGCAGCCAGTGCTGTCAGCTGCTTCTGATTTGGCACCACAAAACTTATAACATAGTTCTGGTCACTGCAGGACAAGGAAAGACGTCGAATTAATTTTTATTGGAGGAGAAGCAGCATTTACAAAAAAAAACCTGCATATAAAGCTCAAAGTGATGTGGTGGGGGCAGAGACGGACGTACCTGTTGGCATATGCACATATGTTGTCAATTAGCGAGCAGCTCTTTAGGGCAGACTCCACTTTGGCGAGAGAGACATACTCCCCAGCTTGTAGCTTAACAAGGTCCTTTTTACGATCTGCGGATCAGCAAATTAAAATCAGACAAAGCTTTCCATAGGATTCTTTAAAACCCTTTCAGGTGACCCCGAAATGCATAATGAAGAGGAAATTAATTGTTCAACAGCCGCAACCTCAGGGCTAGATATTTTACACAACTTATAGCAAAATAAATAAGTATAACGGCAAGCAGTCATTTCATTATTCAAAAATAAAACAATATTTTTTTAAATGGAAATGCATAAAACTACTTAAATTTACAAGATGCGGCATTGTTTAGAATCCGTTCCAAAACTATGCATTTTAGCAGTATAAAGAATCTCTCTGTATAGCAAAACTTTAATTCACCTCTACAATGAAAAATAACTAACTTGACCAGAAATATTGGTGTGAAACAACAGAAATTCAATTAAAACATCTGAAAAACTTTAAGAATCCATAACCAGCACTAATACAAAAACCTATGTTAGATAAAGCCAATGATATAGTCGGAGCGCTACTGAATTAAACACAGACCAAACCCTGTTATCATTAAATCACGTGTTACAGATGTGTTAAACTGTTGTACAGCATATAGCCTAAATATCTATAAACTGCTGAGGTTGGGAAGAAGCTACAGATCATTAAAGTTAAAAACTACAGTGTCACTTCACAATAAAAGGCTACCCATACAAAGGGTTTATGAATGGCTTATAATCTGGTTATTAATTAGGTTGTAGCACTTTGTAAATTATTATTAGATAACTGTTTAAAATTAAACAGCTATACGTGATGCTAGACGACTCTAAAAACCATGCCAGCAAGTAGGGCTATAGTTATGGCAAGAATATGTGGGTATTAAACTATTGAATATTACAAAATAACACACACCCTGGATTAGCCTTGACTGTTTATCATACGAGAACAGCATATTTCTTAATCATACTACATCTTCTGCAAAAGTGTGTAAGAAACACAGAATATGTATTCACCTAAATATCCAGTAGGGGGCACTGATCTCATCCACGTAACACTTCAGTGCAAATTTTACAAAGAACTCACCAACAATCTGCAGGCACCCGTCTGAGTGGATCTCACCCACGTCTCCTGTGCAGAACCAGCGCTGTCCACTCTCATCCACAAAGAAGTCTTCGTTTAAATGTTCACTCTTGTAGTAGCCCATAGCAACATTGGGGCCACCAATTATCACCTCTCCTCTAGGATGAGGTTTATCCTGTGCTGTGTAACCACCTAGACAACACAATAATGGGAGCATTAGACACCTTCCCCTTCAGTCAGGAAATCTACTCGGCCGATATCATACTGTGAATATCAATGTGAAAACGTATACTGCTCTAATAGTGAGTGTCATTATATGCATATCTAGGTTCCCCTCGATAATTACAAAAAAATCTTACACGAGGCAGCCTAATCTCTTCTGATATCACTCTTTCAAAAACCTCTTACCAAGTTTTTCTAAACACAAACTTTCTGTGAGGACAGAACAAGGTTTGTTTGTATCCTTCAGTCACGGTTAATTAGTCATGGGCATGGACATGAGCTTCAGCTTACTAAGCTTGATATCAATCATACACAAGTCTCCAAATGACCTTTGTCACAGATAATTGCACAGTGCAACCTTCAGCAAAATCCTCCCCCCCATTAACAGAACAGCTTGGTGAAAAACAAACCAACAAAACAGAGACAAAGAAAGTAAGTAGCCAGCCGACTATGGTAGCTGTAGACGATACAAATGAAACGACCGCGTGAGAAGCAGCTCAGCAGTAGTAAGCCTTCCTACAGGGCAGAGTTACACAGAAAACATGATCTATAGAGAAAGAAACACAAACCACTGACTAACAAAAGGTGTACAGGGTTTTAAAGCAGTGTTTCTCAACACAGTCCCCGGGGATCCCCACATAGTCTACGTTTGTTCTCCTGGTAGAGAACTGGGAGGACTGGGGGTCCCTGATGATTGGGCTGAGAAACACCGTTTAAAGTTTGCTGTAATTCATCATTTGTACATGCAGCTTTCCAACTTACCTTCGACCCAGTCGCGCAGCTTGATCTCACAGCAGATGAGAGGGGCCCCGACTCGGCCAGTGCTATAATCTGTCACTATAGATAAACCCAACATTCAAAACATCATATTAAAATTTTAATTCTGCAACCTTTCAAAAACCATATAAACATTTTATAAGAAGCATCAGAAATACAACTAAGTTCCTAAGTTCAAAGTGCCAGAAGTAAGCAAAATCTGTTACATCGGCGAAACTTCAGCAGTAACAAATTTGGAAACTCTCCACTCCTATGTAAATTTTATAATAAAAAACATTCATGTGAAAGGGCTGAATGAGAATTACACAGGATCACTTACATAAATGCAAGTATGTCCGGCCACAGATTTCCAAAAATTAGCTACCCCTAACCCCCATCAGCTTAGGTTAACTCCGGTTTCTTCCACATCAGGTCAGTTATTGCCATTGTAAAGGACTATAACTAAAGGAGGACAAAGCACATTAACATCCAGGCTAAAGTGTAACTTGTTCCTACTCCGGAGCACCTGTGGCATGGTTAAGCTACTGAAAATCTGACTGACAGAGAGACAGACCAATGTCTACAAGTCAGACAGCATGCATCCTGACAGACTGCACGAAGAGCCAGGACGTCGCCATGGTGACAGTTTCCGCACCTTCAGTGATGGTCCCAGCGCCGCACGTCTCAGTTAGACCATAGCCCTGGCCAATGGGGCAGCAGAAACAGACATTCATGAAGCGCTGCGTGGCAGAAGACAGGGGGGCCCCTCCAGACAGCATCATGCGAACATTCCCCCCAAGGAGAGCCTTTACCTTCTTGAACAGCAGTCTGTAACATAGAGCAAGATATGGAGTAATCAGTCCATCATGACATTTTAAGGAAAACTGAAATAATATATTACAAAAATCATAACAAAATCAGTACCAGTACTGATAATCCAGTGTCGTAAGCAATTTCATACTTTTGCATTATTTTTTAAACTAAGCATAAACTGTTTTAAAAAATATTTCTCAATTGATATTCAAGCGCATTATGAAAACTGGTGTCCGGCACTCAACAGCAAAAATATAAAATAAAATAGCTTTTAGCGCAAAGCATTTACTTACACACACACACACACACACACACACACACACACACACACACACACACACACACACACACACACTCTTCTATAGAGGAAGTAGCTGTTTTTCTGTAATACCCTTTATTTTGGGATGCTCCCATGTAAGAAAAACTAAAAATGTCCACAGTGCAGAAAGACAGGGTTCACTGGACTGATTTCCTCAGGTGACATTTCCTGAGTCCACATCCTACAATCCAAAGCCCTCCAGATGGATAAAACATTCCAATCCTGAAATTGAAACTAATCAGCAACCCTTGGGACTGAGAGAATACTAATTATTAAAAGTATAAAAGATGATGATTACTAAAATTTATATTACATTCCTAATGTGGTCAAACCTGTATATTTTTTTAATAAATACGAGAAGGTTGTGGCTGGGATGGGTGCCTCACACCAGAGTTCGATACCCCACCCTAGAAACTGCACACATGTAGAGCTATGTTCTTCTCGTGTTGCTGAAGGGCTTCCTCCAGGTTCCAAGAAGATGCAAAGGTAAATTGTAGTAGCCAAATCGTCTGTAGTTGTGAATGGTGTATGTGCGCCCTGCAATTGGCTGGCCCCCCTGGCTGGGTTATTCCCTGCCATGAACCCATTGTTCCTGGGACAATGGACAAATGGTACAGAATAATACATGGGAAAAAAAATATGAAAATGCAGTGGAAATGTCACAAAGGAGTGTGTCGTAGTAAGGTAAAAAAAATTATAATGCGATTTCGTATTACTGCTATATCGTCGTCAGGCCTGACTGGGCATTGACCTACACGCATTTGGGTGATAGTAATGACATATCAGTAGTCATTAAGCCTCAGAGTACTAAACTATATAAACACAGATAAGAGGAATACAGAGATTAGCACTCCTGCAGGAGCGTGTAGGCACTCACATGTTGCAGAGTGGTGCGTCATAGCCCCGCTTGAGCTGCTCCAGCTTGTAGCTGAAGCCTAGCTTGAAGAGTGTTCTTTGTACGTAGTTCATCTCCTGTACTTTGCTCATTACATTTTTGTATATGCGGTCCATGATTTCCTGTAAACAAGCGAAAACATGAGGAGGTGGTTTGTTTATCACTTATTCGGTTGCAGAATTTTACTTTCTACAGCAGAAGAAAATTATCAGATCAGAGTTTTTAAAACCATGAAACGATAGCAAATGTAAAATATATAATTTAACATTTGGAACATTTAGTTTTCTTGTTTGCTAGAAAAAAAATGGCAGAACAAATTAATACTGGTGATCCAAAATACATTTTATGGACAAAAATATTGGGACGCCTGACCATCACACCCACAGGAACTTTCATGACATTCCATTCTAATCCATAGGCATCTATATGGAGTTGCCCCTCCCCCCTTGCAGCTATAACTGCTGACATAGAATTGTCCAAAATGTCTTGCTATGCAATTCTATGCTTCCAAATTTGTGGGAACAGTTTGGCAAACGTCCTTTTCTGTTCCAGCTTGACTGTGCCCCAGTGCTGAGTTTGGTGTAGAAGAACTTGACTGGCCAGCACAGAGCCCTGACCTCAACCTTGAACACACTTGGAATGAACTAAGACTTGTGAGCCAGGCCTTCATGTCCAACATCAATGCCTGACCTCACAAACGCTCTTCTGGATGAATGGGCAAAAACTCCAGACACCCTCCAAAGTCTTGTGGAAAGCCTCCCCAGAAGAGTGGCAGCTGTTATAGCTGCAAAGGGGGAGCCGACTGCATAGAATGGGATGTTATAAAAATTCCTGTAGGTGTAATGGCCAGGTACCCCAATACTCTTGTCCATATAGTATAAATCAGTATATCCTATGGTCCTTCACTAAGCCTGTGACATAGGAGAGACCCTTCCTACCGGAACTGCCGCTATCAAAGTGGGTTTCAGCACAGAGCAGTCCCCCTTGGTCCCTTTTTTGATTTTTGATGACTGGGGGGAGGAGAAGAGGAAGAGAAAATATGATTAACTTTTTATAAAACTGTGCCGTCTTCTGACAGAGACCTGCGGTAAGGCTGAAGATGGAGGTTTACCTGATCAGACAGCGTCAGGGGTGAGGAGTACCCAATCCGGCAGCCGTGGGTCACACATGAGATCTCTGCTGTCATCTCCAGCACATGTGCAAGTGGGAGGTAGCCGATGTACGTGTCCTTCGGCCTGTTGAAGAACAAGTATAAACTTAAAACAACTAACATATGAAAATTCTAATCTTCTTCCTTATATATGATTACTGGTCCTCTGCACCTTACTGAAGAAACCTTATGCCGTCATTCTATAGATAAAATGCATACTTTGAATACGAGACAGAAACACACGAAAGGCCTTGACAAAAAGGTGAAATATGAAGATCACTTGAGCTGAGGAAACTTGCTATGTCATGTGTTGGCATTTCACTAGCAGCACTTTGGCTGAAACTGGTTGTCATTTATAAATGAAAGCAAAATGGCTGTCATTTGAAAAAGGACTATTTATTCTACTGAACGCTATGACATATAATTTTCATTATTTGCATTTATTTCCCTTAATATTCATGATATGCAGGACACATTAGGTTTTGTGAGGAAAACGTTGTTATTCATGGTAATCTATATGGATCTAAAGGGATATGAAACCTACCCAAACTGATGCAAGAAACTCAAAATTAAAAGAGGGAAATCTATGTAAAACTCTTCCAACAGTATCCCAACCAAACACCCTACACAGGGACACGTATAGATATTTTTCATTTATCATACAACAAATAAATACTAAAAAAAAAAAAAAAAACTTGTCTATAAGGACTTCATATACCTCTGATATGTTTGTAAGTATACATGATATTTGCATTATACCTACATATTTTCATCTTTATACAAGCACCAAATACATATACATAGATACCATATTAAGTAACAAAGGACTGTTTCAATGCAAAATGCTTCCTAACTAGAAAACCTTGTTAAACTAAAACGCTGTATGTGGGAAGAGTTTTCCATGCCATTTTCTGCCCATCCAGTTTCAGTAATTATTTACCTATAATGGTTTGAATTTCAAGGCAACAAACGAGTGTTGGAGTGTTTTTGTCATCTAGGTAGATATACAGGAAAATACAGCATAGTTATATTTTTAAATGTGCTCTGATGTTAAATTAGGAGGTTTCCATGAGTATCACTTAGAGCAGCAATTTTATATTGTCCCAGTGAGGGTACACATCATGAATTAAGTCTATAGTTACAAATACACGCCTGAAAAAACCTCAGAGGATAAGGCCGATTCATACTTCACTTTTCTACGTGCACTTTCACTTGTGGATGAGGGGAACTGACAAATTTGTTTATGTGTGTAGCCCACATTTTCACGTCCAGCGGAAATCATTCACATAGTGTGGATCGACCGTGCATGTGCAAGGCGACCGATTATGCATGTCCAGTAGGTGGCAGCGGCACCCTGCACAGATCAGCAGGCAACGACAAAAAGAGTAGAGGAAGTATTGCCGTTGTAGTTATGGTGAGCAGGTAACCTAAAAAGCAGCACTAGTCCGGCATTTAGAAAGAAATCTTGCCGATAAAATTAGCCAAGCATGAGGGGTCCATGCTAATTTTGTCACAAGGATTTCATTATGCTGTGGTATGTCACATTACAGTAGTACCACCCAATCCTAAACTAATAACTTAATACAGATTAAGAAAAGTGAAGTATGAATTGACCATAAGCAGCTGTCCAGCCGATCTTATACGATTATGATCTAGATTTTGGCTATTCTACGTGTACTCACCCGAGGCCTGGGATCCTTTCGCACTGTCCCGTCATACCAGCAATTAGGTTGCTATGGATCATACTGACACCTTTAGGCCGTCCTGTGGAACCGCTGGTGTACATGATGACTGCCAGATCAGAGGGCTGCGGCCTCTGGGCTGCTACAGACGCTGCAGAAGATGATTGCAATCAAGTTATCGTTGCTCCAGAAGCAAAGTGAAGATTATCGTAAGCCATGTTGTAAACAGACAGAAAAACAACCCTGCTGGTGCTTCTCCATATCAATGAGATAAAAGGTTATCCAAAGACAGGAATCATTTGCCTGTCTGATAGAGCTGTATCTCTAGATGATCAAAATTGTGAACTGATCAGTCTTCGGCGCCTCAGCACTCACGGTTGTCAGATTTGGCTCCCAGCTCCTGCACCGCCTGCATGGTATGAATCTGCAGACCCTCTGGGTATCCAGTACTGCTGATCTTTTTTTTGCCCACATAGATAATATGCTTCAGATTAGGTACCTCTGACAGCACATTCTGTGAAAGGATTAATCATGTAGTTAAGCAAGTGGTTTATTATCACTGTACCTACCCTACATCTAAAATACACTGCAAGAAACCGAATGAAATACTTGGCAAAAGTATCTCAAGAGCTTGAAAACATTCATGTATAACTGCACCAGAGATGGAGGTTCTCTGCTTTAGGTGAAAGCCAAAGCAAGTACCTTCAGTTTGGTCTCCAGCAACTCCAGGCTGATAATGAGGTGAGTGGCCCCACATTCGTTCAGTCCATAGGCCACGGCCTCCTCTCCTAAAGTTGCGTATAAAGTGACCACTGCAAGAGAGGCATCACCATAAAAATAATACCATTACTGAATGGATAAGGCCCGGGACACACTGGATGTGTGGTGTGCGCACTGCACTTCAGCGCTCATGTTAAGAGATTAGATCAGCCACACTGCCGTGAGACGCGCAGCTCACACCTCGAGTCACACATGCGGGGAGCAGCTCTGAGCAAATACAGGCAGTTAAAAGTTTAAATGTTTAAAATATTGTTTAACCATTTTTCCCAATTGAATGGTATTAAAAGGAGAAAGCAGAAGCTACACGAGTATAATATAGTCAGAGCAGTAAACCCAGTGTGGAATACAATTATGTGAATACGACAGTTTAACAGAACATTAAGTAACGCAGTGCTTTTCAGGTGTGCTCTCTCGCTCTGAATGAGGGTAAATGAAAACCTCAAGAAATGCAGGGATTGCTGTATATTTATAACAAATCGTAATAAAATAATAATTACAATTATTACTTCTAATACTACAAATGACCACACTCTTCTTAACCTTTGTCTAAACTAAATTACATTTATAAAAAATTGAAATCAACCATCCTGTTATTGATATCCATTATCAAAGGTAAAATCAGCGTAGACAGGGCTTGCAATAGCAGCGGTGCATAGCAACCGTGCAGATACCAGCCGCAGCTGTTCTGCGCTGCACATCGCCACGCATCCAGTGTGACCGAGGCCTAAAGCTTCACTGAAGCATGATTGAGAGCACAATAATTGGATTAAGTATCACTCACAGATGTGCAGAAAGTGCAGAGGGAGAACGGAGCTTACATGGGAAGTTGTGCCTAAAGCAGGCCTGGGCGCTGATCATCCACTCTGCACGGGTCTCACAGAAGATGGCGATAGTGTGCTTGGGCTGTTGGCCCAAAACTTCCAGTCCCCTACCGAAATTGCCCACGGCCACATCCACGTCCTGGTAGGAGAGCCAGCTGTACTCTCCAAGAATCAACTACAGAAGAGAACAATTCAAACTGCCACTGTGAACTTCACAGACTAATGATACATGGGGCTCAAATAATTAAACCGCCAAATTGAGTTCTGTTAAAACGGCCTTATACATGGAATGGTGAATGATTACCAAAAAATTACATTTAGGTTAGCTTGGAGACAGTGTTTCCACAGCCTACATACCTTTTTGAAAACCCTGCCATTAGGCTGCTTCTCATTTTCCTCACTCAATAATTCCCTGGTGCCCAGGCAGTCTGCACTCCCAAAGCGACGCACTGCATGATCGAAGAGCTTATCCAAGGTGTCCGTCCCCTCGAAGGCCATTCGAGCCAGAGACTCAAAGTGGTCCACCGAGCGATACGGCCCCTCTGGCTTGCCGGTGACGGATTTTGCTTTTAGCCGCTTGGCCATGGTTTTTTTTCTATGGGCATCAGCAAAAAAATACCATGGGACAAAAGTAAGGAAGGTGCAGAGCCTCATAAACAGGTGCAAAGGGACAAAAATGACAGAACGTACATCCATTTTAAAAGTCATTGTAACAGCTCAGTCAGTAGCACGTAAGCAAGTAGCTCATACAGACAAAAGATGAGAAATACTGGAGAAAAGGGCAGATTGATTCTCATGGAAAGAAGTGACCACTGAGGCAAAAAGACTGAAGAAAAACACAAAAGCACTGTTATTTGATGTTCTGACTTTCAGCACAGGAAAAAATGCGGAATTTTTATTCTTCAAGAACAGAGGTGCTGTCCTTGCAATGTCGAGAAGCAAGGAAGGAAAGGGAGAAAGAGAGCAAGACAAATGTTAGTAAGAGTGAATATCAAGAAAAGCTTCTTACAATTAAGAAGAATCATCTAACAAAGATGGCAAATGTGCATGCTAGGTGGATGATCTCTTCATCGTATCTCATTAAACGTGCATGACAGGGCGTAACGGAGGAGGAATTTCCAACGGACACGTAAACTTATGTATCTTCAAATGGAAGATAATGAAAATGAACTCGATCTCAAAAATGTGCCACAGGAAAATCTGATCTGCACAACAATTTTCAATGCTCCTGGACAGGTACTTTGATGAAATTATGGATCTGGAGGACAGATATGTATTGAGCCATAAAAACGTAGTTTCAAAACGATTAGGAATTCACACCATATTCCAATATATCACAATAAGGAAAAAAAATTGGAAATTAACTCAATCTATCCTAGAAAGGATGATACGTCACAATAAAAGTCATCCTAATAGTTTTATCAAGCACTAATTAAGGTTAAGATGAGTACAAGTCATATGCTCAGAAGCATATTTGCATTCATATTCAATAAAGTCAAATAAACCTATCAGACGGTACAGCTCAGGAAACAGACAGCCACCTCTTGTCCTATAAAAGCATCACTTAAAATTTTTAAAAGAATTTAATTTATTCTCAAAATGAGGAGGAACTCATACAAGTTGCCTTTTTTCAAAATTTAATGTTAAAATCTTCTGTTCATATCTCTCATTTGGCCCTCAATTACTAATTTAATGACAGCGAGAAAAACGTTGGTTCAAGTATGGTATGTTTCTTCTCTGATGCTTTTTATAGTTCACAAAGACCTATTAATTTATGCTTTTTTTTGATACACGAGAGAGGAAAGCTCGGGGTCAGAGAGCAGACAGAGCCAAGCAGTAATTAGGGTTGAGGGCCCTACAAATAAAGTTAAGCAGAGAACCAATTTTGGTAATTAGTACCCTGATTGTTACCACTGCTTTACATTCCCTACATGGATTCTTCAAAGACCACTGTTTGCTGGGTTGTGTCCAACCTAGACTCGTATTTAAGACTGGAATACGTTAAACTCATTAAAGGGAAATGTAATCCCAATATTTAGGAAACTGTTTGGCCAGGTTATTACGATGGATGGACATTTTTCCTGAGAATTGAGGCCCACAACTGGACCACAACCACAGTTATTATTAATAAAGTGGGAAAAAATAAGTTGGTTGTAAAATTATAAAAAAAAAAAAAAAAACAGTATTCACTGTTGTTCAGAAAATGTTATGGTTTTATGGTAAAAGACCATTTTTTATGGCAAAATTTCACAGAAATCATCATCTATAAGTATTATCTGGTATATAGATCAGAAAGCCAATGACCTCACAGACGGAAAAAAAGAGAAACTTTTTGGGTCATGACGCACTGAGAAATAAATCAAACCTACTGTAACTAACTACAAGTTATTTCGCATTTTGTTATAAATTGGGGAGGGGGGGGGGGGGGCAGGGGGTTACTACACAAGGACCCTCTATACTCAAAGCAATCAAGACATCAGATTGGTAAATTTCTAAACATGATGGGACTCAGGTCAACACAAACATCACTACACTGAGCGTTCGTAGGGAGCTCAGTCCAGCCACACTTATGCCACGTAAATGCTATCGGCCTCACTTACACATTACTTTGGACAAAAGTTATTATTTTAACGGATTTCCACAAGAAGGTGAACGTATAGAAAAGCTATTTCCTCCACAAAGGAAACGCTACAGAAAGTGAAAAACACTTTTATTGAACTTCTCTTTTTTGACACATTGTGGTAAATTGAAAATGACTTACCACCAGTACTGAACGTTATTGTTTGCACTAAGAGGAGTACAATATTACAAAACATTATCAAATAGGAAGACATCTTACCTTTAAACCACAAAAGTGGACAATAAAATATTCTTGCTATAATTATTTCCCCTCAAAATCTTCAGGTGTGTTCTGCTATTCTTCCTTGCCGATGAGCCACCGACTGCTGAAGTCTGTCTAGCTCCCGACTGTAGAGAGGCTTTTGAAGGATGTGAAGAAATGCTCCAGAATGTGCGTGACTAAGCTTGAATAGGGAGCAGAAAATGATGACATCAACTGTGTTCTAAAGGAAGTCACCCCCCCACCACAAAAACTCTTATAAAAACTTTGCTGCTCTGTCTATAAATGGACAGTGAAAATGTCCTGAATTAGAATACCAAAAAAATACCAAGGTCAAAACACCAGGATATAAAAATCTCAAAAAAAAAAAAAAAAAAAAAAAAAAAAAAAAAAATGGGATGGTTTTTCAAAACACTGCAGCTGAGAGTGGTAAAACCTCTCCATGAGTAATGAGGATTTCTTCATCATCGCAACATCATCACAAATTTAAAAACACCCATGGTCAAAATGTACTTATTCCAGTTGCAACAGATGCCTTATGATGAGGATATGAGTGATGTAGTTTTAAAGAAACTATTACTGGTCCAACTCAGAGTACACTCCAGATTTCACTAGTTAGGCACATTGACTACTAGAGATTAATAACTCAAGCCTAGTAGACAGTTCTGGGGTAGCTGAGCAGGTACTTTCCCTTGTTTTTTTTCTGTGTGTCACTGGAGCAGGGATAAACAGCCCTGCTCAAGGGTCCGGCGGTGGCATAACCATGGGATCTGAATACGCAATGGTCCATACACAGGCACAGACCCTTAAGCCAACGGGCTACAGACTACCCCCTAAAGTCTGTCTTTGAAAAGTGCCTGTGAAGGTCACAAGGGAATGTTCAACTCCCATTCATTTCAGAATTTACATTTTAATGTGAACCTCTGATGTTTATGCCCTTAAGTCCTGTATTATTATGCATCTACATTACACATTGTTTTTTTTTTTTGTAAATTCAATATGTGAAATGTGACTATATGTCAAAAAGTGTCCCTGTTCTTACCATACATGTATATGACCCATCCATAGAAACGTCAACTTTCTGCATATTTTTCAAACAAGTGAAAACCCACACTACAGGTGTGGTTAGGTGTTGATTAGGCTGTGGCAGTAGATTTGCATCCCACTACATCATTACTACATCATTACGCAGTGCATCCACAGGAGCACACTGTACACACAGCTAAGCTCACTCAAAATTCAGTTCTGTATAAGCAAAATTGAATATGACTTAAATACCCTTATGGCTGGCTTGGAAAGGTTGATTTTTCCCATGATTTATCAGCTGCTTCAATATCCAATAATTGCAGATACAGCCCTTTGTTGTTTGTTTAATGTTAATATCATTAATAAACTTCTTTCGCTAGTATGATTTTTTTATTTTCAGGCACAACATACTTCATTATTAAACATTGCACATAGTGCACTACATTGCCCACTGAAGTCACTTACACGGTATGTTATATTGCACTATGATTCAAATAAAATTATATTCTTCCTATCTGAGATATATCAGGAAACATCACCAGGTTATAAATCAACTGGTAGCGTCAGGTTCTAAATCGACACAATTTTGTTCGCCTAAATAGGCAGAACAAGTCTAAACCCAAACCTACTGTGACGTCCAGTTTATTAATACTCCCCAATAAAAACTTCTGGCAAACAAGGCCAAATAAAACGCATATGTATAACACTACCTACAGAAAGAAGTATACAACATGTGAAATATTTATAATTTACTATTCAAATGGTTGAAAACAGTCAATTTCCTTTTCCGCATGGCACACTGTCATACGAAATTTCCACGTGCGTTTACTCAACCCCAGGTTCCGACAGCCTCTGTGGTAGATATATGCTGCAAACCTCACCTTTAACGTTTCGTACGTTTCACTTCTGCCAATAATAATAATAATAATAATAATAATAATAATAATAATAATAATAATTAACGCTGTCTCAGACACAAGAAGAGTGAGGTCGTTAAAGAAAGTACACCACGTAACAAAACACAGAATCCGTCCTCCCCATATTAAACATTGCAGGTGTTTGTTGAATTACTTGCTGCTTTTAGATTGTGTAGCCCGATAAACTGAGTTTTTGAATAAATAATCAACAAGACTAACTACAAACTTATGTACAAGTGACTGGGATTGTAAAGAGACACAGTAGAGTGAGATACATTATTCATTTATTTTAGCCACGTCTATTATTATAAACTGATAGCACCATTAATAATTAATTACCCATGCGTCATATAACATAAAACTGCATTAGTTACAAACTCCTATTAATTAGTTAAAACGGACTCTTACCTCTAACAACAGATGCAGTTACAGCTCGGCAAAGCAGTGAATGACCGAAAATAACCTTTTACCTAGTTGGAGAATATGGCGGCCCCAGGCTCAGTACGTCACATGACTCCATTTTTCTGAACCAATGATCGTGGCCTCTTTTCGACACGTGTTGCGCTTTGACTCATCCGCGCACATCTGATTCACCAGGATGTACTGTCATGTTCCAGGCACTTATGCAGTACGTGGCCGGTGATTACTCCCTGCAATGTTAAAAAAAATAAATAACCAGAGGTGGAAAGTTCCGGTTCAAATAGTACTGATCCAGACCAACAAATTGTCTGGTTGAGTTGTAATAATATCTTGGTCTGAATTTGTACTTTCTCAACCCGAACTTTCCACGTCTGATGGTAACCATAGTTGCTAATATTTTGCAATATATTGCTTACCAAGAAAATGTATCTGAATTGCTGAGGGAAAACACAGAGACCCTGGGATCTTACGCATCATGGTTTTCTCTCTAATGATTGTTTGTGATATTGGGATGATGTTTTTGTGTATATAATTTAATATAATGAATTTAGTATGCAAAAACATGTTGAGGCTAATTGGAGTTGCTAAATTGCCCGTAGGTGTGCATGTGTGAGTGAATGGTGTGTGAGTGTGCCCTGCGATGGGCTGGCCCCCCATCCTGGGTTGTTCCTTGCCTTGTCCCCATTGCTTCCGGGATAGGCTCCGGACCCCCCACGACCCAGTAGGATAAGCGGTTTGGAAAATGGATGGATGCATGGAATTTAGTATGAGGCTCTCTCAGTTATGCCCATGACTGGTAGGTCACTATTTCAAATCTTGTGCCTGTGATCTCACTGTTGGGCCCTTGAGAAATTCCCTAAAACCCCCACTGGTGCAGCAACTCTGGCCGATACTGCTCTGTGACCTTCGCTTTGGAAAAAGTAAGTGAAAGCAGAAAGTACATGAATTACACTGTCTGCACAATGCATTTTGACACTGATCCTGTTAAACTCCTGCAATGTGTACACATAAATATGACCCACTTGCTAATATTCATAGCGCCCACTGTTACAAGGCCAGCCGGCAGCACCGCTGGAGCTGGGAGTTAACGGCCTTGCTCAGGGACCCACGAACCTGTGACCATTATGCCGAGGATGGAGCTCAAACCAACAATCTTCTGATGACAGGTATACTTAATGTTACTTAAAATATGCAAATATTTTTCCGGATTCCGGCGCAGTGCATAACTCTATGGCCTCACAGTGTCTGTGTGGGGTTTCCACCCACAGTTTAAAACATGTTAAAAGACTTTATATGTGCCAGATTGGACCGTGCAAGGCTCACCGTGACTCTGTACTCTGTCAGAAGTACAGAATGTGGGTGAATGAAACAGGGTCTGCCAGTCCTTGGAGCAACTGGCACTAAGCTGGCAAAGGTAAAACCAGTCTGCCGAGCACACGGGTTGAAGTGGTGACCTTTCAGCCACGGACACAGTGTCCTTACTTGCTGAGCCGCATACTGGCTGAGCATCAAACATTCGGGTGTAAAAACAGACACGGTGTCTTATACATGTCATACACTGACCTCCCTACCAAATATCACTACCAGAGGTAGGGTATAATCATCTAATATCACATATCTCCGGATTTGCTAGTGAGAATGCACTCATTGCGGACTCAGTGTGGCTCGGAGTGTGTGAGCATGTCTAACCGCCTGGATCTCCTAAGTGTGGTGAAAACTGGTCATGCACAGGAAACTAGTGCACAGTTTATACAGTTGTTTGCATTCCAGATTTCTTGAATCAAAATTAGAAAAATACTGTCCAATTTTATATTTGTTTTCCTGAGTGCGGTGTGCTTTGCATAATAATGCCATTCACCCTTCGTCTTACTATTCTTTGCTTATTAATTTAAGACTTTCGCATTCATCTCTATGCACCACGTCATCGGTTATCCTTGATTCGACTCCCATTTTAATGATTTCTCGTTAAAAGCTTTGTGTCCACCAAACAAAGTTCCTGTTTAATATTCAGTAAGTTTTGACACCCAAGCTTGTATATACATTCTGTCTTATATAAACACTATAACGTCAGTAAACCGTTCTTTAGATATATACGCCAAATACACTAAAACGTCAGAGAAAATACAATAAGTTTGGGCAACGGCTTTTAAACCTGATCTCATCGATTGTTAAAATAATAGGTTTGGAGGGGAATTCAAAGGCATCTCGGCCAGCTTATTTCCAGGTTAAACATCCCGTCGTCTGCGGTGTGTAATGACCCAGTTTGGGGTTATGACGCCTTTTATCCATGACACAGATGGACCAGATTCAAGGCCATGCAAATATTAGTTCGTGTCCTACTACGTCCTCTAGCTAGAGCGCCTTCTAGACAGATAGAAAACACATTCTTTTTTATCGACATACTGTTCTGTCCGTGAATAAATATTAAATTATTTTAAAAGAAAAATAAATTCGGAGCGTTTCAAATGACGTTTCCACACACAGTCCAGGGAAATTTTTGTGAAATAAATTATTCACAAGTTAAACAAGTCGGAATAAATGTTGCAAACCATCCATAAACCAGACAGAAGCGGAAGTTACTCAATCCGAGCTGGTTTCCTTGGGTTATGCGGAATTTACCGGAATTTACCTTGATACCCAGGAAATGCCACTTTTACCGGCAAAAAAGATGGTGCTGTGACAGCGTTTTTAATTGACTATGTATTTTAACATTTTCCTGTTCGAACAGCTAGGCAGTATTTTGACACAGTGTTGTCGCTGGCAAAACGTGCTTTTGGTAATGTGTATTCTGCTTGCCTGGTACTATTTATTTGAACATCTAATTCAAGAAATGCAGTTTGACTGTATTAATATCTTACCGGCCCAAATGTTATATGCTTATGTTAATTAGTATTATTCTGACGTTACATTACCAGGGTTCCCAACTCCCACGCATCTGGCGTGACACACGCTTTAAGACTCACGCTCACGCAAGCAATCTTACAGCAATTGCAAGTCTTATTGCTTTGGTATCGTAAACCTAAAATTAGCTGCATGAAAATCGCTGGGACAATTTGCAAACCCCACAGACAATTTACAAGGCAATATAACTCTTACATACATGTACAGTAAATGAGTGTGCATGTGTGGGTAGACTTGCCTCGAACTGAAAATCTCACTCCAGCCAGTTTACGCAAGCTGGCAACCCTGCCTTACAACAGCACGCTTAGGTCTTACATGAAGCCTCTTTTGCTAATGACACTTAGTCACTCATTGATATTTTCATTGTTTTGGATCAAACATAATGATTATGAAACAAAAGAACTCCACAGAAAAATTGTTCATTTGAAAACATACCATATATATATATATATATATATTTCTTTTTTTCTTTCTTTTTTATTTATGTTTTATTTAATTGCTGTTTAACACATCTTAATTAATAAGTTAAACCCTGGTAGACCCAGGATAGGATGTCAGCAATTACACAATACGGTGAGAACATAAATACTGCGCACGTTGTACATGAAGATTGTCAAACAGTGAACAGTAAAGCAAGATGGACAATGCAGACGAGACAGAGAATAGATGAATTAGGTGTAGAAAAAACTAAGGATAAGGTACCAGAAAACATTCCCCAGGACTAATGGGCATAATTGGGAAATGAGGTCTAGCACAGGAACAAAATCTGGAAACCAAAGTCAATTAAGGAATTCTGTAAGACTAAGGCTGGGAACTCGAAGGAGCAACAATGCCGAGCTCTGACTTTTGATAATGGCTGTCAGGTTGGTACAGGTTGCTGTGCACAGTTGTGGCCATGGGCAGTTGGTGGCTCAAAAGTGGGAAAATCTGCCCGTCATGGCAGCACAAAAACACAAAGTGCATGAGTGCAAGGACAACACAGAAAGTGCGAAAACAGACGCAGATCAACACCTCTATCTACCAGCTAAGTGCAATTTTGAATTAGTTTTCTCAGCTTCTAATTTTAAGTTGAAAGATGACAAATAAAATTTAAGGTAATTAAAATACTGCTTCAGCTCTAGATTTCAAAACACCTTGTGATAAAAAAAGAATATGATTTCTATATAAATAAAATGAACATGTTTATTTTCTGAGGACTGACTATAGTTAATTACCAAACAGTCATAATGTGCTACATGCTTAATTCATACATAATATAGAAAACAACAGATTTTAAAGGTGAACACAAACATGTACACAAAGGAAAGGTGAGAGACTGGCATGTAAGAAGTATTCCTTTAAAAATATTTATGTGTCACTGTACGTATCAATCTGCATTCTAACATGAAGCTGCCTTTATCCTACGATTTATTTTGCCTTTGTGAAATTATGGCATTTGGTAGCTTATTCTCATACATATGGTGCATATATTTCTTTTGCGACAATATATAGATTGAATACTTACACCATATTCCACAAAAGAGGTTTATAAGGCAAATACTTGTATAAATCAGATTACTGACAATGGCTGGATGTCAGGCAAACGAGGCCCAGTTTCTCATTTTTACTAATAATGCAGAACTAATCTGATATCCCAGTTGGCAACCTTTGTGTTTGATGCACACTAGGTTCCCTTTGTGTATGCTTATTTATTCTTCCCTGAAGGTTACTGTTTTACCTGCTTTATAAGTACATTTCATTACGTATGTCGCAGGTGCATTCATATATAGTGAAAGCACAATAGATTTAGGTTCACTGTATTATTGCTTCATATGATGCGTAAATCCAAATGTTCTGTTGCTGTATTTTCTTACAAATATATTTGGACATCAATTTATTCCAGAATACTGAGTCTTGTAACTACTGGGTATAGATAAGTTGTTCAATTAACATTTTTTTTTTTTTTTGTTTTTTGAAATTTTGATGAGAGTTATTCATAATACACGCCGTAATTGCATTTTTGCGTTTGTCAGGTCGACTCACAACCATGTCGTTATTTTTTGTTATAGATTATTTCTATGTTCAGCTGGCAAGTAGTTTCTCAAAGGTGGCATCAATGCAGAATTCCAGAGGCACCAATATCCTGAAAAAGGAAAGGAAAATTAGTGGATCGTTTGATTAATGCACTGACTATCATTTAGAATTCAAGTTGAATTCTGAATGTGTGATTCATATTGCAGCGTCGCACAGCCTGTATCGTGCATCACATCCTGTGACATAAGCAGCCTAATTTTTGAACTGAATTAGAAAGATGGGACTAAAAAAAGAGTCTGATCACATGCACAGCTACACACTTAATAATGAATTAAAAGCATGTTAATGTGTGGCACATTTGAAAAATTAATACTCACATACTGGGGCAGCCTATGAGTATTTTTGCATTACATCTACATTTTTTACATTATAAAGTTTTAAAATAATTATTTGGGGTAGCGCTTTCGGAAATTTACATGCACATTCATGTTTTTAAATTAAAATGAAAGTTTAGGCCACTTACTGCTTGAGGTTTGCTTGCTTCTTTTTGCTTGTAGTAGGCAGAAATAATGCAGTTTCTTCTGAAATAAAAATATTATACATACAACATTTGGAACATTGGAACATGTGAAACAATAAATATATGCAAAATAATTTTTTGTCTAAATATTTCCTGTTTCCGTAGGTAATTTGCAAAGAAAATGTATAATGTTCATAAAGTTACCTACTTTTAATAACATCTGAAGTATTGCAAAATAATATGCTTTGCACATAAAACCTAAGATGTAAACCTTTTAAAAAGCTAAACTAAGTTATTGACATTCTGTTAACGCTAATGAGTCAGCACTATGAAGCTAATTGTCTTTTAAAGTAATGTAAACATTTCTGTTTGTTTAAACTGTGTATTCCATTGTGTTAAATGTCTTTTGTTTGTTCTTTCTCATTGATCACCATTTTTAAAACTGCACTCCTGTACCCAAAGCAGTCTCCATTACTCCCCACAATGCTTGTGTCATGTTGTTCAGCTTGCTGACCTGCTCAAAACAAGTCTTACCTTGTCTTGCATACCTGAAATGCACTACAACATGAATGTGTTATATGAATGTTTAAAAAGGGGATTCCTGTGAGTTTGAAATGTGGTCACATGCGCACTACAAAATTCACCAGCGGTATACGGGATGAGAGTGTGCTGGAGGATATTTTGCAAAAAAAAGTGTCATTATTGAAATGTGGTCATTTTGCCTTATTAGACACATTGTAGGAAGAGAGTAATGAAATAACATCATTGTGGAGAGAAGGTTATTTTAAATATCATCGCTCGAACGTGAAATAATCACTATATACGTAACTTATGTTATGTACCCAGGATAGTGTTATTTACGATTGGAAAATTAAAGCGGTCAGTTGAAATGGCGATTAATGTTTAGTGTTATGCGAACTCTCACTCCCCTGACACTCACTTGCTGGTGATGTCGCCCCCTAGTGGTAGACCAGGAATGGCTACTGATGACAGACAATTCAACACGTACAGCAAGTCAGGCTCCATGTTACTTGCTCTCTGGTCTTCAAAGATGTCTATTTGGAAGACAGTGGGATGGAAAAAAAACAAAACTGTTTATTTAGACGACAGTGAAACCTGCAAATAGATTCATTTTAATGTTAAAGGAATAAAGGACAACATGTGCTCTTTTATAAATCAAGGCCACAAAAATAAATGTTCAGATATGTGTGACAGAAAAAGAAATAGCAGCTGCATTGAACTGTATAACTTGCATAACTTTATTGACAGTTGCTAGTTAAACTACCAGCTTAATAAGTCCAGTGATCAATAACTACTTTGGATTGTGAGTTTACTACTGTTAAAAACAAAAAAACAGGGTTTCTCATTTGATCACACACATAATCAGTGTCTATGCTTATGTCTAAAACCATAACATCTACTGTACATCTTTTGTGTTACAACTTTCTTATGTATCTTCTTTAAGCCTGGAGTCTCATACCTGCCACTTTGGTCTCAATCAGATTCTCCAGCTCAGCTTCCCTCTGTAGTGCTTCACGTGAAACTTGGGGAGCACCAGGGAAGCAGATGAGGACGACTGTGATGTTATCAAGGCTGCCCTGTTGGGCACGTGGGGGGGGGAATTCATCAGTATAATCCATCTGACAACTTATTGCAAAGGATCAACCACAAATGCAAAAAACATAAAAGCCTGCAACTGTGGTAAAGTTCTACCTAATTATGTAATTTAATTTTCACGCTTGTTGTGCCAACAATTCGATTATAATCCAGACAAGTATGTACGTGCTTTGAAAAGTTTTGGCTAAACTGAAAAATCTGTCAACGGGGTAATAAATGAAACGCCCATTTTTAATGCAAACTCATCAGTAGTAGGATCATGATTAGCCTGGAGCCTGTACTTTAACAACACGGAATCACCTATATTCTGTCTAACTCCACAAAGAACAGAACAGCTGCGGTTGGATCCCATTACCATCAAGGTGTAAGGACACAGTGCAACACACATCTGGCTGCCCAAGTAGGAGAATAATCAATTAAAATAAAAAAAAATCTAACAAAATCACATGAAAATCCAATTTAATAGCAAACAAGCAGCTATTTCTGCTTAGCTTTATTGATCAAATAGTGTAGCCAGTATGCTGTGAATCAGCACTGGACTGGTATTAAAACTCAGCCAACAGAGGTCCCCCGCGATTAATTTTGCTGGCCCGCATGCCCGTCAGCCCACCGGGAGAACGCCCAGCACGGCAGGTGGCCAGTCCAGCCCTGCTGCGAATATAAATGAGCAGATGTCTTGACAGCTGAACACCTGGTCAACTCAAACTACCAGCTAGAAGTGTGTGTTATCTAAGCACCCGTTATGTAATGCATCACAATATGCCCACTTTGATTCCCCAGAAGAAGCGATTCAGCTTAAATCTACATAATGTTTAATCACCATTTCTCAGGCAATCCAATACTACAGTAAAACTAGACTGAAACAGAATGATGCCAACGACAGTTACCTGTTATGTTCACTTGCTTACGATAGCTGTGCGTTTTCCCATGCATGCCATGGCTGTTTATGCAGCACTTGCAGCGTGGGCCGCAGGAAATGAAAGGCTGTTCCAGGTCCCCAGAGAGAAGCTATTTAAGGGGGTGTTTTGCAGGCTTTCACTCTTTCGGTGTGTGGTCCCGTTGGAATTAGCAGGGCACATATTTGTAAGGTGTGGCCGTGGCCAACAACGACGATTAGCAGTGAACGCTATAGCACATTTATTTACATACGGTATCGACTGTGTAGCATCGTTCAAAATACTAGCTGTAGACTTGCAGCTAAATTCTGTGAAAGCCCCTTAAATGACACATTAAATTATACTTGGATGTTACATAACTCAAAGAAAGGTGGTAAATACAGTGCTACTTCAAGATGAAAATAGCTTATTCCAGGTAGGCAGTAGTATAGTCGTGCAAGACTATACCAGGCTACTTCAGAGACTAACTAGAAATGCTGTATGATCTATTATTTATATTGTCTGTGTTTTTACCCATAGATCAATAATTCAATTGAACTTTCCAATTATTCATTATAATTATGAAAATTTGTGCATATAGACTTATATCCAATAGTAATGAACATTTCAACGAGTGTGCATTGAATGTGTCATTATGACCATGTTGGGTACACTTGGCATCTAATTTGAGGTGGACAACTGATGGCCATTGACCTACATGATCTGCATTGCATATCATTTTTGCAGCACAGTTCGCTTCACGGGTAGTAGAGTAGTGCCACCGGCCACCTTCATGGTTGGGGGCTTGAACCTCCCACCTGCTAGGGCTATGTGTGAGTACAGTTTGCATGTTCTCTCTGCATTGTGAGGGCATGCTCCCACTTTCAAAACACACGCAATTAGGTGAACAGGTATCCCTGCTTTGCTCAGTCTGACGTTGAATGTGAGCATGTGTGAGCCCTCTGATAGACTGGCATCCCGTTAAGGGTGTGCCACTGCCTCGTGCCCTAAGGCACCTGAGATAAGTTCAAGTCTGTAAATCTATATTTGCTAAGTGTTTGGAAGATGGACTGTGTTGGAGACTTCTCATTTTATTTGTATTTGCAGCATACTTACCTTATAGAGGCAGAGGTCAACAACCTGTGTGCACACCTCACTTAAATCTGAGCAGACCTCCAGGCGGTTTCGCACAAAGGAGCAGAGCTCCTCGCTGCCGATCATGTCCCACACACCGTCACAAGCCAGCAGTAGGAACTCGTCGGCTGCTGAGCGCTCCACCTCGTATATATCCGGCTCGGGTGATACCATCTGTTCCGTTGGCGTCCGCCATTCTGTCTCCTTGTAGTTGAAGTCGCCCAGCGCACGGGAGACTGCCAGCGAGCCATTGATGCGCTGCAGGCTGACGGTTCCCCCGGCGTTCTGGATCCGTTCCATTTCGCGTGGGTTGAAGGGCTTGTGATCCTCAGTGTACAGGCAAAGCTGGCCGTCTCGGCAGAGCACGGCACGGGAGTCGCCGCAGTTAGCAAGGTAAATGTGGTACGGAGAGAGCATGGCGGCCACAACAGTAGAACCTCCACGTTCCCAACCCTGCCTCCTAGCCATGGTGTGCAGGTGCTGGTCAATGGTGAGGAAGGCGTCTCGGATTCCCCGCTTCACGTGGCCCCTGTCTTCCACTGGCTTAATGGCTCCTGGATGAAGGCAACACACAATACTTTGCATCACTTAATACAATCTCATTGATACAGTCTCAGCATATTGCATGCATTTTTTATGAATGATTATTCATTTTATGAATGATTGCTGACCAAGGATACACGTACAGTCATAGCCATTGTATCTTGCTCATATTGTTGTTTTTGCTTGTTGAATGTCAAGATGTATTACTGAGTTTTCAGCAGTACGTGTTCAGAGGCTAAAAGCATTGGTATGTAGTTGCTTTAGCTGTCAGCTGTCTCATTCATATCGGCCATAAATTTCTGTTTAATATGTTATTTTTCCCAATAAGCAAAAAACAAGACAAAATAAACGTTTTTTCTCTCACCATATTCATATTAAACCTATTGCAGATTAAGTCATTCATTCACGATCGGTTTTATGGGATGTTCTTTTCATCAAATGATTTAGGGTTCTTTTTAACCAAAGCTAAACCGAGTCTTTAATGGCGGCCTCTTTAATCTCATGCAAGAACAACAGACAGCTGTATCACCTGTAGCCCGAATGTGATCCAGTAGGTTCCTAGAGCAGAACTGTGCCACGTTACTGCCAGCGTGCCCATCATACACTGCAAAAAAGCCCCAGGAATCAAGGTCACCCTCCATTTCAGGGACACAGGTATGGGCATCCTCCATCTGGGCCCGCCAGCCTTGCACACTGGTCACAGCGTACTTGATGCCCCATTTGGCCCATCCTTGCTCGGTGTGCTTCTCCAGTATTGGCTGGTCCAGGTAAGGACTGGGTATGGCCCCCTCCTCCGCCGCCTCCCCCTCGTCTCCCCCCTCCCTGCCCCCTTTGAAGAGAGAAGAGACCATCTTCTCCGTCCCCTTCACAAGCTGCCGGACAAAGGCTGGCACTTCGACATTTGCCTTCCTGGCCGTCCTCATGGCTGCCGTCTGCCCCTCTGTCAGCTCGACAGGCTGCTCCTGCGCACGAGGCAATTCTCCTCCTTTCGACTCGCAGAACTTTAGTGATGAAGAAGATCAAGATGACACCAGAAGGTTGACAGAGTGCAGAACTGACATTGTGCCGGATTCAATATGAATGGGTTGAGATTCACTTCCTGCAGCACCTCTCATCTTTGTGTCCATTCGCGGAACTTCAGGGTTGGGCCGCTGACCTGTATTCGTCTCCCTTTCGTCCGACGTGCTCCCGCGTTTCTCCCTTTCCTTCTCAGTCACAGCCAGTCTCCCTCTCTCACCAGCTCCGCTCACCGGCGCTGTTATTTTCCTCCCTGAATTGTGATTGGCTGACCTGTTTCTGTGCATCTATCTCAGTATAATCTTCCAGCCTCTCTCTCACATGCTCTGCCATGGCCCTCCCTGCCTTTATTTTTATTCCGTCAGCTAATCTCCCCCTATGATGACCTTATATTACCGGATTTCAGCGATTGCAATTGCAAGTGTGTCAGTATTTCTGAAATAAAAAATAATTAAGAACACATAGATTCATGAAATAATATATTTTTTTTTAATGTGGCTTCTGAGTCAGCTGTCAGGATAACCCTTATCCTTAGGCACATTGAAGTAAATACATGCAGTAAATAGCAATTTAAATATAGTATCCATATGACTCTTAATTTCAGATACAACAATATTTTCCAGATACAAAATAGACTTTCAGTTATTATATTGCTGTTGTTTTTTTAATGAACAAACAAATCATGTAATTAATCCACCTCTTTGTTTAAACATATTGTAGCTTTCAGTTACAATTAACCAATTTTTTTCTATTTTTAATATTCCAGCTTCAGACAATTTCACCTAAAAAAGTCACAATCTTTCCCCACAAAAATTGTAATATTGTAATCTAACACTAAACACTACATTCCATATTTCATATAACTAGTGAGTAATAGTAATACTGAAATATTAGTGTATGGGCAACTCTTCTTGCTAACAATTGGTGGTCAGAAAAAATGCACATTAAGGAATTAAATTGTATCATGTTTCATTTAAACTAAAAGTAAACAAATATTCTAAGATATCCCGAAAAATGAAAAGAGGGAGACATTTAGCAGTAATAGTAAAAAAAAACAAGCTATAATTTAAGTAAAAGGTTTGTATAAAATTTTTTGTGTTATTTACAGCAGACAGCTGGAAATATATATGAACATGCAAATGATATGTAGCAAAAAAACAGCACAATTAAAGGTGAAATCACTGTATTTTAATATATTTATATACAGTGCATTAAACTGAAGTTCTTTGCCGTTTTTGTCTTCTCTTCCAATACATTCCCATTTTCTACCCTCAGCTCTTCGCAAGCAGAACCACAGTCCTCAAAATCTATGCAGTGTTCTGCTGACCACTGATGTCATCCCCCATCACACTGGATTGTGGAACAGCCAGTCTGCTGTCTACACGGCTGACTTCCCCTGCCCTCCAGTGCACTCAGCACTTCATGCCCTGGATCTGCCCTGAGATGATGCCTACCCTATCTGCCTACTTCTCTTTTTCCCGGACTCCCCGTTTTATAGATTTGCTCATTTCCAAGACCTGGAAATATACTTCTCCATTTGTATACCATGCGGTTACTGTGACTAACTGCCATTTAATGGCCACCAGGTTGACTAGGAAACTTAGTCAAAGAGCCGGATACGCAGTTATCAGGCATCACTAATGATGGATTCCTTGTCCGGTACATATTGTGTTTTTAGTTATTTATTATGCTGTGACGCCCTCTGTAGCCACACGGCGAGGCTTAGTCTGTCTCTAATTACGTGTTTTTTTGTATGTTTTCTTTTTGTTTTATTTTATAACTGGCCCAGGCCTAACTAGTTCTTTTAGAGACTCCTGCAAGGAAGTGTGTTGCACGGATTAACCCACTGCGGTGAATAATCATGTTCACGGCTGCTGTGAATTTGTTCGAGTGGTGATTGCAGTGTGCCCCAATTGATGTGGTGAGTTGGGTCGGGTACAGTCTTGTGCGATTTTCCTTTTGTGAGTATCTTCTGATTATTCTTCTTTTGTATAATAAAAATGCCTTGTTGTATACCACAGTCTCCTCAATTATTGTAGATTGTTAAGGGAACCCCTAACTCTTTTATAAATTGGGGTGGCATGATCCGCTTTGTGAGGGCTGGTGAGTTGCGTGGAACTAAGTTTTCCACGACTTGACTCGCCCCTCACACCAGTTATGTACAACTTGTACATTCACCTGGTATAAAATCAGGAAGATCAGACCTTATTTGACTGAGTATGCAGCTCAGGTTCTAGTCCAGGCCCTTGTCAACTAAAACTACATACTGTATAAGACTAGCAGCTTGTGCTGTCAGACTGGTTCAGATGTTTGAAAATGCTGTAGCATTTCTGGTATTCAAATGTTCCTATGTTATACATTTCTTTCTTGTTTTTCATTGGCTCCCTATAGGTGTTTGCGTCAAGTTTAAGTCCTTGGTGTTGGCTTTCAGAGCCACTAATGGACTGACACCCATCTTCATCAAGATGCTCCTCAAGAGATACGTCCCATCTCGCTCTCTTTGGTCAGTAAACCAACACCCCTCAGAGATCCCTCTGCCACATGAGAAGTTTTACTCTAAACATTTCTCACGTGTGATTCCCTGATGGTGGTATCAGCTGCCAAACCATATCCAGTGATCATATTCCTTTCAATCTTCAAGAAATACTTCAATACACATGTGTTCCAGGAACACCTCTACCACCCTACACCACTGTATGCTGCTACCTACACCCTGCATGCCCTTATTGTTGGCTTTTTTGCTCAAAAGCTCAGCCCAGCAGACTCTTTGACTGCTGTATGCTTGTTATGTGCTATTCGCCTCACTTGTACATCACATTGGGCAAAAAAATCGTTTGCTAAAGAATTAATGTAAATGTAAATTTCTTGTGTGGCCACAGCCTAATTTAAATCATGAAGCTTCTCAATTTTTCAGGTCCCTTCTGCTTGTAAATCTTGTGATTTGTTTTTAAATTACAAAAAAACACAATTTAAAAGATTTAAAATGGCAAATATTTATCATTCCTTATATTTATTTTATGCATTATTAAATGATGTATTTGAAAAAAAATTATGATAAAAAGGTTAATTTGACTCATTTCAACCAATAACAATCGATTGTTTGATAGAGCAAGATGATAAACGGTCGAGTCACAGGATATGTTAGGTATTATGTAAAGATATATTTAGTCCCATTTGGTTGTGTACTGCTGACAGGGCTAAGGCACCCATAAACAGATCGTGGTTCAGGGGAAAGTGGAGAGGCAGCAAGACGTACTCTACGGACAGAGCTGCAAAAATGTCCAGCAAAGGTGAGACTCACTTGTAAATTCAAGGAATTCTTTGGTTCACACAGCAACTTGGGAGTATTGGATGTTGTTTGGATTATCAGTAGATAAAAAAAAAGCTTCACTGACAAACCTGCATCTTACAATGATCTCTGCTTTGCCTTTAAAAGGCAGACTAGCACTGAAGGAGTTCCTTTCTAGGCTGACGTTTAAACTTCTTTCATGTGGTCATCAGATCAAAACATATACTTGATATAATATTCCCATGTATGTGGAAAAAAGGGGGATTATATAATTGTACTAGAAAAGATTAAAGTTGGAAAAATGGAAGGATTTCAAAGTTTTAATTGTCTAATTCTCTATTACTGATTTGCAGTTTCTGTTCGAACAGCTTGTAAGATATTACAGTCTACGCATCAATGCTTTTTAAAGACAACATGTTGATCTTTTGTAGGAACTTTGTTGAGATTATTTTCGTTTTGGAATGTTTGACTAAAAATGTTTGATCTAAAAATACAAAAATGTAATATATTTAACATGAGCACATGTATACATTTCCTTTTTTTAATAAATATCTTTGGTGTTTTTTTATCAATTACAAGTGCTCATTAACAAGTTTGTGCATATACAAGTTTCTGAATGCCTGACATTGATATTGCTACAGGTGACATAGATGTCTGCTGTTCTTCCATAAGACAGAAGTAGCCATATTAAAAAAAAACTGAAAATGCAAAGAATATGAATAAATATAATTTAAAATTAACAAAAAAGTAACAAATTTTTAACACAAAATACTGTGGAATTCCTGATATAGGTTTTACCCAATAATTTTGAGGTAACAATACTAATTCTATATCAGCACTGAAAGCATTCACTACATTATAGTTTATGGCATTATAATTTGCATTGTATAATTTTAACTAATGTGAGCTTTTTTTCCCAGTCAGAGATATATAGAAGAAAATAAATGCCATAATGTATCTACTACTTTTTAAAATTATCACTTTAAACCTTCATGCAGCTAAATGTAAGTATTACGTACAAAAAATGTTATTTATTTCACCACTTTTTCATATGGTTTCCAGTTTTATAACCATATATGACATGTTCCTTTATAGACGTGCTCAAAATAAATGGGGTTCTTCAAAGGCAGAAATGTTATGGTATTTTATAATGACTGTTTTCTAGAAGCTTCAATCATGTTGGCTGCAGTTATCAACAAACGGTGCACAGGGGTGTTAGGTTTGAAACTGCTCCTGAAATGAAGAGTGATTGCTAGTTTAGAATAGATTTGCTGAACTATTCTACCAGAATGACTGTCTGGCCACATAAGACTGAGTGTAAATAAAGTGGCATAACGTAAGTTGCATTTACTGGTGAAAGACTGAGGACGGGAGCAGACATAGTGAAGCCTGGCAGCAGGTGCCCGCTGGAGGCCTCATGCAGTGTCTGCTTCCTTGTCCATTCCTCTTGGCTCTACTCCCATCTCCTTCAGTTATATTAAGCATGGCTTGAATTTCAGGTCCTCCTTCCTTCTCCTTTAAGACAGCTAGGCCCTATTTAGGGGTGGGGGCTTTAACCCCCTATATTTTGTCTCAGCCCCCTGAAAAATAGCTTTTCTAAAACCATTTCATGATTGGTTTTTGGATACATTTCATATTGGCTATATTGTGGAGTCACCCCCGCACTTCTCTCGACAAATTTAATCATGGGTGGGGTGATGTCCCATGGGTGATGTCCCCCCCCCCACCGCAAGGATCAAATACTATAATTGTCACTGTATTAAACAGCACTGCATTCTTCTTAAACTTAAAGGGTTAATACATAATCACGAGACTAAAAATTTTAATCGTAGTTTTAAAAGCATGAATTATTCCTCAGCATGAATATGTACCTCAGGGTAAATAAGTATTTTTCTGCAGTGGCAGTTTTGCGCAGTGACAAAATTGTAGCCCATGCGACTTAACCGAGGTGTGATTATTGCTGGTTGAAAACTTAAACCAATACCCTGCCAAGAAAATAGTTGGCTTCGGCAGTGTTTATTCGTCTTTTAAGAGACTATTTGGGGACAATGTGTGGTCCAGAGGGCTAAGCCTCTGTGCCTATGATTGGAAAGTTGCAGGTTCAAGTCTGGCCTTGGCATATCTACAGGTCCTTGAGCAAGGCCCGTAACCCCCAGCTGTCTGGGTGCTGCTATGGGTATCTGCCCTTCACGTCAGGAGGCATAAAGTGAATTTCCCCACAGGAATCAATAAAATATCAATTACTATTGTAATAAATACTGCGAACATATCTGAGAGCTAATCTCTAATCCAGAGCTTCCTGTGTTTTTTTTCTGTGTGATATTTTATTCTCTCTCTCCATCCTCTTGTGGCAGTAATGGACCTGATCTACTGGCGAGAGATGGAGAAGACCGGCATTGTGTTCACAGGGCTGGTCATAGGTTTGCTCTGCATGTTCCAGTATAGCACCATCTCTGTGGTATCCAACTTCTGCTTGACAGTTATGTGTTTCACCTTCCCTGTCCGCCTCCTCTTCAAGGCCCTGGAGCTGCTACATTTCAGAAACGTGGTCCACCCCTTCAAGTGAGTACTACATTCACCATACTGCAGTTTATTTTGTGGCTGTGTTTAACAACTTGTCTGTATCAGGTTATCTTGCCTTCTTTCTTTAGCTCTTATCTGGAATATGACCTCTCTCTGACTGACGAACAGACTGTGCGCCATGTGGAAACAATCGTTCTGATGGCGGCCACGGCCATAACGGAAATGAAGCATCTCTTATTTGTTGGCAGTATTTATGACTCCATAAAGGTTTGGTATCAATATCACAAAATGCATATATTTATATGGGCCAGAGCAGCTTAGTGGGTCGCACAGTGGCCTGGCACCTTCCGGGCTGTGGTTCTGATCCCTGCTACACCTCTGTCCACATGGAGCTTGGTCTGTGACCCGAGCCGAGCCCGATGGACCACTACAAAGTACTGGGTTTCAGGCAGGGTACGGGTCAGTTTTCTTATGTTCAACTTCGGGCTTGTGTTGGGTTTGGGTTCGTTTCTTCGGTGTAAATTGGTTTTTGAGCTTGCTGGGTCCTTTGGCAGTAACAGTAGATCCCCTTCCATTAGTTGGTTTTAGATTTGCTAGTACTATTTGGGTTGGGTAGGGTTCAGTCTCAAGGTCTCGGGAATCGGCCAGGCTTGGGACTTAATTTCACGCCGTACAAAACTCTACTGCATGTTCTTCCTGTGTGCGGGTGGTTTTCCTGTCATGTAACTGCAGAAATTTAAGCAAATGTGAAATATACGACATGTATTTCATACAAAAATATTAGTCCATAAATATAAATATAAGTATTTTTTTGTGGATTGGCAGTTCATTGTCCTGATGTACCTGCTGACCTACGTAGGAGTGCGATGCAATGGCCTGACACTGATGATTGCCGGTAAGGCGCTGCACACAATGTTCATTCGCCTTCCTTTGTTGTCATCGTTCCTCAGTATTACCTTTTCTTGCTGAACCACATGACTCTCAGTCAGTGTCATTACACTGTCATTTTCAGGAACACAACTGCCATCTGCTTACATGGTATTGCGTACTTTGCTCAAGAAGGACAGCAGTTTCAAAACAAGACTGAATCTTATTGGAGTTATATAGGTGGTAATTGTTAAATTCTTCTGATTCACCTTTAGGTGTGATATCGGTCTTTTCACTCCCCTTGTTCTACAGGCAACACCAGGTAAGACCCTAAGTTAAGAGTCTCCTCCTCCAAACAGAAAATCATGTGGAATTAAATATATACAGCATGAAGAGAAATTCTACAGGTTGATTTATGATGCACTTAAGAATTAGAAGGGATAAGGTTATGTGCTCTAAGTGGTTTTAAACATGGTAATGAAAGTTGGTGCCAGTATCTCAGAAATCCCTCCTGGCAATTTTATGTTGTGCAGTATAAAAAGTTTATGGAGTCTACAGCACCACAAACAAAAAACATTCAGTCAGCAACAGTTCTGTGGGCCAGAACAGAGAAATGTCATATGTGAATGGCATTAAAGCTACACACTAAGGACAGAATTCCTGGGATGCACCTCTCAGTCTTTGAATTCAGGTGTTTCATTCAAATCCATTGCCACATGTGTATAAAATCAAGCATTTTCGATCATTCATCCAGGACAGTATTTGTGAGGTCTGACCTGGCTCACAGTCTCCGCTCTAATTCACCCCAAAGGTGTTCTGTCAGGCTGAGGTCACCTATGTCCTTATGGACCTTGCCTTGTGTACTGGTGTGCTGTCATGTTGGAATAGGAAGGGGCCAAGCCCAACCCCTTCAACTGGAAGTAAGGGACCAAGTCCAACCCCTGAAAAACAGCCCCACACAATAATCCGCCTCCACCAAACTTTACACTTGACACAATACAGTCAGGCAAGGACCTTTCTCCTGACAACCAGCAAACCCATCAGATTGCCAGACAGAGAAGCATGATTTGTCACTCCAGAGAACACGGCTCCACTGCTCTAGAGTTCAGTGTTGGCGTGCTTTACACCACTGCATCCAATGCTTTGCAGTGCACTTGGTGATGGAAGGCTTGGATGCAGCTTCTCAGTCATGGAATCCCATTCCGTGACATTTTCTATGCAGTGTTCTTGAGCTAATCTGAAGGCCACGCGAAGTTTGGTGGTCTGTAGCTATTGACTCTTCAGACAGGTGGCGATTTCTGCATGCGTTGTCCCCGCTCTGTGATTTTACGTGTCCTACCACTTCGTGGCTGAGCTGCTGTTGTTCCCAATTGCTTCCAATTTGTTATAATACCACTAACAGTTGACCGTGGAATATTTAGTAGTGAGGAAATTTCATGAGTGGACTTATTGCACAGGCAGCATCCTATCATGGTACCACACTTGTATCCACTGATCTCCTGAGAGTGACCCATTCGTTCAAAAACGTTTGTAGAAGCAGTGTGCATGCCTAAGTGCTTGATCTTATACACCTGTGGCTATGGAAGCGATTGGAACACCTGAATTCAATGATTTGGAGGGGTGTCCCAATACTTTTGGCAATATAGTGTATCTGTGTATTTCTGCGTTAGTTATCGTTTTGATTCTTAAATTTAGTTTTAGAATTTATTATTTCTATTTCAAGTAGAGTTTATCTTTAGTTTTTGGTATGGCTTTATTTGCTTGTGTTTTAAAAATGTAAATGTATTTAGTTGTTATATATCTTACTTTAGACTTCAGGTCATTTTGATTCTAGGTATAGATAGAAACTTGTAGAGTTTTGCTAAATACTACATAATGTCGTAATATGGTGTTGTTGGGTATTTCTGTGGTTCAGTTGCATTACACAAAACGCACAAATACAAACAAAATCAATATGTTGGCTAATTAATATTCAAAAATGGAATTTCTTATTTGGTTGTAGTTTTTTTATTTTCATATTTTGTCTTATTTCATTTTGTGGAAATTCATTGTGATTTGCACCAAGCACACTCTTGTGTGCAGTAAGAACTGACCCTAGTCTGCTCATCCACCACTTAAGGGGTTTAAAAGTACTGGCCTGCAAAAAAAATCATCATAAAATCTGGCCTGTAAATTGTTTTTCATTTTTCTGATTAATAAAAGTCATTCTGCTGATATGCGTTAGCAAGCTCAGCAAGTTTCACTGGTTTTTCTGAATAAAAAGAAAATGTGTGAGTCACAGGGCAGCTCAATAAGCAAAACAAAGTTACAACATTACTCTGTTTGGACAAGCATTGGGTCACACCTCTAAATCATTGAATTCAGGTGGTTCAATCAGACCCATTGCAACGTGTGCATAAAATCAAGCACCTACGCATGCAGTCAGGTTTACAAACATTTGTGAAAGAATGGGCTGTATCATTCGTTAAAGCAATGACCCTTGAAACCAAAATTGGGTTTTTTGTGGTACTTCATAGGGTACCAGTATGCATAAATCGTCCACTGAGTATATGTATGTACAGACACATCAACACAAATATCAATATTTTATTTGAACTGTTTGTGTAGATGACTGCAACCTACTCCAAGCCCTCTTTGTGTTACAGGAGAAGATTGACAAATTAGTGACAAAGTTCCGGACTTCTGTAAACAAAATCAAAGATACGTAAGTACTTTCTTCATTCCCTTGTGACAAATAAATCTTATTACAGTAATTTGAAAAGTTTAATGCTATTGATATCATTTTAAAGACAATAGTTTACTGTAAATTTGTGTGCAAAGTACATTCCTTATGGATTGGATGGCCCTGCAGATTCGTCACCACAGCACAAAGACTTTCCCTCACTTCTGCAGTGCAAAATTCAGGTTTTCTGCTCCTTGTAATAGAAATCTTAAATGCACCTATTTACATTTTCATTCAGTCACCTGGCCAACACTCAAACCTGACTGATGGCCTTTCCTGCAATTCAGTTGAGAGGTTACAGTAAAAAGGGAAAAAGTTGTACCTACTAGATATGACCCCACTTATTTGTTTCTTAGAGCCATTAAATGTCAGAATATCTCTATATTACATCTTTTCCCCCCCAACAGAAGCCTCTCCCACAATAGAACCATGTTTAAAGCAGGACAGGATATCCATAAACTCTGTTGACAATGACTAAATGTAGCTACTTATGCCTCTAGCTTTCGGCTCTTGGCAGCTCTGCATCAGATACTAAAGGATCCTAACAAAACCTACTGTTCATATATGTGGAGACACCATCTATTTCCCCCCAGTCACCTCCACATAAGCGTGTCACATTTCATGGCGCTAAAGTCGGCCAAATGGGACTCCATATTACCCAGTTTGGCAGCTGGTTTGATAAAAGCTACTGTGTGCAAGATGCCTCTAAAATTACCACAAGTGAGCCACTTTGTACACTGGAAATGGCCTACATATATGTTATTTGGGTTATGTGGAAATAGCGACTGTTTCTTTGTACATTACAATATTCATAACAGTTTGTAATGTTCTGCCTCATGTATGTCACTTTTGACAAAAGCGTCTGCTATATAAATGTTGTTATACTGTAGAACCCACAACACCATATAATGATGATGATGATGATGATGATGAAAACAACAGATTATTAAAGAATTAAAGAATTAAGTTGTTACAAATGGTTAGGGAAAATTTGGCTATGTTAGATAAGTTGCTCGCAGGGTTAAACAGATTTAATGTATATTTTATGATCTGTCTGACTTTGACCTCAAAAATGTAGAGTATTAATGCATGACCATGCAATGTAGATAGACAATGAAATTCAACTCACAAAAAAGTACATATGCTTTCTGTTATTTGAGGTGTAAGGATTTGTTGAATATTACTAGCACATATTAACTGAAGTACTCAAAACCTATGGTACTTCCATCCATCCATCCATTTTCCAAACCGCTTATCCTACTGGGTCGCGGGGGGTCCGGAGCCTATCCTGGAAGCAATGGGCACGAGGCAGGGAACAACCCTGGATGGGGGGCCAGCCCATCGCAGGGCACACTCACACACCATGCACACCTACAGGCAATTTAGCAACTCCAATTAGCCTCAGCATGTTTTTGGACTGTGGGGGGAAACCGGAGTACCCGGAGGAAACCCCACGACGACATGGGGAGAACATGCAAACTCCACACACATGTGACCCAGGCGGAGACTCGAACCCGGGTCCCAGAGGTGCGAGGCAACAGTGCTAACCACTGCACCACCATGCCGCCCCCCTATGGTACTTTATCTTTTTAAATACCACATATTCCATATAGAGAGTGGCACAGTGGTGGAGCAGTTATTGCTGTTGCCTCACACCTCTGGGACCTCTGAGTCTCCACCTGGGTCACATGTGTGTGGAGTTTGCATGTTCTCCCCAAGTCCTCGTGGGGTTTCTTCCAGGTACTCCGGTTTCCCCCCACAGTCCAAAAACATGCTGAGGCTAATTGGAGTTACCAAATTGCCTGTAGGTGTGCCTGAATGCTGTGTGATTGTGCCCTGTGACGTATTGGTGCCCCATCCTGGGTTGTTCCCTGCTTTGTGCCCATAGCCTTTGTGATAGGCTCCAGACCCCCCTTGACCCAGAATAGGATGAGCAGTTACAGAAAAAAGGATGCTTGTACCATATATAAGGAAATCACATTATGATATTCATGTTCACATAAAATGTTCACATACTTACATCATCTTCTTTACTTTTCACCAAACTCCTATTCATATCAAATAAAAAGCAACTGAATACCACACTGAATATTACACTTGACTTTTTTTGTTTTTAGATTTCAGCTGTTGCTTCAAAACATTAAATCTGCCCGAGCTTCTGCCCCCACCTCTGGACCCAAAGCCAAACCCAAAACAAAATGAAGAGTTAACAAAAGGTATAAGAGTGAAGATGAAGAGAGAAGATGGACTAAAGACTCCATGACGCCTTAAATAGGGTCAGCCTTAATTATACATTACTAAGCCGAATAGGGCAATGAGCACTGGGTACTGAGAGCTGTGGTTTACAGTAATCTTTCTAGTATGTCTAAGTGGCCAAATTCACTGTTCAATCAGTACAAAAAGTTACTGTTTGGGATTAATGAAATCCAGATATTATAACTTTGTTTTACATAGTATGTTGTACATACATTCTAGTTTAGTTTTAAACGAAGTACAGACATTGAGATTTTAAGTTTCCTTTTTTTAACCTTCACAGTTGCTTCACAGTTTCCTGGGTAGTTCCCCTGCAGGTTGTGCCTCATCATTTAAGATGTTTTTGCATAGAGTGGCAGAGTTTGCTGTTAAAACCCTAAAATCAGTACAAACATCCAGCCTGGAACCTTGCACCCTAATCTGTAACCTACTCGTCCTTCTACGCATTACTGAAAGGTAAATGTTCCGGTATTGTAAATGTGAATTAGAACAATTGCATTAAAATCTAGCACAAAACAGTTGTGTTGTTAAAAAAGAACTGCTTGGAATTCTCGCGGGTATTCTGAAACTTTTGAAAGTTTGATGTGGCATAAGGCTTTGTAAAGAATCACAAAATCAGACCCCATGCAGGATGTTGTGAGTACACTATGTAATAAAATCAATCCCGTCGTTATTTTTTATTGCTTTGAAAAACAGCGATTTACACACACCTTACTTACAAAATGCATGCAGATGGGAGACTGTTCAAAAACGTTGAACGCATTGAAGTGAACTCAACTAAAAACAAGAACATTCAATTAATTCAAATGACAAAACCCACCCTGCTGACTGCAGATATGCTTGGTTCTAATCTCTAAGGACTTTGGAAAATGGATAGAATAGAAAAGTTTACTTTCTCCAAAGGCAGGATTTTATAATAGTATTCAGTTATTCAATATGTTTATACACAAGTAAACGGATGTATTAATTGTAATGTTTGTATTTCATTTACTATTCATATGAAAAACAGAATGGGGTCTAGTGTGTTTAAACAATCAAATATAAGAACAAGAAGCCCTTCAAATGATAATGATTAAAATTTACATTAATTTACTGATTTGCTTGTATATAAAACTGATGTTTGGCAGAAAAGTTATATCCTCAATTTTTCTTGTTTAGCTGGAAATGTTGTCCTCAGTAATTCTGTAAAAACATTTACTAAATTATTACTTTTCATAATACAGTTTAAATATAATATTTTTGTTACCAAAACACATGGCCAATATTATCCCCAGTTAGTTCCTTAGGCAGAAATTATAACACCCATCTAAAAATACAAAAATATTTAATTTACCTATCAACAAATCAGATGTGATTACACAAGTCATGTACAAATTTAAAAAAAGGCACTCACTGTCACCCCCCTTCTACTAATCACGTATTCAGTGCTGGGTCACTGCAAATGGAAAAACAAAACAAGATTTAAGAACTGCATTTTTAAGTTGCTAGAGTTTTCATTTATGATTCCATTAAGAATAACATCTTATTTGTGTTTATTTGGATTGTAGTGATATTAGTGATATTAATTGCTAATTAAAATTATGTTCAGAAAGATACTATATATCTAAGTAACTGCAAATTATATTGTCTTGGTTCAATTATTAACTTTACTTTCTTCAAGCCCACAACCCCGATATTTATAAAGCCATAGTGGTTCTCCCTCAATCCAAAATGAGGCGTCTGACTTAAATCGGTGCCTCTAATTTACTTACACTTACAGTAAGTGATGGTGAATGTGTGAGTGTGTCTGCAATCGCCAAAGAGTGTGACCCTGTACTGGATAAACAGTCACAGAAAATGGATGGATGGAACTCTGATAATTTGTTGCATTATAATAGTTTTATACATGTGCTACATAATAAGTTATGCTGTAACAGCACAGAGCAAAAGTAATAAAAAATTTCATAGGCCTGGTCATAATGACTTTAGCAGTACTGTATCTCCTTAGAAGTAATTTTGCCTAAACGTTTGCCAAATTAAATTGACTCACTAATGAATATGACTGGCCTGCTTTTTTTCATTGATTCCTGACTGCATGATCTTGATCCAAAATACACAATTCTGATATTTCCATGCTATATCCTCACCATTTGTTTGGCCTAATAACTGGATTTTGAACTACATGTTTGGTGTATTTCATACCGTTCTCTTGGAAAGGTGATGATCAATTACTAAAATAAATTTTTTGCAAACCACCTGACGTACTTAGCAGCACACATATATTATTTTTTATTCCAATAAACATTTGCATGCACCATATTTGGTGTTTTAAAGATCAGAAAGTGGTTAATTTAAAATCTATGGCTGTTATATGTTCTTGCATAATTTAAATAAATATGTCATATACTGTAAATTTAACCATATGGTTAACACTGCCTACTGTATATTCAATTATTCCTTAATTTCCTAAATGTATATAACATATGCTTATATAAGTTCTTGAATAATCCCACAAACCAATAAAAGTAGTGTATTTAATCTGCAGTAGCTGCAATTTAATCCACAGCCTCATTGTGGCACTGTAAATCCCTGTAAATGTGCTCTATCATAATGACAGTGAAGGATTGTTGAATGTTTCTTTCTTAATTCATCCTCTGAAAATGATTATTTGTTACCGTTTCACATACTGTATGATTTCAAATTTTTTTAATGATTACTTCAAAATAAAGTGTTGCAACAGGTTTGCATAAACAAAGTACTGTTCACAGCTGTATTATTCCAAATGTTATTCAAATCGAGTGAAAATAAACGTGTTAGAATATTTTACTAAAATATTTGCTTGGTTTGTTGGTTCGGATTAACCAATTTCATTAGATTATTCTACTTTACGGGAGAAAACTCCTTTATGTCTATTTATTGCTGTTCCTGTGGTTTTTTTGTTCCTTGTCGTTCTTTGCCAACTGTTGTATAATTGTTTGTCACAGAGATTGGGAAACTGCCCTGAGCTGCGTGGGAGAGCAGGCAGGTTGTACACGATGGATCCAATTTTGGAAATAATGGGTGAGGTAACCAGAAAGGGCAGATTCGGGGAATGCAAACACGAACAGCAGGTCCGCCATCGGAGGGGCAGAGTGCAACCGGCGGTGCAGGATCCTGGGCGAATGGAGCCGCTGGGAAACTGAAATCACAATGAAGTGAGAGTAAGAAGAGGAAGAGACAAAAACTCGACACGGACGGCAAGCGGGTCTAACATAGAACAGTGAGATACAACCAGGATGATCCAACATTAACACGATTCCGGTCTTGTGACTTGCGGCTACAGAGTTTCAAACTTCTGCTGCTCAGCCATACAGCCAGCATGTTTTTATAGGATACAAGGGCTGCTAGCTGGCAGCACATGCTGTGTGGATGGCAGGGTGACCGTGCCCACACAAGCTAACTGAGCTGATAGGCGGGAACATATCTGTGACTTAATGTAAATATACTCACACCACGAATGATAAGCAATTGGTGGATGGATAGTGTGTTTAAACATGAATATATTTTGTTTTAAACGTTTTCTCTCAATAATTTCTCTCTTCGTTTTGAATATTTCCTTAAAAATAAACATCACCTGTCAGTTTTAGTACAGTTTTTTTTTTTTCACTGAATATCGCCATCTGGATTGGTACTGCATCTACCCACTCAGAGGATAAATGAATGAATGTTACATTTATACAGGCTTTTTCAAGACTCCCAAAGCATCTCACAGATCAAGCTGGAAGCCACTTCAACCACCACCACTCTGTAGCACCCATCTGAATGACACAATGGCAGCCGTTCCTCACCAGAATGCTCATCACACAGTAACTAAGGTGGCGAAGGGGTAGGAGAGAATTCACTAGTTAGATACAGGGGAAGATTAGGAGGCAAAATTTGAAAGAGCCACAATGGGCAATTTTAGCCAGGATATCGGGCTACCACCCCTACTCTTTTGAAAAATGCTGAAGGATCTTTTATGGCCTCAGATAGTCAGGACTTTACGTCTCATCCAAAGGTGGGCCCCATTTTTATATCACAGTGTACCTGTCACTGCACTGGGGCACTGGGATCCATCCAGACCACAGGATGGGGTCACATCAACAAAACAGGACTTAAGTTCCATAAAGCAAGGAAGAAACCCTTCATTAATGAGAAACAGTGAAGAACCAGGCTGCAGCTACGCATGTGCGCGCGTGTGTGTGTATATATATATATATATATATATATATATATATATATAGATGCATACCCATACATTAACAAATCAAAAAACTAAATATTGTGCTAAATATGTGCCTTTTGTGTTGCTTTTACTTCTAGACTAACCAAGGACTATGACAATTATATCCAACGTCTACCAGATAAGCAAAGGTGGAAAGTTCAGGTCTGGAAAGTACCAGTTCAGACCAAGATTCTGTCCCAACCATCCCATTAAGTACTCTGTGAATGTCTTTTTTTATACTCAACTGTTTTGTTGAAACAAAATCTTGGTCTGGATTTGTACTCTTTGAACTTTCCACCTCTGCATATAAGCGGTATAGAAGACAGATGGATTTCTCCTTCTCTGAATCCCGAGCTATGCAGACCTAAATATGAATGTCTAGTAATGGGCGTGTGTATCTAATAAAGTGACCATTGTATGTTCATCTCATTATTTCCCATAATACATGCCCATTTTTAATATCAAAGATGCAAGTTTTCCCTTGCAATAAAATGTCAGCATTTCAAAAGATTTTCTTCTAAATGGTTAACAGTTTCTTTTTTACACTATATTCATTCATATGTAGTAAACCTTCACTTTGATCAATTGCAGTGATGTAACTGGTATCACAAAAATACATTTTAAAGTGTTATTAATTACAAAGCACTTCTGAAACACTGCAGTAGGATTCATAAGTCTTAAAAATATCCAGGCATTTGATTTATCTGTATTGAATTTCCCCTCTAAAAGGGTTCCGAATTTGCTGGATGTAGCTCTTCCAACTCTACTGAAAATTTAAAATTTTACATTGAAAAGAAAGCATATGATAACAGTCACAATTCTTGGTTTTATGATGCCACTCATATAGGCAGTAATGTTTGAAATAAAGAGAACCAGACGCCTATGTAGGTTAAATAACTGGCCATTGAAGTACAGCATCATGCAGAAGTTTTTAATGTTTGCTAGATATTTCGTGATATAGACTTTGTCTATACAGTTAATATTTTTATTGGAAACTGATGTGTTCTTTATTCAGTAATATACAAAGAGCAAGTACATCTTAAGTAATGTGATACACTTCGAAGAACCAGAATTGAATTCATGTACAAGCAGGATATTTCAGCTTAAGAGTTAGTTTCCAGTATCTGCAAAGAAATACATTATGTTTGCTATAAATATTTACTATTTGACAATGTTACTTTGCAATAAAAATAGCAAGTGGACAATGATTTGTAATCCACCATCATTTGTAATCCACCAACATATGAAATCGTAAATATATTTGCCAGGCATTGTAATGGCCCACCTATAAAAAATATTGTCCTGTGTGATTCTCCTGAGAACATCTGAACATATTGTGCTGTTAACATTGCAGTTATTTGTATATTGCTATACTTTGAACCTCTTCTATGCCACAATTTGGTAAAAAATATTGGTACCCAATTTAAAAAAAATAATCACAGGTTTAACAAAAGTAATTGTCATCTGTCATTCTTTATTCCATATTTTCATTTATGACTTAACATATTATTGTAAATAATAAAACAGATGAAAACAGCAAAATTATTGGAACTCCTAATATTTTGCAGCACACCATTTTGGATCAATATTTGCAATGAAGCAGTTTCTGTAGCTCTGAACGAGACATATACTGTACTTCTCAACTACTAGTCAGTCCTGCTACAATGTAACTAATGCTTCCTGAAAACGTCGCATTCACTAAAATAAACATATCTAATAGGATTGTGCTGTACTCATTCACCTGTCAATTACGGAGAGTCGGGAATAGTGAACAACACAACCATTTGCTATATTTACTGACCCCCTTAGATGGGGTTCCTGGCTTACTATGGACATGCTTTGATCCCTTTTTTGAACAGAGGGCATTGTCTAGTGGAGTCAGAAAACACAGCAAATGGTTCATGAAGCATCGGTTTGACAATCATGGGTCGGGGGGGTATCGAACCACAGTCACCATGCAGCAGGCATTAATTCGAAGAATGATGGCATGCAAAGGAGTACTGAAGGCAACATGGCTACAGACAGACTATGAAAATGAAATGTAATATAAAGATCTACAGTAAGACTTTGACGTGTGCAATGCCTGGATGCCCTAAAAGTTCAATTCTTTTAGATTTGAAAAGCTGGCCCGACCAATTCACTGAAAAGAACTGGTTAAAAAGAATGATTCATTCGTGAATTGGACATCACTATCATTAACTTTGATAGCTGTTTTTGCATGCATGTAGTGTTTCTTTGATTGTAATTCACAATGCTTTTCTTTCCAACTGAACATCACACAAGCACAAATGCAGTTCCGCATCGTATTGGACTTGGGTACTAACAGCATTAATTGTGACAGAACAAATTCATGGTGTGATATCGCACATTGTAGCAGGACTGACTGTAGTACTTTGGCCCACTCTTCTTGAGCAAACTACCCCAGTTCACTTAGGTTTGATGGGTTCCTTCTCCCAACTATGAGTATGAGCTTTTTCTGTAAAAGTTCAGCTGGATTCAGATCTGTACCCATAGCAGGCCACTTCAGAACATTCCATTGTTTTCTTGTCAACCATTCTTGGGTGCTTTTAGATGTATGTTATGGGTCATAATCCTGCTGGTGGACCAATGACCTGGAACTGAGACAGAGCTATCTAATTCTAGTATGTTAGCTATCTAGTATGTGCTCTAACATGCTAGTGTTAGTGCTATCACTAGTACTGTATGTTTCGCTCCAGGATGCCTGGATAATCTTCCGGATTCATTGTGCCCTGAACAGATTCAAGGTACCTGCTGGGTCTTCTATCTTGGAGCTTACTTTCATTCAGATGGTGATGGATTCAGATTTACTTTCATTTAGCAGACACTTTTGTCCAAAGCAATGTATGATTGAAGTGAAAAGCACATTACAAACATATGTTCTGTTGAGGTGTCGATTACGCATAAGTGCAGTTAGCATGAGCTTCCAGTAAATTCCCAGTTAAAAATGTAAGCAATATTAGAGTAAGAGCCACACAACATCCATGGATGGTCTGACTTGAAACTGTCGCACCTTGAGCTTGGGAGTCAGTCTGGATCTGCACTGAAGTATTCCTTGAGTCTTTCTTGACCATTCCAACTATTTTTCTGTTCAGTCTGGGGTTAATTTTTCTTCTTGTGACTATGGAGAATGTTGCCTTCTTGATAATATTAGCAACCATAGTCACAGGAACATGAAGCTCTTTGGAGATGGTCTTGTAGCCTTTGCCTTCACCGTGCTTGGCGATTACCTTCTTCCTTTCCTCCTCAGACAGCTCTCTGCTGTTCCTTCTCTTGTCCATGTTCAGTGTGATGCACACAATGGCACAAAAATCAGTCGAGTATTTTTTTTCCATTCAAATAAGCTAAGTAACTGATTATAATATTGAAGACTCAAGTGATACTAATTAAAATAAACAGTCTGATTAAGACGTCATGAATCAAAATTATTGAATTATTTTAGTCAGTTTCAACTTATTTTACAGAAAATTGTATGCATTTTTATAAAGTGAAACAATACCAATATTTTTGGTCATGTCTGTATCCTATGTCACTCAATCAAGACAGTGAGATAAAATATTTGGTAGACGTACCCTAGATTTTAGCACTCTCCATTCCGTACACATTGTAGCCTTCACGGTATGTTGCAAAATTCTGAGTGTTTGCTGGAGAAGTTGGTTCAAAGGGTTCAGCATTTTTCACAAGTGTCAAGTGTCTGGCTTCACCTTGGGACTTGTAGCAGAACTCTATCAAAGCCACTGTCATAGCCAGACCAAGCCCACCAACCAGAATGTAAAACACTCCTGCTACATTACTAAGACTCAGAGCACTTGTCTTGTCCTGAAAATGAAAAGAAAAATATATATATATATATTTCTGTAATAAGATGTGTTACAAAATTAACAACAGGAAAGACTCTTGAGTGATTTTCAAGGCCTTAAATCATAGGAAATAAAATGCAATTATTCCTCTAAAAATCCAGTTCTAGAAGTAAAACACTCAACATAGAGGTTTCACGGACCAGTAAACTTCACAAACTGTAATAAAGAGCCTCATGGGTAAAACGATGCTGCTTGTGCTTTTCATTTTAGTGGCACATGAAGTAACAGTTTTGGGTAAGTTACAGGCTTTTGCAGCTAGTGTTGTGCTATATGGATGAGAAATGCTTTTATCTTCGTGAGAATGTTAAGTACGTTTCATGAAATGTGCCAGAGCAATCGAGCAAAATTGCAAACAAACAAAAGCTTTAGAAACATTTCTCTGCTTTCTTCTACATTTATTTCCCCTTTTAATGCCATGTTTTACTCTGTATTTCCCAAAGTGAGATTTCTCAATACTGCTCTTGGTCATGTACCCAGGAAGGGGTTAGAAACGAAAAATCTTCTGTGACATCTCTCACTATACTGCACTTCTGAATGCACATGATTAAACCATTTTCTCTTATCCTTGACTATGCAAAACAGGCCACTCCTTAGCACAGGTATCAGTGAATGACAATTTAAACTTTTGATATGATTGAAAGAAAGTAGCCCTGCAATCAAATCAAATTTAAAAAAATAAATCAGTATTCCATCTAACAAGTAGTCATAAAACAGGGCAAATAATGGTTAATAAAGCAAAAAAAAAATCTAATATTTTAAAGACAAAAGTAATTTTGGAACAGACAGACAGACAGACAGACAGACAGACAGACAGACAGACAGACAGACAGATAGATAGATAGATAGATAGATAGATAGATAGATAGATAGATAGATAGGCAGACAGACAGACAGACAGACAGATGATTTGTATTCAAACGACTGACCTTACTCCCAGACTCCTTGGTTCCACATTCACCATTATCATACCACCAGCTTATTTAAGATGACTTGTTCATTAAGTTTCAAGGTTTACAGGAATTCTTCACATGGGAAATAATATAAATAACATTATCTTGTTATAATGTTATTTATGTTATCCAATGTATAACATCAGATTTATAAGCGATAAAGCAGGACCCTGTCCCTATAAATAACAGTGAATACAATGCCATTATTCAGCAGAACGAAAGCTAGGTACCAGGGCCTACTCATATCGCTATTAGTAATCGGCACACACTGTTAAAAAGCAGAGCACCATGTCAAATCAACAGGGAACACTATCAGTAATTACATGTGGATATTTTAATCCAGAAATTCGATCGAGCAGGAACCCTTCCTTAAATAACAAATGAGAACCAATGAAAATGGCAGCTGTGCACAAGGCAACATTTACTGCAAACAAAATGGTAAGATAATTACTTACTGGGAAAGATTCAACACAATGTAACTGGCACTGATGAGGAAAATTCCTGAAATTAGTTTAATTTACTGTTTCTTTTTTAATGCATAGTGCTTCAAAAGTCCTCCATAGCCGCTTATTAGCTGCTGGGTACACTGGGAGCACGGTACTGGGCTCGTTGGATGGGATGCCAGTCTATGTATGTGAGCGTGTGCCCTGTGATAAACTCTGATGCCATTTAGTGGTCCTTCACCCTCACCCCTTTGACGGATGGATGGATGAGAGATGGCTGGAGCATTTTAGGGACATGTTGCATCAGTTGAGCAATATTTAGTTTATAAATAGTTATAGAAAATTATACACACAGTAACTAGCACTCCCTGATATGAAGAAGTAGTTAGAAGTCGGATTTGAATTGTTTGTTTGTGATGTTTGTGTGTCATATTTTAAACCACTAACAATCCACAAATTAGTCAGATATTAATTCAGTTAAATGAAATTGCATGACTGGTGAATAAATCTATTAATAAATCATGCAAATACACAAAATTTATCAATTGAAACTAAACAATCCATATATTACCATAGATCATACCTATGGATGCATGAAAAATTATATTTTGTGCAGGTCAACGATGATGCATAATCGATGGTCGATAATGTGGGTTACAGGCTTAACCCTAACAGACTTAATTCAAAAGAAGTGGAAACAGAACAGGACCTCAAGGGGTCTAGACAAAAGGCAGGCAAGTAACTAGAGAATGAAACAATGAATGAATGGGGCTTTAGCGGGGGCAAAGGTATAACATTTTACAAGAACATGTCATTTGAAGTTTTTATTATTATTATTATTATTATTATTATTATCATTATTATTAGTATTATAAACTTGGATCTCATTAGGGCATTTTGGTTTTAATGCGTTTTTATGGTTTTTGAAGAAACAAAGCTCCCAAAATGCAGGGAAAATGCATCAAAGTGAATTTGCGTCAAAAACGACCCATTAACATTTGTGTTACAAAATTTTTAGTAGCTAGATAACATATGCAAATTTGATTTTTTTTCTTTTCTTCATTATAAACTTGGATCTCATTTGGACAACTGTACCAATTCAGGCGTGACAAAATAAAAATGATGGAAACTGCAGCACTTTTCAAGTAAATATATAGCAATGGGGTGTGAGTGTGCTCTGCAATGGGTTGCCTGGTTCCCTGCCTTGCACCCAAAGCCTCCAGGACAGGCTCCAGACCCCTTGCTGTACTGAATAGGACAAATAGTTTCAGAAAATGGATGGATGGATGAATAGACATTCCTGTCTTTGTAAGATAAGCAAGGCTTGTTAAAATGGTGTCTAGATGTAGCTAACATCAAATATCATATAATCTTGTAATGCTCCAGATCTCAAAAACACTAGTTGCATTTTAAGAAAGAGCAACATTTTGGTGAACTAATGTACCGTATGTCATCTGGCAAACCAGTGGAGTGTCAGGCCTGTCTAACGATAAAAACTGGTTTATATTAATATTTTCTAGTACGGCTACAATAAAACAGAAAATACTTTTGTTGTACATTTGTCTTTTTCATGTACTTAACCATTCTCTGAAGTAGTATGATGCAAATTATCGTACAAGCAGATTTAATATATCTACAGAGAACTCCCTAAAGAACAAAAGAATTAAGATATATTTGTTTTGCACATGGTGATAAAACATCTGTTTAGGCATAAATACAGTATATGTATGCACATATACATAAAATAAGAAATATAAGGATTAAAATAACATTTCACTTTTTTTTTTTTAATATTCCAAACTACTGCCTATAGAAATCCATTTAATGCCCTTTATTTACTTCACTTTCCAAGTAAGGGTTCCTGGTTCAAACTCAGTGGTGCAACAAAGAAAAAATACACACAGCCTTAAGGTCATGTGCTGCAGACGTAGATACTGTAGGCGATGACAGCGTTGCCGATTACTCTCCACAAAGGTACCTGACTATGGTAGCTCTGGAGCTGACCTTGGAATCACCTCCCCCACTGCCGCACTCTCCCTTGTCGTACCACCATTTGTTTTTCAATTTGTCCAAGAGGCCTTGCTCATTCAGTTTTAAAACTGCCAGGTTAACAGCGTTTCTTGAAATGATAAAACATAACATAAGACAATATGGAAGTCCAAGAGGAATCCGAGAAATAACAGAAATTAGAATAATGCAATTACGGATCATTTAATCATCATGGCATCAGATCCATGTCAAAACTTTACGACAATAAATCACAAAGTGAAAAATATAAAGTTTTGTTTGAAACTACCCCACTTGTGGCCACAAATATGAAACCTGCGAGTATAGAAAGAAGAATTGCGTGCATGTGTGTCATAATGTAACGCTCAAACTGTCTTTTTTCCTTCTCGAATGTTTATTTTCTTCCAGATTTGACTGATATCCTCACACCAAGTGGATTACCTTCGGCTGCACTCTGTGCTCAAGTGAAATTGTTGCTTTTGAGTTTTGACATGGGGGCGGTTTTGACAGTTTTGGGGGCGGGCTCATGGCCATTTCTGTCACTGAATGCCATTGGCTGATGCCTGGTTTTGTGATTGACTGAATGTTCATACAAAAAATGAGTTAAAGTTTTACTATTAACTTATTATTGAAAGATAAACCACCATTTGTTTTTAACTTAGTTACCTGTCGATGTTCCTCTTTGTTCACAATCAAGAATGAATTGACTCCTTTATGTGAATGATTGGAGGTGGCTCCCGATTAATTTCTTCATTTTTGTTAATTAATATAAGATAATAATAGGATGATCGTTTCAGCACCATGCTTGGCCACTGGCACACCATGCATTGTCTGATGCTGCTATTTTGCATATGTGTTCTGTTTTGAGTGTGAATTTGTTTGCAATGGTTTGTGTTTTGGATGTGTGGATTTGTGGATGTGACAGTTGCATTAGAATTTAGTGATGGGCAAAATCACGCTTCATGATCCATTTGCTGTATTTTTGACACCACTACTGTAGATGCTCTATGTTCAAAAAAAAGGGCATGAACCCAACCCCAAAGCAAACTAAGCACAACCATCTTGGTGGGGGCAAATAATACATTTGGTTCTTGAGGCGTCATTTAATCCATTACTAATTTAGAACTCAAAAATACACTGATGCACAAGGACCAGATGCATTGTGGTTAATGTTTGTAATGAAACAGTAATTTACAATGTTCAATACACTTGTGTAATAGTGTTTGATGTTTTTACATTGATGTTTTATTCCAAACAATATAAAATAATAGTTTTCTGGAAATATTAGGTTTAGTATAGTAATTATAAAAGCCAGAAGTGATACTGAATGAAGACCCATTTCTTAGCCAAAAGCCAGTTATTTTTGTTTAGCTGAGCCAAATGGATAATCACTAAAAAGAGAATTCCCATCACTACGGTGTGCGATTTTTGTCTTCTGAAGAAGCTTTTCGTAGTGTGATGTCAATCACAAAACCAGGAGGCATCAGCCAATAGCATTCAACGAATGAAACTGCCAACAGCATGAAAACTACTCCCATGCCAGTCCCCGAGCCGAGAGAGCAGTCGCAGACAAGCCGCTTAACGCACAAGGATATCTTTAAGCAAACCGAGAAGCAAATAAACATTTAAGAAAGAAAAAAGGCAGTTTGAGCACAATATTATTACAGACGCGCATGCAATTCTTTTTTCTGGCTTGTTATTTTCATATTTGCACACGTGAGTGGGATATTTATTCACACAAAATGTTAAAACTTGCACTTTGTGTTTTATCGCCCTCGAGTTTTGACATGCATGTGACGCTAATCATTTAAAGGGCACCAGATAACAAGCCGGATAAAGTCACAGATACAACTTACAAAGAATATATCAGAAAGCTAGCAAGGGGAACTAGATTTGAAAAGAAGATATGGGCAAAGTGGACACTAGACAGATAGCAAACAACAAACACCATGAAATTAAACTTCACTTGAAGTGAAAATGCAGCCTTCAAACATTATATTGGAAGAAAAAGTGTATTGTGCTGATATTGACAACAAATAATGGCCCAAGATGATAGAATATGTATATAAAAGGAAGAAACAAAAGAGAAAAAAGGAGAAAGAAGAAAAGGAGTAACAACACAAGACACAAAAGTAACAGCAATACTATGATACTGTAACTGTTAAGTATAGTTATGTGACTCAACTCACCCCAAAGGAGAGCCTTTCGGAGTAGCCACACCATAGCCTTTTGAGTCGAGGTTGCCTCCAACCTTCATTGTATCGCATGGTTTGCGCTGCTCAATGTATTCATTCATGGTCGACTCAAGAAGAAATGCAAACTTGCCCTTGGACTTCCGTACACGGGCGACCCCATCGGGTGTCGTCTTGGCGAACACAGAGGGTTCAGCAGATTTCATGTATGACCACATCTTTTCATAGACTGCTATTTTTGAACGCTGCATTGGGGAGTAAGGAAAATATTATGTAATTTTCAACCCACAAATTTACTGAACATTCCATCATTGAATATTGACTTGAATCGATTGCCTTATGTTTCTGTATTCATAAAAAGATAGCAATCTTTCTTATTTTCTATTTACTCAATTTTAAAAACTAGTTATATACATTCTTGTAAAAACGTGAAAAAAATCGATGACCAACATGGGATTGTTGTACTTAACTGATCTGCAATTTAAAAGAAGCATACAAGCAAGTCAAGATTCAAGAAACAATATGGTCATTGATCACATGCAAAAGGTGCACTGAACTGCTTACAGGTTCAACTACGTTGCTGAGACGAAGGACAAGACAATACATACAAATTCCTTTCCCAGCAATCCCTTCAGTGTATGTGTAGCAATCTCAAGCAATCTTAAGAACAGCATTATGCTTCCATGTAAAGACTTCCCTAATTGGACTCATGGTCATTCTGTCACCTTTGATGAGTCTGACCATTCACCTGTGTCTACATTTTCTCCCTCAGATCTGTCACTGATTGGATGTCTGCTCTATATTGCCTCAGTCTGTGTAAGCTCGAGACATTGTAGTATGTGGAAATTCCAGCTTGATGCCTGTTCCTGAAATCACTTAACATCGTCGCCGTACTAATTGTCAGTCAAACAGTCAGTGAACCTCGTGACCCTGTCTGCATGTTACGTATTTATTCTCAGCCGCATAGTATGCTGTTTAAAGGGGTAGGCTGACTGCTTAGCAAGTAGGTATGCCTAATAAACTGGCCACTGTGTATCTGGTATGTAGAAATGGGCAGGGCCACACCATGCATACCTACAGACAATTTGGCAATTCCAGTTCACCTCAGTATGTTTTTGGACTGTGGGGGGTGGGGACTGGAGTACCTGGAGAAAACCCCACAACGGCACAGGGGGAACATGCAAACTCCACACGCATGGAGCTGTGGACGACACTTCAATTGTGGTTCTAGAGGTGTGAGGCAACAGCGCTAAGCATGGTGCTAGCGTGCAACCCCAAAATAAAAATGAACCTAAGAAAAACAGATCTAACAAAGCTATGCAAACTGTACACTTGGGATATTATACTTTATTATACCACTTTCATGGAATCTTCCATTGAAGAAAGTATGAAAACTTACTCTAAAAAACTCTTTGGTGGAGCCTGAATCCAATGTACCATAGGCAATCTCTGTTTGCTTGGAAAGGTCTTCAGCACTCTCAATAGGAGAGACCATCCTTTCCACAGTGAGAAAGGCAGCTAGATTGGCAGTGTAGGATGAAATTATAATTAAGGTGAAGAACCACCAAACACCACCCACAATCCTCCCCGGCAATGATCTAAAAAAAAAAAGAATAAATAAATAAATGAACAAAGCAAAAGGAAGAAGGCCATGCTTACAGAGAGTGATTTACCCCAGTCAATGAAATTAACAGCATAAAACAAACACCAAAATATTAAAAAAAGTTTCCTTATTTATGTTGAATGAGAAATACAATTGTAGAGTATAATACAATCAAGGCAACGCAATAGTCTAAAGAGAGTATTCCAAAGTAGTTGCAGAACTAGGAAAACCCAATCATAAATAGTTGAAATATCTGTGTTGTCACCCGGTTTGCACAACACACAAAAAAAAAAAAAACAGTCAAGGACAACCCTATCTCTTGTTTATTTAGACGTCCCTGATTGAAACCCCCCAGGGAAGATTTACTGTAAATAGTAAGAGTCCACAAAAATCCTCTTTTTTTTTCCTACATCTAACTATCGAGAGACAAGAAGAATGGAAATACTACCTTTCAAAACATACAATAGAAAGATCTCTTTAATGTCTCTTTACGTTTTTACAGATAATTTTTTATAGCAGTACTGAACGCACGTAACTCAAAATTGAAATGGTTATGTGAAAAACAACACAAACTGCTGAAAGAATATCACCACAGGTAAATTACACATAGTTTGTTGCATTGAATGTGTAGTATAGGAATCATTTTGATCCAGGTAATTAATGTTTCAAAACAGCTTCAAGTTTTTTTTTTTCTAAGTCTACCTACATCTTTGACATTTTTATGGAATTGTGTGTATAAATTATTAATAATAAACTCCTGGCCGTATGAGTTTGCATTGTATGATATTTTCATGTTGTTTGCTTACAAACACTGCCTCCAAGTGGCTTCTTTTTAAAAATCATTTTAACACGAATCGTAAACGTTAATGAATGATATATTTATACAACATTAATGTTAAATGCATGATTTTATACACACACACCTACAGTGGGGTACAAAAGCCTGAGACCACTAGAGAAAATGCTTGTGCTTAGTTTTTTTTTCATAATTTAACACGAAAATGGTCAAGCAGTACAAATATTATCAGGAACACCATTTGAGTGAAAAGTTGAATCTTTGCACACAAGATTTAACAATGTTCCGAAGACCATCTTGCCATCTTACTGAATTCTTGGTTTTCCCAGTTCTGAAGTGCCCCCATAAATGTTTAATTGAGTTGAGGTCATGTGACTGAAGAGTAAAGTCAATTACATTCGGCATTCCTTGCTCTTCTAAGTTCTTGCAAAGCTTTGAAGTGTGTCTCAGGTCATTATCCTGCTGCAGTATACATCCCTCTCCACAAAGACCCAAAGCAGAGGGCACGGCATATCTCTGCAGAATGGACGGCCAGGGATGCAGTCGATACCGTGCATGATTCCAACTCCCAGGTGGACAAAACACCCCTTAGACATGAATCTTCCCAGCATCGCGTTACAGTGTTGTTTTGATTCACTATGGTATCGATTACTTTTTTGTTCATCTCCTTACTTAAATCATTCTGTTACTGACACAATTCTCAAACTTGGATTCACCATTAATTGGAATTTTGTTTTTGATTGATCCACTGTGAAATGCTGGTATGTATTTTGTCAAAACATTATTTCCAGGATTAAAGTAATATTGCAAGATTTTCAATGTGGTCTTAGACTTATGTACGCTACTGTATATACATGGTAAAATGAATGTTTGCATTAAAACAGGTAAATTTTCATTATTATTTTTTTTAATTTGGAGCCCATGACTACAGGACCACTTATCCTATTCAAGGTGTCCGGGATTAGCCCAGGATGGGGCACCAACCCATCACAGGGCACACTCACACTCACACCATTCACACACACACAGGCAATTTGACAACTCCAATTAACCTCAGCATGTTTTTGGACTGTGGGGGGGAAAACTGGAATACCTGGAGGAAACCCCACAACGACACAGGTAGAACTCTACATACATGGAATCCTGGCAGAGACTCGAACCCAGGTCCCAGGGTTGTGAAGCAACAGCGGAAACCACTGCACAAGCGGTTATAAAAACCGGTTAACAAATTCTTCCTTTTTTGTCATAAATTCCAAAACAAATTAATCTAAATTTTTTTTTCTTCGCTGTATTCAAATATATAATCAGAAATGTTCTATCACGCAGGTGATGCACTATTAAACTTGCACTATATGTATATTTACAATATATGAGCATGGTGGAAGCGACTCATCTAAAACAAAGAAGTGCATGAATTTCTGCTGTAATTGGCTTCAGGAACATTCAGCAGAAGTCAGCAAACATACTGGAATTGCAGTTGTCATAATATCATTTATCCTTATCAGACAAGGAACACGATCCTCTCAATATGTCCAAAACTCTTACAGTCTGCAAACTGTCATAAAACAGTATTCTTCTGTGAAGTTTTACAATGCTAAACTGCAATAATTTTCCCGAAATGAAACTTTAATATGGCCATACATTCTTAATAAAGAATTATATATATTATAGTATATACAGCGTCCCCCACAATTATTGGCCCCCTTGTAAAGATTTGTAAAAGGGTCAGAGAAAAATCCACCAGCAGCTTCATATCACACTGAAAAATTGAGAAAAATCCAACCTTTCATTAACAAAATTTATTCCAAGTAAGAAAATCCTTCATCAAGAAATATTTATCTTTAACAAAAAACACATGTGCCACAGTTATTGGCACCCCTGCTTCTAATACTTTGTACAACCTCCCTTTGCCAGTATAACAGCACTCAGTCTCCTATAACATTTTATAAGGTTGGAGAATACAGAGCAGGGCATCTGAATCCATTCCTCTTTACAGAATCCCTCCAGATCACCCAGGGTCCTCGGCCCTCTCTTGTGTACTCTTCTCTTCAGCTCCGCCCACAGGTTTTCAATGGGGTTCAGGTCAGGGGACTGAGATGACCACGGCAGAAGCTTGATTCTGCAGTCAGAGTCATCATTTTTGTGTTGAATTTGGACATGTGCTTAGGATTACTGTCCGGCAATATTTGTTGACCAGTGTAATTCATAATTCTTCATTGACTCATTTAACCTTCAAGCATACTAGAAGCATCATTTTGATGCAAATAAATATAAATATAAAATGCCCTGGTCTGGGCTGTAACCTTTAAATGCCAACCAGTAATGGTTAAAACACAATGAATCTCTTGCTGATTCTTCCATGTATAGAGTGGCACCACAACAATACTGCATGAGAAGTTTTATGTGTTATGGAAGGATGGACAGGATAGTAAAATGGCAGGAGGCTTTGACAGAATAAGATGCATCATGGAATAGCTATTTGCTTTAAGCTGCTTCACTAGCTTGCTGGTCTGAAAAATGTATATATGTATACAATTCTTTATACATATATATATATAATTTTTCTACTTTTCGTATGGAAACAGATGAGCATGGAAAGACTATGCAGCAAAAACACGGTAGTTCTCCAAATGTTGACGCTAAAAGACACCAGCAAACAACCCTATGCATTTTACAGTCCCCAACATGGTGGATATATGTTATTTTGAAAAGGCAACCCATGAAGGCGAGAAATTATGAAGAATAGGGGTGTTATGGGAACACGTAGGTGAACGGTGAACACAAAAGGGAGTTACGTGGTTCCAAGAGAAATACTATAGCATATATACACCATGGGATCAGCTATAAGATTATAAAATGCAAAATGGCAATAGGTATGGATGAATTAACCAACCTTGGCGAAATATCGCATCCTTGCTGCATAAAGGCTCCCAGGGAGAACCAGAGACTATTAAAGATTCCAAAGTCATTCGGTGGGTCCGGTGCAGTCTGACAGTCTTTACCCTCATCACTGTCATCCAAACGCCACTCATAAGGGCTGAAGCGACTCACCAAGAACAGCACCACGCTCACTCCAATATAGGCAAATACTATGCACATCCAAATCTCATAGGCCAGGGGGTCCAGGAAGGAGAACACTCCAGGTTTTGACTTTTGGGGCTTCTTAATCATGATTGAGATTCCCAGGCTCATAAACGGCTTAGAAAAGTCAATGACTTCTTCCCGTACCAGCGTTATAGTTAACGGAGCAACAGCAATATCAGCTCGCTGGAAAAGTTAACACACAGGGCATACGTTAGTTTTCAATGTATCAGCTGTTTGTTTAATCCTTTGTTATCTAAACCTTTTATTACTTTAGATGATATTGTAATGACTTGGAAAATCTTATGAAAAACAATGTTGTTCTACTAACCGAAATATTTTGATGTTATTTGCATAAACTAATGCGGACTAAAGTCATTCATTATGACAAAATTAAAATTTAATTTAAAATTACTAATACAGTATACTAGATGTGAGTTCAGTACAATACTTTTTATTAGTGTAATGGAATAATACCGATATGATAAAAAAAAAAATCATATCAGTAATTTATGTGGAAAAAAAAATTAAACAGTCAACTAACAGAGTGCACTATTTATGTATTAACAACAGCATAACAAGATGTAATGGTTTATTTACGATACATGCATGAAATAGATTGTTACTGTATTTTTTCAAGCCTTTTACTTACTCCATATACAAGCTCGCCCACCATCCCATTCCAGGTTTTGGTGTCTGGATCTCTGGCTCCATACTTCCCGTCCATCACAACAGACAGTCTGTATTTAATCCCCACGTGTTTAGCGATTTCAGAAGCTAAATCAACACAGTAGCCTTCATACTTGTCATTCCCTTCCAGATGTAAATAATTTTTCTTGTACATCACATAGGGAGCTTCCTGTTAATTAAATGTAGCCTGTTTTATGTTTGTGAATGCATTTTCACTGCGGTGTTAATTACAAACGTGCGCACGTTGACAACGCTCTGTACTGCGCAGAAGCAGCTGCATAACACACGACTCTCAGAATGTCTACCTGACTCAGCCAATGAGGTAACAGTAATGTCTGTGATGGATTTTAAGAATTTAGCTCTCTTTTGCACATAAGAAACAGTTAGGTTGGACGTGCTGGTATCAAGTGTACAATCATCTTTTCAGGAAAATCTATAATACAATTATGCTATATTTTAACCAATTGGCCTTTCACCATTGGTTATTTTTGTCATTGGCACTTTGTTCACCCATCTCACCCTTTACTGCTCATTTATTTACAGTCATTGCCTTTTGTGTGCTTGCTTATTGTCACTACAATATCAAACTCAAAATGCAAAGACAAAACATCCAAGTCAAATACTTTGTTAACCTATAACTACATATACACTCACTATCCGAACATGCTTAACATTTAGGTGACAAAACAAAACAGAGCAGAATGCATTTGTGGCAGCATCATCATTATTACCAGGAATAAATGGAATTAATGGAATATTTATAACTGTACTGAATGTTTACCATAATAGTAGTCACCACAATTGTTCGATTTTCCACAGAAGATGACTCGTTGGAGACCTGTTGATCCATTATATATACAAATCTTTCATACTCATTCCAGTAGCCAATCTGAAAATTATGCATACATCATTGTTAATACTGGGAATATCACATGGTTTTCATTATGATTGCTTCAATAAAAAAATGTGGAGACAAGTAAACAGCATTGTCAGTTTCATTGTATTCTAAACAACAGCTGTTAGACAGTACTTTTGGCTTAAAGACTGGAACAACTCAGAAACAATAATCCAGTACTTTCCAAATATTAGTGGCAGTTCTTATTTTTTAAAAGGGTATTTCTGGTAGGGGGTCCTTACATATACCTCAACTCAAAATCAGCATAATCACACCATTATGACATTAAATGTTTGTTTTGGTTACACAAGGCATTACTCTCCAGCTTCACATGCAAAAGGAATCTTTATCCTTCTCTATCACAGAAACACTCAAATTGAGCCCAAGTGTCACAGCCTCAAAAAAAGTGCAGAGACAACCACCAGAGGGCACCAGTGAACAGACAAACCAGGAAGTCTCTGCACATTTCCAGCCCTGCGCATCTTCACATGAACACGCCTGCTGACTAGTACCTGCTGGGTAGGCAGGTATTAGAGCTGCTAGTTTTCTAAATTCACAGGATTTGAGAGTGGAGTTATTGATTTTGATTGATGGTGCTCCACCATCAACGCTTTTAGCCTTTCTTTGCAAATGTCATTGCATTTTTAAGTACATTCCTCAGTTCTTTAGTTCCACCCATGAGCATATAATAAGTATTTTGATCTCTCCCCCTACAGTTTATATAAACAGCAAGTAAAATTATTTTATCAAAGGAAGGACTGTTGGAAGTCTCTAGGTCAGTGAAAAAAATCCATATATGGTACTGATTGCTTACCCTTTGTCTTCCCTCTGTCTTCATCTCGTATACATCAATAGTGTAGTTGCACCTTCGGCCAACAGTGTCAAACTGAATATTTCCTGTCATGCCCTGCACCTGAACCTGTCATGCAACAGTACAATCAGACAATACGACCAAAGGTATTTCTTCTTCTTTCTGAACTATATTGTCATTCCATGTGAATTTCTTAAATAATGAAGTTTATATTTGGAAAACAGAAATTTTCCATACCATTTTTAGGGCTCTCTCGATGTCACTGCCTTGACTCCAGGGCACAGCGGGGTTGGCAAGGCAGTTTCCAGGGTTACCTCTCCGGGATACGTCAATCCTCTGCCTCCGCAAGTAACGGAATGCTTCCGTAATCACCAAAATCGCGTCATGGGTTAACGCTGACGTATACTGAAACAAAAGGGGAATCCGATTGGATCAAAGTGCTGCCAAAAACTCACTGTCAATATTCTTGGTAGAATCGTACGAGACCACGTTTACATAATGAAAGTAAGAATGCACAATGAAATATCTATTTCAAATGAGGACCTGTTGTACAAAGCACAGAATTCCACCTTACAGAGGAATAAATGTTAGTCTTGTATTGTGTAGGAAATGATGATTTTCATTAAAGCTAAACGTTTAACAGTAAACTTTTCTTTTTTTACACATGCCTAGTGTGATGTATGTTTGTGATTACCGATGACTCTCACTAAGACCAGAAAATCATTACAAAAGCTCCAGCCACTCAGTTAGAGACAGTCATCCATACTGTATCTCCTGGTCAGACAGGTTTCATCAAGTCAAGACATGGGCCTCGGACAACATCCGTAGATTATTTACTTTACTCAGTATTGCTCAGCATACTCATAATAAAACCATAATTCCCGTCATGCCTTCAGAAAAATGGTTTCAAACTCTTTAATCTCACATTTTTACTGGAAAAACAAAAACGCAAAAATAAAACACTCCACAGAAAAATAATTCTCAAGGCGGATTATAAGGTCCAGATTTTTTTAATGTTTACTTAACAAATGAACGGCAATACTTAACTAAATGGTTACACTGCAGTAGTAACAGCAGCTCATGGTTACAGTTGGAGCAATTGTACTGTAAGAATCTCAAACTTGCTGACATACTTTTTCTCAGTATTTCATAAAGAAACCTAGCAGCTTTACCAATACTGCCATTTCCACAACACTGACAGCCTGGTGGAAAGCAACCAAACTCAATAACTCCACTCTCAGATCTTGTGAATACACTCCAATCTGGAATAATCCGGAGGTCCAACTTCAAAATCTCACTATTCACTATCGCGTGTGGGAACAGAAAGGGATTATACATCTCCACCGCCTTTCCAATAACAACGATTTCAAGTCCTTCAAAGACTTAATTCAGAAATACGGAATTGAGAATAAGCCGTGTTTGGAATATTTACAAATTAAATCCACCATTAAAACTAAAATTAGCATCCCAAATAATACACTTCACTCTCCTTAATCAAGTCTACCTTCACAAGTTATATGCTTAAACACATGAAGGGGAACAAGAGTGAAAATTTACTGATAACACTTTACTTGACGATGCACAAACACTTTTTAATAACTCATTTACTACTGATGTACAAGTCATGAACAAATATAATTGCTACTTGAGATAAAAAATGTGTCACAATTCATTAATGATGAACAAACATGAGATCAGTATTCTCTTATATTATTCATTACCTGTTCCTTCAGTAGTTACTTAGTAGTTCACAAAGATTTACAGAATTAACAGATATAGTAACAAATATAGTAACTGCTGGAGATAAAACATGCATCACGATTCATTAGCATGTAAATAAGACTTAGTTTGTGGTTAATTAATACATAAGTAACAGCATAATACTACATGATTTGTGCCCCAACAAAGTAAAGTATTATCAGTTTACTTAACATTTAGCTTCTAAAGTCATTTCAGGTCCTAAAAACGTCCCTTCAGGTTCCAGTGTCATGTCCTCCAAGGCTTACTTTCGGAGGTGTTATAAACCTTCATGCACCTCTTCGCTCACTATATTGGCTTTCCAAGTACATCTGGCAACACAATACCAAGTATTGATTAGTTTTGTCCCTTTTTTCATCCAGCTGTCCAGAATCTTTGAGGCCTCAGATCAAGTCTCAGGTTAATATTATAGTGAAGATCCATTTAGGGACTGTGCTATCTATATTAAGACTGGTGTTGGTGAGAAGCATTTTTTCAAGCAATGGCACCAGCAGCCCTAGGGGCATTCAAATGTTGTTTCTTTCACACATACGCACATGCAAACACTACACTGTCATGCCCAGCTCGTCCGCTCCTCCTGTGTGCCACACCCCCCTGATTACCCACGTGTTCTTCCCCTATTGTACCCAGCTGTGTCTAGTTACTTTGATCAGTCCTGTGTATTTCAGTCCGTGTCTTACCTGAGTCCTTTGTCTGTCATTGATGTTACCTGGTGTTTCTCGACTCGCGTGCCCGAATAAACCCCTGTTTGATCCGTTTTCTGCCTGCCTGCCTGTTCCTGATCGCTCTCGCTGCCTGAGCGATCTCCTGTTTGGTACGACCCGTGACATATACAAGGTGCTTTACCTAGTCAATAGCTCTCTCTCGAAAACAAAGAGGATGGGGAAAAGAGCAAGTAAAACTAGAATCATCATTTAATTGTTCACGCGTTACGCTCGCTTACCTTCAGAGGCGTGCCTTTCGCTTCTGGAAATTCTCTTTCATCCAGGTGATTCCATCGCTGGAGAAACTGTTGTACAATGGGTTTCTCGGGGTTAATTATCTGAAACCCAGTTATGTTGGCTCCCCCAGCAATGACCTTGTCCAGGCTCATATTTGAAAAACCCTAAACAACAGAATTAATAAAAATGGAAAAACAACACACAATGGCTGTGAGTGGCTTTGTCTTAGTGGTGATGATTTTATAGGTGACAAAAAACACTGAACTTAAAGTTCCAGCCTAAAGTTAATTAATGTTAGTGGTTCATGGACTAATGGAATACTTTTGCTAACAGAATACCATCCACTCATTTTCCAAACCGCTTATCCAATTGGGTCGCGGGGGGTCCGGAGCCTATCCCAGAAGCAATGGGCACGAGGCAGGGAACAACCCAGGATGGGGGGCCAGCCCATCGCAGGGCACACTTGTGTGAGTATTGACACATACCAGTCACTCACACATGCACTCCTATGGACAATTTGGTAACTCCAATTAGCCTCAGCATGCTTTTGGACTGTGCAACATGCAAACTCCACACACATGTAACCCAGGCGGAGACTCAAACCCGGGTCCCAGAGGCGTGAGGCAACAATGCTAATCACTGCACCACCATGCTGCCCGCTAACAGAATACTTTTCGTAAAATTCTTTCTTTTGGTTTACTGATAATTTTGTTTTTTTTTTACATTATTCTCTGATCGCTGAAGAGGTCACTGTCCACTCTACCTTCATTGTGATAAGCATAGGTCACACTGTTCTGCACTTCGTAAGGTTGCGGTTCCATTCGCCTCAGTAGACTATTGATACTTTATTGATCCCCTGTAGGGGGATCTTTGCAGAGCAAGTTGACTGTGAAGGGCTGCCACCCATAGCAGCACCCAGGCAGCTGGGGGTTAAGGGTCTTGCTCAAGGACCCGCAGACGTTCGAACCTGCGACCTTCTGATTACAAGGACACAGGCTTAGCCCACTGAGCCACAAGCTGCCCATAGCACACATAATGTCCAGCTTTAAAATGGTTAATGCGTAAAAGGCCATCTTCTCTGTAGGAAATGGAAATATCTGAACTTTCTACCACAAAAGACAGCAAGCTGCTGGTAGCCTGGCTCTGAGTTTGCATTTCATTAGCTGCCATTATGGCGTCAGTTCATCTGCACAGAGAGCTGCTACAACATTTCCAGGAATAGGACAGATACTGTGTCTGCTGTTGTCTGTGATAATAGCTTTCCTGCTAACGTATACAGCATTTGTAAAACACTAAACCTGATACTAATTATTTTCATTTATTTAATCACATTATATAGTTTGCTGTAAACATCCATTCATATTTATCCTTGCTTGTCCTATGCAGGGTCACGGGGGGGTTAGAGCCAATCCTGGAAGCTATGGGCGGAAGGCATAGAATACCCCAGCATGGGATGCCAACCCAGCGCAGGGCACCCGCACACAGAAAATTCAGCAACAATTCATTCAGCAAGTTTTTAAACTGTGGAAGGAACGTCAGAGAAAACAACACAAAAAGTCATGGTGGAGACTCAAACCATGGTCCTAGATCAACAGTGCTAATCACTGCACCACTGCATTTCATAAACTTTCGGATAAAATACTTTAAGATCTTATATTTTATGAATGTGTATGTATGTTTTTTCGCTAGCAAAATGTGTGAATGCCAAAAACTCACCAGATTAGCCAGGATGTAATGGTGGTTTCGGCTGTTCTTCCCAAGCGCTACAACCTAGAGAAATAAACTGGATTTAACGCGTCAATAAAACAAACAAAGAATCCTAGATGGTTTTTATAAATGACATCAATACAGCATGCTATTACTGATAGGAATAGTACTATATATTTCGTATATAATTTTTAATTTACGTGTAATGGGCAATCGTAATATTGAACATTTTTAAGTAAATCTGTCTTCACAGGGTTTATGGTACTGAATAATTATTTTGTCCCTCCTTCCATGAATTATGTATAAATTGTTGTGTTTTTTTTGTTTCAGCATCAGTAAAGCTGCTACTTCTAGATCCCAAAATCTAAGTCTTTGATGTTTTTATTTATTGATTTGTTTGTTGGTTGTGTTTGTTTGTTTCACAACACACAGCACTGCATGATTGAATACTTTCAAATAGAATTGCCATTGTGCTGTTTCATACCGTTACCCTTTAATTATAGTCATGTGACCAAGCCTTTCAAATTCAACTATAGAGACTAGTATTTTGGTTTTATCAAAAATAAAATACAAACTCTGTCAAAGGCTACGTGCACCAGATTCTGTTTGAGATTATTGCCTGTTACAGCATCTTAGTTTTAGATAGAAATTTAGGATTTAGTTTTATTTCTTGTACTATTTTTCAAGATCTGCAGGCCTGGAAGTGAGTATTATATTGGTAATACCTGATCCAGAATCGTCTTTATCCTTTCCACTTTGCAGTCCAACAAGAAATACTTTTCTTGTCTCCTGTCCATCTCCTCAATGATTCTTCTATACTCATCAGCGTCTACGATGCTCATTACAGACCGTGCCGTCACCTGCCAGTTACTTGTCATCGCTGACTCCATTATGGCTTGTAGTACTGAGAGGCCTGTGAACAATGCAAAGGGTTATGTTTTTCTCATATGAATACTCTTAATGCCGTTTTGGTTTTGCCATGTAGTAATCATGTGTGAATTGTTAATTATCCAGTGGGTTTCAGCTTTTTCTTCAAAGTAAATCTGATTTTAATCTTCAAATATCCTTCCTATGTAGAAACACATGCATTTAGCTTCTGATATGTATATATTAACACAACACAGCACAGCGGAGTACAGCTGTACATTCATGTAAGGAAAGAGGTTATTAAATGGGAAATACTGCAAGTGTGTTTCTATAGTACAACGATTAAGTATAGTTTAGTTGATGCGGCTGCGTGGAGTGCTGACTGGAGGCAGACATGACAGTTTTCCCTGGGGTCAGGGACAACAGGATGGGCAGGAGAGAAGACCTCAGTCATGGGGATATTGTTCTCTGACAGGAAATTCTCTGAGCTCTGAGGAGGCTCAGTGGGAACATAAGGCACGTTCATCACACTGTAAAAAAATAGGTTTTAACAAGGACAAATGGAAGGTGGGTGAGAACTGGTACCTAGGAATCTTCAGTAGCTATAATGTAACAAGGATGATGTGTTTGGCACTTTTAAACTGAAATTACTCACAAGGCACCTGTAGAGATTATCAAAGCCTAATCTCAGGCTTGGTCTATCTTTGAACTGTTTTGTTTTTTATAAACTGCTTTTGGAATATACAATCAATGCAAATGAACAGCTACATATGTAACTGCGGCAGTTATGTATGTGTGGTGTCTACATGTTCACTCTTTTCACTGTCTCTCCATGCGCTTTTCTCCCACAGTCCTTTTGATCAAATGGATCAGACCCCACTGTGTGTCTAGTGATCTTCTGTTTCTTTTGCCCAGTATGTTCTCAGCCTGGCTCCCTGGGGATCATTGGATTGGCTCCCTGTCACCCTACACTACAGTATATGCACTGTATGAGGGGCTCCATAATGAGAATATATCACCCATATTTTGGAGAAAGGAGATGGCCTAGATTGGAAATGACCTTTAAGTTTTATGAATGTGACCCAGCTTGTTGACCTCATTTCTTTATTTTTGTTTTTTTTTTCACCCAGTGTTGGCATGAGGAAACGCCTGCCTCTGACTCAGATAAAGCCGTCTGTCTCTAGAGCTTAGTAAGATCTTCACAAGAGGTATATAGATCTTATTTTACAATAGAATGGGGGGGGGATTCTTTTATATGAAATTTAAGCAATATGTGTTGGCCACAACCTGGTTTTCTTTTGTCTAAAGTTCAGGTGGAGGTGGATTGCAATCATAAATGTCCCATTATTATGCAAATACTGAATTTCGTGCAAGTCATTCTGTTATAAGTTATAACTGCGCACATTATTCTTTAAATTGCACGTTAAGCTCTTTCAGCTGACTGTGGCTCAGTGGCGTAACGTACTGAGTCTGTTGTTGGAAAAGGCTCCATTTTCTGACCCTTCTTTTCTCAATAATAATAACAATAATAATAATAATAATAATCAATCAACTTTTTGGAGAACCGATGAAATTCTTGTTATTTTTTTTATTTTACTATTTATTTGCATGTGTTGTAATGTTATTTTTTTCTGGGCAAATATGTACTTACTATAAATGGCCTTAAACATTGTGTGCCTAAGATTTTAATAGTGTGTTGTATATATTTTCACTCTCCCAGACACGTGTTATTGTCATGCCCTGCTCGTCCGATCCTCCTGTGTGTCACGCCCCCTCGTTAACCTCAAGTGGAATCCCTGCATTTACCAGCTGTTTCGTGTTATTTCTGATTAGTCCTGTGTATTTCAGCCAGCGTTCTTGTACGTTTACCTAGGTCTGTCATTGAAGTCTAATTGTGTAGTGCTGTCGTGTCCTTCTCCTGCTTCCCCGTTCCGTGCACCCCGCTACGTCATGACAGTTATCCTATATAATACTATCTTGCCTTGAAATAATTAGTATTTATTAATGATTTTCAGTTGCTATGCAGTCATTGCTATGAAAGTTGTTTTTGTAGATGATTTCTATTTATCTAGACTTACATCTGTCATTACAAAAGATCATAGAATTATCAGTAATTTTATCAAGAAATTAATAAAATGTGTTAATAAACACAATTTATTAGGATTACTGATATGTGTGTATATGTAATATATAATATATGTATGTGTGTGTATATATATGCTTAAAGATGAGTGTTATTACAATCTAGTCTAGCTGTTCAAGCAGCTGTGTTATTAGTACGGATGCACCATGAACCACAGCAAACACATTACAAACATTACTGTCTCTATCTCCAGCTAGCACAGTATGTGCCTGACCCACAAGAAAACTACAATGTGTATTCAAATGTTCCTTCTGAGAACCTGTACAGCTCCAGAGTAAGGAGCCTGAGGACACAGCCTGTCCCAAAGGCTCTGCTCTGGAAAATGCTGACAAAAACACAACCAAAACAGATCTGGCCAGAGCTCTCCTGCTCTAACAATCACACCCTCTCTAAACTCAATCAAGCCTCCCATTCTACTTATAGGGCAGAGAAGAGAGGGAACACCCTAAGCAGGATGCCCATCAATCGCAGGGTCCATTCACTCACTGTCATTTACAGAGAGCAATTAGCAGGTTTTTTTTTTTTAGCCTGTGGAAGGTATCCTGCTCAAACATAGAAAGATCACATGCAATAAAAATGTATACAGACATCTCACATCTCACAGAAGTTCTGGGAGCCTCTCACAAACTGACAGCAGCTCCTTAACACCCACGAATCAAGCGCAATGTCCCCAAAGATAAAGTATATTGTTAGACTGCCCAGCATCCCTCCTCCACCTCCCACATGTCCCTCATCTGCCTCCCTGAACGTATCTGGTGGGATGCCTGTATATATTTCAAATACAAAATGTTTCGTATCTGTCCACTCATATAAACATGTAGTAGACTATATGGCCTAGAAATAAAGCAAACATTACAAAGTTGACTGCTGAACTCACCCCTTTCCGTGTCATAAATGTAGACAAACTTTTCCCACTTGTAGTAAGCCAGGAGACTTAGGACAGCCCCCTGCAGTGATGGCCGCATTTGGATGACAAACTGTACGTCCGTGTCTGTGGGGTAGCTGGGTGTTACAAAGGACGTGTGGAGTGCGCCGCAGAAGGAGGTCAGCGTGTTCATGGACATCTTGTCATAGAACCCGAAGATAGCATATACTCCTCTGGAGAACTGTGAACAGACTGAAATTGGAAGACGAAGTTTGTTGATAGACGTCTTATGCTAGTTACTTACGTACAATCACCAACTCAGAAAGCATTAGACGATGTAGCATGGGGTTTATGTTCTTCAGTTGTTTGTTTGTTTTTTTATAAAGGCATTGGTATTTACATATCACGTGACATCATGTGTTTAACTGTAGCGTCCACCAGCACAATATAATGCACTTAATTGTTACTGGACAGTAATTAGCACAAGCGGTCATGCCTGACCAGCAGTTTGCCAACCACTTGCAAAGGCATTTGTTTTTTGGTTTGTGAAAACATTATTAAAATGAAGTAGCTATTAACTCCACAACCAAAACTTTAAAGAAAATGCAAAGAACATCTGAAGGAATTCGAAAACGACTTGCAGTGGTAATACTCCAGGAAGCCTTACAAAAACAAGAATCAGTGGAGGTTTTTATTAATAATAGAAAATCCCCATGGGGAAATTCTCTTTACGCCTCCCCCAACTTGCTCTCTGCAGGTGAAAGCAAGCTGGCTGCAAAGGATAGCAACCTGTTGTGGTGCTGAGGGACCCGGGGGGTTAAGGGCCTCGCTCAAGGACCCGCAAATGTGCCACGGTCTGGCTCATACCAGCAACCTTCTGATCACAGACACAAAGGCTAAACCTACTGAGCAGATGGACAGACAGACAGACCCATAACATAAAGTAATGCAATCATGCACAAATGTTTACTAACTTAGTATCCCGTTCTTTCTTAAAGGCACCCAAAAAATGAAAGTGGACATTTTTGGAATGGTTGCCCCTTGCAAGTGTCAAAAGCCCTTTTGATTTAGCCACTTCTCATTTAGCGGCCACGCCTTCTGTTTGCTCGGCTGCCAGAGCAGAGCAGTGTATACATTTCCCCAGGCGCTGGGAACTGTCCTGTCGTCTAAAATGAAAAGTAAGATGCAGGCCTACTACCATTACACTATGGATGCCATAAATATTCCCATGCACACGCCAGCCCCGACCGATTCCCTGTTTCTCCAGCCATGTTTCAAATAAGAACTTGTGGATTCTCATTGAAAACCTAACAAAGCTCTATCCCCAAGCCAATAGATCTCCTTCTCCTTCATGGTGCCTGGTGGGTCTGCAGGTGCTTAAAACGGGTAGAGGGGTCAGATGTGCACGTTTAAGGAAGGAGAAGGACATAAAAGAGACCAACCTGAAAGAAAGCAGCGCAATGACGTTCAACTCACGATTCATTTGATCAGGCTTCAAAAATTAAACTAGAAATGATTTCCATTCCCTTTTGTAATTGTTTTACATATCAAAGAAAATTTCTGCACTGTAATAATTGTTTGTTCTTTCACTGTTTGTTCAATCATATATAAAACTTTTTACTGGGGAAAGCTGAAAGTCTTAATCAAAAACTTACTTAAAACAAGCCTATAAGAACCATTTTGTTCAATATAATCTAGGAAATGTTTACAAAGGATTGAGAATTCCAAACAATTATTTGGCAGTTATTAAGATTGCACCGAGCCAAACATTAGCCTAAGAAAAGAATCCTGATATCTTAAATATTAGTTCATTTACCATTGCAGTTGGCCCACTTACTGACCTACTATCCTTTCTGTTAAGCAAAAAAAGCAGTCAATACTTGACTTCTGCGGATTCATGTGTCACAACTTATATTTCACCCATTAGAAGCAATCAATACTTTAGTCAGTGTAGTAAAGCGTAAGTCAAGGTCACAGATACAGTGCACTATGATATGAGTCTCCATTCTCTGTGTTAGATCTGAATCTATGCTACTGTTTTTGGCTCCCCTTTTGGGAAATAATGCCAGAATATCTTTATTTTTAACAACGTTTAAGCACTGGGTTAGTGTTGATCGATGATTCTAATGTTTTTACTGACTTAAAATGTGACATTTCTGCAAGAAATTCAAATTAATTATACCCATCCTATTTTATGTCATTGTTACACAACATCCTCTGCAGAGACAAATGAAAAAAGCAGAACCAAACTATATTCTTTAACAGCTAATTGGCTATTAAATTCAGCTCATTGGCAAAATGGCGGGTGGCTTTAAAACATTTATCTAACGCGATTGATTGGAAACAGTATTGCAAAAGTATGCAAAAAAACCCAAATATATCATTAAAATGAAAGACGCAGGGATGAAAGACACATTTTAAGTGCATATCAATTATATTAACTGCAAACTTTGTAAATCATGGCAGTCAGGTCATTTTTGAATGCAGCAAAATGCAGTTATACGGCTGGTATGCATAATCAAGAAAGCATAAGTGTTCCGTTATTCTGCTACTGCTATGGAGACGTTATGGAAATTCGTAAAGGAAGAGGAATCTGAGGAGCATGCAGTATACGCTTGTCATTTTGTAATGAATAAATCTTAATATCATGTTGTTCAAATTCAGTTTCCACAGAGATATGCTCTCCTGAGCTTGTGTTCCATCGGCAAAGGGGTGTGTAAGGTGAGGCCGGAAACAGACCACCAAAGAAAGTTACCCTAAAGAACACATGTCCCCTGTCCAGAATAAAGTTACTGGGACCCACCCCTGGGGCTAGACCTGGTAGTGCTGTTTCCTGGTGGCCACTCATGTAACCTGGCCGGGATCAACTGAAAATGGCTATCTACCTGCAAGATGAAAGTTGGTAATCTGGTGCAGTGCCATTTGGGTAGCAGGATCCAGATGGATTAAACGAGGATAATTATTTTTGGGGGAAGATTATTTGCTCATAAAGCACCAGAGTTATGGAATAAACTTCCTATTAGTGTTCGGAACTCAGACACAATCTTTGCTTTTAAGTCAAGGCTTAAGACGTACCTCTTTAGCCAGTCTTTTGGATAGTAAAATCCCCTTTTCTAAGGTGAATGGGAGATCTGGAGGTTCATGGTCAAAGTAGGTGATACTGAAGGTATGAGCACTGATCATGCACAGTGTGGGCACAGTGAGAGACCACTTCATCAATGGTGGAGTCTCATCTACTCTGGATTTAAGGTGAAATACCTCTGGAGGATGTGGAGATGCTGACGAGCCTCAGGCTGATAGCTGTACAGCTGGAATTGCGAAGGTTGCCTCTATGTGACTGCGAATTGCACAGAGATTAACTCTGACTGTTATTGGTGCTTATGAACCTTCTAATCCAAGGGCATGACCTAGCTGGGGGAATTCTGCCACACCATTCAGACGCAGCCAGTCTGTTGTAGCTCCGCCTGACAGCTGTGGCTCATCAAGGTGACAGTCCCCATTGTAAGTGGTGAGATGCTGAATGGTACCACCTATGGAATCTGTGGTCATATTGAGAGATTTCAACCTGGTATTTTGGGCACTCTGGTGAAGAAGGCGGAGAAAACTAAGAACCAGTCACCACATGGTGCTGATTTGGATTTGATGCAGAGGGAAAATGCCAAATAGACCAGGATGACCCACATAAGCAGTCCAGGATCCCTGGAAAAGCCTATGTCAGGGCACAGGAATGGGGACTCTACCAGATGGTGGAACTTCAAAGCAGAATTTGGCTGCGAGACAACTCAGTGAAAACTCTCAGATGGCTATATGACAGTTTGCAGCAATACGCTAACACAGTCTATTGGAATGTGCTCCAGGAATATGGGCCATTGAGACTGTATCTGCATGCTATTCTTTCCCTATATGAATGAAGCATAAGTCATGTCCACATCATTGGCATAAAATCAAAGCCATTAGTGCTGGTGTTAGCCACAGCCAAAAGTCCGTTTTGTCTCCACTTCCATTAGTGATTTTCATTGGCTGGAAGCACGTCCACTATGGGGGGTGGGGTGGTGGGGATGACATCCCTGGTACTTGCAGATGATGTCATGCTCTTGGCTTCATTTGACCCTGACCTTAAGCGCTACTGAATAATAGGAAATGAGAAGCAGTGGGGATTAACAAGATCAAATCCAAGGGCGAGACATTATCTTGGAAAGGAGTGCACTACTTCTTTCAAGTGAGCGGTTAGAGTCTGTCCTTAGTGAAGGAGTTTGAAAAGAGTTTATATTCATAAATTTTGGGACCTTGTTCATTCAAGTAAAAGGTTATGGGAAATTGGTAATGGATAGTTGGATTGGTTTGGTGAATGCAGTTTTATCTACACCGTGGAGGGCAGCGGAGGTAAAGCGGTAAAGTCATAAGATGAGACTAACAGTTCAACCGTCAATCTATATTCTTATCCACAGCTATGCTCCGGAGTTCTGGGTCTTGACCAAAAGAATATGATCACACATATGAGTGGCTGAAATTGGGTTTCTCCACAGCAGAGACTCACTCTTCATGACAGGATGAGGATATTGGAATCCAGAGGAACCTTAAGGTAGAGCTGCTGCTTGTGTGAATTGAGAGGACTCAGATAAGTTAATTCAGGCATCTTAGGAGTATGCCAGCTGGATGGGTCCCTGTGATGCCCGGCCCGTCGGCTCCTTGTGTGTGCCACGCCCCCTAATTATCCACGTGTGCTTTCCTGATCGTGCCCTGATTATTGTCTGATTATTTTCAACCAATCTTGTCCTTTTAAGTCCACGTCTTGCCTAATGCCTTTGTCTGTCATTGATGTTACCTGATGTAAGTCGATGTTCGTGCCCTCATCTCAAGATTAAACCCCTCGTTTGCCCTGATTCTCGGCTTCCAGCCTGTTTCTTACCCGCCTGCCCGCACGATCGCCGTTCTGCTCGTCCCGATCGTGACAGGTCCCAATATATGTCCCAACGGACAGTGGACCCAAGGAAGACCCAAGACACACTGGTGAGATTACATCTACCAGCTGGCTTTGGGAGATTTATAAACCCCAGAGAATGAACTAGAGTTGGAAGCCAAGGTGAAAGATTTCCCGTCTGAGCTGCTTGGCTGTCCGGCAACCGCAGTCCTTACCAGGAGAAGCTTTGAGGACATCATCATGATTTGTTTTTCATTTATTTGTTACAATCTCTCTTCTAGTGGCTTTGGAGCACTTAACTGGTGCAAAAAACTTTCCACCTGTCTATGTGAACTACATTAAAGAAACATTAAGGAAATTCAAAGCCTGGCTGATATTAACTCGTATTTTTTTCAAATGACACACACATTAGACTATAATCATGCTTATTAATTTCCTGACACAGTTATGCACTTACTGCCAAACTGAAAACCTAGCAGTTTAAGAAAATGTGAGCAAAGGGAACTTAACTCTGTAGTTCAGTGTACTGAAATAAAACACTCATTACTGTAAACAACAGACAAAAATCTGAAAAAAATCCAAAATGTCAATGTTCAAATAAATGGTATAAAATAAAAATATGGAATACTATACCCAGCCCTCTGTTCATTACTGCCCCAGAAAAGCACAGTGGTTATCCTAACAAGTGTGAATGTCCTTGCCTATTCCAGCATTGCAGCGGATTGTTGCGGTGGGGCATGCTGGAAGGGTGGATGATCCACAGTCTGGCTTACCAGAACAGGGGTTTTATTAGTAAGACGGATACTATGAGACTACCAAGAGACTATGAAGGGTCCAAACATGGGCAGGTAGAAAATAAGAGCTAAAGCAGGGAAAAATACAGGAACTAACACAGCATATAATGTACATGTAATCAGGAGCAGGGCGGCATGGTGGTGCAGTGGTTAGCACTGTTGCCTCACATCTCTGGGACCCGGGTTCTCCGCCTGGGTCACATGTGTGTGGAGTTTGCATGTTCTCACCATGTCGTCGTGGGGTTTCCTCCGGGTACTCCGGTTTCCCCCCACAGTCCAAAAACATGCTGAGGCTAATTGGAGTTGCTAAATTGCCCATAGGAGTCCATGCGTGAGTGAATGGTGTGTGAGTGTGCCCTGCGATGGGCTGGCCCCCCATCCTGGGTTGTTCCCTGCGTCGTGCCCATTGCTTCCGGGATAGGCTCTGGATAAGCGGTTTGGAAAATAGATGGATGGATAATCAGGAGCAAACACAACGACCAACTGGGAAAACCGAGTAAAAGGTAGGTGTGGGAATTTACTAATTACAAAATAAGAGCTAGGAACAGATGAGGGTGATTTAACAGACACTAAGGACTTGGGCTAAGGACTTTGAAACTCGGGCAAAGCAGAAACATAACTGAACTAGACACAAGCACGGATAACCTGGGACAGAGATACAACAAACAAGGACCAACAAGAACATAATTAATGTAGGGGAAATAAACCATTGATGGTAAGGAAGTATGCCTCTTAGCTGCATGCTCAGCCCATTAATCCATGCAGCAGCCCAGGGAGCTGGGTAAATACACTAGGGAGCTAAGCACATGGGATGACCAGCGACACCTGCTGGCCAAATAGGGAACTGACATAGGACAAGGACTGATACTGACAGATGGAACTTCACTGATGTCAAGGTATATACGAAGCTAGGTGCCACCCTTCAAGATATCGCTCCATCATCGCATGTTCGAGCATCCCATGGAGTATTACATGGAGTATTGCATGGAGCATTGCAAGTACAATGAAAGGCCCAGCAGGTGAGTCTCCAGACTCTGCTATTTACTTACAGCTGGGGGTTATTCATTACCAGGACACTATCAGTTATCTTTAGTAGCACTTGTTAGGTGGGAGATTATCGTTGCCATTCCTAACAGACCCCAGACCCTCAGAAACCCCCCTAAACAAGACTTAGAGATAGTCAGGATTTTGTGCTCTCCTGCCTGACGCCTCCCGCAGACAGTGCTGGACTGGGATTAAGATTTTGCCCAGACTGGTTCAGCACAGGTTTTGCCGATTTGGGGGGCTGGGGGGGTCCCCTAGCCCCCTACAATGATTTTTGCAGCGATCCCCACAATAACCTTTCCTGGCCCACCGGAGAGTAGCCTGCGATGCCACATGGCCAGGCAAGCCCTGCTTACAGAACCACACATAGCAATGGTTTCCACACCAAATCTATTCCTCTCAAGTGAATCCACTCCCGTCCTGGTGGCTGGTGATAGATTTCCTATAATGTGCCTGCCGGGTCCACTGCTTGGGTCCCGATGCGATGGTACTGGCTGAATGTGTATGTAATCAAACTTTCAGGTTCAATGGGACACCGGAGGACATTGTCCACATCCTGGCTATGGAAAGCACTCAGCGTCAGATAGAACGGCTAAATCAAGAAATCGGGTGTTTTCTGAGACAATATTTCTCCTCCTACCAGGCTCCCTAGTTTATACTTTTGCACATCTCATCCCTTTCTAGATGTGTCCTGGACTGTCACACTCTGCGGTTCGCATGGGAGATGGAGACCAGCGATGTTTCAGCTGAGGGAATTCCGCCACAGCCAGGTAGCTGCTGCTCCGCCTCACAGCTGTAGATCATCAAGGTGACAGGCTGGAGCCCACCCAGGGAACAGGGGGCTCAGCCAGCCTGCCACCCACATCGTTCCCATAATATAATAACATTCTTGCTTGTCCTCAGAAAGATTAACTTTCTCTAAAAGTGTACTTCCGCTAAATGTATCATTTTCACATGGTATCAAAATCCATACTCACTGGACTAAAGACGGAAGTAAACTGCATCAAAATCCCACTCTAAATTCTAAAAATAAAATTCTAAAAATACAGCACCCTTTTCAGGTACTAGAAAGCCAATCCCTAGGGGAACCATATAGAAATTGATATGCAACACGATGCAAACCACTGCCTTTCCGCGTGGACCAGAAGGTTTCCTAAGAATTAAAGTAAAGTACGTCAATAACAATACGTCTATTTTGGCTGTTGAGATGCGTCCACAGGAAACGTGTGTGTTCGTTTATTTGCAACTCAGACATATCAGCAGGTCAATTTTCATTTATCCTTCAAAAAACACAACGACCATTCTTCTGAAATAAATGTCAAACATATTTATATAAATATAGGGCAACACACAAGAAATGTTTGTTTTTTATAGAAAAATGAAGGAAAAAAAAGCTAAGTATAGTACTGTATATGCTTAGACAAGGTTACACAACATTAAAGTTGGCTAACAAACATCATGTGCATCTTAGTAACGTCTGGACACTGCATGCGTAATTCGTCTGCAGTCTTCAACGATGCGGGATTACTGGTTCGTCGCTTTTATTAGTCGCCTATTTCATTTTGGACTTTAAAATAGATTCAATAAAAACCAGGTTATATATTCTTAGCACATTTTGTATTTTTTAAAACATAATGGAAAATGATAAATGAACTGCCATTAATAATATTTTAGGGGTACTCACAGGCGTGAGTGACAGAAAAGCTGGTGGACGACTCCAAATTGTCGACATTATAATTCAGATGAAAAGGTTTCTCTGTCACATTCTGATTGGTGTTGTACAACTGTACAGCAAATCTGAAGGCGCTGTGCTCCTGGACCATAGATCGCATGAAAAGTCCCCCTAAAAAAACAAAGGTAAATTCACCGGTTTGTTCAACATTCGAAAACATACACGGGAGCGCTTTGAAACGAGCTTCAGCGACGCGGAATCATGAGTCGTCCTGATGTTGAGATTCCGCCAAATTTTCAGACGAGTCACCAGAAATACTGAGAAGATAGAACTTAATGAAATACTTTCTTATTTATACGTTTATTTTCGAATCATAACTTTCACCCGCTGAGTTGTTCTCTTTAACGTTTTCCTGAACATACCAGTTTATTGATTTACCCTCTGTGATTCTGTCACTTAATTATTAATAACATTGGTTTTTTTATTGAGCTGCATATAAGCTGAACGATAATCAGCATAAAAAAATCATGCACAGTTTAATTTGGTACATGAAAATAAAACTTACCTATGTTTATCTGGCTTGGAAATCCTGCAACACATCTGTCAAAAAGCAACGATAAGGAAACGACATGAAACACTATGTAAAACCACATTTGCTCCTAGTTTTTGATCCCAAAACTAGACAGAGAAAATCATATATACACTCAGTTCCTTGAGATATTTAAAATATTCCTTTTTGTGGGACCAGTTTGATTTCCGAAGGTAGTGACAGGTTGCAGAGGAAAATTTTTAGCGCTGAAAAAGGTTTATTTCACAGATGCGGTCGAAGCAAACAGTTGACCGTTGGGTAATAAGCATCTCTTAGGATTCCTGCTACAGCAGACCTAGATATCAAAGTGAAACACTTTGTGTGTGCGTGTGTGTGCGCGCGTCTGCGTGTGCACGCCACTAATCATGAAAGTACAATTTATAAAGCTGCACACAACAAAAATAGTATCAAGTGTCTCTCACAGATTCTGTGAATTTCAAAATCTGCACCTTCGTGCACGGCGAAAAGTGCTTTTTCTGACAATTTTCTACCAAAGCTATAAATAAATGGTATTCCTCAATGTCACTGCAAAAAGTGAAGAGTGGTATTCTATTTTCCTCGGTAGCTGTACTGGGTTGACTAATAATATATGATGCAGTCCAAAAAGTTGTAGTTAGGTGTAGCAGTGGCTAAATTTCTGGTGTATCTGATTCTGTGTGAGCACATCTATCCTTTCCTGCACTGGACTGCAATCCCTGCTCCCTAGTATCTGCTCCAGGCTTTCTCTAACTGTTCATTGGATTTGCAGTTATGCATTAATGAATGATATTGCCATAATTATAAATGCATACCAATTAAAACACATAAATGTTTATATTTATTATAGCTTTCATAAACTACATCATTTCGATTTTTGTGCAGTCTGCAATTTTGTTATCAGTGTCACCGAAATTTTTATGAAATTATACAAGGTGTTTAGTCATAGCAACCTGCAGTTATGTTTGGTTTAGATATATTTGTATTTAGTCACCATGGCACATTCAGGACCTGCCTGCATCTCCGACCTACACACGTTACCATGCGAGATGGCACGAGACCTCGGACAGCAGCCACCGGTCATATTTCAGGACCTGTGTTTTGGATAGCCAGCAATCACATGGCCAGCAGGACGGGGGGAACTTGCTATCACAACGCTGAAAAAACACTAGCCAAGTATGCTTAAATTTCTTCCTGCTTTTCATTCTTTCTTATACGAGGGATTTTGTCGTCATTTTGGGGAAAATCACATGCTATATTTGCACTAGCCTATGTTTGACTAGATTACATTTTTGCTGTTCAGTCGACTTTTCTGGTGGCTGCTTCAGGTTATCAGAGAGAATGGCAACATCAGCCTTGCATACCACCAGGTCATACAAGTGCAAAGCCTTGGGGGCAGGGTTAGCATTAGCACTAACACTGGAAGCAGCCTCAGCCTAAGCCGCTGTATCCTTAGGTTAGCATTAGCACTGCATCCTCAGGTTAGCATTAACACTAGAAGCAGCCTCAACCTAAGCCCCTGTATCCTTAAATTAGCATTAACACTAACACTGGAAGCAGCCTCAGCTTAAGCCGCTGTATCCTTAGGTTAGCATTAGCACTGCATCCTCAGGTTAGCATTAGCATTAACACTGGAAGCAGCCTCAGCCTAAGCCCCTGTATCCTTAAATTAGCATTAACACTAACACTGGAAGCAGCCTCAGCTTAAGCCGCTGTATCCTTAGGTTAGCATTAGCACTGCATCCTCAGGTTAGCATTAGCACTAACACTGGAAGCAGCCTCAGCCTAAGCCGCTGTATCCTTAGGTTAGCATTAGCACTGCATCCTCAGGTTAGCATTAGCACTAACACTGGAAGCAGCCTCAGCCTAAGCCGCTGTATCCTTAGGTTAGCATTAGTACTAACACTGGAAGCAGCCTCAGCCTAAGCCCCTGTATCCTTAAATTAGCATTAACACTAACACTTGAAGCAGCCTCAGCTTAAGCCGCTGTATCCTTAGGTTAGCATTAGCACTGCATCCTCAGGTTAGCATTAGCACTAACACTGGAAGCAGCCTCAGCCTAAGCCGCTTTATCCTTAGGTTAGCATTAGCACTAACACTAGAAATAGCCTCAGCCTAAGCCCCTGTATCCTTAAATTAGCATTAACACTAACACTGGAAGCAGCCTCAGCTTAAGCCGCTGTATCCTTAGGTTAGCATTAGCACTGCATCCTCAGATTAGCATTAGCACTAAGACTGGAAGCAGCCTCAGCCTAAGCCGCTTTATCCTTAGGTTAGCATTAGCACTAACACTAGAAATAGCCTCAGCCTAAGCCCCTGTATCCTTAGGTTAGCATTAGCACTAACACTAGAAATAGCCTCAGCCTAAGCCCCTGTATCCTTAAATTAGCATTAACACTAACACTGGAAGCAGCCTCAGCTTAAGCCGCTGTATCCTTAGGTTAGCATTAGCACTGCATCCTCAGGTTAGCATTAGCACTAAGACTGGAAGCAGCCACAGCCTAAGCTGCTTTATCCTTAGGTTAGCATTAGCACTAACACTAGAAATAGCCTCAGCCTAAGCCCCTGTATCCTTAGGTTAGCATTAGCACTAACACTAGAAATAGCCTCAGCCTAAGCCCCTGTATCCTTAGGTTAGCATTAGCACTAACACTAGAAATAGCCTCAGCCTAAGCCCCTGTATCCTTAGGTTAGCATTAGCACTGCATCCTCAGGTTAGCATTAGCACTAACACTGGAAGCTGAACACTGAGATTTGACTGCTAAATGATGTAAATACTACGCTGTGGTGGTAACTCCTCCCCCTCCCCAGTTTGTTGGTCTTTTTCATTGGTTTCTTCTTCCCTTTTTGCCCTTTTCGGTTCACAACAAAACAGCCTCTGGATGTTGAGCGTGCTCCATTGGCTGTGTGCCTCTCATATTTATGCAGCATATAAATTTTGTGATGTTCTGCATTCAATGGAAATAGCGGGTGTTGCAGGGGAAGCCAAGGATGCATAATTGCAGTTAGTGTGGATGCTCTCTGCAGCCTATTTTTTATTTTTTGCTTACTACTAGAACTCTTAATTTGGTTTAGTTTCTGTCTCAAAAGGAATGTTGCTGGACATTCATAAAGTACTGGTTGTACTTTACAGCACATTTGAGGGTGCAATTCACTGTCGTGTCACAGAAAGAATGGATCCAGCAGAAGAAGAACGTATCAAGTCACTTGTAGGCAAGCAAGGGGCTGTCATCAGTTCTCAGCAGTGAAGCTGTTGATCAGCTTCTGTAGGTTGTAAGTATCTTTCACACTTCTACTGTTTGGAGCTTTACTCAGAGGGAGGTTACTTCTCATTCGCTTCACATGCCCAGAATGTGACATTCAGAACATCTGACTACTATGATGGGCACCCTACCCAATACGGAGGGCTGCTGGTCCAATGCCCTGTGCTGTATGGGGTTCGCTAGCCAATCGGAGGAATGCAACACAGTGAGGGTGAAAGTGTCCTTTGTCACCTCCCTTGCGCCCCTGCAGTTTATGAGCAGAAAGGTCCAGAAACTGTCAACTTGGCTCACCTTCTACAGCATTTCCAGAATATGTTTGACCATTCTACTGCACATCAAGCGTTGGTTGTTCTCACTACATCCAAGCTAGTGTTCCGTTGCTGATTATAAATGTAGGATTTCCACATTATCAGAGGGATGGACAGACATTTCCATGGTCACTGTCTAGCGAGGGTTATATCCTAGATAGGGATGTGAAGGGGCATCCTTGAATCTCCATTTCAAAATTGGATAATTGAATCAAATTGGATCATTTCACATGAGAATGCCTGTTTCAGGATCAGACTGAATACTCCCTTGAATCCCAATCATTACTAACTACCTCTGCGTTCCTACAGATCCGCTTGCTTCAATCTCAAGATCCACAGTCCTTGCAACGAGGTCAGATGTGATTCCTTAGGCACTTGCACATTCTTTGGTTACAGAACAGTCTCTTCTTTTATTGCGGTGAATCTGGTCACCATTGTCCTGCCCAGAAGAAAGACTTTAGACTCATAAAGGATAGGGTTGAGATCTAACAGCATTGGGCCTGTAACATTGGGTCTGCCATTGCTTCGGCTAGATAACTCTTGTCTTTATGGTCCACTGGGGAACTGCTAGTTTAAAGTAACACCTGTATGATTTCCAACTGTGGCATACTGCAATCCTCTTCATCAAGTTTTACTTATCAACCACCCCTGCTACCCAAGGAACGTGATCATCTTTGTAAGTGTTGACTACATTTCAAAAGGTTGGATGGGTATTGGCCCTGAAATATTCACCCAAAAAGTGGTATAACTATTATTTCAACATGTTTTTTTCTTGTATGGCAAATGTCTGGGCAAGATCGTATGCGTTGGGTCTGGAGGTCATTTTGTGAATGCCTGCAGGAAATCATTGGTCTGACCTCAGGATATCACCATGAACAGACAATGGTCAAGCCAGGAGGCTGACTGCTTCCTGTGGAAAACCAGCAAGACTGTACTGAGTTTTTTACCTGGGCCGAATACACCCTAAGCTTTCGGCTTAATTTGCAACCACCTGTACCTGCTACACTTTGCTCACCAGGCGTTTAGAGGGGTAGATCTTCATGCAGTTATATGATTCCCTTTGATCCAATTGTATTCCAGTCTGTACCCTTTTGTAATAAAACCCGTTGTTGTTTACCACGATTCCTGTTCCTACATCCTTTATCCCACACAGTGCAACAGTATGTGTGACATTACTGAATAGCACATCAAGAATTAGTGGGTCAGTTAGTGAAGTTATCTGCCATAAAGGACCAACGAACGCTGACCAAAAACCTACATTATGAAATCAGATGTATTTTGATCATTTTACAAGTGAATTCTCCATACATGGACTCATATGTTGGATTTTATTCATTTGGGAAACTTAATCATTATGTGGAGCTCTTCTACATACTGTATTTGTGAGGTCATCAATGACTAGTACTTGCAAGCATCTTATTTGCCATAAACAGCCAGTCAGCATTCTGTAAACCAATAAGTTGGGCTATTACATTTTTTTTAGATTTTGTTGGATAGTTTTAGGGGGCGGCATGGTGGTGCAGTGGTTAGCACTGTTGCCTCACACCTCTGGGACCTGGGTTTGAATCTCCGCCCGGGTCACATGTGTGTGGAGTTTGCATGTTCTCCCCATGTCGTCGTGGGGTTTCCTCCGGGTACTCCAGTTTCCCCCCACAGTCCAAAAAGCATGCTGAGGCTAATTGGAGTTGCTAAATTGCCCGTAGGAATGCATGTGAGAGTGAATGGTGTGTGAGTGTGCCCTGCGATGGGCTGGCCCCCCATCCTGGGTTGTTCCCAGGCTCCCAGGCTCCGGACCCCCCGTGACCCAATAGGATAAGTTGTTTGGAAAATGGATGGATGGATGGATGGATAGTTTTATGAAAGTGTCCATCTGTACATTTTCCATAATCACTTATCTGGTGCATTTTTCCTTCATTGGATGCAAGTCAATCACATCATGCAATCATGCTCTATTTGGAGACAACAATTTACCTTAATACACGCTATTCAAATGTGTTGGGAAACCTGCAAACCATTGACAGTACATGCAAACCCACCACAAAGAGCCAAGCTCAGGAACTGAAGCAAATGAACCATTATTAATCTTAGTGACACAAAAAATTAGAATGATGTGCAGTTTTGTTTATCCCTTCTCTTAATTGAAAATATTATGTGGCTTTCATGACTGTCATGACAACATGTATTACTGTAGGATATTCTTAAATTTATTTTTTAATATAAAATTATACAGCTGTTCTGTGTCAGTACTGCAGAGAGCGCAAGTACTGCTAGTGATGCCATATATCGCGTAGCTGTTCTCTGTCGGGACTGCAGGGGGCGTGAGTACTGCTACAGGTGCCGTAGCGTAACTGTTCTGTGTCAGTACTGCAGAAAGCAGAAGTACTGCTACTGGTGCCCTACATCATGTAGCTGTTTTCTGCCAGCACTGCAGAGGGCACGAGTACTGCTATGGGTGCCCTACATCACATTGCTGTTCTTTGCCGGCACTGTATAGGGCAAAAGTACTGCTATGGATGCCCTACATCGCATAACTGTTCTCTGTGTTTCACTGCAGGGGGTGTGAGTACTGCTAGGGGTGCCCTAGATCATGTAGCTGTTCTCTGCCAGCACTGCAAGGGGCGCGAGTATTGCTAGGGATGCCCTACATTACAAAGCTATTCTCTGCCGGCACTGCAGGGGGCGTGAGTACTGCTACGAGGGCTCTACATCGCATAGCTGTTCTCTGCGGGCACTGCAGGGGGTGTGAGTACTGCTACGGGTGCCCTACATCACGTAGCTGTTCTGTGTCAGTCCTGCAGAGAGCACAAGTACTGCTAGTGGTGCTCTACATCGCGTAGCTGTTCTCTGCCAGCATTGCAGGGGGCGCAAGTACTGCTAGGGGTGCCCTAGATCATGTAGCTGTTCTCTGCCAGCACTGCAAGGGGCGCGAGTATTGCTAGGGATGCCCTACATTACAAAGCTATTCTCTGCCGGCACTGCAGGGGGCGTGAGTACTGCTACGAGGGCTCTACATCGTATAGCTGTTCTCTGCAGGCACTGCAGGGGGTGTGAGTACTGCTACGGGTGCCCTACATCACGTAGCTGTTCTGTGTCAGTCCTGCAGAGAGCACAAGTACTGCTAGTGGTGCTCTACATCACGTAGCTGTTCTCTGCTGACACTGCAGGGGGCGCAAATACTGCTAGGTGTGCCCTACATCACACAGCTGTTCTCTGCCGAGACTACAGAGGTTGAGAGTACTGCTAGGGGTGCCCTACATCATGTAGCTGTTCTCTGCAGTCACTGCAAGGGGCACAAGTACTGCTAGGGGTGCCCTACATTGCACAACTGTTGTCTGGCAGCACTGTAGAGGTTACGAGTTGGCCCTATGGCAGCATGAACTTCCTCAGCTAGTGCAGGAAGTACATCCTCTGCTGGGCCTTTTTTATGAAAGGGGTAGGGGTGCAGTGTTGAGGGTCTCCTAAAATGTATTTAGCTTTAGGATGCCATGACCACACCAGCGGGCTAGCTGTTCAACCTCCTCGTTATATGCAAACTCCTCACCATTACTGATGAGTCCAGTGATCATTGTGTAGTCTACATATATAAAGAACTTGAGGGGTTTTGGGAAATCCAGTTGCTGTCAATCAATGGGGAGAGAGCACATACATCCCTGAGGGGCGCCAGTGTTGACTGTCCTTAATGTGAGTTTTCCCAGCCTCACCTGCTTCTGTCTTTTAGGATGTTGGTTATCCAGTGACTGTGGGAGAAGTTTGCAGTTGCATAGGTCTGTGGATCAAGGTGTTGGAGTACACAATGCAATACCATGTTGACTGCATCATCCACCAATGATGCTTGGTGGGCAAATTGAAGGTGGTCCAGTAAGGTGTCTATGATGTCCTTCACATATAGAGGTCTTTCTAAGGTCTTCATGACCACAGATGTCAGAGCGACAGACCTATCGTCATTTAGTTCTTTTATGTAGAATTTTTCGGGAATAGGTATAATGGTGGCATGTTTGAAGCAGGAGGGAATTTTGCACAGTTCTAGGGATCTGTTGAAGATCTGAGTGAAGATGGGGTCCAGTAGATCAGCACAGGCAGGATGGTGAGATGCCATCTGGGCCTGGTGCTTTCCTGGTTTTTTGTCTCCAGAAGGGTCAACGCACATTCACTTCACAGATCTTCAGCGCCGGCTGAGATACAGGAAGGGCGGATGAATGGGCACTTGTTGGTTGTATATTGGGTAAATTGCACTGGGTGGGGGGTGTTTGCCTGAGCTTATCAAACCTGCAGTGAAACGCATTTAGGCCGTCTGCCAGTTGATGGCTCTGTGCCATATAGCTGTTGTTGCAGACATTTCGACATTGACACAGGGTCGTTGGCTCTCCAGCTCTTCAGAGTAGCTTTTATAGCACCTCCAGTTTCTGCTGTCAGAGTGTTCCTTGCCCGCCTAAGCAAGGCTTTGTCCCCACTTCTGTAACCTACTTCCTTGGCCTGCCAGAGCTGCTTGAGTTTTCCTGTGAACCACGGTTTGTCGTTACTGAAATAACCCAGTTCTGATGGGAACACGCATGTCCTCACAGAAGCTGATCTAGGATATGACAGTATCAATGAGCTCATCCCAGTCAGCAGCTGCAACTTCAGAAACCCTCCAGTCAATGCAGTCAGAACATCAATACTGCCATCTTGTGGCACGATGTTAATATTGCATTTAAAATGAAATTTCATTTTTAAAATCTTATGATCTGAGGCAGGTCGACTGTGTGAGAGAGCTACATGTCCAAATTGATGTGTTTTTTTCCCAGGCCTGGAAATTATATGCACTGGACCTGATCTGAGGAAATCAATTAAAATATGAATATAATGTTTAATGATGAGTATTCTAACAGATGCTAATATGTATTTCAAATTCTCTTTAATTAAGGTTCAGGTGGCACTGTGGCTACTAACCTCACAGCTCCAGAGGCGTGAGCTCAGTTCCAGCCCTGCTTCTGTATGTATGGAGTTTCTATGTTCTCCTAGTGCTCCCTTGGGTTTCCTCTCACAGTTAGCTGAACGGGGGTCTCTAAGGTTCCCACTGTGTTCTCCATAACGGCCAGGCATCCCATCTGTAATCATTAACTAACTTTAAAAATATAATTTCAGTTTAAGTCTGCCAATAACAATAAATAAATTATATACTCTCTGTATCTACAGTGTTGAATATCTGATTGCGGTCCACACCTCCCTGCACTGATTGGCTGTCCCATTTATAGGTATATGAAAGACTGTTCACCCTTAAAGCCTAAAACAGACATACACCACTCTATCTAACCAAATCTACTTCAGCCATATACTCCAGCGCAATCACTTATAATATGTATCAATCTTCTAAATGTTTACCCTGGTCAAGGTCATGTCAGTGACTTGTACAACAGCTAAACAGAAAAGGTTCTTAACTCTCACCTCAATGTAGGTAGCTGTGGTCTGCGGATGAAAAATAATCCATTCTGATCGTCAAAAGGTTCAGCTGTGTCTAGTCTTACAATAACTTCAGTTTCAGTCCATCTTCTGTAGCTGCTTATTCTATTCAGGATTGTGGGGGGTCTGGGGTCTATACCAGAGGCTAGGGGCACAAGGCAGGGAACAACACAGGATTAGGAACCAATCTGTTGCAGGACACACACACACAGACAAACACACCTATTGGGAGATTGGTAACTCCGGTTCACCTCAGCTTGTTTTTTGACTGTGGGGGACAAGCCAGAGAGCCCAGGATGAACCCCACAATGACAGGGGGGAGCATGTAGATTGCAAACACATGGAACCATGGTCCCATAGTTGTGAAGCAACAGTGCTAACCACTGCAGCACAGTGCCACCCTTATAATTTAAATTTATGAGTGTTTTTTATATGAAATGTTTCCAATATGCTTTTATTGTCCTTTAACCAGAGTTCATTTTATTCCATATCTATCCAAGAAATTTAAATAAAAAAAAATGTAAATCATAGTAAGCTTCCCCCCCACCCCATTTCCTTAAAATCGTTTTGTTAAATTATGATTAATTAAGTATTGTTACAATAAGGAGTACAATGTGACTCAAAAAAAAATAAACAAAATGTTTGTCCTTTATTTGTCGATTTATAAAATTTCAGAAATTAAAAAATGATAAATGACCATGACCTTTCTGAAAGGACAAATAGCAAACATTTTGTGGTGGAAAAGTCTCTTCAGATTAGCGGGTAAAACAGCTTCCAGGGCCTCAGTTCGTCTTCACTTCCATCTGCTTCTGCTGTACAATTGGTCTCTTTGTTCTCAATGGGCTTTCACTGGGTTCGGTTTGGGATAGAGGGCAGGACACTCGTACAGCTGTACACAGCTTTTATTGTGTTTGAGTAGCTTTTGTTGTTTGTTTTCTAGCATTTTACTTATTTTTCAACACGTACAAGGCGTTTAATGTCTTATTCTGCTACTCTTCATGTACCCTATGTGCTCAATGTCACTAATAAATTGTTTAAAGTCTTGAACAGGGCCATTAAAATCACGGTCCTCAGATCCATGTACTGCTGAATTGTACTGCAGGTGTGAAGCCTCTATGCCCAATGAGAATCTCTAATTATTATACTAACTACCTGGGAGAACTGAAAAGTTTAAGGTCCAGATCTGCCGAGCCCTGGTCTTGGAGATGGACATGAAATTATCCCTGGCTTATCTCACAATGGGAATGGTCAAAGGCTGCGGAATTCATATTAAAACAGAGCTGCTTTTTTCTCAAGGTCCTTGCATCTGACTCTAAATACCTTATAATATAGTACCTTATAATATAATGGTACTATATGAGGACCAAGCCTCACAATGATTTTCCATACTATCCCAACGTTTTGCAGTTTGGGGTTGTACACGGAATACATTGCCCTGATATACACTGATAATACAAAACATAAGAAGGACTTGGTAATATAATGCTGCACGTCCCTTTGTCCTCAGAATGGCTTATCATCAGGATTTGGGATCCACAAGGTGACAAAATCATTGCAGGCCAGTTCTGACCCAAATACTTCCCTCAGTTAAGTTGGCTGGCAGAGAATCACAATTCGAAGTAGTTCATTCCATCTCATCCTTCAGCTGTTCAGCTAGATTGTACACTGACGATCTGGCAGGCCAGTAGATTAAGTCTGCAGCTCCATTCCTGGACAATCTTAATCACAGTACAGAATATTATCATGAAAAAATATCGATTTTTCTGATAGAAACATTTCTGCAATGCAGGGAAGCACTTGAATGGTAATGCTATTCCGAAGTCTTGTGAGACTGAAACATTGCTCAACTTTTATTAAGCAACCCAGTGAGTGCGGTATAATCACACCCCACACCATCACATGACCACCTGCAGTCTGCAATGTTCGCTTACAGTACTATAGATGCATGGATTTATATGTTTTTCATCTTACCTAATGGCAAACAGTAGGGACTGGGTTTCATCACACTAGTCCTCTAGTGTTCAAAGTTATGTTCCTTAATCCACATCAGTCTTATGGCACAATTCTTGTACTGGACTGAGAAAATTTTATTCTGTCTGGTCATTTTCATCTGCATCGACTGAAATGATTAACAAGTGAAATAAATTATGGATCATGACTTTGACCTTGATTTACCCGGCGAGTCCTTTTCAGGAAAAGAGTAGGCATCTCTAATTCTTTGTACACTCAGAGAATATGGTTTGTAAATGTCTGTAAAAATGCCTGGACAGAGATAAGCAGCGATACGTTCAGTTGTTTTTCATGTCTCAGCCCGTCGTTATTGTATTCTGTTGGGTAATTCTAATAAAATTTTATCATTGTATTGTAAATTTATTTTGACTGATGTAATTAAATTTGGGTTATAACAATTTGGAATTTTACATTCAGTCAGCTGAGCGTTAGTAGAAGAAGTGATATAGAACAAATATATACAAAAAATTCATATAACAAAACAGTTTAATAATCGATTAATTAATCAATTAAATAATAATAATATGGGTTAGTCAAAAGGTAAAAATTATTGTTGTAAAAAAAACTTTTTAATTAATAAAACAATATTTAATATATTTGGTACCTTCAAAAGTGATGTAATAAAGGCTAAATATACAGTGTAAATTTTAATAGTAAATTTAGACCTTTGTAGCAATAGTAACAATTGAATGTGACACATTTCCTTGCACTCATGAGCAATAACGATGCTAACTGTAAGTGTAGCAAGGTTAAAAGAAATTGTTGAGGACTGAAGGTTCTTGATGGCTGTATTGTTCGCCGGCAGCTGAAAAGCGACTTTGTATCTAAACTTGGAGTGACTTGTCTGTTCATTGTTGATGAAAGAGGAACGAGTCAGATTAATAAAGGGAGCTTTTTGCCAAATGCGCATATCATAGTAGGATAACAAAGAGCAGACAAGGAAAAGGCGCATACTCTCTCTAGATATGGGTAAGTGAACAGCTATTTCATTTTGTTAATCTGAAATACTTGGAAACATATGTGATTCATATTTAGCTTTTAACGGTAATATCTGGAAATGCTAAAATATACATTTTGAGGTCATTTTCTCTGTGGCCTTTAAAGCATTTAATTTAATTTAATTTCATTTCATTTAATGTTTTATCAAATGCCATATGATGTATGAAATTTTTGCACCTGGTTACTAAAGGCACCTAAGACAAATGGCAGTGAACATGCATTGGTACAATGTAGAAGATAACTTCTGGGTGTGGGATGGATATCAATTGCCATTCAATTAAATGAATTCTTCCATACATATTGTGTATGAGTATAGATATAGATGAGATAGTGGTATAGATGAATTCTGGCATTCATAAAAATCATTTAAAAATTCTGCAGAATACATCAGGAATCCTCATAAATCTTACCACATCTGTCATGTCTGATTTTGCCTACTTGATAGGTATTAAACGAAATTGTGACAGTGTGAGTTGTCAGTTTATTTGTTTATTCACAGATTATAGTAACTGCGCTTGAATTCAATATACAAATGTCAAGTAAGATTGTCAAATCAGTAAGTGATAAACGATGCTTTTTAAATACCTGAACTGGCGTACTGTTCACCATTGGGATTACAGGTTAGCCAACTGATACAGTACAGCCTCTTTTAGTCAAACCTGCGGATAAACTATTAAATAAATAAACGAATCCACTACAGATGTAAAAAAGCTTTTAATTTTTTTATTTTTTTTTACAGATTTCCTATGTGCTGAAACATAGTTCTCGGAAAACTTGAGATGCAATGGCTCTCAGAATAATTTCCGTCAATTTATTTGTTTTTTTATTAGCAGTATTGATTAAACGTTTAATTGTAAGGCTATTCTTGTGATGTCCATGGGACAGTATGAAATTTAGGTAACGTTTTCCATACAGTAATAGTCTGTGGAACTATTTTCACAGTATGGATATTTTTGTTGTGTTTGGACAAGAATAGAAGATTCTCCCTCCTCTTACTTATGCATAGTGCAGTGGTACCAGCAGGGTGTGGGGCTCACATCTGCTTCACCAGTGCCCCCACCATGTACCCACCCTTGCAACACACTTTTCAAAAGCTTATTTGTTGGTTGCTGTGAAGAGAGAAGGCGGTTATGGTCAGTGTTTACTTTACATCACCAGCCATTGTATTCCTGTACTGTGTTGGGACAAAGGCCATTGTTACCATGTCTACAAAAGAAATCTCTTTCAGTCTTCTTGGAACCTTTTCCTTTGTCTCAGAGCCCCCCTTGTTATAATAGCCCCTTACTCTGGAGATAGGGCTGGACTTGGTACTGGTTCATTACCATGGTTACCCAGCAACTGGACTAAAGCAACTGGTGTTGTGATGTCGCGTGAGAATGTCACTGGCAAATGCTGAGGTGGTGTCACGCTGACAGATACTATCATCATGAAGGGAGAGATTTGCCAGTGGTCCAGCGTTTTGGTTCCCAACTGAGGTCTCATTGATCATCAGGCCTGCATTGCTTTTGTTCCTTTGGCATAGAAGATCATCAAATGATTCCATTCAGAGCACCTTGGCTTCTCGGAACATTAGGTGCTGCTTGGACTAGTTTTTCAAAGAATGTGTTTATTATAAGCTGTTTAGAAATACTTTATTGGAAATACTAGATCTGTTTTCCTGGTCTTTTTCTTCTTTGTGTTAACTCAGTTTTATATTATGCTACTGTTTTGATTAGTTTCATATCCGTTTTATACTCATGCCTGTATGCAAAATTTCACAAATGTGTAACACCTCTGTGATTAATTTTGGCAAAGGTGCTTATAAGATTTTTTTCAGTTATGACCATGGAAAGCTACAGAGGCTGAGAAATGTGTGTGTTGCTAGTGTGTGTGGTGTTTGTTTTTATGTGTTTTGCTCTCCCAGGTTGTTACGATTGCTGTGTCCGCTGTCTCGGGGGTGTGCCGTATGTTTCCCTGGTAGCCACGCTGCTATGCTTTTCGGGCGTGGCACTATTCTGTGGCTGTGGGCACCAGGCCCTGGCAGGGACGGAAACGTTGATCGAGACTTACTTCAGCCGCAATGAAGCTGACCATGCCACCTTGTTTGCTTTGTAAGTCTCTTTTTTTTTCCTAAAGGGTATTAATAACAATACTTATGTGGGTGGGTAGATGGATGGATCTATCTCTAAGAATCTTGCATCCTCTCTTTTCCTCATAACAGTATTGAGTACTTCCAGTATGTCATCTACGGTCTGGCTGCATTCTTCTTCTTGTACTGCATCCTTCTGCTGGCGGAGGGCTTCTACAGCACCAGTGCAGTGAAGCAGACCTTCGGAGAGTTCAGAAGCACCAAATGCAGCCGTTGCCTCAGCACTACGGTGTGTGGACGGTGCGGGGGTCTTGGATGTGTTGGTGATATTATTTTAGGTGTAAAAGCTACAGAAATGCAACTTAATGTTAATTTATTTTGAAGGAGATTTTGATGCGTATTTAAACAAGAATATATTCTTGGATCATGTCAGGCAAGTGCATATGTTTGTATAGGGTTATGTACGTGTTTTCAAAGACAGCTAAACTTTTATTAATTATGCACTGCACTTTTCTTTTTACCTTCTTTTAAATTCATACATTAGATTAACCAGGAAAATTCCAACAAATTGTTTTTAAATTCATCTGATTTTAATAAATACTTTAAGGTAGTCTACTCTAAATTCTGAAGCTAAAGTGACACTTTGTGGAATATCATTCTGGATAGTTTGTAACAGGCAGGATGCAGTACCTTGGAATCCCTGTACTTAAAGTTATCACATAAAAAACATAGATCTGCATCAGGAACTAGAGATGTATTTCATGCCCAGAAACCTGATGTGCATCTCTGTAATTTCCTCTACAGTTTGTCGTCGTGACATACATACTGGCTGTTATCTGGCTGATTATCTTTGTCTGCTCAGCGCTGCCTGTCTACTTCTTTTACAACATGTCCTATACATGCCACACGATTAACATTCTCACTGAGACGACGACAAGCCTTACCCAGCATGCTTGGGTGTGCATTGATGCCAGGCAATATGGTATGTCTCTATGTCTTAATACATTGTCATGTTTATTTAATCAGAAGCATGATTTGCTTGTGAAGGACAATGTAAACTCTCATTACAAACATTGTCTTTACAAGTTGCTCTGCCAACAACAAAGAGGGTATATCTCTTGCAGTTAGATGTAGCACAACCTTTTCTCACACAGCTCTCTGAACACTTTGAGGGGGCACAAATATTATAGTAGTACATTCTTACTTAATGTTTTAATTAACCAGAAATTAAGTGTTAGTTATGTAGTCATCCCATGATCATTCATAACGGTTCATATATTTCATGCAATAACTATGTTTGCTCATGATTTGTACTTGAATAGTAACTAAGTAACCCCCCTTCAGGTGAAGTTTTAGCAACTGGTCTTACATTTTAGCTTAGGCCAAAATGAACACGAATGAGGGTGAAAGTACATCGCTTGATTACCTATATGCAAGTGAGAGTTATTTTGCTATGGGGGAGATGGAATAGACATCTGATTAATGCCAGTGCATTTCCTCTTCAGGACTTCTGCCCTGGTATACAGTGCCTGGGAGGTTGTGTGGAGCGACTCTGACATCGACCTGTAAAACTAGTGAGGTGAGGCAGAACATGTGCTGTGTTAGTTCATACGCTTTTGAGGGCCACTGATGACAAGCTGATATTCTCAAATAGCAAAGTCTCCTCAGAATTGCCTCAAAAAGTGGTTAAACTAACCTTTTCATCTTTTCTTTCGGCAGTTCTTCGTGACATATGATTTATATGTAGCTGCATTTGCTGGAGCTGGGATCACTCTTCTAGCTCTGGTAACAAACTGTCACATACGAAAGTAGTAATAATAGTTATTGCAATAACGATGGTGCACAGCATTGCTACTGAATGTATATGAAGTAGATGTTTGCTTCCTAGTTACTTCTATTTGCAAATATTTTTCTGCCTGTCGCTTAGTTTAGAGTATCCTTCATGAAAGTACTGTTGATTGTACATGAACATCTACTTGTTAAAGCTTTTTATGCTGTTATTGGTCACGTGAACTATAGTTCAGCTTTAGTTTTCAAGACTGGCATGCAGTAAACCATACAGACTATTCAAAAATAATATGTTTGTAAGTAAGTTGTATTTCAGGCTTGTCCTAGCTCATGTTCTGTCTGTTTGACGCAAATCATCATTATTCTATGCTGTGAATTTCATTTTCAGTCATTAATGTACATTTCCGCTCCTTTCTCCTTCTCCCTGCAGTTCGTGTACATCATCTCCACCACCTATAACTTTGCAGTGTTGAGGTTCCTGGGCAGGAAAGGCATACGGTGTTAGGCCCTTCGCTCCTGCTATACTGCAAGTCCTGCCACATTCTCCACGGCACCATCCAGGAGCCTCATGAAATTCCTGCATGTCTCCTGCTTTAAAACTACTTCAAAGTGACACCACAAAGTGATTGTTATTTACTTGAAGGGCTCCTAGGATTGAAAAGTAATACAATTATATTTTGAAGAGCAGTATAATGTTACATTAACTGTAACTGTACATTCCTGTATAATATCAACCTCATAATTTTCAGTGGATTCTTGCTTTGCTGTTGTTAATTGCTTTAAGCTTCTGCTTTTTTGGTCTGTTGCTGTGAGGTAATGTTTCCTTCCTTATTCGGTATTTACCGTGTTTTGAACAATATTTTAAGTGACTAGTTAGCAGTGAAATTTGCCTCTTCCTTTAATGATATATCATGATTATTAAAATAGCTTAAAAAGCAAATTTATACAAAAAAATTGATTGGAGTGACCATGAAGACTCAGAAATGGTTATCACAATTTTATTTTGAATATAGATGACAGCCATTTTTTTCAAACCCTATGTATCTTCTACAGGCATGTGGTTAGGACAATGGAGAAAAACAAAGGATAAACCTCTAAAAATATTTTGCAAAGATCCATAAATGTTTTCATTCCATGTGCAAAGACCCTGAAGCCATAACGTTTATTTAGATAAACAGATCAGATAGTTAGATTAAATAAATAAATGTAACTTCCCATGACTAACACCAAGATAATCATTTGGAGGATGGATGGAAAATGGGTAATTAAATCTATTAAGGCTCTTCACATTGATACTCCAGTCGTAACCACAGTGGAAGAGAATGAGTTGAGGAGGAGAATGATAGCAGCTTTTTGGTGCTCTCTAAATACAAAGAACATGCTCAAAAAACTGTCTTTTTAGGACTGAAGTCAAATCAAAACTCTTTATAGCATCATCTGCCTTTTGCATCTATAGTGTAATTAATGATTTGTAGTGTAGTGATTTGACTGGCAATCTGGGGTCTGTAAATGCCCTGGGGGTCAGCTGCAGGGGGCCCGCAGAGATGTTTCATAGACAAAGTGTTGGTGTTATCATCCAATCCATATAATGCAAAAAAGATACCACAGGGAGACCCACCCCAAAAGATGGACTACTGTCCCCCACTGCCTCCCAGTCGTTAGTTCTTTACTTACTGACGTGATCATGCATTCATAACAGAGGTTCCTCTGCTTTAGTGCAATATATTTAAACACAATGTTAGACACTATAATATATAGAGGCATGTGGCAAAATTAATGTAAACTCATTTATAATCTGTTATGTACTTGGCAAAGGCTACATTTTGCGTGAAACTATGATTTAACCTAAATGTACTGTATTCTATACAATTTGTGTTAAGATTACTCTCTATTAAAATTAATGTGTGATTTCACACATACTTACAGGAAGGCATCAGTGTCTTTCTATTAAATGATGTCCTTTAAATTTCATTGCTTTGTGCTGAGTGTATTGTGTGACCTCACACCTGCAGGGTTCAGCGTTCGATTTCTGTCCTCTGTTTGAGAGTATGTGAGTTACAGCACGGTTTTTGCATGTTCTCCGAATATCTGAGTGGCTGTTCTCCTGGACGGCTGGTTTCCTCCTATGACATAAAAATAAAATAAAAAAGCCATGATCTCACAGCAACTCTACAACTGGATAATAATGGCGATTATTAATAATAAGTTTCATTTATATAGCGCCTTTCCAGAGCTCATGGTCGCTTTATTTAAAATTTAAGAAAGCCGCAAAAAAAAAATGAAATGATGGATGTATGATTGCATAAGCTTTGCAAAACACAGAGGACCTGGCATGGTATGCAAGACTACTCTGGGCACCGATTCACACACAACTGAAAAGAAGAGAAAGGCACCACGTGGAAGGTTACTTATATATAAAACCCAATAATGACACAAAGGTGATGGTATCTGAGCCACTGTGGCATAACACTAAGTGTGGTGATTCTTTCAGTAAAGTTTTCTTCGTATCTGTCCTTGTCAGTTTCACATTCAGGTACTGATGTGTAAAACCAGGACAGGGGCTATAACTTATGCAGAGGTGAACTGCGGGATGAACCATCCCAATTGTAGGTACTGTGAATGTACCAAGGGACCAGACACAAAAAACACAGTGGTACAAAAGAAGGTGGCAGACTGGCAATTTTTATGCAAATAAAATTCAAAACTCAGGGTAATTAGGGAAAAATCAGACTGAAATATTATCTGAATTTATCTCCCCTTAAAGTCGAATAAGGATGGAATTATTACCTTGCCTAATAGCCTAAAAGACATTAAATCATGGAAGAAATCTATTTTTTTGAGACTCGGTGAGAACAAAATGGAGATTATTATTTTTGGTCTCTGGTTGGTAGTGCTCTTAGTCCGTTAGCCTCATATAGTCTGTCAGGAATTTAGGAGTGCTTCTTGACAGCGTGTTTAAACTGGACAAACATATAAGTTCCGTCGTAAAACATGCTTCTTCCATTTGAGGATTTTAGCAAAGGTAAAGCCTTATCTTCCTCAAAATGAATCTGAGCGAGTCTTTCATGCGTTTATTACATCCAGGTTAGACTATTGTAATGCCTTATATTATGGGCTAGATCAGTTGTCCCTTTGACACCAGCAGATAGTCCTAAATGCATCAGCACGCTTGTTGACTGGAAACTGAAAGGGTGACCATATCACTCCTGTACTGGCCTCTCTGCATTGGCTTCCTGTCACTTTCAAGATCCAGTTTAAGATTTTATTACTTGTTGTTAAAACACTTCAGAGGAATGCACCTGCTTACTTGACTGAGTTGTTACACCAACATGCTCCAGTCAGACCACTCAGGTGAACATCTCAGCTGGCGGATGTCCTCTTGAGTGTGCCTCTACTGTGATGATGCGGCATTTTATTGCTTTTTGCAATATTTATTAATTTATTAATGCTCTTGAGTTGTAAGGTATTTATTAATGCTCTTGAGTTGTCATAGAAGTAATTTTGTTTTATTACACAATGACAATAAAGTGCTTGAAACATGAATCATCCAGTCTGGGGGGCAGCATGGTGGTAAAGTGGTTAGCACTGTTGCCTCACACCTCTGGAACCCAAGGAGTGCATGTGTGAGTGACTGGTGTGTGAGTGTGCCCTCATTCTGGATTGTTCCCTGCCTCATGCCCATTGCTTCCAGGATGGGCTCCAGACCCCCCACGATCCAGTAAGATAAGCGGATGGATGGATGGATGGATGGATTGATGAATGGAAGATCCTGGTCATTCTTCTCTGACCTATGCATCAACAGGGCACTTTTGCCCAGAGAACCATACACTATTCCATTGGATGTTTTTTTCTTTTTTGATCCATTCTGTACAAACCCTACAGATGGCTGTTTGTGAAAATCCCAGTACTGTAGATCAGCAGTTTCTGAAATATTCATAGCAGCCCATCTGGTACCAACAATGATATCACATTCAAAGTCACTTAAATCACCTTTCTTTCCCATTCTAGTTTTTGATGTGACCATTAACTGAAGCTCCCACTCTTCTTGTCTATTGTGTATTCTATGTCTATCCATATTCTATAGATCCACAACCAAATACTATTACAAAAAAGGGGCCAAAGCAAACAAATAACATAAAACAGATGTTTTTTTTCATAATAAAGACACCATCAAATAGAAAAAGTAATATTCCTTGCATGGTTATGTTATCTTTAGCTGTAAAAACTTCAAATAGCACTGTCTGTAGCTGTTCCCAGAGTATTGTATTGTTGTGCTGCAATTTTGGTTCTCAGTAACTTGGGTTTTTGAGCATGAATAAATCTTTCCAGGGCCTGCCTCGACATCTCGACTGAGTTTAGGTTAATATGTTCACTAAGCCATTGTATAACAATTTCTATTTCAGTCATTCTTTTTTCATTCTTGTATTTTTGTGATCACTGCTGCATGACTAAGCTCTGCTTTGGCTCCAGCTTACAGGCATATGAAGCAGTTCCGTCTAAAAACTGGACTATGCCCTTTAAAGTAGATGTATAGACACTTTTGTTAAGGTTAACGCTTCAGTACTTTTCTGTGGAATATCAGAGGTCATACTACATTTCCCAGAATTCACGTTGTCTGCTTTAGTCATGCGCTGTACGTTTTTTCAGGGTGCTGCCCGTATGACCGTCTGCCTGAAAGCTAAGGAAAGCGCGAGTTGTAAGAAACGCGAGGAAGTTCCTCAGTTCACTTTGTTTTTCTATGGATACTTATGTAACGTATTTTTAGAGAAATTGATTTCTCATTCTGTTAACATATATTTAACTAAATATTTATAAAACGTCACCAGCTTTTCACCACCTACAGGCTAGCTGCTTCGCTAGCTAGCTCGATATTAAGTGGCTGAAAGGATTTTCTTCGTAGCTAGCTAAGGTGCTAGCCAACTGCTTAAGGTAATTATATTTCATAATTAAACAGCTCTCTTTCTATATATAACATCACTTCAGTGACTGTTCACGATTCGTTCTTGATGTGTGTCGGTCGCTGTCTGTATCTGTTGTATTAGTTTGACGAGGAGCTAGGTGTAATATTTAAAACAGCTAACGTATAAGAACAACTTTCTGTCGAAATGACACCAGCAGTGTCAGCGTTGTACATGCTAATTATTGTTCTGCTTGGATATTTAGGTAAAATTGGGCTGTAGCTTTCTATACTTCATGGTTACAGCCCAGTTTTCTGGTTCATAATCTAGTAAAATACCTTCTGAGTCAGTGTTTTGATTTATGTCCTGCTTCAGTTACTCGTGATTTAAATGTTTTTTTAATTATATTTTTGGGAGGTATGACAAAGAGTCTGTCTTACGTTTGTGTGGGTAATTAGTGTAGTTACATCATGAGGACTGAGTTATATGAAGGCCAACGATTGGCATTCGTGCAATGTATTTCGGCTAAATAGATGACTTATTTATGTTTGCCTAAGCCTTGTTGGTGTCATAGTAGTGGTAAGATTTTTTAAATATATATATATATATATATAATTTTTTATTCTGTTTTTAATTTTATAGGGTGTATGTTATGTTCTCTCCTCTAGGGGAATCCCTGTTGATCATACATTAATTTATTGTAAATCAATCAATTCTGTGTATAATCTAAGATATTTAACATTTCATTTCAGTTAATTTGTCTATCTTACAGTCCAACTAGTAATCGTAGTCATGTCTTGACTACCTGTGTTTAGGAAATATAATTTACTAACAAATTAAGGCAGTGTGAACCAATTATCTCCATTCTAATTCAATTTGAGGATTTCAGGAATGTGTCTTTTTGGCTGAATGAATTGGTGAGCTGTTGCTGTTACACATAAATGTAATTCTACCCTCAGCTGCAACTAACCTTTCAAATTAGTTTGCTAAATGTTCTGGATACAACTTGGTGTTTAAATAATGTTAATATGTTATATTATGCTATTATATTTACACTGTCCTAGTACTGTGTGAAATGCTATTGTCAACATCTGTGTTGATATGCATGGATTATCTGAAGGAAAAAGGCCAAATTCTATATATTTATTTTTATTAGTAGAATTGCACATTGTGATGTATTGAGGCTTTGCTAAGAACTGAGAACCTGAAAATGTCCAACCTCCTCCTTTGAAGTAATATAGAACGACTGAATGGAATGGATTCGTAATGCAAGTTTACACATGCGAATGCTAATTCTGCTCGCATTTGATGCTAACTTACTACAGCGATTCAGATGTGCTAGCAGATATTAGCGAATAGGAACTCATGGTGTACACAGTGTGAACAGTAAATAAGCATATCTTTGGTTTTACATTACTGACACTCTCCTAATCCAGTAACAGTGTTTCTCAACCCGGTCCTCAGGGACCCCCAGACAGTTCACGTTTTTGCTCCCCCTCAGCTCCCAACACACATGAACCAGGAATTCTCAGTTATCTGGGAGAGACAAAATACGTGGACTGCTGGGGGTCCCTGAGGACTGGGTTGAAAAACACTGCAGTAACACCTTTACCAAGCTGACCCTTCTGCAGTGGAAAACTGAATTAGCTGGAACCACGCAATAACTAATCTCTCTCTGTAGTACGGCTTGGGTACAGCTTGGTTCCTGTATGCCAATGAAAAAGCACCATATGTGAATGTGATAAGTCAAAAGGTATTTGATAGATCTTATTACTGCTTCACAAAAACATTTTATGGATGTACTCCTGATTTCATTTTGAAGCAACCTGCCCCAAAATTGAAGCAGCAGCATGTTGTAGTAAAGGAAGGGAACACATTCGTAAAAGACAATTGATATTGTGCATAGCTCTGAAAATATTTTTCAAATATTTTTCAAACTTTGCAGGGACATTGTATGGGTGACAAACTAAGGGTGTATTCACATTTGGCCCGGTTTCCTTGTACCATGATGATTGTTCCCCCTCCCTGCTTCTCTGCTGATCTGCGCTCACTTTGCGCTTAATGTTCCACAATGGCATATGGCTCTCTTGTACTGTCATGAAGCATGCAACTCAGCGATTTTTATTTAATCATGCTACATGTATAAAGAGAGTCACATATTTTACCAAATATCTCTGAGTTTTTGTGTGCTGCATCCAGTAGTTCTTGGGTTCTCTTCTCATTCCAAATTTCCAGCAAACACTGCACCTCTACTATGGTCCAAAGTTAGCCCTTCAGCACAATGCTTGTTAAATGTTTTTCACTACTTGATTTGTTCAGGTTACCTGATCATTCCATCTGGGTCTGGTTCATGTATTGTGTATTTGTGCGCTTGCGTGTGCCACGTCTGTAATCCATGCTATAGCACAGTTAGTGACTACACTAGGTGCGTACCATCCCGAGTCTAACTAACCATGCTCTGGCCCAGTTCATCAAGTAGGTGCCAGGGCTTAGTTAAGCATGCCGTGTCTATGGAATGATCACACTAGTCAAACTGGACTTTGGGGGTCAGACATGCTTAGGCATGTTCCTTCTGGGTCAGGTTCATTTATAGTGTGTCTGTTTTCCGTGCCTGGGCACGGTTTAGCTTTCTGTGCATGGGCACGGTTTAGCATTCTGTGCCTGGAGTGATCACGTTAGTCACATGAACAAGACTTTGGGGGTTAAATGGGCTGAGTCATACATCTTGTGGTTTGATCTTTTCCAAACTTTGCAGACACATTGTATGGGTACAGATCTGGACCTTTTCAAATTGCACTAAAATGGACGCGATGGCAGCAAATAGAAGGGTGACTTAGATGCTTCACCTAATGAACAGAGTAGCTCTATTTGATATTTTTACTTTGTTTGATCCTTCATAGATCTTACTGGCACTTCCCAAAATTCAAATGAAAATCTGCTCCTGATAGACCTGAGCCACTGAAACTGCAACAGCAGAGGGCATCGTGAAAGTGGCCGTCTGCCATCTAAACGCATTCCATTTATCTATTTGCAGACTTCCCCAGAACATTGTATTGGTCATTCATTCTCAAACTGGAGTATTGAATTTTTGAGTATTCTGAATATTTAAAAATCAATTAATTAAATTTTTCTATGTTATCCCATTTTCTGGACACCCACCCCCGGCTCTGCTAAGTTACGAAAAATCTTTGGCAGCAGACTGGTAGTTGGTCGGCAAAATTCCTCCATGGGGAACAAATAAATGGCCTGATCCTGCACTCAGACCCCAGGGTTTGCTCTCAGCTCTGTATATATGTGTGTGTCTGAAAAGGGTAGTGATCACCTACATTTAACTACTCATGTGCATTCAGTCATCAGGAAAAAGTCAAGTGTTCTCTAATATTTCTTGTTGGTTTGTGGACACGGAATTGATATACTACAAATAAGAGCCAAGATTTAAAAATCTCAAGATGTTTGGACGAAAGATTGTACAAAAGTCCCTTTGTATTGATTCAAAACTGAATGTCATATATGGGGTGTGGGCAAACACCAATTGTCCCATTTATCAAAACACTCAATTGCATGATAGCACTAAAGTTCCCTTTGCACAGTAAAGAAAAAACATGTTGAAAGCCAAGTCATTCTTCACGTTCCCACATGCTGTTATGGTCCACGCACAGAGTGAGTGATGTAAATTTATTGATGTGTCCTGCCTAGAGCTGGGCAAGTTAGTAGTTTTTAGCCATGAAATTTTTCATGTCATCAATATTGATTAATATCGCAATAAATGTCATCATTATTTCTTTCCAGTTTAAAAACTGCATTTTTATGCAACATTTAAGTTTGTTCATTTTGTAGATTGCAATTGTTTAATGACTTTGCAAACTACTCAAAGTTTACTCATTTCAGAACACTATTTGTGTTTGTTGCAATAAATCTACCCTCTGCTAGTCTGGTGGAATAATATTGCTGTATTCATGCACCAACATTGTCCTCCCATGTCCAGGGACAGAAGTAGTTTGTACACAAGAGTCCATGTGTTGACCGTAAAAAGTGAAGTATGAACTAGACCTAAAAAGCACTTAGATGTTAGGTGAGAGATTGTGATACTACTACAGTAATGGCTGGTTCATACTTCAGATGCGGATGGGCCACAGCAGGCATCATTTTTGTCACAGAGGTTGGGTGTAGGGACTAAGTAACACTCAAAAATCTAAACAGCGTGGACAGTCCATCCTGTCAAGTGAACGTGTTTTTATTTTATTTTTTTTCCTCAATTTTTTCATTGTTGTCGATTCCGATTTTCTTTCTATATAAAATTCATTGTATATTAAACATTTGGCAAAGGTCTCGTTCCTTGTATACTGCTAACCCAGTCTTGTGGAGGCCAGTGATGTGAACAAGTTTTGATTGTTCATCAGCTAGGGAAGAAGTAACAGGAAGTCGGAAGTCAGACCAAAGATTGTATATAAATACCTTTTCTACCCTCTGTGATCAGAATAACAAATATGGCTAGCGGATTTGAAGAATGGTTGACTGAGAAAGCCAGGAAATACCAGCATTTATATTAATGCTTGCAACAGGATTTTGAAGACTCTCAAATGGCTGCAAACTAAAATAAAATGTTCGTACTTCAACGCCATATACCAATGTGTGTGTTTGCATCAGTGTCGTCATTTTTGATTTTTTTAATTTAGGTTTTATATTTTTATTTCCATTTGAAATCTACTTTAGTTTTAGGTTTAGGTTTCATTAGTTTTTATTTTAACAATGTAAATCTATATATTTTACTTTGTTTTAGCAGATACACTAAATGTTTGTTTTTAACGATTATAACCCTGCCTTGCATACTGTCAGTACATGTTGCATGGTTCATTTTAGTAAAAATTTTTTTCTTAACAACCATACCATACTTCATAAATGTGACACTTAAAATCAGCTTTGCCTGGCATGTTGGCACATGCACCACATGCCACACCCTTTCATGTAAAGTTTGATTTAACCCGGAGTCAGAGAGCAGAAGTTGGCATAAGCAGCACAACATGTTAGGGTCATTCACTCAGTACGTTTACATGCACAGCTAAGTCAAGCTACCGTTATAGCTTGACTACACCATTTAATCAGACTACTGTCCTGACGAAATAAAGTATTTTATATAATATACTTTGACAGCATGGTATTGGAAATTTTTCAAATATTGCAATTTGATTTTCTTGTAATACATATCATATATTTATCACGAACCCATCTAGAAGTGATATAAACAGCAAGGATGAAAATCATGATCATCTGAGAATGCATAATATCTGTACCAAATAGAAGGTAAGAAAAAATCTAGCTGACTAGCAGTGTAAGAACTGGATGTACATAATATACGATGTTGGTATTAATATCACACGCTACCCAGTCCTACTACAGCCATTTTTCAAATTCAGTACAAAATATTTTGCTTCCTGTGTTTGTCTTTCGGTGCTGGTACTGCACTTTTGGTACCTTCTTGAAGTACCAAAAGTATGGTACCTGGTACCTGAAGAAAGCAGAAGAAACTGCTGTAACTTTTGAGGACACTTCTCTGTTTAAAAAATAAATAACATGATCTGTACAGCTTTCTTGATTTGTTCGTTTCAGGTTGGGTTCATGTATAGTACAGAGAGTGTACGTGTCAGTCGCATCATTGACATCATGGATGTGTTCCATATTAGGGCACAGTTCTTAGCGTGCCTAAATATGACTAACTATGCTCTGGCCTCACCTCATCAAGCAGGCCAGAGCAAAATTAAACATATCATGCCTGTACATGGTATGGAACAATCACACGAGTCACACAAACTAGAATTTGAGGGTCAAACATACTTGGGCACGGTATGTGGGAATTTTGGTAAATATACACATTTTCTCCCTGTCAAGTTTTATTTGGTAAATCCTGGATTTTGCACAAACAATTGTGTACAGACCTTTCAATTTCTGGTGTCATTTTCTGCATACATAGCTTTGATAATTGAGGCCCCTGGTGAAATGTGGCCTGCATACTGTACTTGACCAATGGCACACCTGGACTTCATCTTGTAAGACAAAAGTGAAATTCGTTGTCCTCAACACGGCACTTAAGGCTGTACTTTAGATTAAAGGTTCACACTTTCTGCATATTTGGCCACGTGCGGAAACGTCCATTATTCTAAATGTTCATACTTCGTGCACCAACACTTCAGGGAACCACACACTTTGATGCCTGTGGTAGTGCTGTAGAATACAGCTGCTCTTCAGTCATATTTATGAATGTTAGATTAAAAATAAGAATGTTACACTGAAACTAACAGTGTACTATATACTTATAGTATATAAGGCAGGGTTATCAACAAAAAATCAAATGATGCAAAATAAATTGCAACTAATCAATAGTAAATGTTTTTATAACTAACTGAAATAAAATGGCAAGCATCAAATACTTCATACTGTTTTTTATACTATTTTGCCAAAGTAATGTATGTGGCATTGTGGGTATAAGCATGTATTATTTTAGTTTGCATTCATCTTTGAGGATTTATAATTCCGCATCGAGAATTCATATAAATACTGGTGTTTCCAGACTTCCTCAGCTAACCTTTTTTTTTTGTCTTCTAGCCATATTTGCCCTTAATATTTTGTCACTAAATAGATCACGCATAGATTAGCATAATAGTCTTATGATTTTATTGCATTAGCTATGGAGTTAGAAGAGTAATTTATCTTTTTATCCTTGACATTGGACTTGGAAAGAATTTCTCTCTTTCAGACTCAAAATCAAAATCTGCCTGTTCGATTTCAAATGCCTGTATATCTAAATTGATAGATGGTTTTGGGTCTTATGAACTTTCAGTCTTTTGGAATTCTTGTCTGACTTAACTCTATGAATCAGAGAAACTGACATAGATGTGTCTCTTCTTCTGTGCAGGTTGTGCAGCCTGAGTGGATGAAGAAAAGATGCAGACAATTAAGTGTGTGGTTGTGGGTGACGGAGCTGTAGGCAAAACATGTCTGCTCATCTCCTACACAACAAATGCCTTCCCGGAAGAATACATTCCCACTGTGTTCGACAATTATAGTGCCCAAATGAGTGTTGATGGCCGCACAGTCAGTCTCAACCTGTGGGACACAGCGGGCCAGGAGGAATACGACCGTCTGCGCACGCTGTCCTACCCACAGACCAACGTGTTCATCATCTGCTTTTCAATCGGCAGCCCGTCTTCCCATGCCAACGTAAGGCATAAGTGGCACCCAGAGGTGTCGCACCACTGCCCCAGCGTGCCCATCCTGCTGGTCGGCACCAAGCGGGACCTGCGCGGAGACGCCGAGACAGTGAAGAAGCTGAAGGAGCAAGGCTTGGCTCCCACCACCCAGCAGCAGGGCAGTGCACTTGCCAAGCAGATCGGTGCCGTTAAGTACATGGAGTGTTCAGCGCTCTTGCAGGAGGGCGTACGGGAGGTGTTTGCTGAAGCTGTGCGTGCCGTGCTCTACCCTGTCACCAAGAAAAATGCCAAGAAATGCGTCCTCCTATAATTGGGAGGGAAGGACTAAGAAGGGACGGACAGGGAATGCTTGACGACTTCTCACAGAGGGGCTCCCTTAGCTTGAAGACCATGGCACTAGATTTTACCCAGGCCCTGAATTGCTTTGAATCTTCGTAAGAGGGCCCCTGTATTGCTTTATTTTAAAATTTGTATCCCTAACCAAAGGCCAAAGTTACACAAAGTTATGCCATTGGAATAGGTTTGATCTGCCTCCTGGTATATTGCTTCACACCCAAGTGACCTTCTAGATATGTCTGTCATTTTCTTTCTATAGACGTCCTGCCTTTCTGAATATCAGCTTTTCCAGTTGTGATTTTCATTTTGTTTCTCTGTTTTAGTGTATAAAGGCAGGGAAATGATTGAAGAAAGTGTTATCTAAAGTACGGTAATATCTATATGCCAGATTGAACACACAAGGAAAAAACAGCTTGAACAGAATTCAGGATAACCTCATGGAATGTGTCAGTTATACTTGGCCATAAGGTTTTTTTTTAGCATGATTGAGAAGCTTTGCATCAGTGGTCCAGCTGCAAACTTCAGTGCCACTGGAAAGTATCCCAGGTACAGCAGCACTCTGCCATAACCCCAAGCAGTTATTCAAAACTGGTCCAAAGTGAATGGTTGCTGCCCTGGTTTATCAACTTGATGGGACAAAAGCAAACTGGACCAAAGACCTTCCAGTTCTTGCATAGCAGAAATGTATTTTAGTCTTCCGCTTAATGATGAGGTTAATTTTTTAACGTGGTGTGGAATTCTTCAGGACCTTAAGATGTACCAAAATGAACAGCAGACAATGTTTCTCATTTTGCCTTATACCACTTTGCCTTTCGTCTGATATGCACTGTGCCTTGTATATGAAACTTGTCTTTCAATTTATTAAGCTTTTCTATTAAGTACAAGTGCCAGTACTGAAAGACTAAATGATAACCCAGTCTGGAAATTAAATGTGTAGCGTGGAGGATTTGCACAGTGTTTTGACAGCTCATCGAACACAATTAAGTTTCCTGTTTTGTGAAACCAGTTTGAGAATGGCAAAAAATACATTCCATTTTCTGTAAACCTTTTACCGTATCAGCTGATACTAATTCTCCTTTGCTGCTTTGTATTCAAAACCTCAATCCTGTCAGCCATGATTTTCTTAAATTGCTATAATATCTGTAAAGCGGTTTCAGAAATAAGTGTGACTATAAGTAATATGACCAGCTATATTTCACATTTGCCTTTTTAGGAAGTTGTGCCAAGTTTTTCTTTTCATAAAAAAATTGGGGTATAGCCTTGAATGTTTCTAAAGCTTTGGATTAACCGAATCTATTCAGTAGGGGAGTGCATAAGTTTTGTGTAAGGTTTAAACAGTACTTTACAAAGCATAAGCAAGTAACCACTGCTGGGTATAACTGTGTGGGGTGGAAGACAAGTTATCACATTATCGTTACCCTCTGAACCTGTATATCTTTGGTGTCTCCAATTTGTATTCTACTTCACCAAAGATTTAGTCCGAGGTTAAGCCTTCAGATGCCTGCTTGCAATTTTGAGTGCCTTATTTTATTCACAATTTTTATTATTTGCAGTTGTGGTATGTCATTTACCTTGAAAAAAATACATTTGCAAATCATAATAAGGCTAAAAGTTTTTATGTGTCTGTATTATGTCAAATACTGCCCATTACAGCTAATGATTAGTTTAATTTTTAAGAGGCCTTAGGTCATATGACTGGATTTTTAAAGTCATCCAGAACATTAATTTGCACAGGGTTATTCATGTTCAATTCATTTCATGAGGATTTGACACTAAAACTCTCCAGTGGTGTACTTTGCTTTGACCCATGTCCGATAATGACATTTCTTTCCGGTTCAAAGTAGTTTTATTTTTTTTCCTTCATAACAGCAGCCAAATATTTTTATAATATTAAAAGGTGTTGAACCACAATATTGTTAGACTAAAATCTAAGGCTCTGTGTCTCACTGTTAATGTGTGTGGTTATACTTAATTTGCTTATTGGTTTTGTTTATTTGGCCCTTAATACCAATTAAACTTTACCATAACTAAATTTGATGGCATGTTAGTGATGTTCCAAAGACGTCACTGGTGTAGAATCCAGAGAAATTATGGTAACATTTACTATACAGCATAACAAAGGAAAGACAGAATAGTATAATCAATTCAAATCGAAGTGGTTCATATTTTATTTACCCAGAGTGGGTGTCTCTCTCTCAAAGTTCCAAGGCTGGAGTACATGGCCAGAATTTAGGTTATCGCATTGTACTGTTGAGATGAATTGTATGTTTTGGTATATTGTACCCTATCAAAGAGAAAAGGTGCTGCTATTCATGTAGTTCTTCACAGTAGGAGGAGGTTAAGCATACATGTATTTGAAATATATCAAAAACAGGCTGCTCTGGTTAAACTGAACAATAGATTCTACCTAACAAACAGCTTCACTCAGCTCAATGTAATATTTTATTCCATCAAATGTATTTTTCAAAACTTTACTGGAATACATGAATGTTGGAATCCTGGTAACTTTAAGGTCTTTGAAAGTTGTGATTATGTGTTCTCTACCCACTCACAAGCAAAAGCTACCAAATGGACAGGTTCAGTCACAGCAGTGTATGACCATTTTTAGCTCCTGGATGTTTCCTTGGCAACGTCTTTATTGATGAGTGCTACCAGCATATTCAGAATTTTCCGAAATAAACTGTAGAGTATTCCCAGATGTTTCTCATTGTGATTGGGGATGTGGTAGTGTATATGGTACAAATAAAATATGGAAAATGACCCTTTTATTTAAATATGTACTGTTTTTAGTCAATCTTCAGAGTTTATCAGAGTTTATTTGATGTCATATGCTTCCAAATCTAAACTGGTGACTGGGCTCCACTTAACAAGCTGCTGAGGACAGTTTGTCATGGTGCGGTACTAAATTTATACACTGGGAAATTGATTTTTAAATACTTTTTCTTTCATGTTTTTTTTTTAAGCAAACGTATAAAAAATAAATGGTGGAGATTATTTTTAAATTATGGTAAATAAAATTGGTATGATTTAACATGTGTGAATGTGATTTATATACAAATATAGTAACTAAGTTAAATCAGAGAAATACAGTTAAATCACCTTCGCAGTTCTTCTCTAGAATACCCAGCATTGTTTACTGGGATCATTCAGTTCTGTATTTGAGTCTCAACGCTTTAATTTAAAAGGGTATTTAGTAAAAAACATGCATGAACTTTCTTGTTTTGTGTAATGTGCATGTTAAAAGGGATTGTTTAGTCAGTAATTGTTTTCTGTCGATGGTTCTTTATTCTGTATGAAAATACATCTACAATTGGGGGAAACATTTTCTAAAAAACATTTGCTAATCTCTATCGATAGATGCCTTTAATATTAGGTATTTCTGGAATATATATATTACTGAAGTTATACAAATTCAGGGAAACATGAATACAAATCTTGTAGAAAGTAGAGCAGTAGTTAAGATACCTTACATTTGTAAATAAACTGCAAGGTAGTCTGCAGCCTCAGCTATCTTCATAATTGAACCCATGTGTATATACGCTTACTGCAGGGACGGATTATGGGTTGTGTGGGCAAAACATTTGCGAGGAGCACAACCACCACAATTCAAGGGCCCTTGGCAGCCAAACGCCCTCCCTATAGGGTCAGGGGCCCTTGTAGGCAGAGGATCAAAGAATGTAGGCCCTCTAAAACAGACAAACGAAAATACATTGTTGATGAGCGTTGCAAATTGTTTTGGGCTTGGGGCCCCACGGGCCCCCTGAACCCCAAGGGCCCCTGGGCAGCAGCCCCGCTGGCCCGGTCCGTAATCCGTCCCTGGCTTACTGGAGACTTGATTATATGCATTAGTTCAGCTACGCATTGAAGCAAATATCTAACCAGCCACTTATAAGTCAGCAGCACAGTATAAAACGTCATGCAGATACAGGTCAGGAGCTTCAGTTAATGTTCACATCAAACACCAGAATGGGGAAGAAAGGTGATTTGTGACGTGGTTATTGTTGCCAGGTGGGCTGGTGTGAGTATTTCAGAAACTGCTGATCACAAGCTGACAACAATTGGACAAAGGAAGATTGGAAAAACGTTGCCTGGTCAACAACTGATTTCTGCTATGACACTCGCATGGTAGGGTCATAATTTAGCATAAACAACATGAAAGCATGGATATTTCCTGCCTGGTAAAAACAATCCAGGCAGCTTTTGGTCGCGTAATGATATAGGGCATATTTTATTGGCACACTTTGAGACCCTTAGTGTCCATCCCTTTATAACTATAGTGTATCGACCTTCTAATGGTTCATTCTAGTTAGATAACACACCATGTTGCAAAGTCCATTTAATCTCAAACTAGTGTCTTGTCCACAGTCACCAGACCTCAATCCAGTGGTGGACCTATGCGATGTGGTGGAATGGAAGATTTACATCATGAAGATGCAGCTGACACATCTGCAGCAACTGCGTGATACTATCATGTCAACTTGGACAAAATCTCTGATGATTGTTTCAAGCACTTAGTTGAATCGATGCCATGAAGAATTAAAGCAGTTCTGAAAGCAAAAAAGGGTCCAACCTGGTAATAGCAAGCTGTACCTAATAAAGTGGCCAAAGAATGTATTTAGTTAATTTCCACGGTGATATGAATAAACTTTTAAGGATGCAGAAGTTAATCAAACATCGTAATTGTCCTTCCGCGGTAAAAGTATATTTTGTAATAGGCATAATACAAATATCACTGTTGCATGGGAAAGGTAAAACAAAAGACTCCGATACAGGATGAGACCGCCCATTTAAGCTATTTATTCATATCTGGCAGCACAAAGATGGTGCATTTGCCAAATAGCCTCAAAAATGCTCTACCCTACTCTAGTTCAGGGGTCCTCAGCTCTTTTTTCCAAGAGCCAAATCCCATCTGCAACAGAAAATTAAGGTCCTCTGTCACAGATACATTTTCCAGCGGTGGAGGTTCTATGATTTAAATAAAAGACACATTGCGAACTGATGATCACGATTGGTCGCGGGGTCCTCTAGTTATACACTTCTGAGCGATTTAAACACAACGAGGTGTCGCCCTTCATGATGGGGGATGCAAATTAGACTTTAGGAGCGGCTCCTGCGTTACAATATGTTGCAATAAGGTTGTTGCGACTTCAGCTCTGAAATAAGCGACACAACTGTATGACAAATGCCTTAGGACGGCAGGACTAGCTGTCAGTACCTGATCTGCAGCTATCGCCCGATTCACAGCACACAATTTCTCTTACGTAAACTGTCTTTGCACATGCGTATACTATTATATTATTTTATTGCGCTAAAATTCTTATGTATTCTTTAATGAATCAAACAGTTAAAATATAACATTTAAAATATGTTCTTATTTGTTGCTTGTTTTTTTGTGAATCGTGGATTTTGTGTGTTCAAAGTTTGACCGGTTGTGACGCAAATTTTAGTAGCCGGAAGCTGGGGTTAGTTTATTGTCAAAACACATATAGCATAAGACAAGAAACACTGGAAGGAGAGGATTTGCTTATTATATGAAAACGTACAGTTAGCTAATACTTATACACTGAAAGGGGGGAACATGTATGACATATAGTTGTTTTCTTTTTGTGCACATTATCTTCAAAGCCTGGTAATATACAAAGCTAGCTGTCTCCCGCGTTTTAGTGCTCTGCAAAAGAGGTAAGGTATGATATAATCCAGGTAAAGTAGAAGTGATAGAGTGAAAAAATTTTTGTTGTTGGATATGTCAATATGAGTAATCCATTGCATTACTATTACAGAGATACCTATGTTGAGTCTCGTTTCATAGGATCTGTAGATTCTGCTATTTTGGAATTTATCTGAAATCATGAAATGAAAGTTAACGAATATAGTAATGTTTATTAGTCGGAATTAGTCCTTTCAAACTGTCTGATATGTCTTCAACGCTAACCATAGTAATGTTGGTTTTGTGTTGCCCCTATACTTTGGGGTTTTAGGTGTTGTAAAAAATTGGTTTAATGATCGATGAAATAGTAATGAGTGAAGCAGACAGGAAAACATATTAACATGTTAATTGTAAGAAATGGCTCTACCCGGGCGCCACGGTGTCTCGAGGTTTGAGCTGTAGTGTCACATGTGCAGGTTCTCGCTCTCGACTCCTGTGTATGTCGGATATGCTTGTTATCTTGTGTTTGCTTTCGGTATATTCCGGTTTCGCGTTGTTTGAAAACATGTGAAGAACTAGCATGCAATGACAAAATAACATTGCAAACCGAATTTTAACACCGACTAGATATTAACCGAAATATTTTATACGCTCTTAGTCTGTTTTTCAGAATGTCGGAATCAGACAGTGATGATGAACATGAACGACCATTTTCCCTTACGGGGTTCTTGTTTGGCAACATCAATGAAGATGGACAACTGGAAGATGACAGCGTGCTGGATACTGTGAGTAAGCAGGAGTGCATAGATTGGGATGGAAATTGAGCATAGTAAGGGCAGTGAGAGCTATGTAGGGAGAGCTGTTTGAAATGTATAAATGTTAACTATTTGTAGTTAATCACACAATGCAGACTATGTATGACAAAGAATAATGAAAATAAATACTCCAAGAAGAGATTTTATGTGCAAATGTCCATGTAACGCTGCATATCCTGTAGTGTTACTGGAAGTGTTCAATCCTTAAAAAAATCTTTTGAGCATTTATTCCGTGCTCATTACCACAAAATCTTTTAATTGAAATTGTACCCTGTGGTGATCCAGGAATCCAAGAAGCACCTGGCTGGTTTAGGCTCGTTAGGGCTGGGTACACTAATAACAGAGATTACAGCCAGTGAGGAGGATGCTGGTGAGGAGGAGAAGGACCCCAGTAGTACCGATGCAGAAGGTAAGGGCAACAAGGGCACTGTAATGCCCCAGTATTAAATGCATAATTTTAATGTTCATGCTCTGTTAGGCTTGGGCGGCATGATGGTATTACAGTATACAGCAGTATTTAGAAATTCCGAAGATGTTTTTAATACCGTAAAACATACAGATGTTCTTTTTTCAAAACTAACTTGGCCACCGGTGTATGAATGTGTTTGTGGATGGGTGAATGTGAGGCATGAATTGTAAAGCGCTTTGAGTGCTCGTAGGAATAGAAAAGCTCTATATAAAGGCAATACATCTACCATCTACAATTTGGAGATGCTGTATTGAGGCGATGTATTGTAGTGCACAGTGTTGGCTTCAGTTAAGTGAAAACGGTGCAAGAATAATGCGCATGTGTTGGTTAATAACATAAAAAGAAAATGCACTGTGAATGCGCTGTAAATTGTTGGGGCGTGCACAGCATGTGTGAAACCTAGTATGTGTGCAGCCACAAATCCAGTAGTGACAGTGGTGTGTTTAAACAAAGTGTGGTCATTTTAGCTGTAATATGTTCAAATTTTGCGTGTTTCCTTGTTTCCCTATTGCACAACTGCCATACTGATGAGTTTCGACTGTCTCTGATTCCGGAGTCTACAGTTGCCTACATGATCTGTCTGTCTGTCTGTCTGTATATATATGTATGTATGTATGTATGTATATGTATATGTGTTTAGAAGGGATGACGGTGTGAAAAACAAACTTGATACCACCCAAGCCTGAGCTCTATCCAGTTTTTTTTGGGGTGATATTTACCTAAAACAATCCAGGAGTACATGAGCAGAGCCCAAGGGTCCATGCTGAACTATAAGCTGAGATCATTCTTGTCTAATTCTGCTTACCTGCTGCCCAGGAATGACATCTCAGCATCTTTTAATGTTTCCTTTGAAACTGGAGAATGATGCTTCTCTTTGTACAGGATGGGTAAAAAGCACCGATGATGCAGTGGATTACTCTGACATCAGCGAAGTGGCTGAGGATGAGACCAGGAAGTACCGTCAGGCCATGGGGACACTGCAGCCCTCCCACAGGACAGGTATGTTTAAAAATCAGTCATCTTGAACTGAAATTTCATCATAAAGACAATGTGTCACAGGACATCATAGTTTTCACATAGCAGCTTTTTAAAAACGGTTAAACTTGTCTCTTTCTTCAAGTAATTCTGATTTCATGTGATATTTCACCAGTCAGTAAAATCTGCATATTGTGTAATAACTGGACTCGAATTAGTATGCCCTTTTCATTTGGCTCCTTGTTGGCTATGTCCCCAGACCAGATTGGATAGATACTTTATTAATCTAGAAGGAAATTGCAGGTTAATTGTAGCATAACACACACATTTAGATGGTAGAAAAGACACTTGAACAGTCATGGACAGTAAGAATAAATAATGAATGACAGTAAGCTGAACTTTTTGCCTTTTAACTCGTATTTATTTAGCATGTTCTGCCCTGATCTCATAAATTAAATAGCATTAAAATGTATATAACTCAAAAACACACTAATGCTTAACTGGGATGAACATGGAAGTGTCCCTGAATTTGTTTTGTGACTGACTATGATTTTTGCAGATGATGAGGATGACTATGATGCTGACTGTGAAGATATCGATGCCAAGCTGATGCCCCCGCCGCCCCCGCCCCTCCAGCAGACTAAGAAAGATGACCTCATGGCACCTTCTGCAAATGGTGAGTTCCACGAGAAGGATTCCGTCTGCGTCTGTCGTGGCGTGTAGAGAGTGACCCTGTCGCGATGCGGCGTGTGACTGACTCCGTCTGTGTTTTCTTTGGGACTTTTCTTAGCATTGGGCGATGAGGGCGATGGCATTATCCTGCCTTCCATCATCGCGCCGTCGTCCGCTGTGGATAAGGTGGATTTCAGCAGCTCCTCTGATTCTGAGTCGGAGACAGACCGGCCGGCGGTGGGCCCGGGATCCAGCGGATCCCCGGGAAGTCTGACCCTGCCCTTAGCCGGCATCATGCAGAAGGATGCGGCCAAAGCCCTGCCAGCTGTCACGGAGCTCTTTCCGGAATTCAGGCCTGGAAAGGTGCGTCGTTTGACATGCACTGCCAGTCAAAAGTTTGGACACACCGGGCTGCCTACTAAGGAGAGTGATAGTGTCACATCATGTGACCTGGCCACCTTATTTACACGCAGTCAAAATGGTTTTGGAAGAGTTTGACCTGAGAGTAAAGGAGAAGTGGCCAATGGGTGCTCGATATATGTGGGACCACCTCATGAAACATGAGAGTCAGCCAGTTACTGGAGCAATTAGGGTTAGGGGCCTTGCTCCAGAGCCTAATGGTGACATCACTCTACTGACCATGGGATTTGAACCAGCAACACACAGAACTCCCCCCCCCCCCCCCCCCAACAAATATATATTTTTTTGTCACTTTATTCTTTTTTGGTCAGAGCATAATTCCATATATGTCGTTTTGTAGTTTTGAAGTCTTTATAATTATTCTAAAATGTAAGGAATGGTACAAATAAACCTTTTTATTGGTGAGTGTGTCCAAACTTTTGACTGGTGCTGTATGTTTCTCCCATCCTGTACTGGCTGTGATCTATCATTTCTAGAACATTCACTGGTTGCTTTCTTTCCTGTTAGGTGCTGCGCTTCCTTCGCCTCTTTGGGCCGGGGAAGAACATGCCGTCAGTCTGGCGAAGTGCCCGCCGGAAGCGTAAAAGGAAGCACCGCGACCCACAGCCTGGAATGGCGCTGCCCGATGCCGAGCCAGCAGAGCTGGGGTGCGAGAAGAAGTCTGGCTGGAGCTGCGAGTACCCACCCCCTCCGCCGCCCGAGCAGTGTCTCTCTGACGACGAGGTCAGTGCAGCAAGCCGGTCCTGAGGCCTCGCTCCCCTGGCATTCCCCGCTTTCACTCTGTATGTTCAGTTTGCATGTTTTCCCACCCGTGGGTTTCGGTAAGGTACATCAGTGGCTCTGTGCTTGAGTGGTAGCCATCTGGGCTTTTTGGGGAGTATGTGCAGGGTTGAAGTCCTACTTGGGGAGGTGTGTGGCTCTGCCGGTTGGGACTTTGTGCCTGTGATCAGAAGGTCGCTGGTTCACATCCCATGATTAGCAAAGTATTTATATCACGGTTGAGCCCTTTAGCAAGGCCCTTAAAACAAACTGGTCCAGGGAGACTGACTGATCCTGCTCTGCGATATTAACTTTTACATTGAGCTGGTGTCGCTAAATCGTCCCTCTCGTATGTGTTTGTTCTTTACCCGTGTGCCTCATGGTGGCCAAGCATTCTGTCCGGAACTTTCTGCTGTGTGTTCTGTGCTTTCTGGGATGGAGTTTGGCCCCCCTCAACCGTTTCTTAGATAAGCTTTGGGAGATGGATTGATATGGAAACTGCCAATCTGCTGAATCACCCTGCTTTACTTTGAGGATAAAACCCTTACACATTTGTTTTCAATGAGTTGCAACCAACTCCGGTTTCCCCCCACAGTCCAAAAACATGCTGAGGCTAATCGGAGTTGCTAAATTGCCCGTAGGTGTGCATGTGTGAGTGTATGGTGTGTGAGTGTGCCCTGCGATGGGCTGGCCCCCCATCCTGGGTTGTTCCCTGCCTCGTGCCCATTGCTTCCAGGATAGGCTCCGGACCCCCCGCAACCCAGTAGGATAAGCGGTTTGGAAAATGAATGAATGGATGGATGGAGTTGTAACCATATGGAAAAAAATGCTTAGACTTAGCTTATGCACTTTACAATGCTGTGTCTTTTTCTTAGATCACCATGATGGCCCCTGTTGAGTCCAAGTTTTCTCAGGCAGCTGGTGATGGGGACAAGGTGCCAGAGTCGCGCCCCCGGGTACATGCTGCTTTCATTCTCCATGTCTGTTGATTCAATGAATGTTTTGCAATTTGGGTGTAACAGCTCTTTGCGGAGATGAATAAAGGGCTTGAATGTGATATAACAGGTGGCAGAATGGCGCTATGGACCTGCCCAGCTCTGGTACGATATGTTAGGGGTACCTGAAGATGGCTCCACCTTTCACTATGGGTTTCGGCTGAAGGAGGAGCAGCCAGGAGAACAGGAGGAGCAGCAGCCCACCCTCCCCCAGGAAGTAAGCTGGACTGCACCTTATTCTCATTTTTTTTTAGATTTTTATTTTTATTATTTTTATTTTTATTCTTTGCCGGAAAGAGCTTCTTAGTTAAACGTAATATATTTTCAAAAATTGAATTTTAAACCATGATACTGTCTTAAATAAGAAATGTAAATCAGTTTCCTTGACTTGTGGTTCTGTGTTTGTATACAGGAAGAAAGCGAAGAGGTGACTGAAGGACAGCGTTTAGAGAATGAGTTGTTCCTGATGGTGACTCAGCTGCAGTGGGAAGATGATATTATCTGGAATGGAGAGGATGTAAAGCATAAGGGCACTAAGACCCAGCGTGCCAGTCTGGCAGGCTGGCTGCCTTCGAGCATGACCCGTAATGCCAATGCATACAATGCACAGCAGGGTAAGGGTCACTGGGCACGATTCCCCCATCCCTCTGGGTGCCGCCTGAACAGCTGTCTCTGTGCCACAGGGTTTCCTGCTGTCAGTAGCCTGACTTGTCCTCGCCATGCAGGTCTGAGCCGGAGTAACTCGCAGCTGGTGCCCCCCACGCCGCCCCCCATGCCCAAAGCGCCAGCACTCAGCTCTGGCTCAAGTAAGCGGGACAAACATAACCAGGACCAGCAAGGTATTATTTAAATTATTCATTATGTGATTATTCATTCATTATTCATTATGGACATAAACCAGTTTATCCAGTGAGTTTTGCGCAGGCATCAGAATAACATCATAAGACCGGAAATTGATATGATCTTCTGGAAAAGTAATTAGTTAACCAAATAAGCATTGCTTATTTGCAAGCAAGTTATAGAGAAACTGAAAAAACCCAATAATGAACTACAATCAAATATGGCATAATGTATCTCAAATTTGATTATAGTTGGTGTATCAAATTTTTTTTTGGTCCAGTTTGAATGAATGATTGTGGTGCAAAAATGTAATAGAAGTGGATGGATGGATGGGAGAGATGGAATGTTTTAAATGTGCAGTGGTATGATAATGATTCTAACAGAAAGAACTGAATGTGCCAAATTGGCTGAATTTCTTTGCATAGTTTGACGTAGGTTTAGAATATGGTATCATTTAGACTTTGCATCAGCTATGTACCATAAATTATTGATAAGCTGGCAGTGTTTAGGTAATGCTGCCAATTCACAGTTATGAATGAGTTTTTAGGTAGGTGATCTGGGCCTTGTTAAAAAAAATGCTGCAGTTTAATTAAGCGTCACTCTGCGTTTGTGTGGCAGCGGCTCATGACGACGACGCGCCTTGGTTCTCCATTTTCCCCATTGACAACGAGGAGCTGGTCTACGGCCGCTGGGAAGACAACATCATTTGGGATGACCAGGCCATGGATTACCTGCTTTCTCCTCCGGTCCTTACACTAGACCCCAATGATGAGAACATCATTTTAGGTACAGTGATCAGCATCTCTGACATATTTCACTTCCCCTCTCCCCATTCCACGATGTTTCACATTTTTATTCCACCCTACGACCACAGAGATTCCCGATGAAAAGGAGGAACGAACGTCAAACTCCCCATCTAAAGAGAACAAAAAGGAAACGGCCCTCAAGAAGAGCAGAATACTGTTGGGGAAGACGGGCGTGATCAAGGAAGAGCCTCAGCAGGTAGCAGACGTCGGCCGAGCAGAGCGTTTCCCGTAAATGACTCTTCTCTATTAAAGCCACACACACTAAACCCATCTTTTACCATTTTGCAGAACATGTCTCAGCCAGAAGTGAAAGACCCCTGGAATCTCTCCAATGACGAATTCTACTACCCGAAGCAGCAGGGTCTGAGAGGAACGTTCGGCGGTAACATCATTCAGGTAGGTCAGATAGAGATCCACCAGAGCAGTGCAGTTTGCAGATTTCCCTGTTTAAACACACCGTACTAAACCTGGTACTTAGCTGATAAGATGTGTTTGAGACTCAATCTGCAAACTGTCCTCTGGGACCAGAACTGGGGAATCCTACTCTGGGTGTTAAAACCAAAATGGCTTATAGTAGAGAATCTTGCATTTTCTAAGATGCTAGATTTGGGGGGGGGGGGAATGTTATCCGCAAATGGTCAGTGTGTATGCAGATTTTTGGGATAACCTGTAGGTCAGCTGTTCAAACCCAGGTGTCAGGACTCTTCAGCCAATCAGTCCTCTAATTAGTAATCTGATTAGGAAGTTGCAGTGAAAACCTGTACACACACCGGCCCTTTACGGATAAGATTAGCCCCCCATGTGCTAGATTTCATGCTGAATTTCCTATGCTGTTATCTTGCACTGTTTCTGGTGCTATTGTAGCAGAAGAATTTCACTGTCTTCCTCGGAACCCATGTGACCCAAGCCTCAAACTGACATCCTGTATGTGTATTTGTGCTTGGAGAAGCTGTGAGCACGTCTGCGTCTCTCTCCAGCACTCCATCCCCGCGGTGGAGCTCCGGCAGCCCTTCTTCCCCACGCATATGGGCCCCATGAAGCTGCGACAGTTTCACCGGCCGACACTCAAGAAGTACTCCTTCGGGGCGCTGTCCCAGCCTGGCCCCCACCCTGTGCAGCCGCTCCTCAAACACATCAAGAAGAAGGCGAAGGTGGGCGGCCTGCGTTCACCCCTTGTGCAATGTTTCCCGGTCTGATCCTTGGGGACCCATGGATGGTCCTTGTTATTGTTGGGAGGGAGCAAAGACGTGGACCTTCTGTGGGTCTCCTAGGACCAGTCTGGGAAACCCTGTGTTAGAGAGTTGTCATGGAGCTGCCGGTGTGAAATGCAGGCAGGCTTTAATGGTGATGTTTAAACTGGAAGGGGAACTAAAGGACCCTGGTTGCTGTACCTGCAGATGCGAGAGCAGGAGCGCCAGGCCTCGGGTGGAGGAGACATGTTTTTTATGCGCACAGCCCAGGACCTGACAGGCAAAGATGGGGACCTCATCCTGGCCGAGTACAGTGAGGAGTACCCACCCCTCTTCATGCAAGTTGGCATGGCGACCAAAATCAAAAATTACTACAAGAGAGTGAGTGTTTTAATGAATATTTTGTTGTCTGAGGCTGGTTTAGAGCAGAGATCTTACAGCTTGTGATCTTCCCACAGAAACCAGGGAAGGATCCTGGAGCACCAGACTGTAAATATGGGGAGACTGTCTACTGCCACACCTCTCCCTTTCTTGGCTCCTTGCATCCTGGCCAGTTGCTGCAGGTGTGTCTCTAGTAATGAATGATGTATCGATGGGTGTTTTTCCCCTAAATGCATGATAGATCTGGAAATAATATGACAGAGAAATTCAGATAGAAAAGCAGATATTGTATAGAAGCTGGGGGTATGTGCTTATATGTGCTTATGACCAAAAGATAGCAGATTTGTCTTCTGGGGGTGCAAATATGGGAGGGGAATTAGCTGCCAGCAGGATAATGCTGTGCACTCACACCTCCAGTGTTGGGGGTTAGATTTCTGTCCCTGGCTCCATGTCTGTAGAGTTTCTTAGCTAAAGAATGAACTTAGCATAGCACAGCAGCTCACCAGGCAGTAGCACAGCAGCTCACCAGGCAGTGGCACAGCAGCTCACCAGGCAGTGGCACAGCAGCTCACCAGGCAGTAGCACAGCAGCTCACCCTGCAGTAGCACAGCAGCTCACCCTGCAGTAGCACAGCAGCTCACCAGGCAGTAGCACAGCAGCTCACAATGCAGTAGCACACCAACACAGTACAGTGCAAGTCGGGCAGATAGAAAACGTCTGTAGTCACATCTGAATCCTAATAAGGATGCATTTTGCTTGTTTAAAAAAATAATCGACAAGCAATGAATTAAAAAGCTGAAGTTGGAACCTATAGTGATGAAGCGGTCTGGTGATTACTGTTGGGAGAGAGAATTTCTGCTGCAATTTCAAGCAAGGGATTTGTGGTTGAATACTCATTTCCAGTAGTTTCTTTTACTTTAATCATGCCACAACATGCTGAATTGTTCTGGTTTGTGGGGTGAGTGTACTCAAACCGTCCACTGTTTACGGTTCCTTATGGTTCCTGCATGGACCCTGAGTTTGAGATCCAGCATTAGATAATGAATGTATTGAAGGATTAATGCATGTATAATGGAAAATGAATTTTGCTTTTGAGTAGAATAAGAACAGTTGAATCGGTGGTCTCCTCTCCTTCCCCAGGCCTTTGAGAACAACCTGTTTCGCGCCCCCATCTATCTGCACAAGATGCCCGAGACAGACTTCCTGGTGCTGCGCACACGGCAGGGATACTACATTCGTGAAATCGTGGACATCATTGTGGTTGGTCAGGAGTGCCCTCTCTACGAAGTGCCAGGGCCGAACTCCAAGCGTGCAAACACCCATATCAGAGACTTCCTGCAGGTGAACTTGTGCTGTGACTTGTGTCATAAAATTAGCAGCTCTGGAAATGGTGTCTATGGGCTCTCATGTTTCACGCAAGCTGACTTCTCTGTCTCTTTGGTAGGTGTTTATCTATCGTCTGTTCTGGAAGAGCAAGGACCGGCCTCGGAGGATTCGCATGGAGGACATTAAGAAAGCCTTCCCTTCACACTCAGAGAGCAGCATTCGCAAGCGCCTGAAGCTCTGTGCCGACTTCAAGCGTACAGGCAGGACCTTCCGCTGTCGTCCTCCCGTCTCCCAGTGCTTCTGCATACTTTCACACCAAAAGAACTTCCCTGGGGTTTTGATTTAGACCCCCCCCAATAATGTATTTTTCATGTACTACCCTGCTCTTTTAAGGGTCGGTAATGATACTTAGAGAGAGTCCTATAGCAAATGACTGCTTTTGGACTTTGTAGGCCATTAAGAGATGAGGATACAAAGCTCACACATTCATTCAGGGTAACTGGTAGACAGTTTCTCAATTAAGTGGTCAGTATTAAGCACATTTGCCTTGTCCTTAAATAAACTCAGGAAATAAAGAATGCTCACTTCAGATATGAATTTAAATTCTGTTAATATGTGCACTCCACTATTTCGCATTGTGGGTGTATGAACACCAATTTAAGAAATTGTTTGCTAAGCCAGTGACAGGCAATACCGAATCGCAGATGCCGATACATAGGAAAACATCGCACACCCCAGCACATTTCTCTCTCTCTCTCTTTTAATTATTTATAATAACTCTGATCCTGTCAGGCATGGACTCCAACTGGTGGGTTTTGAAGCCGGATTTCAGGCTTCCTACAGAGGAAGAGATCCGTGCCATGGTGTCCCCAGAGCAGTGCTGTGCCTATTACAGCATGCTGGTAGCAGAACAGAGGTTGAAGGTGAGATCTGGCCACTTCATGATTTGCCATAGCCTTATGCCATCTGTAGCTGCACCTTCAAACTAAAATGTAACTTTTGAAAAAGCCGATTCAGAAATATTTGACCTGGGGCAATCTATAAGTGCAATATTTCCAGGAACAACACCATATTAATTATACTCCTTGGTGCATATCACTGTAACATGAAATTATGCATCTGAAAGAAGCTATTAAATATCTTGTATGCCTTTTGCATATTTTTTTTTTGATATTTTCTTTTGTATTAATCTGTCATCAGGATGCTGGATATGGAGAGAAATCTTTTTTCGCTCCAGAGGAGGAAAATGAGGAAGACTTTCAGATGAAGATAGACGATGAGGTAAAACTTCTCTCTGCCCATTTGAAGGCTTCCTTTCTTTGTGAAAAAGGAATTAACCCTTTCTTTTCTGGTGCGTTTTCTTTGCCCCCCACAGGTACGCACCGCCCCTTGGAACACCACGCGAGCGTTCATTGCCGCAATGAAGGGGAAGTGCCTTCTGGAAGTCACAGGAGTGGCCGATCCGACGGGCTGTGGCGAAGGGTTCTCCTACGTCAAGGTTCCCAACAAGCCGACGCAGCAGAAGGTCCGTCCTGTAATCCCCACTCTTACTTAATGCTGTTGAATTTCTTATTATGTTTTTGCAATCTCACTAGCTAAAGCAACAGAAGGTTATTCTGTCTTTTAAAAAAAAAACTTCAGGCACACCTTTCATAACACTGAAATAGATTTTTTTTATGTAGTGGAATTAGTTTAGAAATATTAGATAAACATATACCACAATTTAAAAATTACAAGTACATAAATATGGTGGTGGAGATGAATTTATGTTTACCCTGCGGCAGCTATATTTCATTGTGACTCCTCTTGACTTTGAGTAGGACGACAAGGAACCTCAGCCAGCGAAGAAGACTGTGACGGGCACGGACGCTGACTTGAGACGTCTCTCTCTGAAGAACGCCAAGCAGCTGCTGCGCAAATTCGGGGTTCCGGAAGAAGAGGTACAGGCTGCGGCAAGCCACTGTGCTCAGGGTGTCTAGCGGAGGCAAAAGTCCATCCTGACTCGTTCTACCTGCTGGTTCACGGTGGGGATTCATCTCCTCCCTGGCAGATCAAGAAGCTGTCGCGGTGGGAAGTGATCGACGTCGTGCGCACCATGTCTACGGAGCAAGCCCGCTCTGGAGAGGGACCCATGAGCAAGTTTGCCCGAGGCTCACGGTTCTCGGTGGCAGAACACCAGGAACGCTACAAAGAGGAGTGCCAGAGGATCTTCGACTTGCAGAATAAGTAAGACCTTCCCCGAGCCTTCCTAATTCAGACAGCTACACCATTGAACTGGTTCATTTGTAAACGACTGAATCGTAGAAACATCACAGCTAAGGCTTTACACTGCTGCGTTATTTCAGGGTGCTGGAGTCCACAGAAGTCCTCTCGACGGACACAGACAGCAGCTCGGCTGAGGATAGCGACTTCGAGGAGATGGGCAAGAATATAGAGAACATGCTGCAGAACAAGAAAACCAGCTCGCAGCTGTCCAGGGAACGCGAGGAGCAGGAGAGGAAGGAGCTGCAGCGGATGTTAATGGGGGAGGAGAGTGACCGAGACAAGGGACGCAAAGACCGTCGTAAGGGATTGTGTGAGTCCCAGCTGCTTTCAGTGTAAAATGTTCCTGCAGTGTCAATGAAACATTACCAGGGTGGGTATTTCACAGATCAGGTACCATCCCGCTAATTTACTTTTAATTGGTAAATTCTGAATTTTGTGTACTGAAAACTTCTTTGGATTTGTTTGTCATAACCATAAGAAATAAACTTGTATTGCAAGGTAGTTTTGAAATCATATTACCTGAGATGAGGCTCATTAATTTAATTGGGGTCCATTAAGTATCTCGATACACAGTAATGTTGACCTGTACGATGACGTCTTCAGCTAGGTGTCTACAGAGAAACACTTCTGTGTTGTTGTTTGTACTGGCTGTCCTACTTTAACTGTGCCGATTCTCTTAATATATCTTGATACTGAGTCATTGGAGTATATTCTTCCTTTAGTGATGATTTCCATGTATCTGTGTTACTAGGGCTGCATGATTATGGCAACAATAATAATCACGATTATTTTGGTCAATGTTGAGATAATTATTTAACATGATTATTCATTGACTTTTAGGAAATTTTGCATTTCCAATTTGCAACTTAAAAAACGTCTTTTTCACAGTGCATTGCCTTTAGTTATAAATATAATTCAACTGAGAAACAAATGGAAAGGGGCTGGAAAGGGGGTGCACTGGATTTATGACGACAAATCGGGAGCGTCACTGCGAAATGAAATGTGGCACAATAATCATTTTATTTTCATTAGTTTTGATGGAGTTTTGGAAGCCAAAATTGTAATTGAAATTAAAATTCAGTTAACTGTCCAGCCCTATATGTAGCTAAAAATGTATTCTTACGGTATATTTTCATGGACTTTTTGGGTGCGATGGATTTTCTTTGCGCTTCTTCTGCAGCCAGTGCTGTGTCCACTGGCTCCCACAAGGATGATGATGCTTCTTCTGTCACAAGCCTCAATTCCTCGGCTACTGGAAGGCGGCTGAAAATATACCGCACCTTCCGGGACGAGGAGGGCAAGGAATACGTCCGCTGCGAGACTGTCCGCAAGGCCTCTGTCATCGATGCGTACATACGTATACGCACAACAAAGGATGACGAATTCATGTGAGTCTGAATGTGTGTATGACTTCGGACGTTCCTGTCACTAGTCAAACTTGTTGGTATTTTAAATAATGAACATTTCAATGGGTGCCGGTTGCGGGACGGGGAGCAGGATCTTCACACGGCAGCTTGGCGTCTCCTCTTTTGGCTGCAGACGGAAGTTTGCGCTGTTCGATGAGCAGCATCGGGAGGAGATGCGAAAAGAGCGTCGGCGAATCCAGGAGCAGCTGAGGCGACTTAAGCGCAATCAGGAGAAAGATAAATTTAAAGGACCACCTGAGAAGAAAGCCAAGAAGATCAAGGAACGCCCCGACCTCAAGGTATCTGGCAGTTTTCCAGGTGGCAGGAAGGAGGAACTGATTTCTGGCTGCTGTTGGTCTTCAGGCAGTATTACTCACGCGGTCTTTCTTATCTCCCCTAGCTGAAGTGTGGAGCTTGTGGTGCGATAGGTCACATGCGTACCAACAAATTTTGCCCGTTGTACTATCAAACTAATGCCCCACCGTCAAACCCGGTTGCAATGACAGAGGAGCAAGAAGAGGAGTTGGAGAAGACTGTGATACACAATGACAATGAGGAGCTGATCAAGGTTGAGGGCACCAAGATTGTCTTAGGAAAACAGCTCATTGAAAGGTACTTAATTTTGATATATTTTTAATAAGCATTTTGTAACTAATAATGGTTTGGCTAAAGAAAGATTCAGGTGAAACATCGTTTTTTGGACCAAGATCAAGACAACCTGAGAATTCATGGCTGTAGACCAGCAGAACATGACTTACTGATGATCGACTAGGAATAGATATACTCTATCATACTACATAGGAGTTTTAGGTCCTGTTTTTTATATTTAAACCATTTTTAAGGTTATATTGTAAGGTCATAAAATGGCTTATTTAATATTATTTTGGCTACATTTACACTGTTCTGGTGACAGACTGACTTAATCATGTAGAGCAGTGTTAAATTAGATACCAATGGCTTTGACCATGTATTGACCATATAAACATATCTGGGTGCCGCTTCACAATAAGGCTACCCATATAAGGAGTTTATGAATGGTTTATAATCTGGTTATTAATTAGGTTGTAACACTTAAATTATTGTGTTATAACTTGTTTAAAATTTTCTTTTTATTAATGAGTTACTACCATTTACAAGTTTCAAAAGGGAGCTTAATTGTAAAGTGGTACCGGTATCTGATGATATCATCAAAAAAAAATTCAAGTGTATCAGGGACAAAATTTTCCTGTTTCACGTTCCTGTCGGCTTTTTGTTACCACTGGTCACTTTGAATGTCCCTTGCAGTGCCGATGAAGTGCGTCGGAAATCCTTGGTGCTGAAGTTCCCCAAACAGCAGCTGCCACCCAAGAAGAAGAGGCGAGTGGGAACCACAGTGCACTGCGACTACCTTAATGTGAGCCACTGCTTCTGCTTTTCTTGGGTTATTACTGCAGATATATGAATCATCTTGTTGCTCCTCAGCTGGCCCCACTTGTCGACTGTGGTGCTCACATTTTCTTCCTGCTGATGATTTTCTCACAGCGGCCCCACAAATCCATCCACCGCCGACGCACGGACCCCATGGTCACGCTGTCCTCGATTCTGGAGGGCATCATCAACGACATGCGGGATATCCCTAATGTAAGACTGTCTTCCCTCTCATCCAGATGCCCCCTAAACAGCGATTTTCCATGTGAAACGTGTGTCAATATTATGATTTTTAAATATGTACTAAACACCGTTCTTCCTTTCTAATGACAGACGTACCCATTCCATACTCCGGTCAATGCCAAGGTGGTGAAGGACTACTACAAGATAATCACACGGCCCATGGACTTACAGACGCTGCGTGAGAATGTGCGAAAGCGCATGTATCCGTCCCGCGAGGAGTTTCGTGAGAGCGTAGAGCTCATTGTTAAGAACAGCATTACCTACAATGGTATGGCTTTTCTTGCAGTCTGCTGACTCTTTATCGCCATGTAATACCACTACAATCCCTTAGAACGCAGTGTTATTGTCATGACCTATTTTTTCTGTTTCCCTTCTTTCACTTGCTCTATAGGGGCGAAGCATCCGCTGACCCAGGTGGCTCAGTCCATGCTGGACCTCTGTGATGAGAAGCTGAAGGAGGTTCGTTCAGGGCTGCTCTCTAACACGCTGCTTTTTCATTGGCTGTTGGCTGTCGCTGTATTATAATGACATCAGTTCTTTTCAGTGGCGTAGGAGAGAGTTTGGTATTGGGGGGGAATCTTGGTATCTTAAAGGCAAAGGTCTGTTTATTAGGGGGATGAATTAAGCCAAATTACATACGGGGGGGGGCATGTGCCCCTAGTTCCTACGCCCCTTAATTTTTTTTGCCTTTGATCACCTCCTGCTGTATCCTTCCCATTTTCCTCACTGTTACACCCCCTTCTGATTCCTGCTTAACCCTCCCTTTGGTTTTTGCATATTCCTAACCCCCCCCCCCCCCCCAAAACCTCCCTTCTTTGCTCCACACCTTACAGAAGGAGGACAGGCTTGTAAGGTTAGAGAAAGCCATCAACCCCCTTCTGGATGATGACGATCAGGTGGCCTTCTCCTTTATACTTGACAATATTGTAACCCAGAAGATGATGGCTGTCCCAGATGTAAGTTCCTTCTCATGCCTTAACAATCTAGCCAGTGTTCCTTCTTCATTTTGTAGTTTGTACAAACGTCAGCGATTCAGTAAAGCTTGACGTGATTTTGGAATGCAGTTCATCTAAACTCATTTTTCATTCATTCATTTTCCATCAGTCATGGCCTTTCCACCATCCTGTGAACAAGAAGTTTGTGCCTGATTATTACAAGGTCATAGCCAACCCTATGGACCTGGAGAGCATTCGCAAGGTCAGTGCTACAGCGTACCTTCATATCTTTCACTTACTATTGCTTTCATCTGTGGAATCATTTTATACAGGAAGGTCTGCTGTTGATGTCCCTAATAATTGACCTTCCATCTAAAATGGTTGCCTTTGTACTGTTGGACATGACTTATTCTTAGATGGAGAGAGCATGCAGACTGTCTGTAAGAGAGCACCAACAGGATCTGTTTATGAGACCAAAGTTCCACCCAGCAAAACACCTCTCTGCCATAATAATTATTATTATTATTGTTGTTATTATTATTAGTATTAGAACAACTAGATAGATAAAGTTGTTGCTGCTGCTATTAATTCTTTAAAAATGTATTGTTACAGTAGCAACGAATGTCTAATCCTAATTTTTATTTACACAAATTACAAGTTAAATGTATGTAGTAGATGATTTTTTTATTTCTTCATTATACTATGTATTCACCAGTCCAGTTATTCATTACCTGTCATTGATTATCAAACTTTTATATACCTGCATAAAAGTAATGAGAGTGTAATTAAACATGATAGTTCAAATATTTAAGCGTGTGTCAGTTCAGCAGAAACTGATTTATGATTTGATTGTAGCTGGAGCCTTTGTAAAGAGGCATTTTTTGCAGTCTCTTGATTTTTGTAGTATTGCTCGTTGGTTATGTGAGTGTGAAATAGTAACTTTTAGGCAAAGTTTCCTGCTTGTCAGACCCAAATTGCTATGGTTTCCATCTGTCTTTTCAGAATATCTCCAAGCACAAGTACCAGAACAGGACTGTGTTCCTGAACGACATCAGCCTGATCCACACAAACAGTGTCAAGTATAACGGTATTTGAGCTAAAAAGAAAAAGGAATCTGGGAATTAAGCTACTGTTTAAGCATTAGGCTTAAGATGAATGTGATTGTGTTTATGATACGTAGTGGCTGAAACTGCAGTGCGAGCCTTGGTGCCTCGGTCGTCTTTTGCACTGGCTGCCAGCTGGATCAGTGCACAGCCAGTGAATTTGGGCAGCATGTGGGGAAAGCAGAGCTGATCCATGTGTGTTTCTGATTTCCCTAGGCCCTGACAGCCCTTACACCAACACTGCGCTGGAAATTGTCAATGTGTGCAAGCAGACTCTATCAGAGGTGGGGGCACCGGAGTTTGGGCGCCGGTTATATGATTAAATACTTGATAGGTGAACATAAATTATGACAGTAAGGTTCTACTCGTGAAGTGTGAGAAGCTGGACTCTTTGTGTAATGATATTGCAAGCTGTCAAGTCGTCACAAATATTTCACATTGATCAGTTGTATAACGTTTATAGCTGATCATAAATGCATGTTTTGTTTACCTGTATATTGCTCGGCGAATTTTCTTATTCACTGTACTTGAATGTGTCTTTCCAGTACGACGAGCACCTGACTCAGCTGGAGAAGGACATCTCCACTGCCAAAGAAGCGGCCTTAGATGCAGCTGACCTGGAGAGCCTGGAGCCCATGACGCCTGGGCCCTACACCCCACAGGTACGCACCACCGTGGGGCCGCAGCGCCATCAGTGGTGCGATGCAGCTTTCTGTACCTTATAGCTCCTTCAGTTGCTTTTGCTGCCTCTTTCCCATTTTTATTTTTCTTCCTGGGATACAGAATGTACTTTTTTAAAATTACTGATGGATACGACACACTGCTAACACCAAACAAACTCCGCTCTGAGCTCTGCCTTAACAACCTCCGTTTCCAGCACTATTACCTCCGTATCTTCCTCTCTGTATGGCCTCCGCCTCTCTTTCTCTGTCTTTCTTTCCCCGTAGCCTCCTGACCTGTTTGACAGCAGCAATTCAATGAGCCTGCACAGGGAGGCCAGCCTATTCCTGGATGGCCCTCCCCCCACAGCCCCCGAGAAGAGAGGGGGGCAGGTATGGAGAGTCAGGGGAAAAAGAGGAACCATGCGTTCTCAGTGAAGGGCCCCCTCCCTAGATCCCCCCCCCCACCTCAGTCTTACTTTCTTACCTTGTCCTTTCACTACATCTGTACCGTATGAGTGAGCTGAAGTGCTCCACAAACACTCATGCAAGGAATGTGACTGTTTTGTCGTGTTACTGTGTAAAACATAAGGCATGCAGTTTTTAAAATGACAAATAACGGACTTCTTGACTTCTTGGTATTATTAATTCTTAGTGCTGCTGATTCTGCTATAGTTGGGAGTGGGGTTGCTTGTGTTTTCAGGTTAACAGATGCACTGCCATTAACGGTAAATGGCACCCTGCTGATTTTCGTTTCACTTTCTCATGCCTTGCATGTGTGTGTGTTTCATTCCATGCTCTGGTGAATCATGAAGCCGTGTCACGTCGAGGCAAACGGGAGGCACAGAAGCATTACCGCCCGCTCACAGCTTTTCACCTTCTCCGTTGCCCTTTTCAGTTTGCTCCTGTGTGCTTGGGCCGCCACCATCGATCCCTCCACTCTTTTGGTCCCTCTGCCTCAGACGCACTTTGTCTCACATCTGTTTCCCAGGGCCGGCATGGGCGTGGCAGGTTGGGCGAGGAGGAGTCCGACGTGGATATTGAAGGCTTCGAGGAAGATGATGACGGGAAGCCCAAGACCCCGGCTCCTGTGAGATTTCTGTTCGAAGGAGGGTGGTGGTAGGGGGTGGGAGGTGGTTAATTAATTCCTCTGACTTCTCACTTGTGTACGATGGTTATGCCTTTAGGCAGAAGAAGGTGACTTGGATGATGAGGATGAGGATGACGAAGAGGATCTCCTGCTGCCTCCGCGGAGGCGCTTGCGTGGTCATGATGACGAGGAAGAAGAGGAAGATGAAGGCTCCAGCCGGCCTGCCCAAGCCAGTGTGCTCTACCAGGATCTGCTCATGTCAGATGGAGAGGATGACGCCAGCGAAGAAGAGGGAGATAACCCTTTCTCCTGTGAGTATGGCTGAAAACGGGCAGGGCGAAGGGCCATCAGTGGGCTTAACCACTTCATGTATTTGTTGAATTACATAACCACCCCTATTTAATTGATTGATTGAATTAGCTTGATAGTTCAGTGAGGTGCATGAGGTGTGTTAGTGATCAGGTCAAAAAAAAAAAGAAAATACGTGTATTGGATGCTTTCTGCAAATAGTGGGGTGATTTTAGCAGGTTTTGAAATGGTTGAACTGACGCACATATCGTAGTTTTACACCAACATGAACATCATTTAAGCATCATCTTCTTTGACTGCATAAGGTATTTGCACAGTATAGCATGTTAATGAGACAGGCTGCTGATGGTAACCCGTGTTTAACAGCTGAGATCTGGAACTGCGCTCCTTCTGAAATTTTCACATTTCTGTGCTGCTCTGCCGAAGCTTCTCTCTTCGCGACGCGTTTCCGCAAAGCGCAAATAATTTCAGTAGGAAGCTGCTAAGCCCTGGCACCCTCTCCTCTTCAGCCATCCATCTCTCGGAGAGTGGCAGTGATTCAGACCGAGACGTAGAGGTGCGAGCTACTCCATCCAGGGGACATCAGGAGGTGGCACGCATGGGCTTGGAGCAGGATGAGAGCATGATGTCCTATGAGGTTGAGGGGACAGATGAAGGTCACCTTGAGGACAGCAATGTCAGGTCAGTGCACCACCACACCTGGACGACCACAAGCTGACCATTGAATTTACGATTTTAAATGGAATTGTGTGGTTATATAGTTTGGACTGAGAAGTACATGGGAGTAAATTAAAATTACATGTATAGGTGGCACGGTCGTCATATTTCTGTGTTTGATACATGCCTCTGTGTATTGGTGGAGTCTGCTGTTCATGTTGATTGGAGTCTCTGAATATCTTATTGTTTGAGTGCCTGCATGTCTATGGTGGCCCCGTAAGGAAAAACTAGTAGATGGATTATCCACTCTTTTACATTTGATCATTAAATCACACGTAGTTTCCTCTTTTAGCTACGGCAGCTACGAGGAAGTGGAGGGCCAGACCCAGAGACAATCCCGCGGTCTGGGCAGTCGAGAAGGGTATGGGCAGAGCGAGGAGGAGGACGAGGAGGACGAAGATGATGATGAAGAGAGTGCATCAAGGAGGCACGGTCCCAGTGTCTTGTCTCAGGTCCAGCTTAGTGAGGATGAAGAAGATAGTGAGGAGTTCAGGTCCATTGGAGGGGACAGTGATATGGACTCGGATGCCTAGAGGACGCCCCAATAACTGATGTTTTTACTTACCTCATCATTGCCTCAGGCTGTACACATTGTTAATATTAATATATACAGTAAATTACCCTGTCAGTGCCCATTGGTCCCGTTAAAGATCAGTATGATTGTCTTTTACTTCCATTTCACATTTCTAAAAATACTGGGTACTTTGGCTGTGTTCATTTTTAGTTCCGAATTAGTTCTTGGTTATTGGTTTGCTTTCATTTTTTTTTGTAATGTATCATTTCAATAAAAAAACAGGAACCATGTAGTAATGTAGATTTTTCTTCTGGACTGATCACTTCACTGTACTTGCAAGTAGGATAATCTACCGTGTGTAACTATTTATGGAGCAATTTTCTGAAACATAATACATTATTGGTTTCATTACGGTAAAAGATCTCAAGATTTGAGGTCCCAAATATATAATATGTAAAACATAATAGGAATTACACAGGTCTGGAGAAGCTGATAATTACTGGGACAGAGCTGATCATAAGCAGAGGGGTTTGTCTTGGTGGCGACGCGCGGCTCGGTGGGTTAGCTATCTGTGGTCAGTCAGTTGCTAGTTTGAGCCCCGGCAGTGGTAGGACAGTCACATCTCTGCTGGACACAAAATATTCTGGGGCCCTGGATTAATGGCAGGACATCGGGCTTCACTCTAACTGTGTTTCAAAAGAGCAACATGCATAGTGTTCCATAGGCATTCAGGTTTATGTCCATATTTTTCTTACCCGCAGAAAGCTTGGATTATAGACTGTACAGAAATCCCAGCAGTGTTGCATCTGCCATCTTGTCTTTCTAAGCAGGTTCAACGCAGGGATCGTAGTTACCATCAGCTTTCACACTCATGTCCATATGGGGTAACATCCAAAAAAAGAGTAAGAAAGAGGCCTATGCAGGTCTTATGGTTTAAACCCAATTCATAAAGAAGATGATTGAATTTAAATAGCTGACCACTACACTGGACACCATGCATGAAAGGGTTCACGAAGTTTGCCCAAAGAAGTTCAGTGGGGCTAAAACCGCCGACTCTATCTTCCCAGTTCTTCTCAGATTCCAAACAATAAGTACACAAAGGATACATTTTAAGGACCGAATTTGTCTTGACTGCCCAGGTTTTTTGGGTGCAGCAGCCTGCCTGGCCATCTTGCATCTTAAAGCTGGGCAAGCATTGATATGGTGCCCTGGTACATGGCAATAAAAACACGACACGATCTCAGCCGGAGGTTTGTAAGAGGCTTTAGACAAAGCTGCATGTGTGGACGTAAAGGCAGAGGAACTAGCCCTTGGAGCGTGGTTTCTTCGTGGCAGAAGGGAAGCTAACACAATTTTATGCATTGCGGCAAATTCATCAGCTAACATAACTACTTCTGACAAAGCGGTAACATTCAGCTCATTCAAATATACCACAAATTTCTATGGAATACAACATTAAAGCTCCTCAAGTAAGTTTTAGCTGTTCCAAGTCAAAAACCGACCTGGAAGTGTACGCAATTTATTAATTTTTTTTCCATTATTTTTTCAGCTATACTTCACACCAGCCACATCAGTCCTATGATATTCTCTAAGAAAAGGTCAAGGATCCATATTAAAATCCATATGATTTGCAAATTAAATACGACTATAGAAGACCCAGACAACAAAATACAGAAATCTTTTTACCTGACTTTATGTAATGATCTTTTTTTCATATTTTTCTCATTGTGCATAGATTAAGTTAATCATTAATGTATTAGTGTTGCTGCACTTTTTTAAAAGCAAAGGCAAAATAACACCAGTGTGTGTGGGAGAAATCTTAGCAGGGAGCATATCTGGCTCTTTGCAGCAGCCCAGACAGGTCAGGCTTCTCTCTGAAAAGCTCACATCGGAAAAGAATTGTGTATCTAAAAAGGTTGGAGAAATCTTCCAATTAGGAAAGTTGTTGGGAGGCACCAATCCTTTCTAGAGATCAACAGTGTTATTCTCAAGATTTTATAGTAGAAACACCATTATCCCAGAAATCCCACAGAAAGGCAGCCCCTCTGACTTGCAGTTTATGGAAAACTGCTCAATCAAAATCGACAGAACAATTGTGGCCTGCTGTTATACTTATTTCTAATCTGCACAAATGCATTATACAAATCATAGTAAAGCTATACTCTGCTTATACAGGTATGAAGAATTTGTCTTAGGGATTATGTTATGAGACGTAACCTAATAACAAAAAAAAAAAAAAAAAAAAAACATTTTGCCAAATTTTGAAAAACTATTTTTAGACTAACAATCTGTGGATATATAATGCATTGGAAAATATCAAGCAGACGTACAAGTACCTACATGTACAAATTTGTTTACTTCTTTATTACTATCTGTCCATAGCATAACTTCCTGAACTGACACACCCAGGAACACATACACGTAATTCTGGAATAGTCATTTATAGTAAAATTAAGTGAAAACTGCTGCGCCAAGACATTAAGTTTCTCTTGGGCATATGCCCCCGTCTGCCATGAACCTGCAATAATAGGTATTATTACACAATAGTACAAGGCGGTTTTACAGATTTTGTTAGAACAAAGTTACTTATTTAGAGCCTTATTTAGTACCATTTATTTAGTAGAAACAAACACTTGTCTCTAGTATACTTACTTCACCAATCTGTGTTCCAGAGACTTTTCACAAGCAAGTTTCACTGCTCCGTCTTACTCAGATCCAGGCTGAAGTCTCCGCGCACCCAGGGGTCATTATTGAGTAGAGGGCTACAGCCCCGTTCAATTATTGTAGCATACATATTAGCGCATCCCTTCCATGTTGATAATTTTAAATGTAAAATGAGCATCACAAATTATTAGTAGCATTAAAAAAATGAAATTGTTTATTCTTATGCCTACAGTGACAATTATGTGACCATATAAAATTGCATGTGTTGCGTTTCCACAAAAAGATTTTACCACCTATGTATAACATGAATACATTAGTGTGGGGGGGGCATTTATCACCTTCTGTTTTCAGTGGTCAAACACAGGAGCTAGCTACTTAGGAAAAAAAAATCACAGTTTCCAATTTCCATACAGCTGCCTAAGGGATATTGTCATGAGAACTTAATTTCCAACATTAGTCAAAACTCCCGAGAACAACATCGATCCCATATTTTCGTCTTCCACTGCACAATAAATTAATTTAACTAAATGTATTTGCACAATACAGGAAGGAAAACATAGTTTATATTGAATTTATATTAAATAAAATGAGATTGTAAGGTAGGGTACATCTGCAGTTTATTGTAAAACATTTAAATGTTAAAAAAAAATAAAAGTATAAAAATCTGAATGAGCAAATATGTCAATACACCGATTTCACCACTTAGTGCTACTAAGATATTCAACACTGTGTTTTTGTAGCAATTGAGGGTTCAGTCAAGAAGACAGGCTGATTTGTCCGGTAAATAGTATTGGAGGTGGGTCACAGATCTAACATCAGGAGTTTTTTAGGCCTTTTCCTCACATATCACAACTCTAAGGTGAGGGGTACAGTGGGAACATTACAGAAATGATTAAAGAAAGAAGCAGTAAGTACTATACTATAAGGGCATCGACAATAACAGCACACGACACAGGTGCCAGTAGAATGATCAGACGAGCAGTATTGTGTAGTACATCGAAGTGGACTAAACATTCGAATATTCACAATGCCGAAAACCTGAGGGTCAAGTGGGTGCCAAAAACTCACCAACACTGAAAATGACACTTCTCATCGTACAGCTAGCTTCACCAGAGAAAATATCAATAGTAAAGATTACGATAAAAATTAAAACCCGCCCGCTTGGTTACTGTCAATGGGTTCATTAGCTGTAAATAATAATTGAATTTGAAAATAATTTAGCATTATTTTGACACATCATAACTTGCTAATCACAAACTGCAATGATCAGAAGGATAACGAACAGATTATAACTGGAAATAAAGTATTTATGGCATATATAACAGTGCATGAACGCATTACAGAACCTGCAGTAAAAATTGAAGGTGTGAACATGCATGTGCTCCTGACATAAAAGATTATGGGTAATATGTGCAAAAATACATGCTTATAAAGACATTTTGTAAGTGAATTTAATTGCTAGTGTTATCCATCAAGTGCTAAATTGCTACAGGGGACTACTGACCCTTGAACGACCTACTACTCCAGATGTGGCAATCATCTCTATCACAAAGGAACCTTTTTGGACAGCAGTTAATATATTGGGGTGTTTTTCTCCATTAATCTCCATTTGACCCCCCCTCCCCCCTAAAAAAAAAAAGAAAATAAACTTGCAAATGCTAAGGTATCAACATCAGTCGTTCATTGGGTCTCGAGGATGGGATAACAAATGCACCCTTAAACAATGAAGATGTAACAGACGCTGATTTAGTAGATTTATAGCAGAACTCCAATGTAGACATTACACTTACACGGTGTATTATCTGAACATAATAGCCGTTAAAGGAAGAAAAAAAAAACCCTTGAAATCTGACGAGACATTTTTAGAGCAAACTGATGCAAACAAAAGTGAAGACGACATCATGACGTAACCCCTCACCATAATTTATAACCCGTTTCTTTATCTTTACCATTTGCAAATGTATGGTGAGAATTATCAATAAAAAGTAGAATAGTTCTGTATAGTTATATAAATACATGTCTCTACTATACTGTGAAAAGGGCTTTTTACACAGTGATCGGGGGGGAGTGATTAACATTACATCAACACTTCTTTGTGATGCCTTATAACATGCTGTTTTTTCTCCGAGGGCCTACGGAAACCCTTCTTGCAGTAATCACACCGGTGGGGATAGTCTTTGGTGTGAATGGATATGACATGACGTTTAAAACCTGAGGCATCTGTAGTGTTATATTCGCAATACTGGCACTGGTACACCTTCCTGCCACTGTGTGTCTTCATGTGCTTCTTCAGTTCATTTTGATGACGGAAGCCCCGCTTGCAACGCTTGCACTTGAACGGCAGGTCCTTGGTGTGGACTGACAAGATGTGCCGGCTAAGAGTAAAGGGGTCAGAGATCTTGAAGTCACAGTGTCGGCACTGGTGCACCCTGCTGCCCTTATGCGTCTCTGCGTGCTTCTTGAGCTCAGAAGGCCTGTGGAAGCCCTTTTCACAGACGTCACACTTGTGTGGAAAGTCTTTAGTGTGAACGGAGATGATGTGCCTCTTAAGGTCACTGGAGTTTGTGCTCTTGTGGTCACAGTGCGGACATTGATGAGTCTTGTGTCCCTGAAAAATCTCTGTATGCTTCCGCAGCTCCTTGTCATCGGCAAAGGCCTGGGAGCAGTGGCCACACTTGAATGGCAGGTCACTTCCATGCTTGCTCTTGATATGAGTCTTTAAGTTCGATTGATCGGCACAGCGAAACTCACAATGCTGGCACTGATACGGCTTCTCACCTGTATGTGTCCGCATGTGTTTCTTCAGCTCAGACGGATGCCGAAAGCCTTTACCGCACTCCACACACACGTGGGCAAAGGTTTTGCTATGCACAGCCAACAAGTGCCGGTTTAGTAGGCCCTGTTCAGCTGTCTCGTAGTCACAGTACTTGCATTTGTGGAGCTTGGGCTCCCGGTCTCGCAAAATGAGCTTGTTCGAACTGAGAGGGCTAGCCTCACAGTAGCGCCGTGTGTATTCTGTGAACTCAGGGACCTTCTCGCTCTTGATGATTAGTTTGTGGCTCTCCAGGTGGTTATGGAAGCTCACCTTCTTGTTGGTGGTAAAGTCACAGTCTGTGCACTGGTACTTCTTCTTGAACATATGGTCAGGATGGTTTTTCATGTGGCGCTTCAGGAAACCTCGCGATTTGAACTTCTTCCCACAAATATGACACGGGTAGACCGTCAAAGGCTGTCCATCTGGGCCAATGATTACAGCTAAATTTACGAACAGAGACAAGGGTATAAAAGAAAGAGATTCCCTTAGATTCAGAAATCTATGGGGAAGCGAGTCAAAAACAGGCTATATATGCAAGGTTATGACAACAATGAGATGACAGACGAGCATTAAGAGTACTACAAGTGAAATACTACAAAAGGAATATCACATACCCGTCTGGAAATGGCGAGTCTCTCCCTTCTTCTTCTTTTTGGTCCTTTGCTTGAGAGCTCTGCTAGTGCTAAGGCTGTCACATATCTGAAGGTACTGAGTAGCTGGTCTGTTTTTGTTCTCCAGCCTTGGCTCCAAACTGTTACCTATGAAGCAAGTACGGGGTTTTTTTTTTTTTGGAAAAAGTAACGAATATTTAAATCTTAGTAGTTTCGAAGAAAAGCATTGAAGATTAATAATAATTCTTTTATACGTTTCAATTATCGTACATTTCCCATGAGCCAAAATTCCAACATGTAAATACCTTTTCATGGCACCAAGTATCCATAGAAAACAGGACTGGGTGAGAGAAGATCTCTCTACTTATCATTATATAAAATTTAAAGGAGAAACCTTGATAATATGTTGATAAGGAATAATGCTTGATAGTTCAGTTGGCTGATGTGTGCTTGGTACATACTTACTGGCTCCGAGACCTAACAGACTGGTTCTGTGTATTGAAAACCACCGAAAACTCATGCCAACTACAACGGGAAATTCTGCAAAAGCATTTCACCACCTGAAGCATTGCCATCCAGTGGACCATACAGTAGCAATCAAAATTAGAGAACAAGGTGTTTTTGTAACAGTCGGAATTCAAAGTTATTCTAACATGAATTGAAGGCATGCATCTGAATCATATTTCATCAGTGTAAGATATGCCAAGTCACAAAATAAATGGTTTAAACAAGAAATCTGAAGAAGACATGACCAAAATTAGTCATGTTTTGACAATGTTTTGTAGAAGTCGTCGACAAATGAATTCTGTCAACTTTTTTTGACGGTTACAACTTTCAGAAATTATTAGGAAGCCTGCTTTCAATGACTGGCACATCTACGCCCAAGGCATAACCAATTTCTCACACTGCTCCGACTTGTTTTTCGTATTCCAGTTTCTTCCACAGTTCAGTCACTGTAGAGGGTTTGTTTTCCATAATTTTGTCACCAATTACCTTCTTGATAGGGTTCAGATCAGGACGCTGGGCTGGCCATATCATCACCTTGATGTTCTCAGCTTTGAGGAATTGCTTCACCTGTTTTGCAATGGGGTATGGACGTTATATAAAAATGACTGGCTGAGTGGGTGAATAGGGCAGGAACCACGGGGAAGATGGTGGCGCAGGAGGTAGTGCTGTCGTTCGGCAACCGGAGGGTTGCCGGTTCGAGCCCTGGTTCTTCCTGACCCCATCAAAGTGTCCTTGAACAAGACACTGAGCCCCAAACTGCTCCCGGTGAGCAGGTTGGCACCTTGCATGGCAGCCTCTGCCACCGGTGTGTGAATGTGAGGCATGAAATGTAAAGCGCTTTGCGTAGTAGAAAGGCGCTATATAAATGCCGTCCATTTATCATTTAAATCTTGCTGAAGGAGGTTTATTAGCATTCACCTTACAATGTAGCCATATGACAGGCTTGACTATAGCAGCAGAGAATATAACCACATACAATGGTTATACATCGTACCCCTCCCAGCTTTTCTGACTTCTTCACCCACTTTTGGTGGAGTCTTTCTTCAATTCAACGCCACAAATAATGTTTCCCATCTGAACCAACTAAATTAAACTTGCTTTCATCACTGAAATTAACTTTGGATCAGTTCACCTCAGTCCGCACAACAGGCTCCTCAGCAAAGGGCTAGTCTAGCCCTCTCAATCTCCTTGCTGATGAGGGGCTTGGTCACCAGAGTGGGCTCCAAGTCCATGTTGTCCCACATGACGAGATCCCATCAACACAGGTTCTTGCCCTGCCTAGAACTAATTTGATGAGCCATTCCAGCTGCTGAACAGATCCCCCAAGAAAGTTTCCCTATCATCTTGTTCACTTGTGTGTTAATGATATGTGGGCAATCAGCTCTATTTGGACTTAAACGACTTTGTTTTATTGCACCACGTACATATTTGACAAATGAAGCTCTAACTTCTAACTTCTCTTACAGTGGCCAAGAGGGTCATCCTGTAAGCTGAACAGCCTGGCAGGGTTTTAGCCCCTTGGAGAGGTCCATTATCTTGCTAAATGCCTACCAGTGTTGCCAGCACAGATTGGTATCTTATCTAATATTTCAAATTAGATCCAAAAACTGTCAAGTATTAAAAAAATCACTCTGGCCTTCAGATTTCTTTTTTAAACCATGTATTTTGTGATGTGATATAGCTTTCACTGATGAAATATGATTAAAATACATATTTTCATGTTAGAATAACTTTTAATGTGGATAAGCTGTGACTTTGCATATTATAAAATGTCTCATTTTATCAGCTTGGTCACCACTGCATGGAATGCAAGCACATGCAGTCATAACTGCCAGCAATTAGGGTGTCCACTTGCAATCTGAAGAAATACTTTCTTTACGTTCTCGACCTGTTTAAGGGGAATCCTAAGGGATTTTCAAGCAAACATGAAGCCTTTAAGTAAAGAAATAATACATTAAATTGTGATATTTATTTTTATCAACGGTGGTTTCTCCACTTTACCACCATGAAACACCTGACATGTTGCTGGCTGAGGAAGCCGAGGAGATGGACTCAGCTTACCATATGCGGCAGCCCAGGCTACGGGGACGAATGTCTTGTTGACAGGTGGTTCTTCCAGTGCCTCTTTGATAGCAGGAGCATCCTCTTCCCCCACAATCACTTCCATGTATACCTCATCAGTAATCTCTGCAGAATCTGTATAAAGATAAATGTTTGCAGGTTTAATTCCAAGACTGGGGGGGTGGCTGACCTCTCATGCCTTGCAGGAGTTGAAACTAGAGGACATCAGAGGTCATGATGGAGCTGTAATACTGCTTAAAATATATTTAAAAATTCCAACAGTTCGAGGCCTTCAGGTTTTCAGATCTAGTGCTTACTTTCCTTACATGTACAGTGTTAAATCTAAACTATTACATTAATAATACACTGAATACTAAATCCCGCCAGCCAAGTACTTCAACAATCAAATACTTAAACAGAACAAGCTCACTGAATTTTGTCTTATACTGTGGAAAAAGTTAACTTCTCCTTTCCGACTGCTATCTTCTGACATTAAATTTGACTGTTTTGTATTTTCACTGGGGGAACTCAATGAAACAAAACATTCATTTTTTTGGCAAATTCTTACAACATTGCTTCAGTTAATTGAAGTTTGAGGTCATTCGTTTATGTATGGCTCTTTTAAGATCCTGCCACAGCATCTCAATGAAGATGAGGTCTGGATTTTAGCATGGTCATTCCAAGACCTCGTTCAAATGTTAAATAAGAATTACTGTTTTGTGTTATCCTTTTAAAAAGAGAATCTAAATGATTTTGTGCCAGCAATGAACTGCCATACAACAGAGATGTACAACATAGTTTCATCAAATATCAAGATGTGCAAAAATGGCAATATTTCAATATTCAAATCAGCTATTAGCAATTCAATGCATTTAGCAGATGATTCCGGTTATATCTATGTTAAGGCCAAACAATAGCCTTCTGTCCATCCCAACTACATTCTCTATTGGAGTTTGTGGGGCAACCTGCAAAAACTTTTTAATGCCTTTTTAATATTTCATTTTGAATGACAATCCAGTAAAACTGCTTCCTGGATGCATTACCAAGTGCTTTTATATGTAAGCTGCCACTTGATCTTCACAGTACATACTGGGCTACAGCCATATACTTTTATTTTTGACAAAACTTACAATATTACTTAAAATGTGTTCTGATATATAGCATACAAAGAGGAAACCTTGACTGGTTTAACAAGTTAGTTATGTTGATGTCAATTAACCACATAAAATTTAAATGCACTTACAAGACAAAATATTAAATTGGTTTGGAATACATCAGCAGGAGAAACTCACAAATTCATGCTTCAGGCATGTTTAATTTCAAGAAAAATTATTAAATTTAATTAACATTTATAGTTCTCATAATTCAGCAAATATGTAAACAGCACTCACTCAGGTCCTCATCTCCCTGGGAAGTGTCTCTTACTGCCATGTAGACCATCTTCTCTCTTTGAGGTCTCCCAACACCACCCTGCTCCAGTCCAGCATGGCCATTTGGAAAGTCACTCTCTGTTACAACCTCTGTTCCACCTGGAGTGACAATACCACAAGTGTTTACGCTTCTTGCTCTCAGCTCATATCTTTGGGGCTTTTAAAATTAAGGTTATAACCAGGGCAGGACTTTAGGGAACAGCTTGTTTCCTCGACAGAAAGGGTTACACAAATCACACAAAGCGGATTAGCGGTCTCTTAGTAATGAAAAAAAGCTTTAAAAAAGCAAATCAATTGTAAATCTAAAAATGTATGGCTTCCTTTTTTGATAAGTAGTCATCTATTGGTGCTTAAAATGTTCAGAACTCACACACCTGAAATTTCACTTTTGATCTTGAGGAACAATGACAGAACTTAAATATAATTGAATAATTGTCTACTTTAATCTTTATCTCAGGAAAGTGCTTTGATGGACATTAAAAGGTAGAAAAGCACATTTATAAAACAAAGTTCTTTACCTATATCCACATCATCATCAGCTTCTGCTTTGAAGATGTACACCTTAATGACCTCAGAGCCATAGCCATCTCCTTTGGAGCCCTCATCTTGTGTCTCCTCTGTACTTATCTTCAGAGGAGCATTCCCTATATCAAGTTTCTCCCCAACTTCGTCCACTGTGGAAACAAAAACCAACATGTCTCTTCCATACTATCACAAGCATATCAGTTTAATGTGGAAATGTAACAACAAAGAATTATTTACAAGTAGGGGGAAGGTAAAAATTTATATTCTAAATAAATAAATCCCACAAAAGTCGTCATAGGGCGTAACACTAGAAAACACCAACAGTACACTTTCTTACTAGGTTATATCTCCGACTGCTATACCGTTCATTCCAGAGAATGGGATTGGCTAGGGCTGGGCAATATGCCACAAAAATATCACAATATTTTCAGACATTTTCCCAATGCCGATATTTACCACATTATAAAGTTCATATGCAAAAAGAAGTAAAATATGACAGCTTGGTTTTAAGTTTTTATGATGCCCACAGTAATTTTAGTAATAGTTATTCATGTAAAACAAGTGCATTATTAATTATGCGAGAAAACAAGCGTTATATCACGATAAAATATTCAAACTGATGAAGACATGAATGTTCATGATCACAATTTTTATTGTTATACATAGACTAGCCCTAACCTGAAGGATTGTGCATCTCAGACACTGAGATTTCAGATCCATGATTATTCATTAATCTAATGACTAAATGTCGGTGACTGTAGAATAGGGAGAACATTAATAGTTTCAGATAGCACAGATCACTTTTACAATACGCAACATACTCTCAGTCACATTTTATCTCCAGAGCTGCTTCAAGGGTGGACAAGTTCAGAGTAGTAGCGTGCTTAGAGAAGCTTTTCTGCACTGCGCTGTTATTTTTGCACCTGTGCCCTTGTTAACTTTAATAAATTTGGTCATTCTTATGTCATTAACAACGCGGCTTTGCCCAGAGAAATGTCATTGACTGCAGATTTTTTGTTTATTTCACCATTAGATGATTTTAATCCCTGGAAGGTGACTGTTTCCGAGATGCTGAAACCACAACGTTTGGTGCCAGTAACAGCATATGACAATCATGCATTGTGCATCTTAGCTATCACAATGATTAGCCAAACAATAAGTGATCCTCTTCACTCTGTATATATATTACATAATCAGCTGCAGCCACAGTGCTATATGGAGGAACAGGGTGCTCGCTTTAATAGGCAGGTATACCTAATACCTGGCCACTTATGAGATAAAACTATTTATCAATATATTAGAATTCACAGTACCAAATAATATAGTCGTATGCCAGAAAATATACCAAGCTGTCCTAAAATATTCAAAAATTGTATAAAAACTGCTTACTAAAAATGTTTGCTGAAACAGTATTAAGAAAATTAAGCAAACACCTTAACAATTGTTTGTAAAGCAGTACATCTAAAAAATGATATTAAAGTAAAAACTGAACAAAGCTAATTTTCTAAAGACCGACAGGTGGATTTTCTTTGATGTGGTTCATGTATTAATCTAATAAAATGATAATCTTATTATTCTGATACATATGTAGATTTTTCCTCGTATTATTTTAGGTTATATAAGGCTAAATGAGAAATGGTTGTTGAGAAAACAATATGAGGCGTCTTTAGTTTTTTTTTTCCATAATTTTACTGTGTAGCAAACTTTTAAGAAGCCAAATATTTCTTAGAAAGACCTTAAATTTTCTCGCTAAGTTGTCTGGTCTGACCTGTTACACTGGTCATTCAATCTAGCTTCTTAAGTCCAATAAAAGGAGAAAACACTCAAAAATTGAGAAAACCGCATTGAATAACTGGGAACCGGTAAACTCACAGGAGATCATCAGGTAGTCCTCAGAGGGTCTCTTTTCATCCTCATCCTCTGCCTTAAGGTTGACTGTAGAAGCTGGTATACCCTGATGAGTCTGGACGACTGTTTCCAAGTCACAGTTGGAAACCATCACCTCTTCTGACACCATTTCAAAGACTTGATCCGGGACATTAACAGACTCTTCGATGAGGTCGGCAGTGATTACGTGGTGATCAGAGTCCAGGTCCTCTTCGATGGCCACTTCAGCACCAAGAGCAGACTCTGACACAACCATACCATCAGCATTCACCATTTCGTCGGGGGGGGTGTCTGGTTCCTCAACCACCTCTGCCTCCAGATCATCTTCTAGTGTGATGTCCTCGCTTGTGATCACATCCGACACCAGCACTGCCTCCGGGACTGACACCACGATGTGGTCACCATCGATGTGTGCCATACCCCCCATGCCAGCCACTGAAATGTCGAAAAGCTAATGTTATTAAGTAACAAAAGTTTGCTGGATGACATCACTCGCAAATGACAACAAAACGACACAGATAAACATAAAACATTTGGATAAGATATTCAAAAGACCAAATCCCCAGTCAAACCATGTTTTTGAATATTTGAAAAATAATTGGAACACCACAGCAGCATACATTCCAAGTTCCAAATTGTTTAACAGTCAGTGTTTTACGTTAGATTAAATTTTCAACTTCTACAAATATTTAGTCTGGAATGGATTTCGCCTGATCTACATACCAAAGTCTTGCATTATCATTGTGTGAGGCATTTTTGCATCTTGCAACTGAAACTCCAAGATGCCGCCACCTTGGTCCATTATGTGTTATTTTCAAAAATCTTCAGAAAAGGGGGAAAAAGAATAATGGCAAACTATGTCAAATCACAGCACCTTTAATGACTAACAGCAAAATCACCCTGGCTACGCATTCAAATGAAAATATGAATTTACCTGAAATAATGATATAACACTGACTAATTGTGTGTTTCATGGAAAACAAGATATAATTGAAGTTCCTTCAAGGCATTACAAAATGTTCATCATAGTCATGCATAGTACAAATTCGGCATAAAATTAAATTCCATCATGCACTAACCTTCACATTTGTTGTAATTTTCTCAAACAAACCAGGATCAAAGAGTTTGGGTTTTTCTCTTCCATCAAGGAGAAAAGGAACCTAAGGGAGAAGAATTTTATTTTCTTTGTGTTTAGCCGCTACCTTTATCAATGACAGCTCTGTGTTGAGGTAAGAAATGCCCCTGGAATAAATGGAAAATGTTCTTGCACATCTCAATCCTCACATTTACAGAGGTGTAGAAATATTTTGTTCCAATGTTTAAGGTTTGAATATTTTAGCTCTTTCCCTATAATGTAAGAAGTTTTGTTAAATTGCCTAGAGTATTTGAAGGAAACTTTCTGCTTTCGTTTGTTTTTCGTTACGCATTTTATTAATTTACTACAATTCTCTAGCCATTTAACCAAAAAATATTCAGTAGTGTTAATTTAGGTCCTCATCTTCTAAGTACGCGTCATATCTAGGGTTAGATCATATCTATTTTTTTCATACTGTCATAACCTCTAGACATTACACCATGGCACACAATAGGGGGAGGGAGGTCGTTTCCAAGTATAATAATTGCCTGAAATGCTCTTTTTCATTAGTCAAATCATTACAAATTTACTGAATGAGAGTACAAGTTTAAAGTATTAAATATTTGTACAAGAACAATTGTAACAAAACAATCAAATTTAAACAATCTAAATGAAAGGTACAGGCATTTAGCAAAATAGTTTAATTGAATTAACTTAAATGAATGGCTACAATTACAAAACGAAACACAACAAAAACCATTTTGAACAATTTGAACAGAAATCAAGCGAATGAGTACAATGCGCCTGTCATTTAGTTTAACATATTTAAAATACCAGTCAACCTTTATTTATTTAAACTAGAAACAAGGACTTTGTGCACATGTGCACTTTGTCTGGCTTTAGAGTGCTGTGTGAAGACCACGTTCCCCATGGTGAATATTTGCTCGGATGCTGCTCTCGTTGCACAGATGCACCATCTGTGGGCTACACTTGGCAAGGTAAGGAGGTTTCATCAGATGTCCACTAAAGACAGTGGTCAGCAAGTATGCTTTACTTCACCATTGTAAATTTATTTTTATTATTTTATAAAATCACCCAAGTGATTTGCCTACAGATGCATTTACTTTCTGCTGCAACTTGCTCAGCCTTTTTATCCTTTCCCTTAAACAAAGTTAGAGTACTTATAGTAATTTTGTATTGTTAAAGTTAACATGGAAACAGCATTTTATGTCACTGAAAATGGAGCTTTTGTAAAACCCCAGGCAGGGTGAAGATTTTCAGAAAATTCATTTTCAGTGTCCATGTGTAGACAGGAAAAACAGAGTTTTTGGCTTGTAAGTAGTGTCAGACGGTGCGCTGTTGTCGACTTTCTCTGACGTCAGAGCATGCGCTGTTCACTGTTCACATTAGCTGCTTTTAGCCTAGCAGAACTGGTAATATGGCTTTTGATTGGCCAACATGGCTTTCCGATTAGAGTTATATCACAACCTGTTGGTTTGACATGCTCTTCACAGTGTATTTTAGCGTGTTCATATGGATGGATTTTTTTTTAGTTAACAGAGGAGGAAAAACGCTGTTTTAAAAATAAACCATGTATTCGCGGCCAAGGCCTGGTACTCAAGGATACTAATTAGGGCTGGGCTGGGCAAAAAAAAAAAAAAAAAAAGATTTAAATTTTCATGTGGAAGCGTGAAAAATGACACACGGATAATCCATTAAAAAGCGTAAAAACTTGTTCGCCAGGGGAGGGGGAGGTGGGGTGCTGGTTGTGTCGATTCTTGTTTTTTTAGTATCTGTAGCAACATACCATTTTATGCAGGATCGTCTCTTTGATCCAGGGTACCGGCATGCATTGTGTGGCACCGCTCCTACATATATTACATGTAATTATTTTAATGTGTGTATTCCGCACATATTGCTGCATTTTATAGTGGAATGCATATGGTTTTGTGAGCATTTACATGAGTGTCATGTAAATCTTTGGCTTCCGTCTGTGTCACTATTGTCTATAGCAGTGTGCGAATAATAAAGGCTAACTCCTAGCTTTTATAAAAGAGCTTGACTTAGAATACAACACAACCCACAATGCAAATCTTGCTAAAATATACTGTGTTAGACCGTCTGTTCATTCATTGAACAAGGGTTGCTTGACATTATCTCTCTTGGTGCTACTGTTTACTGCACACTGGGTTGTTGCAAAGTGCTGCTTGTGAAAATTTTTGTCATGCGCTTTCTTATGATTGGTTTTTCGATGTTTTCATTACGTGTGTTGTATGAACTTATTTTTGTACCTAGACAGTTCAGCAGAGTACAGTTTGCAGTCTGCTACGCTTCAGTTTTTGTTGTTAACTTTGAAGTACTTCCACACTGCAGACATTTTGTCCCATTTATTTTGCTCAATAAGCATACATCATTACATGGTATCAGTTATAGGTATAGGTGCATTCTCATGAGTACATTGGTATTGGACCCAATACCGATACTAGTATCAGTATTGTTGCATCCCTAAAACTGATCGGTGGCTGCAAACTAGACTCCAAGTTGACTCTAGCAGCACAAGACGTGAACTACATCACCTCAAACAGTTGCTTGAGTTTGCCAGTTTCATTCCAAAAACAAACAAGGCTACTTCTTAAGATGGAATGGAAAAACACACTGCCAAAATTTCTAAACATTGCAGTACATCCTATAACATTAATACTGCCCAAGCCTAGTCTTATAATTACTGTGGAAGCAGCAAGCTTTGAAGATGGATATGCTTGGATATGCTTAACAAAGAGATCCATCTCCCTACAAGGAACTTAATTTTGTAGCACACCGCACAATTTCTCAAAGGACTACACAATCATGAATATTGGATTTTCTGGCAATGAATGTAAAACAAATGTAAAAAAAAATTTAATAAAAAAACCATTTTCACTTGGTCAATCTATTTTACTGGCCAACCAAAAGAAAAGAAACAATTCATTAATATAAAGGATCTAATAGGCAGTGCACTTTTACCTTCAAAACAGTTTCAATATTTTGAACAGCGTTATACATTATCCTCAACAGTGTGTAGTGGTATCTTGGACCATTCTTGAAAAAACCTCCATCCAGAAGGGTGTAGTAGTATTATCTAGTATTGGTATTTTAGCTTGACTATTTTCATACTGTCCTGGAGCAACAGTAACCATATTATTTCCTTAGGGATTAATAAATTATTTTAATTGATTGATTAGTAGGAAAATTTCTAAATACCCCAGAACTTTCCACACAGGTTAACTGATGTGTAGATCTGGTGACTGAGGAGGCCATGGAATCCAACTTGATTCTGGTGTTCACAGAGCTAAACTTGCGTATTTGAACATTCTGATGGAGTGCTGTTTGCACCATGGGGTGCACCAATACGCAAAACTTGACTTTGTATTCTTCAGTGGTTGTAGGACTACTCAGAGCAAACATCCAGCCTAATGACTTTCACAACAATACAGCATCCTCTGGCTTTCTCCAAGAGTAAACCCATCTATGTGTAGAACAAGAGGCTGAAATGTGATTCATCAGACCATACTACTCGTTTCTACTGCTAAGATGTACAGGTTTTGTGCTCTTTGCACTGTTGTGTGTCTTTCTACCTTGACCCTGGATACAATTTTTGTTCTAGTGCAAAATCAGAGTTCTCATGTTTGATACTGTATTTGGTGGTGTTGCACTACCGTGGTAAGTGTCCATCTGTCCCTTTTAGCGAGCTCTGATGAACAACCATTGTTCCTCTTTGCCTGCACAGTTAGTCAGAGTTTGTCATTGTTATTTTTTATAATGTCTCTTCAATCCAGGCATTAGCATTGACTGTGCAAAGTAACAAAAAATATGAATAATATACTAAGTCACAAGTATTCACCGATGCATTACATATGGTGCACTGTGACTAAAAACTTTGTTTGGGAAACCAGCTACTTTGGATGTTAATACCAGATTTATTTTGAAAAGGTGACAACAGATACACCTTCAAGTTTTTAATTTTATCAAGCTTATATTATATTTTACACTGAAGAAACAGTTAAGAACATAAACCAAACTGGGTAATCAGCAGGGGAGAAAAAAAAAGATTAATATTCCCACACGAAATTACATTAGTATACAGTAGCATCTTAAAACATATACAGGCAGGTATCAAAAGAAAAAAAAAACTGTAAATATGAACAAGTATGAAAGTCAAATTCAGCCGAGATCTTGCTTTTCAAGATAGCGAGTAAAGTGTAAAACACTCCTGATGAGCACAATACTCGACATAAAATTTTATGACAGTTACAAAATAATCAAAAACTCCACTTATTAATTTTGTTTGCCGCGCATTGTCAGAATAAGGCGCACCACTTACTGTAACATAACACTGAACGCAAAAATGGCAACACTGTCAAACGAGAGTCTTTATTTACGTGACAACACAATGAATCATTCTGCTCAATCAAACGTCCAAGGCCAACAGGTGACAAATATTTATTTAAACACGGATTTCTACCTTGGCAGAGAATTTCGCCTTTAAACCGCAGAAAAAAAATATTAACATGCCTTATTTATTACTACCGACGGCTTATGTTTACAACATCAGGTTACTCCAAGTATTACTACTTTAGTTCACGTGCATCCAATATGCCCTCTTTATAAAACTGAAATTACTATCGTGGCAAGCAAGATCGGGACCAAATCAGAGTGGATTTATCTCATAACACTATTACAAATAGGAAAATAGTAGAGGCGTTTCTTTGATTTTTTTTTTAAGAAAAAGAAAAAACTAAGTCACGAGGCCAGCCTGGTTATAATGACCAGTCGTTGTAGCGTATAACTGCACAACATCCAACAGCAAACGCCTAAACCAGTATCTAATTTACTTTCCCCGCCTAGGCGTATTCTTTACATGACATCTCCTAATAGGCATTTTACAGCGCCTACATATTTAATTTCCAATGAGTACAATATTAGAGTGCCTACTTCCAATTTAATCTTTGCTTTGATAATAATTACCTCCCAACCGTTCATCGCCGCTGCTGACTGAATAAACATTGCTGCTTCCCTTGTCAGATTATCTGTAGACTTAACGAAAAAAACAACCATCGAAAAGCATTCAAAAAAAATACAGCATAGACCATTTAAATGCTCTACAAGTTGTGCAGGACACCAGACAGACAATAAATCAATACAACGACATGGTTATGAAAGACATTCAAACTGTGAGACTATACGGTGTGCACATAAATAGAACTAGCTAGTTAGCTAGCTGAGTGCTGTCACAGATGGCCGTCTTGTGTTCCGCCATTTTGTACATCCCTGAGTAAAATAAAATAGATATAAATGAGCTAAATTCAAAATAGGTGTGTTTCTAGCTGCAGCCATATACATTTAGTAGATGTCGCATCCATTATATATGGCAATATCTGCAAATGTACAATAAAAAGTACACCAAAACCATTTCTTCACGCTCGGTTTTTTTTCCAAGCTGTTTGACAAGGCCCCAAGGCCAGTCAGCTGGGCCTTTGTCATGCAAGCCCAGTTTCCCCAACAAATTCTTACCGTGCCGAGGAACTTTTCTCCCCTGTGAGTCACCCCCACCAGCCGCGGAAACGTTTTCCCTACTATCGTTGTATATTAATCCCAAACGCTGTATTTTCCCCTCCAAAAAACAGACGCTGCGGCCTGCACATTCTTGGTGCTGGTCGCTCCTTTTCCAGGCCCCGACCAATCAGGCGGCTCGTTGACAGCGCAGGCGAGGGAGGAGAGAGCGAGTGAGGGAGGAGGAGAAGGAGATGTAGGAGAAGAGGACAGAGCGCGCGGCCTCTCCGCCATGGAGCGCTACCTTTACGTCATTCGGCTGAAGGGCTCCGCAGCCTGAGCGCTCTTGCTGGGCTTCATAAGTGTGCGGTGGTGTTGCGTTTTGTTCGCATACAAAATGTCCGCTTTTATTTAAACCAGTAAAATACGAAACACATTGTATATTTACATTTCGGTTACCTGTCAGGCTTTCCCCCCTCAATGCTAGTTTACGGTTAATAGCGAATAGTCCAGTTTTCCTTGTTGCCGATAGTTAGCCGCGCAGCTACATACCACTAACCTTAAAATTATCGTAGCTATATTAGGTATCCCGGGTTAATAAACTTGACTAAATTAGAGGACTTGATATAACGCTAAATATACCGCTACTTATTTTGTATTAAAAGATTTTATGTTCCTGTCTGAAGGTGTAACAAAAAATATATTTTTCTACTTCGTAATGTTATATTCTCTTTTTTATTTCAAAATAATTTTAGAATTAGTGAATTAGTGTAGTTCTCCTGATCCCATGTATAAAAGTCTTTTTATTTTTTTTTTGTAAAGTTAGTGTTTATAGCCTTGCATTAAATGTCACGCAGAAGTATTTAACGCAATATGTTTGCGCGACATCTATTTTGTGGCGGACTGCTGGTGCATTCAGGAAAACCTTCGCTTCCAAGAATACAGTAATAATGAAGACTCTTGCAGGTTGACTCTGGGTGAATTATGTTTCAAGTAGATTTTTAAAAGTATATGGCAATGTTGTTTTGCTCGTGCGTACAGTAAAGCATATGTGTTGTCAAAGCAATTTACAATCCGAAACTTTTTGTTTTTGCTGTACAGTGGCGATCAAAATTAGAGAACAAGTAAGATTTTTGTATTATACAAAGTCGCTGCTTATCCGAATATTAAGTTATTCTAACCTGAATAGAAGAAATATACACCCACTGGATACTTTACTAGGTATGCCTTGGTAGTACTGGGTTTTGCCTTCAGTACTGCCTTAATTCTTTATTTCTCCATGGCATAGATTCAACAAGTTGCTTTGAAACATTCCTCATGACTTTGGTTCATGTTGACATGATAGCAGCATGAAGTTGCTGCAGATGTATCAGTTACACCTTCAGGACGCGAATGGCCCCTCCCACCACATCCCATAGCTGTTCTATTGGATTGAGATCTGGTGACTCTGGAGGCCATTTGATTACAGTGAACTCATTGTCATATTCAAGAAACCAGTCTGAGTTTGTATAAGCTGCAGGACAAGGCACACTGTCCTGCTGGAAGTAGCAACTGGAAGCTGGGTAGACTTAAGGGATCATCATTAGGAGATGTAGGCTGTGGCATTTAAATGATACTTAGTTGGTACTAAGGGGCTCAAAGTGTGCCAATAAAATATCCCCCACATTACACCACCAGCAGCAGCCTGAATTCTTTATTCAAGGCAGGATGGATCCATGCTTTCATGTTCATGCCAAATTCTGACCATGCCATCTGAAAATGCAACAGGAAATCCTCATCTGACCTGGCAGTGTTTTTCCATTGTCCAATATTGATGAGCCTGTGTAGCCACAGTTTCCTGTTCTTAGCTGACAGGAGTGGCACCCGATGTGGTCTTCTGCTGCTGTAGCCCATCTGCTACAAGGTTCAATGTGTTTTGCATTCAGAGATGCTCTTCTGTATACCTTGGTTGTAATGAGTGGTTATTTGAGTTACTGTTTTCTATCAGCTTGAACCAGTCTGGTCATTCCTCTCTGATTCTGCCACCGACACGGCATTTTCACCCAGGAAACGACCCGCCACTCATTGGATGTTTTTTTTTTTTTTTTCAACCCATCTTGTGTAAACCGTACTGATGGTTGTACATGAAAATCCCAGTAAATCAGCAGTTTCTGAAATACTCATCCCAGCCCACATGGCACTAACAACCATGTGACATTCAAAGTCACTTAAATCTCCTTTCTTCCCCATTCTGGTGTTTGATGTCAACATTAACTGAAGCTCCTGACCTGCATCTGCATCATTTTGTACACTGTTCTGCTGACTTATGATTAGTGTGATGTAAGAAAGAACAGTAATAAAGCAGCAAAGCCATCAACCATAATGGATTCACTATTATAATGGTTTCACCATTTTTAATAATTGGTATCAGGCTCTTAGGACAAAGGTCATTTTTGGCTTGTGCCAAACATGGCATCTGGCTTTATAGACAGATATTTTCACTTTTGTCCCTAGTGCTTTTCACTAGGAAACATATTTTAACTCCAGATCACCAAATTTGTGTGCTTTTATGTCTTTTTTGCTAACTTTGCATAGTAACATTGCAGCAATGAGATGCATGTAGACTTTTAGGCCTTGACATGTTACATTGGGGTTATTGCTTACATTCTGGAGAATCTTTTAATCAGTATGAGGGCTGAATTTGGTTTCCTTATCCTTTGAAAACTTGGCATCTCTAAATACACTCATTCTTAACCTTAAATTATTTTTATTTAGTTAATGAAGATATGTACTTTATATTTCAATTTTTCGAAACCGCATTTATATTCATCAATCTTGCAGTTGCTTATTCTGATCAGGCCCATGAGGGGGCGCCTGGAGCCTGCGCCAGGCTGTCGAATCAAGAACATCATGCCGAATAGTGCAAATTTGCATTGTTTTTTGCTAAACGTGGTCACCTCAGACCATTAATAGTATTTAATGAGGATCAGACTTTCACACGAGACACCGACGTCTATTTATGTGAAAGGGCAAAACTATTCTGAGAATTAACTTGTTCCTCATGATGTTATGCGAGATGCCTAAACATGTAAATCTATTCTAACGAGAGGAAAACTAGGAGGTAGAAATGGGAGGTAATGACAAAATGTGAAGGAAGTAAGAGGAGCAGAGGGAAGAAGAAAATATGGAGGGTCCTGAGCTCCGAAGGTCACATTTTTTACTTTATAACATCATAGGTTGCAGGGATCCTATACTGGAAAGAACAGGCGCAAGGTAGGGAATACCCCAGGATAGGGAGACCCGCCATAGGGCACACGCATCATTTACATACACAGACAATCTGGCAATTCCAATTTACCTTAGCATGTTTTTGGACTGTGCAGGGAAACTGGAGAACCCAGAGTAAACCCCACGATGACACAGGAAGAACAGGCAACAGTGCACCACCGTGCCACCTATATAATAAATAATTATTAAGGATTTATTTTGGTGATTATTTTTTTAGGTTTCTACTCTCCACATCTTGTCAGATGATACAGCATAAACATGCACAGCTGTTAAAAATAACGGAAGAAGATTTACGGGGTGGAACTGGAGTTGTGACACTGTAGTTATAGGAATGCACCATTAGATGGCAGTATGTAATTGGCAATAATTGAAAATGCTAACGTTGATTACTAGCCTAAGTGTACACTGTTCGAGAAAGATAGCAGTGGTCACTAGCCCCACTCCTGCAGAGCTTAGTGAAACCTTAATTCAGCACACCTGATACAGAAAACCGGCCCCTTCAGCAGCATTTCAGTGTTAGAACCAGCTTAGCCTCAACATAGCTGGCTTTACTACTTATCTGTATCAGGTGTGTTAACTTAGGGCTGCACTGGAGCTCTGGAGGGTGGTAGAACTCCAGGAGCAGGGTTGGTAACTGCTAATATACCAAAACAGTACGGTAGTTTGTCCCTGGCCAGTCACCATATTATTTATAAATCAACATAATATTATGCTTCAAAACATGTAAAGCAACAAATATTACAATAACAGGAGATTTTCAGTATACCTCTGAGAACCTCTACAGAAATATATCTAAAACTATGATATAAGAAATATGACTACATTTCAAGAAAAAAAATCAATCTTAGTGAATATTATACAAACAACTAAACCAATACAAGCATTTATTCTCTCTTTGTGGTGTGGAGAGTGTCCTTAGACTTACCTGCTTGCCTGGTGGGTGATGTATGCTAATGCTACATTTTACAATTTTTGCAGCTTTATGGTTACTTTTCAATGTGTTGTAGGACTACTAATTATAATACTATAAGGTTATTGGGTTTATATGAACCAGCGATTTTCAGATCACTAAGCCACAGTGGCAGTCACAGACATAATCTTAAAGCTTATTCAGGTATAACTTAAGTATATTGCAGTTTTACATACTTTAATATTTAAGTAAATGTGATAAAGTATATCATATTTCAGTCGGCATATAAACCAATGTTCTTGGCTAGATTTTATGTGTTTTTAGATTCTGTTTTTATCTGTATTTCTATATTATATTAATGAACATGTTCATATTAATATGCTGCACACTTTACTGATGGTAGTTAAATTATTTTGCAGAATGACATTTTTCACCATAAAAGGGAAAGTCGGGATAATTTGTTATTACAAGAATGTGTATTTGCATATATATTGAGCACAAATAATGATGTTGAATATATTCATGTAGATGTCTGTCCTGTCTGTGGCACATAAAGCTTTATGCAGCATTCTGAGAGGCATGTGAACTGCAATTTGTAACATTTCTGTAGTATAATTCTACAGGCAAATCTAACTCTTTGGCACAATATATGTTTTAAAAAGTTAATTATAACCATATGTGGTACCAAAGTTCTTCAAACTATTTCTATTATCAATGCTATTTTAATAATATACATAACAGCACAGCATTACTTATGAATGCGAGAATGAAACACAGGAAGTTGTGATCATGCAGTCATATATAGTGCAGAAAATTAAGAAATCTTATCAGAATGAGATGTTGGTCAGATGTCCAAAATCCAAATGTATCTGTACTGAAGATTCGTGACATGCAACAGTAAACATGCATGTTCACCATTTTGCCAGCATTTTCAAGATGTGAAAATTATTGGTACTGGAAGAATTGATTTGATTGTAGTATGGCATATGGCAGAGGATAATATCTTGAAGTCTGATAAATATAGATTGTGCACCAGTCAGGTGTTACCTTGCTATAAAAATTATTTTAAAAAGTCCATAAAAAAGTATACTTTTATTTGATAGCCCTATCAATTCTCTATCTTTTTTATGATTTCATTTGCACTTGAAAAACTTGATATTCTCCATTATCAATCCACAAGGCACATTAAGAGCAGAGCACTCAGGGATCTTGTGACCTTGATGAATGACCAGATTATAATGCAATGTTTTGGAAACCTTTTGCAAAAGGGGAAACTAAGTAGTTTAGATGATGAAAGATATAGGTAAGAAAGAGCACAGAGACATATCAAAACACGCCACATTAGCAATGGAGTAATCAGCCTGGTGGAATTCATAGTCTCCTCACACATTCCCTCCTCATCCGTGCACCTTAGGCATGCTTCACTGGCAGTGGGGGGGGGGGGGGGGGGGGGAGCTTCCATGGTGCCTAAGGTTTGCTAAGTGGGAGGCCTCTCACAAGATAGCGTCCCAGGTAGCTGCCTATGTGTCTAATGGGTTGGCCGGCACAGTTCCTTATAACAGATAGCACGCTTCCATACAAGAGCTATACTATAAAAAGTTGCATAGATTTACATTGCTAACTCTTTCATATGATTAATATTGTGTTTTTTGACATTGTTGCAAAATTCTTCTTGGGCAGACGCTGCCAAATTTAAACTGGAGATAGTTGTAATATCTCGAGCCGATTGCAACATATCTTCATGTACACACAGGAACACAATGATAAATTCATCAGATGTTGCGCAATGCTGCTTTCTGACCATATTTAAAATTGTGTTATAGGACACCTGACTTTCATGTGTTCACACCCCTTCGCTGTCATCAGGCACATTGACAAATGCTGACAGGCTGCGACAAGTTTGAGATGCTTAAAAACAACAAGAACTAAGATACAAAACCATTGTTTTTAATGTTACCTGTTAGTAATTGCAGCTGAGAACAGAGATGTCTTACATGAAAGTGTATTGTCACTAGAACGATGATACAGGAAAGCTAAACAAATGCAAAAACATATTTGCAATTATTATAAGACAACATGTTAATGTGTATGAATATACAGTATTTATATACTTATAGACAGCGCATTTACAGATGGTTAAAAATCAAACACAGCATTAACCAAATAAATTCCATCTTCCAACTGCTTACGTAGTACAGGGTTGTGGGGGTGTCGCGATCCTGTTCCAGCCAGCACAGGGCACACAGCACGCACATGCAGACAAACTGTGGTCAATTTGGAAAGGCCAGTTTTCCTAACTGCATGCCTTTGGCTGCAGGAAGAGAAAAATGTGTTCCTGCATGAGAACTATATTCTTTAAGACTGAGACACCCATGATGTTGAATAGATCCAGACATGCTGTGTGTAACCTTTCTGGAATGCAAACAATCCTTCAACTTATCTAACTTCAACCTCCTATTACTCATTCATTTCACTTCAGGGTTGGCCTTTTAACAACCTCACATTATTTACATTACTGTTAAGTACATTTCTCCTAAGAATACATGTTACTGTTGTTCAATGGAGCTTTAATTTTGTAATGCAAAATCTAGGAAAGCATTAGGCAGACCATTTTTGTATGTGGACTTCCTACAGGTATTCTGGTTTTCTTTTACATGCCAATTACATGTTGTTTAGATAAAATGCCAAATGGATATAATGTATGTGAAGGTGGGGAAAACTGTCAGTACTCCCATTGTTATTCAGTACCAGGTGCCGGCGCTACCCTTGTTATTCAGTAACTGGTGCCAGTACTCCCCTTGTTATTCAATACCAGGCGCCAGTACTCCCCTTGTTATTCAATACCAGGCGCCAGTAATCCCCTTGTTATTCAGTAGCAGGTGCCAGTACTCCTCTTGTTATTCCACATCAGGTGCTGGTACTCTCTTTGTTAATGAGTACCAGGTGCCGGCGATACCCTTGTTATTCAGTAGCAGGTGCCAGTACTCCCCATGTTATTCCATATCAGGTGCTGGTACTCTCTTTTTTAATGAGTACCAAGTGCTGGCGATACCCTTGTTATTCAGTATCAGGTGCCAGTACTCCCCATGTTATTCAGTATCAGGTGCCAGTACTCCCCATGTTATTCAGTATCAGGTGCCAGTACTCCCCATGTTATTCAGTATCAGGTGCCAGTAATGCCTTGTTATTCAGTATCAGGTGCCAGTATTTCCCCTTTAATTCAGTACCATCAGATATCGAGAGGTGCTGGTACTCTGGAGACAATCAAGAAGATGCTGGTCACCAAATGTTCTAGGTACTGCCTGCCTGCCTGACTCTGCTTTCTCAAATAAAACAATGGACATCCCATCCAGAGTTTCATATGCTTCCTTTATGAGTAATTTATAAGTAACTCTTCTAATGACATTTGAAATAAAAGCATATCGCATGAGAATGGTTGTAATGGAGGACAAATACAAACTTCATTGTGGAAATGCATGAAGATGCCATGTTTGCACTGTGACAGTGAGTGAGAAAGCCTTGTAGACCCTTGCCGCTCTTCTACTGACACCAAGAATCAAGTCGTAGCCAAGACATACCATGAAGAGATGGTTTTCCATAGTAAATTATTTGAGCTGTACCCGAATGGTATCCATGCTGACAGCAGCGCCAAAAGCATGACCAAACCGAAGCTGGGTGCGTCACCATCATCTGATTCATCTGCATCAATATGCATGGAGAATCTGATGGGAAAACAGGGCATATTCTGTATTATTTATTATCAGTAGAATCGCAGATTGAGATGTATTGATGCATTCCCAATAACGCGGAACGTGAAAACTTCCAACCTACTACTTAAAAAAATTTAAAGTAGAGAATGACCGAATAGAATGCAATCCTGAATGCTAATTCAACTAGCGTTTGATGCTAACATAACATGCCGATTATCATAGACACGCTAGCAGAAATTAGCACATACTAAATCATGATGTGGACTGTGTGTATTTACTGTTCAGTGTGTACAGTAAATAATTGTGTCTTTAGATTTACGTCACTGTCTCTCTCCAAACCCGAAAATGCCTTTACCAAGCTGACCCTTTTGCAGTGGAAAATCGCAATTAGCTGGAACCACACTGTCACTAGTGTCTGTTCACGGTATAAATTAGGTATGGCTTGGTTCCTGTATGCCAGTGGAAAAGCTTGTCTATTTTGTCTCCTTAATAGGCAACACCAGCCTCTGCATATGGTTTGTTACATTCCTGGCATATTTTCTTTATCAATTCAGTGCCTTATTAATGAGTACAAAAGCTGGGTTTGGTTGCTTTTTATACACTTTTATGAATCGGGATATATTGGCATGACATTTAATTGCTTAATAAAAAAGCCTGACAAGTAGTCCTCTGACAACATATAGAGGGCGGACAAAATAATGGAAACACTATAATGAAAAGGATTTGAACTAAATTACAATTATAAATGCAGTCATATGGGTGAGTCATATTAGAGAAAATGCCAGTTAGCAGTATCGGCCTAAAAGGAGTTTGACAATCAAAGCGACATGAAGGTCAGCAGTCCTGTGCCACTCTGGCGTCCGCACCCTGTAGACCACCTCAGAAATCTGCTCCAGGACCTCCCTGAGACCCCTCCAGTGGATGTCCGGCTGTAGTTGCACTCCAGTTTACTTAGTGTTTGGCCGAAGTATGCAGCCATGCTCTCCCCTTCAGGTCCTGCCTGAGATCGCACCGCGCATAGCCCTTGTTGTTAGCATCCATGCCCAGAACAAAAGGGAGACACGGATTTGGGAATGCTAGCACAGGGGTGTTATGGGTAAAAGTTGTAGTGCAAACATCCGTTCTTGTGATACCACTTCCCTTCTCGGCAAGATTAAGCTTCTTTGAGATTCTGAAAAGCACTAAACAAATAAAATGCATTATTGTTATTATTATTAAGACCATGCAGTGGTGTCACTATGCTGGAGAAGCCCTAGGAAGCTACACAGCTCTGCTACGGAATGCGGAGTGGCCCAGCCCCGCACTGCCGTCGTCTTCTCCAGGTTGGTGGCCACGCCTTCCCTGCTGATGACATGGTCCACAAAATGCATCTTATGTTGGTTCAACCACAGCCCTGCGTGTCAGATGACAGCGAACACTGTGTTTAAGTTACACAATTCCCCAGTGAAATCAGAGGCAAACAGCAGCAGGTCATCGAGGTAGACAACACGGTAGTCCAGGGGACATTTCTCAGGCCAAACGGCAGAACCCGGAAGTACCATAGCCCTTGACCGATGGTGAACATGGTCGGCTTCTGGGGTCCAACCTGCCAGCTGCAAATCTGGAGGTTTATGGAGCTGAACCATATCAATTTGGTGATATAATCCAGCACATTGTCAATGCATGGCAGTGGATAGGAGTCCATCCTCATTACAGTGCTCAACCATTGGTAATTGACACAGAAACACTATAGTCCATCCATCTTGATGACGAAAACTTACCTACAATACTGTACAGTATTATAGCGTATGTGAATAATACACAGTTAAGTAATTTGTACAGTACAGACGCTCCTCTACAAACTTTCAATTTATGAACAAGACATATGAACGAAGAGGACTGTAAGTCCAAATTGTGTTCATTGGGCTCCTCTTTCCTGTCCGCAACATCAATTTTTTTTTTCAAATTCCGCCTAGTATGACTTCTGCCCGCTACTCCCGCCGCGCAGCAGCGTAGCATTCATACTCCCAGCATCCTAATTCTTTGTTTTTGCATATACCCATAAAATGATGTTGAATAACGACTTTAACATTTCAAGTTACGAACGGCTGTTTGGAACGTATCTCATTCATAAGTTGAGGAGCGTCTGTACTGTAATTTGAAAAGTGATTGAAACAACTGTACTGTATTTTGAAATCGTCAATAAAATAAGTATATAGGGATGCTATCCATTTTATTTTATGTCAATTAGATGGTAATCTGCCTGAGATATAAAGAAAAAAAAGGGTTATAATGATTATCTGCTTATAGTGATCAATTTCACCCTGACAGCCATCATCACTATAAGAGGTTTCCACTGTATATGGTTACAAATAACCTTAAATTACATTCTTCATACTCATATTTTACTGTTCTATAATGTTCTTATGATATAGACCTAAATTCATTCAGTAAGGCACATTTACATAATAGCTCCACATACAGTGGGTCAGAAAATACAATAAGCAAAGCAAAGACAGAGAACACGAGCAAAAAGCTGTCAGATGGGGTGTTGAGGCGTCTTTTACAGTATAATCCACGGCTGAAGAGGCGGGAAACGGGAACGAGGCGACGACAACCAGTCCGTCCAGTTTTGGCGCGGCTTTCAGGGTGAGAGATGGAAAATGTGGAACCGGAATCGGCAGTCTGGTGAAACGGGATCTGAAAGAGAAAAAGAATGGATGCACATACCCACCCACATGCATACAGGCGTAACATCCCCCACCCACAAGTGTGGACCCACGCATGCAATAAAAAAAAAACACAATGGGGGTCCACAAATCAATGCGACCTCGACAAAGCATCAGCCAATACATTCTCTGAGCCACATCGATGAACGATGACCAGATTAAACTTTGCACAATCAGAGACCAACGTAACAAGCGCTGATTTGAAGAGGACATTCAACTCAAAAAGACAAGATATTTTATGCACATACACTATCACATATTCCATCCATCCATCCATTTTCCAAACTGCTTATCCTACTGGGTTGTGGGGGGTCTGGAGCCTATCCCGGAAGCAATGGGCACGAAGTAAGGAACAACCCAGGATGGAGGGCCAGCCCATCGCAGGGCACACTCAAAACAGATGGGACTGTGGGGTGAAACCGGAGTACCCGGAGGAAACCCCACGATGACATGGGGAGAACATGCACACTCCACACACGTGACCCAGGCAGAGACTCAAACCCAGGTCCCAGGGGTGTAAGGCAACAGTGCTAACCACTGCATCACCATGCCGCCCCCCTATCACATGTTAAATAGAACTAATATTTATATATGACTTTATGTGATCCAAATCATTTTCAGTATTGTTTCTGTGATCTTTTGGCAAGCTCCAAAAATATTCCCATTTGGTTCCCCACAATGTAATGTACACCAAACCACATCTTTGTGGGGACCTGAAAAAATGGTCCCCACAACGTAAAAAAACAGCTTTTTATTACATTGTGGGGGACATTTGGTTCCCACGATGTAATATAAACCTAATCCATACGCACATGCACACACGCACGCGCACACATTTTTGTGTACCTGCTTGGAGTCACATAACAAATTTATAGTTTATGCTTTCAGGATACAAAGACAAACAGAGCCAACAGAGTCCAGATTTAGAGTCAAAAGAAAAGCAGGACACACCAAAAGATATACTTTTGAGAGGTACTGGAAAAGATACTGGTAGAGATACTGGTAGAGATACTGGAAAAAATGGACCGGTGGAGTATGGAAACCTGATGCTCCCTCCTGTAATGCACAGTGGCCTTACCTCCAAGGAGAAAAACTTCCATGGCTGCATTTTTAACGCATTCACTCATTGTTACGAGCAGCAAAATTAGACACTTCTTTGTATGGGCGTGCTCAGTTAGCCCACACGTGCAGACATGCACCAACAGCAGCAGTAGGAAGGGGAACCGTAAGGTTACGCAGCGGACATGGAAACTGTAACAGCAGTGGTGCTACACACAGAGGTAACATTTACTCGATGCCCACTACCTGTGGATATGCTAGAAAGTGATTTAAGGGCATACAGTACTGTGCAAAAGTCTTACACAGCCAAAGGAAATGTTTAAAGCTATTTATCTGGGTAGTGAATCTATATTTGCTCCTAACAAAAACACGATTTAGCATTAGCACATATGAAAATTTAGAGTAACAATAATAACTGACAGGAATTTTTACTGTTCACCAAAAAGTTACTGATATCTTGTTGGCTGGCTAGAAGCACACCACTTCAGTTCTCAAACATCTGGTCAGGACCACCTCAACCCCAGCTACTCCATGTGTTCATTAAATTTCACTAGTATCATGCTTGCTTACTTACTTACTAAATGATTTAAAAAAAAAAAAAAGTCAGTGAAGTATTGATTGATGAGTCAAAAATACATGAGTGTTTAAATTTTTTTTAAGTTTTATTAGTCACGTCCAAAATCATACATTGTACTACTGTGTAGTGAAATGCTTTTCCAACTGCTTTCGAGGTTTTCTGGGTGTATTGGATGGTTGCTGCAGGTACTAGGATGATTTTATTAGAGTTTTTCAAATGGTCAGGCTAACATGCTTTTATAGACTTAATAGCATAATTTTACACCATCTTAAAGAAAATGTATCATTATTTTCTTTGACTGCATAAGACTTTTGCACAGCAAAAGGCCAGAGTTCCAAATTGAGACTTGGGACCACAGTGGGACAAGCATCATTCCAAACACGCAAACTCAAAGAGCAGAGTAAGCTCAATAAGCTCGTTAATGCGCAACATCAACACCATAATGATAGAACAACAAACAGAGCACAACGGTATCAAAACTAGACAACAAATACTAAATACAGCAGAACCCATCACCAAAAAAATTAAGAACCATAAAAAACGAAGAATGAACAAACTGAAAAGGTATTTGGGATTTAAAAATGCATCTGGGAGAGAGAACCTGGAACCACCCAAGTCCCTGTAGGTTCGTCCCCAAGTCCCCCTGCTACGTCGCCACCTGAGGGTCCGCCATTCCCAGTGACTCCAGCTCAAAAAACCAAACCATAAATCTAAGGGGCAGCTGCAGCTGGGCTGGGTTTTGGGTCAGGATGTGTATCCTCCTTACCTCCAAGAGTGATCATAGGATGTGGCAACTGGTCGCAGTACAAAAACCACACCACATCCCCTACCCTTCAGCCATATGCAGTGCACCACATCCCACTCTAGCACTTCATCATGGCCCCTCCCATTGGCTTCTAAGTTTCGGGGACAAGCCCTCTTTGTTTTGCATAATAGGTCCACGCCTGGTCCCCGGGGACCAAAGCCTAATGGTGGCACTGGGTGTAAGCTTTCTTCTGAAGGGTTCCTAAGTCTACTTGCACGTGACAGGCAAGCTTATACACCACCTGGAGTTACTCACATAAATGACTACAACAATTTTTGTAAACTACTACATTTACATTTGAACACTTTGGATAACGTGACATATAAGCAAGGAACGCTTTTGGTCAGAGAACAGGGTTGGAGTTAAGGGCCTTGTTCAAGAACCCAAAAGAGATATGAGATTCTGCTGCACATGGGATTTAAACCCACATCCTTCTGGACCCAGGCGCAGATCCTAAACCCACTGTGCTACACACATGCTTGTGACTAATATTCCCAGAGAATAGAGGAACTTTATTTATCCTATTGGGGAAATGGGGTAGATTTCACATTCTTCTTTTCACATAGTCTTTGTCTGCATGACAGACATTGACACGCATGTGTATACAGGTGAGAGCAAAGCCTGGGGTCAGAGCACAGGGTGAGTCATTGTCCAGTGCTGCTGGGGCTACAGACACTGCCAAAAAGTATTGGCACCCTTCCACTCACAATCTGCTGTGAATTAAGTTATTAAGTAAATAGGGGAGTCAGAAATCATAGCATGGGTGGGCTGTCAGGAAGTAAGGTGGGCCAGTCCCGTAGCAATTCACTTGGCAGCAAAATCACACTACAAACTCAACTATATATACTTTATTGGTTCTTAATGACCTTTGGCATTACTACGATCAAATGAACAAAGAGAAAAAAAATATCTATTTGCTTTTCAACAGCACTTTTCCTCCGATTGATCTAACCACTGGCACACATACCTGTCAGACACAATTTTATCACACTGTATTGCTCTGTGTAAACGCTGAATGGGTGGGCCTGAGATCTATCTGTATGGGCCTGAGATCCGTCTGTATAGGCCTGAGATCTATCTGTATGATTAGATTAGATTAGATTAGATTAGATTCAACTTTATTGTCATTACACATGTATAAAAACAGGGGCCTGAGATCTATCTATATGGGCCTGAGATCCGTCTGTATGGGCCTGAGATCTATCTGAGTGGGCCTGAGATCTATCTGAGTGGGCCTGAGATCTATCTGAGTGGGCCTGAGATCTATCTGTATGGGCCTGGGATCCGTCTGTATAGGCCTGAGATCCATCTGTATGAGCCTGGGATCCGTCTGTATAGGCCTGAGATCTATCTGAGTGGGCCTGAGATCCATCTGTATAGGCCTGAGATCTATCTGAGTGGGCCTGAGATCCATCTGTATGGGCCTGGGATCCGTCTGTATAGGCCTGAGATCCGTCTGTATAGGCCTGAGATCTATCTGTATGGGCCTGAGATCCGTCTGTATAGGCCTGAGATCTATCTGTATGATTAGATTAGATTAGATTAGATTCAACTTTATTGTCATTACACATGTATAAAAACAGGGGCCTGAGATCTATCTATATGGGCCTGAGATCCGTCTGTATGGGCCTGAGATCTATCTGAGTGGGCCTGAGATCTATCTGAGTGGGCCTGAGATCTATCTGTATGGGCCTGGGATCCGTCTGTATAGGCCTGAGATCCATCTGTATGAGCCTGGGATCCGTCTGTATAGGCCTGAGATCTATCTGAGTGGGCCTGAGATCCATCTGTATAGGCCTGAGATCTATCTGAGTGGGCCTGAGATCCATCTGTATGGGCCTGGGATCCGTCTGTATAGGCCTGAGATCCGTCTGTATAGGCCTGAGATCTATCTGTATGGGCCTGAGATCCGTCTGTATAGGCCTGAGATCTATCTGTATGATTAGATTAGATTAGATTAGATTCAACTTTATTGTCATTACACATGTATAAAAACAGGGGCCTGAGATCTATCTATATGGGCCTGAGATCCGTCTGTATGGGCCTGAGATCTATCTGAGTGGGCCTGAGATCTATCTGAGTGGGCCTGAGATCTATCTGTATGGGCCTGGGATCCGTCTGTATAGGCCTGAGATCCATCTGTATGAGCCTGGGATCCGTCTGTATAGGCCTGAGATCTATCTGAGTGGGCCTGAGATCCATCTGTATAGGCCTGAGATCTATCTGAGTGGGCCTGAGATCCATCTGTATGGGCCTGGGATCCGTCTGTATAGGCCTGAGATCCGTCTGTATAGGCCTGAGATCTATCTGTATGGGCCTGAGATCCGTCTGTATAGGCCTGAGATCTATCTGTATGGGCCTGAGATCTATCTGTATGGGCCTGGGATCCGTCTGTATAGGCCTGAGATCCATCTGTATGAGCCTGGGATCCGTCTGTATAGGCCTGAGATCTATCTGAGTGGGCCTGAGATCCATCTGTATAGGCCTGAGATCTATCTGAGTGGGCCTGAGATCCATCTGTATGGGCCTGGGATCCGTCTGTATAGGCCTGAGATCCGTCTGTATAGGCCTGAGATCTTTCTGTATGGGCCTGAGATCCGTCTGTATAGGCCTGAGATCTATCTGTATGGGCCTGAGATCTATCTGTATAGGCCTGAGATCCGTCTGTATGGGCCTGAGATCTATCTGAGTGGGCCTGAGATCTATCTGAGTGGGCCTGAGATCTATCTGTATGGGCCTGGGATCCGTCTGCATAGGCCTGAGATCCATCTGTATGAGCCTGGGATCCGTCTGTATAGGCCTGAGATCTATCTGAGTGGGCCTGAGATCCATCTGTATAGGCCTGAGATCTATCTGAGTGGGCCTGAGATCCATCTGTATGGGCCTGGGATCCATCTGTATAGGCCTGAGATCCGTCTGTATAGGCCTGAGATCTATCTGTATGGGCCTGAGATCCATCTGTATGGGTCTGGGACCACTCAAACCCACCCATGCTTCTGCAGTGAAACTGACAAAGGTACCTGGCATTCACCATGCTTTCACAGGCCTATTCACAGTTGGGATGGTTGTGTCTATACGTGACTTGTAATGAGTTGGCTGTTCTTGTGTAAGTAAAGTGAAGAGTTGCACGCTTACTCCAATCTCAACGCCTTAAATCATATGTACTTTGAAAGTATTAAAGTACAGAGAGAAAATTAAAATCTGTAAGAGGAAACCGGATCCACAGGTGGTGGTCCTCTCATGGAAACCAGTTTAAGTTTCTAAAAAGAGGGGCAGGGCCACTATATGTCATGAGTGGGATGGTCAGGAGACTATCCTGCTCACCTTGGCGTCTTTCACCTCAGAGAAAACAGGTTACTCAAAAGGTTTCAAAACGTATAGTTCGAGAATTTCTGCTAGTTCTTTCAGCCGTGACAAAGTAGGAAACATTTGTTAACCTTTAATTGTTCAATGTTCACTTCCTCCATGAAGTAATTATATGGCCAGTGGGTATTTTGTGTCTTGTGAGGAGAGTTGCAAAAATTTAACAAAAAAACAAACACACAAATAAATACATAAATGTCCCCTGTAGAGATCATTTGCATTAAAAGCAAAAAACAAAAAAAGTTTCACCTGTTTTTAATGTACAGTTGCAACATATTTGATTATTTTTCCAGAGTGGAGAAAAGCAAACATGAAATGTCATGTGCAACCTTCTCATTGACCCACTACTGTTAGCATTTTATCTTATCGGTCTGTAAAGGCATAATATTGATTTAGTAATACTTAAGTAATTCTTTTAAGACTCCTACACACTGTACCTCGTTACAGAGAAGTACTTGCAGATTTTAAATTGTCTATTATAAGTGTTATAACCTAATTAGTAACCAGATTATAAAACATTCATAAAATCTTTATATGGGTAACCTTATTGTGAAGCAGCACCAATTATAATAGGAACTCATATTCCAGTAATAATAATTTACTTTATCCAAGGTCCTAAAACTCCCATAATTCACAGCAGCATTATAAAATACACTTTGTTGCACCAATGCCGCCTTTAGGAAACCGCTCACTAACCCCAGCTACTGCTGCGGGTCCTCGGGTGACAAGGTGAGGAGACAACAGAAATTTCCAGAGTATTTTTGATAGTTCTAAGGATAAGCAAATAGTCTGACCATACATTTTACTCACTTGTGCATCTCAACAAGAGACCGTTCAGTGCTGGCACCGTGAATTCTGAACTCTAGTGCACATAGTGGGTATATGATAATAAGAGAGCTATTATAAATAACTGGAAAAGCTGAGTGAGCATCATCATGGAAACAGGGAAACTTGAAATCCATTCTGTAATACAGAACAAACAGGAGATTGCTGCAAGCAATTTTTTCATTGTTCAATAAAATCATATACCGCTGTTAGCATCTCTGTTAGGAATGTCTGTATAAGGCTTAAGCTCTAGTCACAAGAACTTCAGTGATTCGTTAGGCCTTAATGTAAGTTTGGTCAGTACAGTTCCAGGGCATGTCAAACAACTTAGGGTGGTGGGTCAGTGTTCAGCATTACCCAGGTACCTCCAAGAGGCTTTATGGAGAACAGAAAATAAAAAAAACTGATACGTACAAAGCAGGGGAAGGATACAGACAGATATATAAACACTTATTTCCACTGTCTGAAATATAAAAAAATGAAAGTTAAGGGGAATTGTTGAAGTCCAGGCAAGGCCTGGAAGATCAAGAAAAGCCTCTGAATGAGCTGATTAGAGACTTTTCAGAAAACAGAGGAAACCCCCATGACCCGCTGGAAGGCTTACCCAACACAAGAGCACATTTACATTGATTTTTATTTAGAAGATGCTTTTATTCAAACATGCGTGCTGCTAAGAAGCCAACTAGGTGTTAGTGCAGCTAGGCTGAGCTTCCAATGACTGCTTAGATATAAGCATTATCAATTTGGAGCAATAACCACACAACATATTCCAACAAAGCAAGAACATAATGCAACTATTCAATGACCAGACGTGCAACATAAGACTATTCAGTAACAGGTAACAAGATATCAGGAATAGAAGTGCATTGGTACACTGTGCAGCATTGCTTGTACAAACATGGTATGCATAAATCAATCATCAGAAAGAAAATTTACTTGTGATCTCATCCCCAAATTCAATTGCCTCATTTAAATAAGCTAGAGGCTTTTTGGAACCAAGTGCTGTGGTCTAATGAAGCAAAGACTGAACTCTTTGACTATAATCACCAAAGGTATGTTTAGAGAAAAGATGGAGAAAAAAGCACTTGCCGACTGTTAATCATAGGGGTGGATGTATTGTGCTGCGGGGTTGGGTGGCAACCAGTGGCACAGGAAATAATGCAGGAGCAGAATGAATCCTGTAGCGTATCAACAAATTCTATAATCTAAGGTGTTGGAATGGCCTTCAAAGTGACCAGACTTACATATTATGGAAAATTTGTGTGCAGATCTCAAACGTGCAGTAAAGACCCCTGGATCATTGGGAACGATCAGAAGACTTACGGGGGGGTTCAACACCAGGCTGCATGCTGTGTTGACAGCAACTTGGCCTTAAGCAAAAGGGAGACTAAGTCGTGGACTTCGGGAGACATTCACATCAGTGGGACTTTGGTGGGGCATCATCTGCACATTTAATCTCTCACTCTCTCTCTCTCTCACATATATATATATATATATATATATATATATATATATATATATATATATATATATATATATATATATATATGTCTACTGCCATGTATGATGTGCACTTCATATTCTTTATATTGAATTAAGACACATGTGTAATTGCTCATCTGTTTTTAGCACTTTTTGTGCTATTTTGCACTTTTAATTGGATGCCAAACTGCATTTTATTGCAAGAGTATGTGTACTTTGTGCAGTGACAATACTGTTGAATGTAAACTAATCTAAAATGCAAGACAACCTAGGAAGGTAAGGAAGGGAGAGACAAAAGACTCGCAGCTGGGTACAAGAAGTATTTTAGTGCTACAAAGCAATGACTGCAAGGTCGCCTATACTTTTGCATGTTTAATGTTTGCATTTTTGACTTAAATATTGGAATGTTAACTTTTTTTTCAGTGCAGATGTTGTGTTTACATTGCTTTCTTAGGAAATCATCAAATATGCAGTTTGCAGACACTGCTGTAAATTACGTGACTTCCATGCTATAGCTCCACCTACCTTTTTCCTTTTATTCCCTAAATTGCCTTCTTTTGTCTGGCAGAGCTTTGACAGACATAGCTCTCTAATCCCTACACTGGTTTTAAAACAGGTCCGCTCACTGCAAATGTCACGTTTTCAGTTATGTACAATTAATGCAACTAGAAAACCTGAACAGGCTGCTAACCCTTGGTGTGAAGGAGATAGGATACACACACAGTGTGAGCCACACATTGTAGATAATAGTTATGGATTACTATAAAATAAACTCTTGCATTGTATTTAAATACGGTGGCATTGTAGCTTGGTGCTTCTTGGGTTATTGGTATTTCTGCCGATGCTGTGTGTGTGTATGTGTAATCTCACTGTTCCCTTAGTTTGTGTGTGAGCCCTGTGAAGTGGAATCTTACCTGGTTTGGGTTAGCCTAATAACTCACCACAACCCTTCACTGGAAAAGCTATTAGGGTAAATTGATGAGTATTAAAAGTTTATGTGTAAACCATAGAATATATATGAACTTGTCTACCAAATAAAAATGTACTATAGTCTATATCTATATATATACTAATTAGTCTATATCTAATGTTTAGAAATGTATGAACTTGTAGTTTGAATTTGAACACATGAATTATAATTTGTTTTGTGTAGCTGCAAATTTTAGTAACTTTTTTTTTTAATTGTAAGTATTTATTCAATCAGCAAAATAAAGTCTATGTAAAAATGGAAGACAAAGCTATGTATCAGTCCTACACGTGATATTTTTGCAGACTTGATTTGTAAACACATCCATCCATCCATTTTCCAAACCGCTTACCCTACTGGGTCGCGGGCAAACACAAAAGTGAAAATCTTATTTTTATCATTACTTTAATATGTGTTTTCCTGCATGATTTCTGCTGCTCATCAGTTATGAAAGTATTCAAAAGTGCCACTTTGATATTAAGGTGATGATTAGGTGTAATTATTTTGTACACTATAGTTCAAAACCTATATTAATAAGTACATGGTATGCAAAACTAAATCAATGATATAAAAAATATTGTAATAACTGACATTTTAGATTTCCTGCAAAGGAGAAGTTCATTGTTAATATCTGATTAAGCAAAGGCTGCTCTGACAGATCTAAAACATATATCACTTTATTTAAAAACAAAAATATGTTTCAACATGTTATTTAAGTCATAAATTCAAAATTTTACCAGGTTTGTGAAGCGTTACAAGGGTGTGAACATTTGATTAGTGCAGGCCCTTTTATGACCATCAATTTACTCTGCGATGCATTATAAAGCGACATATAAAATGTACACAGCTGCAGTTTCACATGGCTTAAGTGATGCAACAGTGCCTGCTGCTCCTCATGCCCCACCCACCCACCCAACCCCACCCTTGGACTTTGTCCTGGCATCTCAGAGCCCTTAAGGTGAACAAACTTGGGTGGGGCAATAAAAACAGGCACAGTGTCCTGGCAACCGGGATATAACAATGTGGAGGGGAGGAGCAAGGGAGGGGCAACAGCTATTCAGTTGGTTGGAGGAATACGACATTCCTTCTTTTCTTGCTCAATATCTGGAAAAAAAAATTCAAAAATACAGTTATATATCAGTTTTCAGTGCCCTAGCACTCAACACAAAAACTGTGCCGGTAATACACTATTACAAGTCATGGTTGTCTTTATTTGTCATGTAAAGTAACAATGCCTAGTACTGAGGCCCAGGGGTGGAATTTGGATTTGGGGTGTGAGGAAGACCAACCGCAGGTCCTGCACTCTAAGGGCCCCTGCTGATCTCCACTGATCTTTGTTTTTTTAGTAAAAAAAAAACACATAGATCAAATGTCTGCTCCAAACCAACTATATACCAATATGGTTAAAATATTATAATCTATAATAATATATGTTACATTTGTACATGTATTTAACTGCTTATCATTTCTCTTTTGGCTCGAAAAAAATTGCTCAAATAGCCCACTTAGGGCCCCCCCTACCCATGTCAGCCCAGGGCCCCCAGTGAAGTTAGTCTGCCCCTACTGAGGTCTCAAGACCCCCACCCCCCCACTGCAAGGTACTATGTGATGGTTATATCACGAGCAACCTTGATAACAGCTGCTGTAATAGTGGCATCTTCACCGAGTCAACTGCTTCATTTAATAAAATAACAATGTGATCATTAAACATTGTCTGAAACAGGCTGGAGTGACTCTATCCAGGATAAATGTGAATGAGGGATGGACATGAATTGGCATAACTCTTCCAATGATTTAAAACTGCCAGCTCTGTCGCAAGATTTTAGTAGCATTTATCTGTTGAGCATAACCTAGTGCTGTGATTGCAACATGAAGATGAAGGTATGATATCTGAGCTACTGCGGTAATGGTGCCCAACCACAGAAGCTAAGATGAGAAGACCATGCTAACAAAGTGTTAAGTCCTCAAAGAACATAGATATAGTAGATAAGAGTCCCTGTCCGCATATGACGATGGACTTCCATTGACTTCTCCCTTGATGCCTTTCTTCATAACCTGATTGCTCAACAGCAGTCAATAACCAACGTGTTCCATTTGTCACAGTGCACCCAGAACTTCCTTCCCCTATGCGAGTCAGAATAAAATGGCACCAGATCTGTATGGTTGCCTTTACCAAATAATCAAACAGAGTTTGTGTTTCCTGGGGAAGATCATTTGAATGTTATAGCAAAAAAAATCTAATTAAACAAATTAAACAGATAGCAGTTTGGGGGATTTTATCAGTCACAGTAGAATGAGCTATTACTAGTCTATATCTTTAATCTGGAATGATAAAATTTGACCTCATACTGGATAAGAAATTTAAAGATTAATGGATGAAGATTTTTTTCCCAATCAAAACGGAATGTGTCTTCAGAAAGTGACAGATATGCAGCCAGGAGCAGCGTGACGGGAAGCCGCACAGATGCAACACCCACCTTCTTTGGTCGGCAGTTTATTCTTTTCTGCCGTGTTGGTCTTCTTTAGACATTTCTTGTCGAAGGTCTGCACCTCCTTACTGACTGGGTTGTCACTCATTTTGGTGGATTTTTCTAAGACAGATGGATAGGTTACATTAGAGAAGACAAGGCTCAAGAAATGTAAACATTTTTCTACTCTAGTGAAGCATACTGCAGTCATCTTTTGCAGACAGAGTTTCTAAAATCAGTAGTCACAAACACTAAGGGCGAGTAAAGGAAATGAAGACAGTTTTAAAACCAAACTGCATAACAGTCCTGGCTGACTATGCACACTGATCTTGGCCTCAAACTAAAACTACGAAGTCCAGTCTTGAAGAGCACTATCCCAAGTGGGAATATCTGTAATCACCATGAACGAGCTGTTTCAGGAGTCATACATCAATATGTTCATTTTGATAATATGTTAACTAACTGGGGATTTCCATTAAACGGTTCCCATTGACTTAATTGAGTGAAAAGTCGGTAGACATTCAACTGTATTTAATATTTTGGATTCATTCCACCTCTGCAAGACTCCACCTGTACACACACATTCAAGGTCAGTATTTTTCCAGGTACACAAGGAGAAGGTGACCAGGCATGCAAAACACAGTTTATAACATAAATATTAACAGTCTTTTTCAGCAGAATGTTATCTGTGAAGTCCTTTACTTTCATCAGTTGATATTGCTTTAGATGTTGATTTGAGGCAGATGAGAACCTATAATTAATATAGTACTGTATCATTTCACATTTTCTAGCATACAGCAGCTTGCTAAGCACTATTTTTATCTATGTGCTGAATAAGTGAAGCATCACACTACCCTTGATTCAAAAAGACAGTTTCACTTACACTTTGTGCTACTGCAATCAACTTTGCCGCAACCTCAAATTAAAGCTTTGGTCTAATCAGGGGTGTAGGTTTGGCATCCAAATCAGGGACCAAATCAGCCTCGAATCCCCGGCCACCAAATATAACTTCCGCAATATTAGTTAGGGACTTGCCCCTAACGTCCATACCGAAATACGACCTTGGGCCTCACCCACAATGAACCCGTGATAAGGTAAAATTCCACTTATCAACAGCTCATTACTCACTAGGTACAAGAAAAAATATCCATCAAAATATATCAAATTTAATTTGGCAAAGTGAGCAATATTGGCATATCTCAAGATTGCGCAAGCGGCATGGCACAGACCGCTATAACGACATAATTTTAAAACGGTGCCTATAACAATAACATTCAGTTACGCCAACTATGTTGCGAATAGCCAGGATCCTACAGGCTTCCCCCGGGAACACAGTGTTACATTCTTTCTGCTCTCTGAAAAATACCACATTTGTAATGGAGTTTTCACCACTCGTACGGGGGCGTTCAAACGGGGAACTATCTGCAAATGTATTAATATTGCACGCGATATTAAAAAGTGGACAACAACAAGCGAATAAATAAATAAATAATAATAACAATAATGATTCCGTTAGTTCCTGTAATAATGTCAAGCCATGTCGCTAACAAAAACAGTTCGCGTTTAATATACATACAGAGATATCAAATCAAACACTGCTTTAATGGGTATTGCGTGAGTCCTTTTAAGAAATAATACGTTATATATTCTAACAACATGCATGCGCAGATAAATATCTTTAGGCATAACGAATAAAAAAAAAACTAAAACGTTTTGAACGGCAATACAGTTAACATAAATATTAGGCCTAGTCAATACGTTAAAGCAAATAACGTAATCTAATTCTACACCTATCCCTTATATCTTGCAAAGTGTAATGTTGTTATATAATAATGCATAAAGAAGCGTAAATATATGACCAATTTTGTCATAATCACTATAATTTAGCTGCCAGACGCGAAGTATAATATCATACAATAAATAAAATAAATATGATACATATAAATAGGGACTTCATATTAGTTATTAAATCCAGATGAGGAATCCGTACCTGAGATTACGTACCAGTAAAGCCAGCTATAGCCTCACTACTGGGACGTACCGAGTCTGCTTAAATAGGGCAGCACCGCCCAGCACTGCCACCGATACACCGCCCCCCCCTTCGGTCATTGGTGTTTTGTCAGCCAATCCGATACAACTCTGAAAAAAGCGGAGGTCATTCAAACCGGCCGCGTTTTCTTAGCAGTAAATACGGCACATAATGTTATTCCATATAGTTGTCGTAATCGTATAAATTGTATAGAAGCATAGAAATGATTTTGTAATCAGAAATAGCTTCAAAATTACGCCAAAATTGAACATTGAAGCACATCATTTAAAACGTCCACTTTATTAAACACGTATGTTTCAGTGAAAACACATGAAAGAAATAGCAGATGTAAATGCCCTGTTTGGACGTGCATGTAGTGATTTGATCACTCTTGTGAAAATGGATCTCATCATTTTTGTTTGAAGATCATGCAGGGCAGTATGGTGGCTGTAGCTAAGTAATACGGTTACCTCACACCTGCACAGGGTTGCTAGCTTTGGTATATTTGCTCCAACCCTAAATGAATGCTTTAGTCTAAGCAGGGATGTTGGTTTGGTTTCCACCTTGGTAGCGACCAAATTAGTCCCTAAACCCTGGGTCTCTTGAACACACTCGGCACTCCCACACTAATTGTAGGGACAAAGTGTGTCTGAGTGAACATTGTTCAAAGTTTTCCAAAAAGAGTGATTTTCAATTCAGGACAAGTCTGCACACACATGCATCCACATTTACATGTATTTAACAATTTTATTATATTGTAAATTGTATGTAGGATTTGCAAACTACCACAACACTTTTGATGTAGCTAATTTTAGGTTTGTGATGGAATGATATATGTAGATTTGCAGTGAGATTTCTAGCGTGTGAGAGCCTGAATGCGTCACGACAGACTCGTGAGAGTTGGCTACTCTGCCTGCATGTCTGAGTGTGTGGAATTTACATGTGGTCCTTGTTCTCACCAGGTACTCAGTGTTGGAGTAGCTAATCAGCAGAAGATTCGGCAGAATTCCTGGTGGGCTACCCCATTGAGGACTGGGGTTGGGAAACACAATAACTTCATGTTAATGCTATAGCTTACTCACTGGTTCAAAAATGATGTGGTTCCCCCTGTGACCTTGCACTGGGTATGTAGCTGAAATATGTGTTTGGGTTCATAAATAGCTGATAAGATCCTAAAAGCCATAAGGAGTCTTAATGATATTGAGAGGTAACTGAGCTGTCGTAGGGAACAACATACAAAAGAGCAGTTAGCGGTCAACAGTAAATATCAGGAACCAGCTGCACAATAGCGTTCTTTAAATCTAGCTGCTGTGGATTGTTAGGTTTATTTGTTACAAATGACAGAGAATGAATATACAAAAAGTTAATTATCCTATAAAATGACTAGTTCACTAATCTACGTTTTACTAGTTATTTTTTAATAATAAAAAAATTTAATAATTTTTTTTTATCTACCAGCAAATGTAAATTATGCATGGTATAGGATCACCTATTATACAGTTGCAGCATTTAACAATTGCTGAGACATATTTCTTGGAACTATTCACACTTTTCCCAAAACTCGAAAAACAAAACGAAAGCTTCACACTTCACAAAACCTCTAACTGGTCTGGCAAAATTAATCAATGGACTCAGAACCAGTTATCGTTGCTAAAAACCAAACACTGCTTTCAGACAACACACGAACCCAGACAAAATATAAACAGTACTAAGCATTCATTTGACAGTGCAGCGAAAAACTGAAAAGAGTCAAAACTGTTCCTGGCATGACAAATATGTTTACTGTGGATATACTGAGTTACTGAGCAATATTAGAAATCAACTGTTCTAATGACTCATTGGCTACTACACGTTTAAATACATTGGTGAACAATTTTGAATTGTATTTTTAGCGGCCTGTGCTTTGCATTCTGCATCAGTGCATTATGACAACATGATAAGAAATATGTTCTGTGAATGACGTGTTTAGAGGTCTGCAAAAAGAGCAAATGCGATTGGCAAATTGTGTCTAACTGAGTGAACGTTGTTCATAGCCCAAAAGACTGATTGTTTTAATGACTGACAGCTTTGTTCGGAGAGATAGGTTTGTGTGTTGGCAAATCAGATAAAAACTGTAATATACTGCCATCTGCTGATGAGCTGCCTAACACCAGTTGACACCAGACTTTGTACACAGAAGAGTACTGAATAACAGTTATGCATTATCACGGAATACAAGTTTGAAAATAGGACTAGTGGTTTTAAATCACTGGCACAAATTTAAAGGGGAAAGAATCACCTCAATGCTGAACAGCATGTGAGACAGCAAGGTACTCCACAATATCCGCATTCACATCACAAACAATCAGTTTTAAACCAGACAAGACTACTATTTTTTACAATTAGTTACATTCCACAAAGATTATAAGTTGCCCAGACTAAATCATGGCTGTAGGCTTCCCCATTTTCAGCTAGGAATACTACAGCAGTTAAAATGTATACCTCGTTCTGTTGCTTAATTCTTGCGATTGGTAAATTGTGTCTGATTGCTTGTATTAAATTCCTTCTTGCTGAACAGACAAAACAATAGAATCATTTGTACAATTTCACAGATTTAGTTTTACACTAAAGTAAGCCATCAAATAACGCTAAATAAGAAGCGTAAGTAGAATCAATCACCTCAATTTATGTAAACTAATTCAGCACAAGAAATGGAATTAAGGAAAGTGAGTGTTGTTGCTTTCATTGAATTTGTATTAACAGCAACAATAAAAAATTAGGCTGCATACCTGCCAAAAACTGACAAACTGAAAACCAAATGTCAAATAATAACGCAATTTGGGTTAATGTTACAGTAAAAGTAAGTTTTGAAAGAAAAACCACAAACCCCCATCACTTTGATCCAAAACATACTACGTAACTCTGTTAAACTCTTTATCTTAATTCTAGGCAATGGCATAATATACTAAAGGAAGTTGCAAGATCTCATGGGGATAGTGGGATTGCCAAAATCAGCAGGGCAGGGAGACTGAAACAATACTGCAGAAGGCATTAATTAAACAGGAATGAAGGCTTCTTAAGGGAACATGAAGAGAGAGGAAACTGAATTAGAACTGAATCAAGGATCAAAGAGTAAGAGTAAGGTAGCCCAGCTCTTATGGAAACTCTTTCAGGACTGTTGCAGAAGCATTTCCTGTTGGTTACATCTGTACACTGGGTGTAAAAATACCAAGAGTCTGCAATGCTGTCATTGAAGAGAAAGGGGCAATTTTGAAGAATCTAAAATTTGAAGAAAATTTTGAATTGCTGAAAATTTACAGTGTTCCTGGGAAGTTTGCAATTAGATCCACAGAATACGTTGAGATGACGGATGGCCTTCATTTTTACCCTCTTTTGCTGTCTGTTGTGCAGTTCCAATTTTGGGTTGATTTTGGGTCTATCATGGTCCATATAATGCTTTTATGAAATAGTAATATGATCTACCAAAGGCCAAACACAGTAACAACTACATATAGAATTATTCTGTCCTCAAGGTTAAGCCTCATCAATTAAACCAGGTTTCTGCTGTTACGAAGCAGTGCTGCTTCATCGATTTGTCTCAAAATTTGATCAGATCCAGATATTCACCCATACAACATATTTGCAAAGGTTGAAAAAGATTTGAGTTAGGCCTATTGTGTTAATGGGATCAAAGGCCTGAAACAACCCCTTTTTGCTATCACTATGTAGCATTGCTTCAATTTCTGGGGGTATCTGTCTCAAAATTATATTCGTTTAAGGTTTGTTACCCATATAATGTGTGTAAAAAGTCTGCAAAAAGATCCATAAAAAACATTTTGAGTTATTGTGTCCACAAGACTAATTGCCTTCTACAGCTTCCATGTCCTTCCAATCCACATTTTTTGTGAAGCAGTAATAAGGTCCATCAAATACAGTAGGCTATTTTTTAACTTCTCACATTCACAAGGTCAAAAGTCATCTGCCCTCCCCTTTGCTGCCACTAAGCGGTGTGGCTTCAGTTTTGAGGAGATCTATCTCGGTATTTAATGTTCCAGATTGTCACCCATACTGTACAATGAACATAATCTGATGTTTTACTGAAGAAGCTGTGATGGGAAGATGAGTTGGCATCCAGTGACACTGCAGAAATCCTCTGCAATATTTAGCCAATTATATTTATTCATAGTGATCAATCATTCAGCACCTCCAGCGATAAACATATCTGTAATAAAAAACAAAACTGCAATTTGGTGAAACTGTCCTTTACTTATTCTCAGAGGTTTATCGGAAAACTTTTTACATGAGTTTGGTCTTTTAATGTTCTTGAAGGTTCAATCAAGCGTTTTAGAACGACTTTATGGAGCGGGGGATCGAAATGTTCCTTTTTTCGCATTAGTGAGCCCGTATGAGACCACTTACCAGAAAACGGTGCAGGAAGTGCTTTAGATTGCCGTAACGTATCTCTTGGGTATGTGTTAATTTTCTGGAAAGAATCCAGTAAAATAGAACTGCAAAATATTGTGGGTGCATGCCATAATTTTGTTATAGCGTAAGGCCTAAATATTTACTTGAATACTTGATTAAGTTTTTACTTTAAACTAAAAATACAGATTATTAGACTAAGTTTTTGAGTAACCCATTCGGCACGTAATAATAAAACCGCAGGATGTTTCAGTATGAGGAACTCATGACCTTACCTAACGCTTGCGTGTCTTTATGGGTGGGGGGGGAGGAGGAGGAGGAGGAGGTTTAAGACGGAAAGATGATGTGCGATTCTAGCATCTATCGAGCGAGACGTCGACTTGGCTGTGTTTTAAATCCATGTCTGCGTGCGACCGAAAATGGCAGAACCCCGTGTTCAGATCGAATCTTTACATTTCTCTGTTGGCATTTTAACAATCTCCGGAGGTAAGATTCATCATCTGCTTACCTGCTTGATAATGCGTTTTGATGAATGTATGAAATATGATGCATACAGTAATGTATTACTCCATTCGGATTAGACTGATAAACTCACTTTTTATGGAGGAAATAAAGTATCGTGTTTAATAGTTGTAAGCAAATTAGTATAAATACGTCGAAATGTATTTTTAATCCGGTGGATAAAATGGTTCATATATCTGGTGGGGAAATGATGTTTAGCTAAGTGGAATGTATTCCTTTTAATGCTCGTACCCTGACTATACATAGTTTGGGCTACAGTTAAGTAAATGTAAAGTTAAATAAGGTAATCGCATGCGTGTCATAGAGACTGTGTACCGTTACATTCAGCCCTCTTCCATCAGTTTATCCCAATCAGGTTTCCGGGGAGATAAAGTTACAGAAATGAACCAATTAAGTGATCGATAAATTCTGTTTGGATAAAGCTGTGAATTCCTTTAAATATTATAACTTGTAGTTGTTGTGGTTAGATAGAGCCATACTGCAAAATAATATGGGAGAATGCAAAGTAAACCCTCTGCTTCCATCTGGGTAGGTGTAGTTTCTAAAACGTAGCAATATTCATATTTATATTTGTACAGGTGTAGTTCTAAATTCTTCATCCATCATTCATAACGTACTAAAATTAAACTTTGATACTGTTTAAGCATTTTTTAAAGACAGTTTGAAACAATATGTACGTATATTGAAAATGTCTAGAATCATATTGTTGTTTTGTAAATGGACCGTTGCATGACGGATGTAAATACATTTGCAGTGCGCTATAAAGACAAAAATGATGTTTCATCGTAACTCAAGCAGAATGTAAAAACAATATTTTATAATGATATTCAGTAGCCTTATACTCCGAATAGGACAAATGGGGAAAGAAAATGGATGGATGGGTTGGATAATATATACTAATATTATGCAGGACTCTACCAGTAAAAGTTTAATGAGGTTTATATTTTATCGTTATTATTTAAACATAAAAGGGAAAAAATTGGAGTAGTGAAACTTTTTTTGTACTTTTTAGGCTCATTGCTGCTTATGGTAAACAGCTATGGAAAAGACCTCATTCCTGACGCAGCCCTTGGAGTTCTCCTTCTTATCATCGCTTCCTTATTGGCTTACACAGGTACAACATTTTAACTAATAATTAAGGAACTAGGCGATGCAACATTTCACTGGTTAAGTAACAGCATGTTTAGCAAGTCCGCTAACTGGAGATGGTTGCTTGCGGATTGCACGGAAGCCTCACACTTCCAGGGTTGCAGCTTTTGTTGCTGGCTCTGCGTGCATAAAGTTTGCATTTGCTTCCTTCATCTTTGTGGGTTTTCCTCCAGGTACTCTGGGTTTCTTCTGAATTTCAAAAAGATGTTGTTAGGTGAATTGTTGCCTCTAAATTGTTCTTTGTAAGCAACTGTGAGTTTGTGTCCTACGATGAAATGGTATTCTGTTCAGGGTATTTCCTGCCTTTTGCCTAATTTGCATCTTGGGATAGTGTCCAGACATTCTGTAAGCCTGTACTGGGCAAGTGGCTACAGGACAGGTGGAAGGATATTAACAATTAGATACACTTTGTAAGTCTCACACATCCAGCTTATATCAGACCTCGAATGTATGAATGTATCAGAGGATTGTGTACAAATGTATTAGGAAACTGCAACTTTGTAAGTCTGTAAAATGTATACCAGCTGTATTACGAAACATGCTGTCTGCCTTACATAAGATATAGTGTCAGTCTAAGTTCCTAAAACAATATCCTTTGTTATATACAACTGCCAGTGTTATGTTTAATGTAAAGGTCATGGGAGCCCTTACTATTCATGTTATAAAGAAGAATTCCCTCATGTACTTTATACAGCCTATTCTTTGACTGAGACATCTGAAAACGCTGGTATAAACCACAAGCAGAACTTGTGGTTTAGTTACAGAACTAGGAAATATTGCCTTGCAAATGACAACATGTTCTCGTCTGTGTCTGAAAGTAGCATATTACCATGTAAAGCCAGGCTGAATAATAAAATGAGAAAAATTATACATACAGTTAAGAAATTATTTAAAGACTTTACATGCCAAAAAAATGCAACTTTTCTGTAGTTATTTTATAACGGGAGATCTACCCATAATGGGATTATAAGCAAGGGGGGGGCTCTTAGGTAAAAGAGTGAAGAAGGTAGGGATGTAGCCTGGATGAAATGCCAGTCCATCAGAGAACATGCAGTTTAAAGATGCCGGTTATCCTAACTGCACATCTTCCAGTGATGCGCCAGTGTGAAAGCTGTGAAGTTTGCTTTTTGGGTGAGGGGTTCAAGTGGCAACATTTGTCGGTGCTGATTAGCAGAATTATACCATCTTTATTCTCTGTGGAAAACAAAAGATTGATTGATGAATTTAATAACCTGACCTAGCGGGCTGGTACTTTGAGATTAAGCTTTAAGTAGTGAAGGGGCCGACAAAATGACTCGTCCTACAGAAAATGGGTGATTGTTCAGTGGAATCATTCTATCATTTTAGTATTTTTATCTTTACCTCTGTTGATGGTAACTTTTGATATGGACTAAAGACTAAATGTTGTCCAGCAGTACTGACTAAGATTGACACATCAGACTAATTCTGATATCTTGATTTGTAACGAACATTGGCCAATACCGATGTTAATCGATATATCACATATCTCTGACACCTTTGAGCTGTAGGAGAAAACATATGCAACACAGGAAGTAAATGCAAGCACAGAGTGTGTGAGGGTGGGTGGGGGGTGCAGGAGAGCTGTGAGCCCATTTCACTGGCCTTACCAGGAAATTACCATGATTTTTTTTTAAGGCTGACGCATCGAGGGTAACACTTTACTTGACGGGGCACAAATACTTAGTAGTAATTCAGTTACTAAAGAATCATGAACAAATGTTTCTACTTGAGATAAAAGATGCATCACGATTCATTAATGATAAAAAAAATGAGATCAGTATGAAACTAACACTTAGTTTGTGGTTAATTAATACATACGTAATACCATAATACTATATTATTTCTGCCCCCCTCAAGTAAAGTGTTAACTAACCGTATGATTTTAAATTCCACTCTACAAAAAGGTCTGTCAACTTAACCTGTCTTTTACCAATGAACTAACTCTTCTCCATCTCTGTTCTCTGTTTCTCAGGTGTGCGACGCTGCCTGTCTCATACCCCACTTTCTGCCGCTCTCTGCCTGACTGTTTCGGCACTGTGGTTTGGTTTAGGGTTTGTGCACATTTTGGCTGGAGCAAGAGTGGTGAACGGTGCTCTTGGGTTTAGGACCGCCCTGGTGCCAGGATTGGCAGCCTTTTGTCTAGCATTGTTCATTTTAGGGGTGGTGGGAATCCTACAAAAAGAGGTGGTTCTTTCCATAATTGCTTTCGCTATCAGCCTAGCATCTGCCCACCAAATCGCGTCGTTGTTCAATGCTGACTTTGGCCTGCAGGCCACAGCCGCAAACTTTCTTCTGGTGTGTTGTGTTGGGGCCTTCTTTGGCAGTGGGCGGCTTCTGTCATATATCACCAAGGGCAAGGTACAAGCTCCTGGTACAAAGCTCCAGAAGAAGAGCAAGCTAACGTCGGCCCAGTTTCAGGAGCGGAATGACGCAGTGCTAATTGGACTTGTGATGAATCTGCTTTCGGCCAGTGTGCTGGCCTGCCCACTGTTGGGCGTGGTGCCAGAGCTTTCAAATAGCCTGGTGTCATGGTTATGGACAGCGGGTGTCTTCCAGCTGGGTGTGAGCATCCTCTCCTACCGAGCCATGGACACCTTAGCAGCTACGTTTTATGGTTTCACTGCAATCCTGAAGTTTGCAGAGGGGTACAGTATCCTATTAAACAGCCTTGGTTACCTGCTGTCCTTTCCAGCGCCCCTCCCTATAGTATTCTCACTGTTATTTCTCACCTTAGCCATATTTAGCGTTCAGAAGAGTCTTATGGATGCTATGTACCAGCTCTTTTACATGGCTTACTGTATCTCTATCGCTGCTTTGCCAAGGGGCTTTTTCCAGGGCGGTACGCAAGGTGTGCAGGCAGCCATTTTTATTGCGTCTGCTGTAATGCTCTTGGTAAACCTGCACAATATGGTGTCCCCATGGAGGCTGCCCACAGGCCAGGGCCTGTTGAAAACTCTTTTGAAGGGTAGTAATGTTTTTGTCCTGCGGCCCCAAGACAAGGATCAGCATGCCCCAAATCTGGGTTACTCCAAGTACGCCGATGCAGAAGTCCTGGCCTATGCTTGCAGTGCACTTTCAGCCTTTGCTATAATGGCAACTGTGGGTAAAGAAGGACCACTGCATGTGATGATCCTGCCCTGGGTTGTCATATGTGGTGGTTTTCTGCAGCTTCTTTGTGGCTCGGTGGCGTTTGCTCGGGGGAAGACACTAGAGAGCACAGCTTTCATCCTGTACGGGATCTTGTGGACAGTGTGGGGGATGATACGCTATGCTGGTCTCTACGGCAGAGAACGTGGTTTTAATGTGGCCACTGGCATCATCTGCTTTATGCTATTTAACTGCTTCGTGACACTTGGTACCCTATTCCTCAGCAAAGCCTGGTTTGCTTTCGCTTTCACTTTCCAGCTGATTCTGATCAGCTTCTTGCTAGATGCAGTGAATGCCTTGCCATATGGCTATGACACTGCGGTTGCTCTTATCTTTGGCACTGTCAGCTTTTACTGCTTTTTAGCACACCTGTTCAACAGTAACTTTCAGAGGCCACAGATCCCACTGGGCGGTCCTTTCATCAAGCTAAGTGGTTTTGAAGGTGACAGGGACAGTTGTCCACATGTGCCAGCAAGAAAGGCCACATCTGTGCAGAAGATAGCAGGTAACAAAATAATAATAATAGTAAGATTGTCAATCCATGGAAAAATTCTTTTTGCATAACAATTTGTATTTCTATTTGCAGATATTTTAAAAAATGGTGGCACCTGTGGGATGCCTACGGACACAGTTTATGTGCTTGTGGCAACTTGCAATCGCCCTGATGCAGTGGAGAAGGCTTACAAGTAAATCCTCTTCTCTGGCCGCTAAAGTAAAATGGCTGCAGCTAAGGATTAGCTTTAGCAGATCAGTCTGAGCAGATTTCAGCATGTTTTGGTTCATGGATACACCAATCTTTCTAGGATCAAGGTGCATGCCCAGGATCGTCCAATGTCTCTGTGGATCTCCAGTATAAAGCAGCTTGAGCCAGCAAAACACCTCATCAACCCAGTTCTCTGGGACTTCATGGAGGCTGCCTGGCCTTCCTCCATTAGCATTGTCATCCCTCGAGGTTGGTGAGATTTATATTATTGGGCACAAGTTAAGTAAATGATTTCAAGGTATCACTTTAATGATATTCACTGTACTAGATTCTGCAGAATAAATGCTGAAGGTAGCAACATAAGTAATTATTGCAATAGCATAAAGGCTTTGTGAATGAAATTAAAGAAGATTTCTTGTTACTGTTTGGACTCTGTGTCTTTAGGTCCCTGGATGAATTTCTTAGGCCTGAGAGAGTCTGAAAAGTACATAGGAACTCCACAGAGCATTGCTATCCGAAATCCAGACTGCACTGTTGCCACACATCTCATGGATCTGGTAGGACTGGCCAATGTGTAATGTGCCATGTCAAAGTTTCTGAACTAAAGGCCCAACAGTTACACTTAATAGGCACTTTCCCACCTCATGAACATTTTTCAGGAACCAGGAACTTCAGTCAAGTTCCCTCTGCAGGAAGTTCAATTGTAGTTCCTCAGAGGGAGTTGCTGAACGTTTTAAGTCCCAGCCCTGGAGTATGTACTTTAAGCCTGAACAGGAACTACTGGGAGGGGATTTCAACGATAAACTTTCTAAATTGGTTGCCCACAACCACCGACACCAACTTGGAATTTATGCTGAAGTGCGGGGAAAAGAGATAGAAGTAATGGAGCAAGAATCGAGCAGATGGAATTATTTTGGTATCTCATCTACATTCAGTGCATTAATGAACACCTTTTGTGCTTGCATCTCCATATTTACGCATTGAAATATTTGATCAATAACCAATATACTTGTCTAATATCACCAGTGCCAGTGGTGAAACCTGCCAGCACTTTACACATTTAGTGGGATAACAACATATTTTTTTTTATTCTGTGGAAAACAAAAAATCAATATGCTGGCCAGATTTAATAATCAATTATAAACGTGTTGCAAGCCGTATAAATAAAAGTAGAATACTGTGTCCCATTTTGAATGTGGGGATGGGATTTTTCTTGTATTCTGTACCACGCAGTTGATCCTTCCAATAACTAACAACTAACAAAACAACTTGTTCATCCTCCATTTTGAGGTGTCGGTGTATTTCCTAAGAAATTACATGTGAAGTTTTCATGGTTATTTAGCATAACAGATACAGTTATGGTTGTGCCGTGTGAAAGTGACACACGTAAATGGCCAGGAACTGCAAAAGTTCTCTGCCCAGGAATTCCGGGAACTAGGTTCCTGAACTTTGGTGGAAAAGTGTCCAATCAAGTGCATTTCTTTGGTTTTTCATAACCTTGTCAAAACACTGTGGACTCAATTTCCAGGTGGGGCCGATTGCTACGATGTCTGCAAATCCAACTGGAGAGGCGGATACGACACATCACAATCAGGTTTATGCAAAGTTGGGGAACAAAGTAAGGACACACAGCATGTGACTATAGGCCTTTACACAGTTTGTTTATCTGTGTGCATGTGTGTCCTGCGAAGATTACATTAATTCAGTGTGTTTTCAACAGGTAGATGGAGTACTGTGTGATGGACCTTCTCCGGAGAATATTGCTTCCACAGTGGTAGACTGCACCAAAATTGAAAGCGGGAAAATTGGTTTCTTCAGAGTGGGCGTCATTCCAAAGACACAGGTATTGTTGTTGCTTTGAGTTAAATAACCTCATCACCTCCACTTTATCTTTATAACAAGCGCATAACCCACATGCATGGTGACCAGACCTAATCCTCCTTGGAATCTCAAAGGTGCTGCAGATTTTTGGGGAGGTGCAGAAGAAACATATGGTGGGCCAGGTGAACCCCACCTTTATGCCAGATGTTCCAGAACTCACTGTGGAGATTGAGCCTAAGACTAGTCATCCAACACCGGGCAACATACATACTCTGGGTCAAGTGAAAGAAGAGGATGAGCTAACATAATGCAAACTGTCGACTTACAATACTGCAAATTTCTATTAAACATTTACATAATGTTGTAGCCCCCAAATTTTGTAATCTTACTGATCATAATACTTGTGCTGTATGTTTTCTGCTTGCGTATTTTAAGAACAATCCTGCACTATAATAAGAAAATAACAAAAAGCAATAAATATGAGCTATAATGCTTGATACAATGACTACCTGCATGATTTACCTCTGTGTACTCTAAAATACAAAACAATGTGGCAGTGGTTACAAAAAAAACCATCTCATTGATTATACTAATTAACTCTTTTATTACTAGAGCTGCTTGTAAAAGTGCAAAGCTGCAGCAGTCCCCTGGAGAGACTTACTGCTCGCAGTGAAGCAACAGCCTCCATCTTCAGGATTTGCAATATCTCTCAGAATTACATCAATTTTTAGAAAACCTACGTAATAGTCTACGTAAATATCTGTGCCAGATACGAACTAATAACATAGAATAATAATAACGTACAGAAATACACTATATGGATAATAGTATTGGGAGACTTAGCCATTACAACCACAGGAACTTTCATGACATCCCATTCTAAATCCATAGGCATCAGTGTGGAGTTGGTCCCCTCTTTGTAGCTATTACTGCTGCCACTCTTCTAGAAAGACTTTCCCAAACCATTTCTTATTTTCTCCTAGAATTTTGCTGAAGTTTAAAAAATAAGCTTATAAAACAGAGTAGAATAGATTATACTAGTGTACTGCAATTGTGTGTACTTCCTTAAATTGTCTCACCAGAACAAAGTGAAAGATATTACAAAATACTTGGACCATATCAGCATATCATATCATGCAGCCATTTATTACAATTAAACAGTGAGAAGAGGGTGGTCAGTAATACATCATTTAGCTCCGTGTTCAAACTTATATTCCTAAATGATGAAAGTCCCAGTGCTTTCACACCACTAAAAATCCACTTCAAAGACAATATTCTGCAATACTCACATTTGATAATGAAGTGAACAATCTGAATACAAATGAAAAAGGGAGCAGATGATTCGACATACTGGATATATAATTACTCATTTCTGGAACAATTTCAGCTAATATTATTACTAACTTCAACAAAAAAATTAAGGAGGTAAATAATTCTCTTATGAAGTTTCCTGTTTTTAAATAAAATGTTCACAAAAATAATGAAGAAGGACAACTGTGAAGAAGAAGTATGACATAAAGTTGATCAACAGTGAAGTTTTACACAACATGAGTATTTCACTTCCGCTAGCGGTTTTTGACTTCAGCGTTACTTAAGCTTAGACTAAGACTAAAAAAGTCTGTTTGAAACCTTTACTATAAAAATAAAAGACCTACAAAAGTGAATAAACAGTAACAAATAAATAATAAAAACCGTCTGTATTGTTCATCTCATTATGATTTTTTATAGATGTTTTTCACTTATAGCTCCATAAAGATGCAGCTGTCAGTCAGATGGCTTATCTCAGCCTGCCTTCACACGCATGATGCCGGGTAGCTGGTGCCTCTTTCCTTTTACTGAAGTTGTAGTCAGCTGAAGAATGAAGGTGTCAGGACCTGCGTGTCCAGTCCTCGTGTGTGTGCCACGCCCCCTCATCATCCACCTGTGCTCCCCCGATTGTGTCCAGCTGTTTTCCATCAGTCTGATGTGTTCTGTGTATTTAGTCCGCGTCTGAGTCCGTTTCCCAGAAAAAATAGGACGTCGAGAGATCATCAAAACATTTTCAAAACTTGAGTTCGTGGCTAGAGCTACCAGCTGTTGCATGCTGATGAGAAGAAAAACACATTTACATGCATCCAACATGCTTTGTGTCAGAACTGCAGACTGGTGTTGAAAAGTTGAATGTGATGATAAATTATTATTATTATTCACTGGCACAAGTAGGAGTACAGGCACACTGGAATTACTGTATTCTCTGCTTTCTCCATCGTGCTCGCCATAGCTTGGAGGGGTCACAGTGCAGTGGTGGGGGGGGGGGGGTAAGAGCTTTGTTCAAGGGCAAAGTGATTTAGCCTGCTGAGCCACCAATGGTGCAAAATAAGGGAGAGTGTGAATGCAGTCTCCCACTACCAGACATCATGCAGCTGAGATTCCCACATTTGGGGAATTTGCAGGGGTCAGCACAGCCGCAGTGCAATGGCTGGGCCTCAGCCTGGGTGAACCACCTGCGTGACCATGCCAGGTAAGTATCTATCTCCCCTGTCAGGTAAGTATCCATCTCCAATGCTAGGTAAGGATCTAAAATTACTGTCACCCAAGTGCATATAATCAAGTTAGTATTGTATTCATCTGCAAATTGATCATTGATTGGAAATTAATTTTTTTCATTAGGGCTAGACTGGCTATCAGGCATACCGGACACCCCGTCCCCCGCAAATTTACAAAAGTTATAGAGGAGACGGCCCCAGTCAGAAAAATTCTTTGTGGGGAATCTACTCTAGGTATTTATGTGTGTTGGGCCCATATTGGCAAAAGTCAAGGGCAAATTTTTAATCCAAGTCCAGCCCCGAGTAGAATAATAAAATGTGCCACAAAATAATACAATAAAAACTTGAGTCTGGGTTCGTCGAAGAATGGTTCCATGAACGGGAACGTTTTTCCCCAGCTAACTCAACATTCCCTATGGAATTCTTTCATCACTTTGTTCACTTTGTTGATATAATCATGGAGACTGGGGCCTAGTTGCAAAATGACCCATAGCTATATTAACTAAACCAAAACCACGATCCAAAACTGCAAACCAAACCAGCAGGCAAGAAACACTCCGGTAAACCGTAACCACACAGGTGAATGCTTGGAATAGAGTGACTCACATTAGGTTGCAATAATTGGCCAGGTGACCTCAGTACAAATAGTCGAATTGTATATAACCAAGAGGTGTTAGAACAGCAGTGATAAAGACCAGAGGGTCATAGCTCCGGGCTAGATCCCAGATCTCGATCTAGACTGATTTGGGGGTGTGGCAATTATGTTCCATTCTCTGATGGAATTAGATATTTATGAGGGAAAAGCGATACAATACAATATTTTGAAGATGCCTCTAATGTTTTGCCACAATGGAAACTCTGTAGCCACCATTAGGAACTCGTACGTGGTACCATGCAGGACTGCTTTTGCCTCCAGAACCACTTCAAGGGTTGACGACTTGTGCATATTCATAGACGCACACCATTGTTTTACCGAGCTTTTATTTTCACACTTTTAGCTGTCCTGTTAGCTGTACCAAGTCTACCAAAGCTAAGAACTAGGTGCTTTTGCCTACAAAACTACCCCTACATGGGTATTTTTAAATATCATTTGTTTCGTCTAAGCCATTGCTAAGATGCTGGAGGCATCATGACAGGCACCAACAATCACGCCACATTTAAAACTGCTGACATCATGCATCTTAGCTGTTCTAATGCTTAACTGAACTGTAACTGAACCTTGTCTGCATGCAGTATTCAGTTACAGACACATGATTCACATTTCCTAAGAAGAGGCTCTTAGTGCTAATGGGTCAAGTGATCACTGAGTGAATAATATGCTACATTTAAAGCCACAGCAACTTCAAGTGTAAAATTATTATTTACATACTAACATAAGAAATTAAGCAGCAACTTGTCGTGGAGCACCCTTTCACTGTGTAATTCTGGCACCCCTGCCACAGAGTTAAATCAAACCCACATTTACCTCATTTAAGTAATCTATGTCTGAAATTAGAATACCTCTTTTTATTTGCATTTGCTAAAAAACTGAGTTTTCCAACATCCGGTGCATTGAATAACATCAAATGCATTTGTGCACATATATTTGCTTTACATTCTATTACTATATACAGGAAAAAATTCTCATTGATTACAGTCAGGATTTGTCCCTGTCTTCTATCTGTCAATTCCCTGTTTGGCCAGTTGGTGTCGCTGGCGGCCCCATTCCTAGTGTTTGAATCCTTAGTGTTTAGTGATTATGACCCTCACCTGTGCCTTGTTACTCCTAGTCCCTAGTGTTTGGTTAATCATCTATGGCTCACACCTGCTTCTTGTCTAGTCCTAGTTATCAATATATATATATGTGTCTGCCTTCGCTCTGTTCCTTAGTTGGTCATTGCATGTTACTGGCCAGTGTCACTGTTGTTGTTGTTGTTGTTGTTGTTGTTGTTGTTGTTGTTGTTGTTGCTGCTGCTGCTGCTGCTGCTGCTGCTGCTGCTGCTGTTGTTGTTGCTGTTGCCGCCGCCGCCCCTGTGCTTTTCCTTATGTGTCCTTGTTTCTCTCCTTGGGTAACCAATCTGCCTTTATTTGGACCCTTTGTGGTTCCGTTTTCTGTGTGCTGGAGTTTTTTTTAATGATAAAGTACCCAGTACCATTATAAGCTGCACTGTGGGTCATACCGCACTGTCACACTATTCATCTATGTTGGACCATACTCACCATCTGAACAATGTAGCCCCTGTGAAATGTCCACCAAAGAGATAGAAGTATTTAGGTGGATTGTAGCCCTACTGCAAAAGCTCTGTGAGGACTGTGTTTATGTGCGAGCTTCAAAGTCACCTCAGCAACCATCATGATTACAGTAATAACTTCCTGCTAAAAAAACATAGCGATCCATTACCCATAGGATTACAGGAATCAATACAAGAATTACTGAAATGTTTCAATTCAGTAGTGATACATATAGCAGACTCTACTCTTTTCACAGGTGTCTTCGATAATATAATCACTCATTCAGCCAGTTTATATAGAGAAAAGTATTGACTCTGCTGTCTTGTGTCACTACCTAACACACTGAATATAGAAAATAGAAGGGAAACCAGAGTTGTCTGAGGAGGTCAGAGAGAAGATCCTTAACTAAGTATGGCTGCAAGGCCATTTCTAAAGAGATTTAAGCTTCTTATAACGGTTCCAAAAGAACCAAAGGAAAATATTAAAAGGATGTAAACTGGCTTCCATGCTCAAGGTGCCACAGTTTCAAGTCTCACCATCTGTCAATGTCTGAATGAAAATTACCTCCATGGTAAAAGACCCGAAAAGACCTCACATCTATGGCACACAAAAAAACTCAAAAAATCAAAATTGGAGATTTCTAAAAAGTATTTTGACAAGACACAGTCCTTCTGGGAAAGTGTCCTTTGGACAGATTAACCAAAACTGTAATATTTTCATACATCACTCCACTTCATGAACGGCACCTTTTCACAATGGAGGGGTTAGTGCGCCTGGACTCGATTGCACTCTGGTGTTGCCCTTGGTCGGAAGCACCAGGCAGGTGTGGGTTTACTTATAGCCCTCACATTCTACGCCAGTGCATTAGAGTTCGGCCCGGTGAACGGGCTCTGACTGTTGTCTGTTGGTACGCATTGGGCACCAATGCAGAATATCTGGCCGTCTTGGAGATCTTAGACAGGGTGCTGGAAGGCCACTTCCTCTGGGGATTCAGTCATCCTAGCTTAGGACTTTAATCTTCATTTATTACTAAGCTAGATGCAGTTTGTCCGTAACAAACAACATGTTCAAGCATAAGGGTGTTTGTAGTGCATCTGACATCAGTGTCCCCTCGACTACAGCTTGATGATCGATTTTGTAATTGTATCGTTAGATCTGCGTCCGTATGTTTTGGACACTTGGGTGAAGAGAGGAGCTGAGCTATCAACTGATCACCACCTCGAGCTCAGATGGGGTGTTGGGGGGGGGGGGGTGGATGCTGGATAGACCTGGTAGACCCAGACGCATAGTGAGGGTGTTCTGGGAGTGTCTGATTTGTCCAGACTTTTGACTAACACTGTCTGTGTTGGGCAGGCGCGTTGCTACAAATAGCGAAGCTATCAGTTTAACTACATTTTCCAGTAATGAGGTTCTAGCATCTCTACTTCCTAAAATGAATAGCTTTTATGTAGCAAAGCTGCATATTCAGTCAAGTAGAGGAGTAGCTCTGCCAAATGTTACATCACTACATTTTCAGTAGCTCGCAATTCGCAGGGCGGGGGAGGGGGTTCCGCTGTTGACGCTTACCAAACCAGGGGTGTGGCTAATCATTTCATTTTTTGAATTTTTTTTCCCATCTAGCTTGCTAACCTACGTTGCTCTTGAATACTGAAAATCGGATGGTGAATATTTAGTTGTAGTTGGACATGCACATGTTTAGTGGCCAGGTAGGTGGGGCTAACTGGGTATGAATAAATTTAGCCACAGTCAGTGTTACTGGCAAATCTGTTGGTCTGGCAGCCACCTTATACTATTGATGCTGCTATGGTGGCATCTTCCTACAGGTGTCTGTGTGTGTCAATCAGATTTTGTTAAAAAGTGTAAATAAGAACAGAAATTTGCTTTTGTACAGCCCATCGGAAATTAGGGCTTAAACCTCTGGTCCATACATTTTCATTATTTGATAACCTGGAAAAAACAAAATTAAGATCCATCCATCCATTTTCCAAACCGCTTATCCTACTGGGTCGCGGGGGGTCCGGAGCCTATACCGGAAGCAATGGGCATGAGGCAGGGAACAACCCAGGATGGGGGGCCAGCCCATCGCAGGGCACACTCACACACCATTCACTCGCACACGCATTCCTACGGGCAATTTAGCAACTCCAATTAGCCTCAGCATGTTTTTGGACTGTGGGGGGAAACCGGAGTACCCGGAGGAAACCCCACAACGACATGGGGAGAACATGCAAACTCCACACACACGTGACCCAGGCGGAGACTCAAACCTGGGTCCCAGAGATGTGAGGCAACAGTGCTAACCACTGCACCACCATGCCACCCTCAAAATTAAGATGAAAAACATAAAATGATTCTACTAAAAATGCAGTCTCAAAATTCCTTATCAATGTAACTTGAAATGAAGAAAAAAAGTAGTTACAGTGTATTGTTTGTGAAGGAAACATACCATTTGAAGGCTTACATTTGAGTTTATGTATAAAGTCTGAACAAATATTTCCTGCATATACAAAGGAATTCTCATACGCGTACGGTTGTTTAACTGAAGCCATCTAAGGGCCATTTCCATCATCCTCAGCTACTTCATCTTTCACCAGTTCTTTATCTGTCGCGTTGTCATCGAGGATAACGTCCCCCTCTCTGTCTGTAATGAAGCAAGAGCCTTTGTTACAAAGCTGTTGCTCCAGCACAGTAATGCGCTGTTTGAGTTGCTGCTGCGTTGCTGTGTACTCATTCAACAGCTGTGCAAAGCGTGTTTCTAGAGAATCCAGGGAATTCTGCAGCAGCTCCACCTTCTCCTCAACATCCTCCCCTGTTGGCTTCCTTGCAGCATTCTCATCCAACAGCCCCTCTTTCAGCAGAATTTCTCGACCCCGGTCCTCCAGCACCTTCTTGGCGTCAGGGTACTCCATCACTGCCTCCATCAGATCATCCTTGGACAGGCAGAATAGGTCAGAATAGCCAATGCTGCGGATGTTGGCAGTCCGACGATTGCCCATCTTGCTACCCTGTATGTTTAGAATGCTGATCTCCCCAAAACAGCTGCCGGCAGTCAGTAGGGCAAACTGCGTCACCCCATCATCTGACACGACTGCTAAGCGACCCTCTTTTATGATGTACATCTCTTTTCCGATGTCACCCTTTCGGCAGATGTAATCACCAGGGCTAAAGACCTGTGGTCTCAACTTGAGGACTAATTCCACAAGTAGGCCAGCTTCACAGTCTTGGAAAATGCGCACTTTTTTTAGCGTCTCCAAGTGCACATTTATGGCAATTTCTGCACGCAGTTTGTTTGGGAGGTTCTTCAGCACCTCCGCCTCATCCACTGCTTTCTTGTTAGTCCACAGGTAGTCAAACCACTTTATGACGCGTGCCTCCAGATCTTTGCTGACCTTTCGGAATTGCATGTAATGCTTGATGGCATCGATGCGAGCCTGAAACTCTGCCCGTGTGGCATTCATGTTGGAGATCATGGAACCCACGTTACCTACGATGGTGGCAAAGATCAGTACGCCAACTAAAAAATCAAAGACCACAAACAGATACTCCTCATCCCTGGCAGGTGGCGGCATGTCCCCAATTGTAGTGAGAGTAACAGTGGACCAATACAAACAGAATACATAGCTAAGAGACAGCGATTCTTCTGAGCTTGTAATATTAGGATAAACCCAGTTGTCTGAGCCAAAACCCAGTGACTTAGAGATAGCATAGTAGATGCAGGCATTCCAGTGGATGATGACAAGGATGTAAAGAATCAGATTGCAGATGCGAAAGATATTGGGGTAATTAGTGCGCGTCTCAGTGCGGTCAAAAAACTCAAACATACGAGGAAAGCGTAGCAGACGATTGAAACGCAGCTGGGGCGTGTGGATGCCAGTGGCAATGTAAGCAAGGTCAGTTGGTAGAATGGACATGACATCTAGCTTGAAGTGCAGCGTGTTGACGTAGCTCTTGCTAAGCTTAGACAGGTCTTTCACCAACAGGCCCTGTTCCAGAAACCCTGTGGGAGATTCAATACAAGGTTCAGTTGTGCTGAAAGTATCACGTGTGTTGAAATAGTTATTAGGTTAATAAAATTCAGTAAAACAGTGAAGTAGGGCTGGGCGATATCATATCGATATTATACCAAGTTCATTGATATTTTAGCCATACTACTAATCTGCTTAACAAATCGTGGGTGTAAACAAACATCCATATAGCACCAAAAAAAAGTGGCGTCCAGTCAGATGTTTTACCCGTCGTCTGAAGCCCTGGTGATTATTGTGCATGAGTAATACAATATCAATATGATGTCGTCCCCCACTACAATGAAGTATATGGCACTACCAAAATTATTAGAAATATGGTATATCGGAGGTAAGGCTTATGTAGAATTCTTGCTAATGTGCTAACCTGTGCGTAATCGGACACAGGTGTCCAGGATGTATACGACATCTGAAAGATAATCCAGGACCAGCCACAGGACATAGCAATCTGTCTGAAGGGCATCAAAGCAGGCCCTGTAAGATGCAAAGTCAAAAGTATTTCCTCTGCCTGCATAATAGCACAGGATCCTTCAGGATGTATATCAAACACACATACACACACAAAAATCACGCAACATGAATAAAACAAGACGATCGCATTTCTAATGTAATATCATGATATGCAGTTATAGTATGAAACGAACAGCTCATTAACATACCTTGCCACCAGAAGGACCCAGTTGTAGAGGACAGCTGAGGCAATAACAAAGAGCCAGTAGTAGTATACGTCGTCAGTGGGTGCCACAACAAACGTGCCGATCTTGCTCCTGTGATATACAACAATCCACTGAAACAAGTACATTGTGATACACCTTTATTTTAGATAAAGTAGCTAAGCAACATGGGGCATCAATAAAAATTGCTAGCATGGTTAGACTTCTGTTGTGACACAATGCCTAGAAAGGGCAGACTCATGCAAGCATTGTGTAAGCAGTAGATGCTGTCCGCATACAAAATATTCCATTTGCTGTGTGCGTCATTGGTCTGGCTGTTGCGACTAGGGGCGGTCCTTATCTCCGGTCCACGGAACCTCTCCAGAAACGAATCAGGCCTTTGTTCTTCCTCCAGCAGGCTCTTGTGGGCCCACTCCCTCAAAATCACCACAAGGCTTACCAATCTGTAAGACATATGTGTTTCGGGAATTGTTACATTTAAAAAAATTATTTTTTAATTTCCATTGTAATAAACATTTTACTAGTTATCATTAATTTGCATTAATTATCATTAATCAGTGATCCCAATGACACATTATTTATATCCAGAAGATATAGGTTATTAGGTAAATACAATTTAGCCAAATGTTGTAACATTTTATAGGGAAAAGTGTATTTAGCTAACGCAAACCAGCCCTCAAAATAGATAAAAACAATTATATAAAACAGGCAGGTGAAATATTTTCTCTCTAATAGGACAGAAGCTTATTGATTCTTAACAGTATCAATGATTGGGTGTGTCGAAGAAATTTAGTGACATTAAGACTTTGTATATTGTATTTATGACTAAGCCTTTGTATGTGACTTCGCTTTATTATTGATTATTGAGCTCAATGAAACAACCACTTCGCCGCCATCTTTGTGGTTGTGCCCCAAAGACTTTCTGGTCAACATAACCTATGTGGGGGTACACTCACAGTTCGCGCCCCCTCCTCTGAACCAGATCAAACTGGTTAGGGTAGGGGGTGAATTTTGTAACACACATATGCCTTATGCAGATGGCATCTTCCAAACATGTTTTCTTCACGTGATCAGCATGCTGCAGGCCTGGGGCACGTGGGGGGGTGTCTATGCTTTTGCCTGACCTCTGTCTCTGTGGTGTTCCTGCCATGCCTGCTGCGTGCGCTCGACGCTCACGCCTTTGTCCCGCACTCTGCATTTCTTGTCAATTCTAACAAGCACTAGGTTCCGAAGCATGAGGGCAACACTTAGCTCAAACCTCAATCTTCTTTTAATCCTTGTGAGCGTCAGCTGTCTGTCACCCAGGCGTTCTTGCAATAATATATACAAAAATATGTTCCAAAACTGATTACAGAAAATTCTCTCCCTCTAGTCAAAATTTCTCTTCCAGGTGACATGGTTTGTATATTATATAAAAACGTCCTGATAGGAAATGACAACGTAATTTGACGTGGAAAGTATACAGTGCTGTGTTTATTTATAAATTGATAATAAATAGACTTATGTTATCGTTCAGGCTATCCGACTGTTATGGGGGTCCAAGTATTATTCATCATCCACTCTTAACCCTCACAAATGTTAACAGGTTACTGTATACATTTTTCATTTTAAAGTTTATATATGTATTTACAGTTCCTTGTGAGTTTCAGTTTTTATTTTGAGTCCTGTTTAGTGAGCCTAATGTGATCTCACCGTGACAAAGCCCTTCTACCACCTTGAGGTTCTATGGTGGCCATGTCCTGAAGCTCCGAAGATGTGTCATCACACACCGAATGCAACCTAAGAACAAGAAAAATTAATTGACTAATAACTAATAGATATAATATAGAAGTATATAGCCCCAACAGCAAGGTAACAGTAAAAGGCATTTAGTGGAAGTTGAGCAGATAAGATGCTTCTAGGCACCTCAAAATTCATTGTGCGACCGTCGTCAGCCATTACATCAGCGAAGATAAGCGTGGCAATACCTGTGACAGCCAGACATGCCCACGCCATAGCACCCCCACCACCAAATGAGGTGATATGCTTTGGATCTTGGGCAGTTCTTTTCCGTCTGTACACTTTCCTCTTGCTATGACTCTGATACAAGTTAATTTTGGTCTCGTCTGTCTATAAAGACCTTTTCTCAAAATTCTGCAAGATCTTTTAAGTACTTTTTCCCCAAACCGTATTCTTACCATCCTGTTTTTGTAGCTACTAGCATTTTGCATCGTGCAATGTAGCCTCTGTACTTCTGTTCATGAAGTCTTCTGTGGACAGTAGTCTCTAACACCTACCTCCTTTCTGATCTGATGGACAGGCATTTGGGGATTTTTTCTTTACTCGTGTTGAATAATGGCAACCAAAGACTCCAAATGGTATAAGTAAGCCTAGGTATTTTATCCCTGCACTAATGAAGCAATGAAACACAGCTGAGTAATCACAGACACCTGTGAAGCCCTGAAATGAGGGGGACTATGTATAAAAAGTGTTGTAGCTTCTATCCGGTGAAACCGAAAGGTACGCAAATAACTTTATTAAAGTATGGAATTTAATCATGTCTGAATTGTTTGATTTGAAATTTTAAACTGTGGAGCAGTTTAAAAATGTATCTTTGTTCCAAACATTATGGAGGGCACTTTACTTGATACATTATACTCTCACCGGCTGATGGTGCTGTCTGGTCTCTCTGTCTCATCCTTTAACTGTGTCTTCACTGACAGTTGATGAGATGAAAGTACTTTTTCCTCTACAGGCCCCTGGCCAGTCATCCTTTGCCCTACAAAATTAAGCCACAGGGACAAGTAGGAATGAGCTAGAAGTATGGAATTCAGTTACTGTTAACATCATCATCATCATTTTTCTATTTAATACGATATATATTATACGATTTATCGGTCCACTGGTTCAGCACAAGGGTAAATTGCAATAGCTGATTAAACACTAATCAGTGAATGATTAACAAAACATTAATCCAGTTGTACGCAGCTCGGCCGTATTCTGGATATTGTGTTCTGGATACATGTTCTGATAAGAAATTGTAAATAAATATCGATCTATCTTCCATAACAGGGTCAAGCATAATTGCGTGGTGAGCCTTGAGTCTACCACCAGGAGGACCAGGGCACAAAGTAGGGAACACCTTGTATGAGTCAGGCCACCAGTTAACCAGCAGTCACTGGTAAGAGCAAAACATCCCAAACAACAGTAAAACATTCCAAAAATCTAATGTATTGTTGGGGTGGGGGGTGTAGATAATGAATATTACTGGTTCAACAGTCCTTGAGGGTGCAGAATGTTTTTGATGTAGTAGAACCACATGAAGAGGGCAAAAAACGTATTGACATGACAACAGCTATTTAAAAATCAATATTACTATCTAGCCACTATCAGTTTAATACTAGCAGTGGCACAACCAGGGAAGCCAACAATTTACATGACACTCAGGGACACACGCTAAACACACACATTGCCGGGGATGCCAGTTCTCACGCATCTGGTGTGACACTCACGCTTTTTTGAGTCACACTCACGTAGGAAATCTTACAGCAAATCTATATTACGGTAAATCAACACACTTGTTACAAAATGTAATATTTGTCACCATATATCCCCTTTTTTGTCTAGACCCCGAATATAAGAAGACGCCACTTTTTCAGACATATTTTGAGGGGGGAAAAATGTTATATTTGTCTTATATTTCGGGCAATTTGGGACTTCATGTGGATCCAGGACCTGGATTGGAAATTTTTGATTTATAGTTGAATGATCAAGATCTCCATCCTTCATATAACTAAAGTACATTAGAGAGCCCATATATCCGCAGAAAGCCATGTGGGAGGACCTCCCAACAGCCCTCAGCGGGGGTTTCCCGGTTAAATCATTGCTGTGGAGACGACCTTGCCATCCATAGCAACTACTGGTGTTTCAGCAATGATGACTGCTCTGTTCCCAGAGCGAGAGGGGAAATAGGCAGTAGCGAAGAATAACAAAGTAAGAGAAAATTTTCAGTCAAAAAACAGAAGAATCCTCTGACTGATTTTGTGGTGGCGTGTTGTCAGTATGGGACCACCATGGACCACATGACTGTTTAGACAAAGATACATTTTTGCTTAAATACTACCTCCTACTGTGTGTGTACAAGAAATCCATTAACAAATGATAGATTTTGTTATTCAGCAATTAACCAGTAAAGCGAAACACTATTGTCTAGTTGTAGATTTTTCTGACTGAATGCCACTTGTATTTCATCAGAATGTGATATATAGTAGACAGGAGACTAATTACGGACAGCAGAGACAGATAATGAGCCTATTTAGAAATGAACTGAACAGTCTTTTACTAATTGGCAGATCATTTGGGGATGCACCTGCTCTAGTCACAGTGGTCTCTATGCAATTTTTCACTGTAAATTATATCTGGTAACCCGTATGCAACATTATTACAAAATATCATCTTGTATAGCAAAAAAAACTATTGTGTGCAAGCCATAGGATGAGTACAAGCTGATAGCTCCAATAGCTGCAATGTAGTCAATTTGCTTACACAAAGTCTATGTACGTATTTCAACCTACAGTATTTGTCCTAATTAAACACACATAGTACTGGGAACTTAAGTGTATTAGGGCAAGGAATATGTTGTGGTATTGGTGTAGTGTTGCTGGCATTTATGTAAGACAATGAAAATACACACTGCTTATGACTTAAAATTAGTCTCATATAATTTTAAAAGAAATTATTCTTGCACCTACCTTAAGACTTGTTTCCACTTCTTATCTGATCAGTCCAAAGAATTGCTGTGAGCCATCCTGACTTTAAAGTAATCCTTTATAGCAATTCTTTCCATTGTCAGCAGAATTTGTATCCTTTTCTTCAGTATCACTCAGTTTTGAACGAAGGGCTGTTTGTCTGAATTTGCTTTAGTAAATCGATCAGTCGACGAACCAGCTACCAGTTGGCTTCCAATACTGCGTATTAAGTGAGGAGGAGTGACGTAAACCAAGGGGAGGAAAGACAAGGTGTGATGTTTTAAGAGCCAATGGGAGGTCACTGACATGCCAGTGCAATGCTCTCCTCCCTTTGTAATACTGTTTCTACCCAGACAAGAAGATGGGATGGTTCACCTAGCCCCTTTTTCCTTACCTCATCCACTGTAGATGTTAGAAGCATTTAAAGAAGAGCTAAAAGTCTTTGTGCATTCTTAAATGCAATTCTTTCAAACATACTAGGAAAAGAACACTCCTCATTTGCCTAAAACCAACATGAATTAATTTCATTCATTATTAAAAACAACTGCATCGGATTTTGTATATTGTTCTGAACACACAAAACACCAAAAGCCCACTCATGGATATACAACATCCTTGCTCTTTTATCGTCGTTCCTCTTAACTAAGCTCTATGACAGACCATAACATTTTTTTCCAAGGAACATTCCTCAGACACAATGACAAGGTGATCTGAGCATAAGCATGTATATCGATTATAGCAATTGTTTCTTTTTTCTCTCTCACTGATTGCAAGCAGCAAACAATAAACCGTCAAATGACTCCTCCCTCTCCATATTTTTGACAATTGGTAGCAACCCAGTGCCAACCAAAAGACACCAAGGAGACCGAGGAGATGTTATTTGTTGTGTCCCTGGAGTCACCATCTTGTCTCCCTTTACAGGCTCCAGCAGCCACTCAAAAAGAGAAGCAGCCCTAGAGCCCCAGAACTCCTCAGGGCTTCTCATGGTACAAGCTGAAACAGACAAAACAAGAGAACGCATAGTACAGAAAAGGACAAGGACACTATGCAGAAGTTTGTCAATTGCATTAATTACATTAATTCGATGCTGTATTTGTCTACACTTACCACTATGACTTAAATTACAGGAAATATTTGATACGCCTATATTTTCTCAAACCCAAACACGTTACGAACTGCATAAGAAAAAATGACAAAATGCAAAATTCTATACTATCACAGCCATAGTAGTTAACTTGAACAAATGATCCGATACTTGATAATTAAAATAAAATGTAAAGAAGTGTAATATTGAGGGACAGGGATAGAACTTCTAATTAATTTTAATATACATATACCCCATTGTCAATCATGACTGAAACCCTTAAAACTATTATTTTAAACAATTAAAGACTATTGGTTTGCAGTTTTTCATCTGATTTAACAGGACTCCAATATTAAGTTCAACGCTGCCAAATCAGACTCTAATGAAGTACTGCATTTTTTAACAGTAATATCTGATAAACCCAGTATCGATATCAAAACTAATGATCATGAAATCAGTGATATATCAGTAATATATCAACACTGGTGTGCTAATTAAAAAGTAAGTTTGTCAGATAGTTAAAATCTTTTACAAATCATTCTGAAATTAATTTTTTTACAATTAAATACACTGAAATTTCTGCATGTACATTGCTATTTACGACAAATACTGTAGTTTGCAAAAACTATTAATAATCAAGAGTCATTTCTATCTAGCCAGAGAATTCCATTCACATCACAAAATATTTTCTTGAAAAAGGCATCTAGAAGAAAATGGAACGCATGGAGAAGAGCTGCTTTGTCAAGAAATACTTTGCAAGAGCAGAAAAACTCTTTAACTTTATGAATGGAGAGTATGAGCAGAGGAACACCACCGAGAAATAAACCCTTACAGCTGATGGCTGCCTGATGTTGCAGGTGTACCTAGTGGTGTCAGCCCAACCAACGGCTCATCTCAAGAAAGAGAGAGAGAGAGAGAGAGAGAGAGAGAGAGAGAGAACATTGTATACAATTTCACATTCTATTACACAAAAATCAAAGTCAAAGTCAAAGTCAGTTTTATTTGTCAATTCCTTCAAATGTACTTGACATACAAAGGAATCGAAATTACGTTTCACACTGTCCCATGCGTAGACATTGACAACAATAAGTGCAGATGCACACAAAAATTGTGCAATTGAGTAAGTACAATTGTCTCCAGTTGGCCCAGTGGTGCAGTGATGACAATGGATTATATCAAAGTCATCGAAATGGATTAAAGTAATTTTTTGCTAAATTACTTTTACATGTATATATCAACATGCTCATTGTTTCAGTCCAAAAAATAAAATGCACCAATCTACAGCTATAAACTGCCAAACATATGTATTAAATAAATTTGAGTTATCTGGCATTGTGCAATGTCTAAGAAATTCAAACAGGCAAGTTTTATGATTTAACATCTTAACATCTTAAGACTTAACTTAATTTTACTTCATTTCATTTTCTCCAATTATGCAACAACCAGAGGGCATGGTGGTGCAGTGGTTAGCACAGTTGCCTCACACCACTGGGACCCGGGTTCAAGTCCCTGCCTGGGTTACATTTGTGCGGAGTTTGCATGTTCTCCCCATGTCGTCGTGGGGTTTCCTCCAGGTACTCCGGTTTCCCCCCACAGTCCAAAAACATGCTGAGGCTAATTGGAGTTGCTAAATTGCCCGTAGGTGATGGGCTGGCCCCTCATCCTGGGTTGTTCCCTGCCTCATGCCCATCGCTTCCATGATAGGCTCCGGACCCCCCGCGACCCAGTAGGATAAGCGGTTTGGAAGATGGATGCAACAACCAACATGTTATGTTTAGCTTACAGCTGAAAGTCATTAACTGCTTGAAACATTTAATTGCAGGATAAAAGAATAGAAGAAACTACAGTTCCAGGAGATGGAATATCCATATATCGGACAGGAACAGCAGCCTGGTCTTGCAGACGGATGAGGCGTTAGAATGCAGATTTGCAATGGTTTGGTAAGGGGTAGGAGGCGTCAAAGGGCACAAGGAAGAGGCAGACAAAAACAAAGAGCAATTGCAAATGAAACATCGGACCCAGTTAGTGGTGGGTGGTATATCAGTTATAAATTCCCCTACAGTATGAATGAACGAGCAGCAAATTATATAATATTGTTCGTTGCTATAAGCACTATGGATTGAGAAGGGACCCCTGTTAACTGCAGGTACCCTTCTTACTAACAGTTATAGCATTATAACACAATTCTCCATATACAGTACAAATTTTCAGCATTATTTATAGCTACTGATACAGTCTGTGCCTGAAAATTTGTATCATGTGTAACATAATTAGGTCTGCGATGAAATGCATATTGGTAAAACAAAATCCTGAGACCACTTTACAATAAGGCTCTCCATAGCCACTTATTAATGGTAGTGGCTCATTAATTGAAATAAAAAAGAAAAAAAAACTGTTAATGTCAAACTACAACCTAATAAATAATCTGATCATAGACCATTCATAAACCATAAAGGCTAGTCTTATTGTAAAGTGGTACCTTAATCCCTATATTGATTTATCATAGTAATAATTATTACATGTTATTATTAATTAATCATACTGGTTAAGCAAGCATGTTGTTACCAAACTAAATCTACAGTAAAAAAAATAAAAACCTCTCTATGGAGCTAAATATATGGTCACCATTACCTACCACTTCTTACATAACGCACCTTGTAGAGGTATGGGCATGTGCATGTATATGTGTATGTTTACGTATATGTAGAGGCATATCTGTATATAATGTATGGATGTATGTATGTATGGATGTAGGTGCATAGAACGGGTGTATATATGTACATGCCAATACTCAGCACTACCTCAGTAGTAAATTGTAGATATAGTAGTTAAACAGTTGATATTTATTACTACTTGCACTTTCCACAACCCACTACCCATATTTCATACGGTGTATGGGTGCACATAGGCATTATTACTACTATTGTATTAGTGCTCTATTTTTTTTATGTTATTTTTATTTTGTATTCTTATTCTTGTATTTTTTTATATTCTTTACTCTTGTAAACTCTTGCTATCTGTCTGGAGCTGCGTTAACACACAAATTTCCCCACTGTGGGATCAATAAAGTCCTATCTTATCTTATCTTATCTCATCTTATCTTATCTTAATCAGTAAATATACATTATTAATGTAATAAAACATGTCAGTGAAACAATTTTTAGTGAGCTAAGTACACTGTTATAACCAATAAAACATGTCATGAGTGAGCCGAGATTTGAACCCAATAGAGCATCTCTGGAGAGACCTGAAAATGGCTGTGCACCAACACTCTCCATCCAACCTGGCTGAGCCTGAACGATTCTGCCAAGAAGAAAGGTGTGCCAAGCTTGTAGGAACATTCTCAAAAAGACTTGAAGCCTTCACTACTGCCAAAGGTGCCTTAACGAAGTAATAAGTGAAGGGTCTGAATACTAATGTAAATGGGATATTTCAGTTTTTTATTTTTAGTAAATTAGCAAAACACTCAAAACAGTTTTTTTTTTGCTTTTCATTGTGGAGTATTGTGTGTGGACTGATTATGAAAAATTTTTTTAAATCCATTTTAAATTGAGTCTTAGACAACAAAATAAGGACAATTTGAAGGGGTCTGAAAACTGTCCATGTGCACTGTAATGTTTGCTTCATATTAAATATTCATTTCAAACCTAGCTTCTGTCTAAATGAACATTAGAATCAGGTCCTAAGGGTGGATTATTTTATCTAAAATTATGCTACAGTAATAAAAGTTGCATAAACATTTGTCCTGTTCTTGTTGCACCACGATTCACAAACCATTAAATGGGTTTAACAACAAGCCCATGGATGTACACTATATTTTCTCATTGCATTGGGGCAGACCTCTTATTAATTGCATTCAGGTGTTTCATTCAGTCTCATTGTCACAGGAGCATGAAAAGATGCAGTGAGGTTTAAAAATTGCACTTCAGTACTAAATACAAGTTTTTAAATTTCCCATTCCTGTCCAATTTATTTATTTCATAGCTCTTAAAGTTCTTTGAAATACTGAGAAATAGTGAGAGAATTATAGGGCCTGAACAAGGTAGGTGCAGGATTATAGGAGACTAGGGCCTTCACAGATGAGTCCTGGTGCCAAGCAAACACAAGAGAAAAGGTATTTAAAGATGGTAAGATGGCAAGACTAAAAGAATATGGTAGTGACTATATTTAAAAAATTATTATTTCATTCACAGTCAAAGAGAAAGTGCTGATATGCTGTGTTGCCAGAGGAGAGAATCCAAAATGGGCAGAGGGTTGCATGTTTACCGTTTAATCTTTATTTAAAAGTTCAGAAATAACTGCAGGGAAAAACCGAATACAACATGTGAAGAAATACCCAGGAAAGTCTCTCCTGAGGATATATGCTGCTATGAAATACACATTATAATGTAAGATTAGCTCAAATTATTTCACTCAAACCTTGCACAAACCTGGACTGCACCTTGTATAATACTACCTCAAATAATATTTATGGAACCGAGCTGTTAAATTTCAAAATCCAAATACCAACAGAATTCTAGTAACAGACTTCATAAAATATTCGACCATGTCTCAAAAGCAAATGACATTCTTCATTTAACCTAAATCATACAAGCATGCTAACACTGTTGAAAAACAGTATTTGTATACATATACAGTAACTTTTCACTATACAATATATGCATGTAAGCTATATACATGGTGCATATATGCAATTGAACACATTAGGGCTGTTAAAGTGAAAATTAAATCCGTGCAATAAAATAAACTTTAATAGTTTTTATTTTTAAAAACGCCTATGGGTATTCATATATGCATTCATATTACAGTTGTCACCATCTACTCTGGACAATGGTTTATTTCGTTAACCTCTGGGAGGAGTAAAATTCATTTTGCAAAAAGGTTATAAGACATAATTGTGTCATATGCAGCATTTTCATATATTTTTTGTAATGATCACAGAGATATTAACCGAAAAAACACAAATACTTTACTTTTAAATAGATTAGATAGACAGACATGTTATTAATCCACAGATGGAGTTTTACACCTGTTATTTCCATCATGACATTAGAATTAAAAATAATTAGAAAAAGATTAGCATACAAATTGAAGTATTTGATTTGAGATGTCCATGTAAAAGAAAAGACTGTCCCATTGCAGCATATAACAAATGTATATGACTTTTCTATCAGTACAAAAAAAACCCAAAAAACTATCGTAATACTTATTACAACTGACATTAACATACACTTAAACATAGCAACTCTGGAAACCGATATATTGGGTGAGGTTAGGCTAAAAAGATTTTTAGGGAGTGAGAATACCATGGTTATGAAATTTGTTCAAAATTTGTCTATTCTAAAGAATGCCAAATCCAAATTTCAAGACTGATTTTGAATTTACATAACTTAAAACTGATTTAGTTACTTTTGGCAGTAAGTTAATGCTATTCATTTAAGGGTGTATTCTTCCATCAGGCACGCAAGTCAAAAAAATGCTTAAAGAGTTATGCTCCTCTGTGTACTCTTCGTCAGAACAGTCACGCCCAACACGTGCAACTTGAAAAAGATGGCATGTCCATGCAACTTTTAATTCTTGCAAGAAAAGGAGATTATATTCTCATTTTGGCAACAAGCAAAATGCGGAAAATGGCCCCTTATGTTTATGTTGTGAACCCAATTTAAATCTGCATTCATAGTCATTCATAGCTCTGATTTAAAAACATATTTTTCCCAAATACACAGTATTATTGTAATTTTAAGATCAAATAACACAAAATTAGATATTTTCCAATCTTTCAACTTTATTGGATGCAACCCACAGCAGACAATCAATTAGTATAACAAGATGTACGTTAATTTCTTCAATTGTTTTGTACTGAAAATTGTTTTACTCTGCAACTGATTAAGCCCAGAGGCAAAATTGACATTTTAGACAATGAAGTTGTATAATGCGATTCATTTCAATTGAAACATTTTTTTTTTTAATTTAGGAGTCTTTTAGCCAGATTTACTCACCTACTAGGCATGTTGACAAGGCAGATGTCAAGTAAATCTAGCCTAACAATAATATACTTATATACATTAACGTACTTCTATATACTATTGTGTATCATAAATCTTTTGTAATTCTTCACATGCGTTTTGGATTGTAAGATTTGTTTCTAAATGTATATAATAAAAAGTTAAATTTTTTTACCCATCCAGCTTTCTAAACACTGCAATATTGTGTTTTGCCATCTAGAGGTGCATCATTTAATACAGCCCTCCAGAGTGCACAGTGAAAAATGCAATTAAAAGTGCTTAAGTCAGTGGCAGAATGTGTGTGAGGGTCATTAACGTGTGAGGCTTTTGGCGGTTCCCCACCCAAAGTGCATATTTAGCCTACGTGCGCATAAATCCTAAACTTAAGCTGATGTGAGAAGTGAAAAAAGCATGCGACTACGCGCTTTTCGACTTTGGCACATGGGAAAATCGACTCCCTAACCATTAAATAAGCACTGCGCATTCAAAGAACATCATCAATGGCAGATGACCATGTAAGCTGCTATAGGAGGTCAAAGTCAGGAAAGAGAGAGAGACGCCACTTTCATATTGCACGAGGAGTGAAAGGTCATGTATCACATTTCAGTCAGGTACACCGCCTAGAAAACAACAGTTTAAACAAGTTAAGAAACAGAAATAAGCATGTCTGCATAGACATTTCAGTAAATGTATTAAAATAAGTATTAATTGAGGTTTCATTTATTACTGCAGTAAAAAATTGTCAAACTGTCATCGCCCAAACTGTTGATTCTAACAGGATGCCATTATAACCAACAAAGAACTAAATGTTCTAGACAGATACGTTAGTATTAAAGAAACTGTCCATTTTTATATTTACAGTAATTTAAAGACCTCCCAGAATTAAACAATAACTATCTGTTTAATGGTAACAAAAGGATCTGCTGTTGGGCCTATTCACAAAAACTGCATTTTACAAAGAGATCATAAACAGCAACATAATAAACATCATTAGTCAGGTGTGGGTGACTTACATTTCATAGGCCACCCAAGAAACAGAAAATAAGACAGACGACTATGACCATAGTTTCCCCAGAAAATCCTTCAGACAGGTGCAATGGAAAAACAAATGAAATGACTGATATACAATTTAACAAAAACAATAAAATTCCCAAAACCTAATGGAGTTTTCCATTTACAGATTTAAGTGCTACCAAATAATGCATACAAACAAATTATATTTAAATACCTTAATGAATTTACATTACAGTAACCTTCAATATGAAAGGCATGTCTGGTTGCATTTATCAGAAAAGCACAAAAGAAAAGATTAGATTCTAAAATACAGGTGATCATGTAAATACTGCGAGAAAGTATGTACTGTGAAATATCACATGGAGAAAAGTCGAGGAAAAATAACGATCATAAAAGGTAAAAATAAAAAACAACATGATAGCAGCTATAACAAGAATACTTTTTTCCAGTTTGATGATCATTGCGTTGGTTAAAAATGAAATTAAGAAATTATACAAAAAAAAAAAACAGTATCTCAACTACTGGCCAACTAGGTAAACATGCTACTAGCTTGGTAGCTAGCTACCTGTAAGTAGCGTTCGCCAACTGTTTGTTCACAACCTTAATCCGTCAGTCTGCTAGATGGTATGCATTCACTGTCTGTGGAAAAGCATGTTTAATTTTCTTATCAATGAAAAGAAGATTGAAAAGAAAACAATGTGCTTGGTGTCTTTGGCTTTCAAGCAATTATCTAGCTATATCAGATATATTTTCAGGCTAGTGAGCTACAGATCTAGACTTTCTACCTGGTGCAACGGACATATAGCTGTGTGCCAAAATAATTAGTTTCATTTTAAATAAATATGCAGCCATTCATTTAATTAGTGCGAACAGTGTCAGGGAAATGAAAGGTGTTTTTCAGATAAAACTGATTTTTGAAAAAAAGTGAGAATGACAATTCTGGGGACAGAAGTAGAATTTTGTAGAACACTGGAGATCACATGCAGCATACGTGAGCTGCAGCAAATCCTGAGAAGTAACAAGTCATGAAAGTTTCAGTCTACACAGTATGCAGCATTCTAGTAATGGGAGTTCATAGTGAATTTACACCCACCTTGCACACATTAATAAAAGCCTTAACAAGAAAGTCACAACACTGAATACAAATCCAATGAGACAAAGGATACGAAAAAAGAAATCTGGATATTTATCACAAGTGTTACATCTCTACACGCAAACCAAATGACGCACTGTCCAAAAAAGGTTTCCACTTTGGTTTACTCATTTTCTAACAAGAACATTACGGATTGTGCACTTTATAAAGCAGTTTATGGTGATACTGACATAGACAAACTATGAGATGTGTGAAACAGCCATTGTGATCATCCCCGATTACAGAGCAAGATGCCAGGGCGTTTGCTGGGTGGCTATTTTTTTTGAGGTGGTGTTTGAGATCGGGTCTTTACAGTGCAGGCAGTTCCAGTTTTGCTGCTGTGCTTGGTAATCCGCTGCTTTGCTCTGCTGCCACATTTTAGGTGCGTTACAGTTGGTGTGTCAACCTTCCTCAAATCATGGTTCTCCGGATCATCACCATCAATATCAACTGCAGAAATGAAACCAGCTTGAACATTTGGTTCATCCTCTAATTGAGATGAAGATAAAGAGAGAAAGAAATGTATTTCTGAATATGCATTTGAAAGAAAAAAATCCAACCTATAATCAAATCACCCAGCAAAGTATACATTTTTTGATCCTATTAAAATTGTAGCATTAATTTGCAGTAAGATGAATTACAATGTTTTTGATAAATGAAATGAGAGTTGATTATGGTAAATATATATTTTGAAACTTGAGATAACCTTGTTTCAAGTACTGCTCAGGCAACATGAAAAATGCGAACCTTCATAAGCATAGGCTTGGTGTGTGTGTGTGTGTGTGTGTGTGTGTGTGTGTGTGTGTGTGTGCGCGCGCGCGCAACGTACCTGACACCTGGTGGAAAATGCCGGTCTCCAATACATTTGTCCGTTTTGTGATGGGTTTCATATTTTGATCAGCACTGCCAACAGGGTCCTCAATTGTACACATTCTTTCCTCATCATCATGGTTGTCAAAAGAAGAACATTCACAATCTTCTGTTGAATGCTTCACTTTAAGCTGACACATTTTAGAGTTTACTGTAGGTCTTCTAGTCTTCATTGCTTTCAGGAAAACTTTTTCCTGTGCACCTAAATCATTTCCAGTGTAATTCATTTTCCTGTTATTCTTAAGTACGGGACGCTTCCCCGGGTTACCAGTCCCTGTCTGAAGATCTGATTCATTACTGGAAGTATAATCACTCTTGGGTCTCCTTTTCTTCACTGTGTTCTTAGTTGTAGTGAATTCACTGTGTTCAGAGTCGCATAAGCTAACCTTCCGCTTACGTTTTAGGCTTGCCTTTTCAGGAGGCTGCAGGGAATTTCTGTTCAGTCCAAATAGACACTTCCTCTTTACTATTTGCAGACCATCCTCAGCACCACTCTCTACCTCTGAAGTAAGTGTCTGTAGGAGGACAGTAGGGACCATCCGGCCCTTTTTCTTCCCATTTGCCATGTTATACTCATCTTGGACTTTCGTTTGCGTGTCCCCATCAACATCACTGTCACTGTTAGCCTGTGCGCATGTCAGGCTGGTCTTATTGTCCACTTGCCTTCGCAAAGGCGTGATCTTCACCTTTGGTAAACGCCTACTATCTTGCTCATTTTCCATCGGCAGAACGTGCTCCATGGACGGCCCTTCAGTGGAATCCACTCCCTCATGACTGCCCTCATTTTTATTTTCTCTGTCCTTCTTAAAATGACTAGATTCAAAAGATTTTTGCAATTGAACAGGCGTCAGTTTCACAACCAATTTTTTTGTAACCCTGTGTGGACTTGGGTTCAACTGTAAAAATGTCCTGCAATTATAAGAGCCCTTTTGTGCTGTCCCAAGGGCATGTTCTGAAGTTTTGGGCACCTCCTGTTGTTTCTCAGGAAGACTGGGTGAAACAGCGGCAACACCAAGAGACATTTTACACGGCACTGTGGGTGGCTTCAATCCTGTAATATTGGACGATGTCCCTTCAGTCGTCTCTTTGACTTTCATCTCTCCACCGCCTTTCTGAATCTGGCTTTGTGAGCTTTTCTCCAACCTATCATTCTCTGCAACAGCACCTTCTCGAATATTTTCCATACTGACTTCATCAGCAAGTTTCATTAAATGATATATCTTGCTTTCCTTTTCGGCATGGTTATGTGAATACTTAGAAGTACTCTGCCTGCAGCTGGCATTTGGAGTTTCATCATTAGTGATGTCGTGTACAGTCTCCTCTCCACTCTGCAGTACTGACTCTAGAAATTCCTGCTCCAAAGCCTCCTCCAAGGCACTGTGAACGTTTTTTAGAGCAGCTAACACTCCTTTGAAGGCCTTCAGCTGGCTCAACTTAACAGCAATGGTTGTTTGGTTTTCTGTGCTCTGCTGTAATAATTTTAGAAACATATTGTTCAAAGCAGATGTGGCCTCAACAAGGTTTTTTGTTTTTTTGGCCAGTTCTTTTGGTACCATCAGATCTCGGCTGGCAACCGCTGTCGGACGGCATCCATGGCTGTCGACGCTGAATCCCTTCTCATGAAACGTTGGTTTGTTCTTTTGGAAGTGTTTATAGGTTCCATCATCTCCAGTTGCTTTTTCGTTCTCTGGTTTGCCCCTTTTTCGTTGCTGGCTCCACAGTTGTCCCATGGTTTGCAGCACATTATGACAGGCAGACACCAGATCCAAGATGGGCTCTGGACTACACACATAGCAGTACCACTTGTTTTCCTCATCTAGAATAGCTGAAAGCTCTTTTCGGCCCAGATTACGCAGAATGCACTTTTTACAGAAAGCATTACTGCAGAAATCACAACAAATCAAGTTTCCGCCCTCAGCACACCACCTGTTGAAACAGGGTTTTAGTCATACATAAAATGTTAGACTAAAAAATAAAATAAAAAAAAAACAAATACACAACCCTTTCTTTTCCAGATAACTGCTAACTCAACCGTCAAAATACTGAAATGAAACTACCAGTAGAATACGTAGCAAAGTACAGCTAATATATCAAAATATAACAGGAGCAAGTCCTCTTGCTTATTAGAACCACAAAATCATGATCACTTACCATTGAATAACTAATTTATCGGAGTTCATTTCCAAAAGAGCTTTCAATAAATCTCCAAAATAATATTTAAAAACAAACATACGATTGTGAGTAACTCATGCTAAACAAGGTATATTCAGGGGGTCTAATAATTTTTTTGTGGCGACAATGAACTCACCGACATTGTTCATCCATGCCATCCGCATCCTTGCTGATGTCATCACTCATGTAGTACTTGAAACAGGACTGAAATAAAGCACCATTACCGTAAATAAATCTAAGTCAGAAACAGAAAATGTGCTACCAGAATGACAATTAAGTCTTACTTTTCTCACACCTCCCAACCTGTGCAGATGTATAGAATAACTGGAAGGATCAACTAGAAATGTGAAAGGTAATAAGTGTAATTTTACCCAAAATGTCCAAGTCATCAAAAATTACTCGAGCTACAGCTATTAATTTACCGCACATTCCCCTTACATGGAAATTAGCATAATCCTTCCCAGTCAATTTACCGTGCAGGTCTTACAATGTCATTTATGTTCTTAATATTCATTGATGAAAAATAAGTATAGCAAACAAAGAAAAAAAAACTGTCAAAATGCTAATATAACTTTGAAAAGTTGGGGGGGGGGGGGGGTACTTTGCCAACATGAGGGTAGGGTTGGGGAAAAATAAATAATAATTTTAGCATATTGAGAAAATCATCTCATGCCCTACAGTTTGAGAATCACTGACCAGTACAACGTTCCAATGAAGTTTTAAATAGACTCCCTTCAAGCACTGCCACCTATCACTGCCGTTTTTCTTGTTTTTGGATAAAATCCAAAGATCAAATGGCGTAATAATATCAAACAAGGCTTGCAAGGTCAAACATCTTATCTAAGTCATCCTTCTCTTTGCTGTTACTCAGCACAGTTGCTTCAAATTTGGTCTGAGTTGTCTTAAAATTTGAAAAAAATCCAGACCTTCACCTATAGTGTGCCAGAAAGGTTTGCAAAAGATCAAACCATTTTTGAGTTGTCATGCTGACAAGATCAAGTGTCTAATGCTGTCATTATCTTTGCTATTACTATGCTGCAATTGTGGTGGGCTTCATCTCAAATTTTGATCTGGTCAAGATGCTCATCCATATATTATGTCTGCAAATAATAAAAGGGTAGGTCAATTTTTAGTTACCGTGCTAACAGAATCAAGTGTCTGAAACTGACGTTTTTATTATTTTTTTGCTACTAGTATGAAGCACTGCTTCAGTTTTGGGGTGATCTGTCTCAATTTCCAGGTTTGTCACCCACACAATGTGTCTGCGAAGTTTGGAAAAGATCAGTAAAATACTTTTAGAATTACTGTGTACACAAGACCAAGTGTCTCCTGCTTTCCCAATAACTCCTACTTAAAAAAGTACTACAGAACAGTTGAATTTGAACTGCAAATGTATGCAAGTGAATGCTAATTCAGCTAGCGTGTGGTGCCAACATAACATCAGCACACAGAAAATCATGTTGTACATTATGGGAACAGTAATATTTTTATGCCATTATCGCTCTCCAAACTCGGCAACGCTTTCACTGAGCCGTGAAAAATCTTCTGCAGTGGAAAATCAAAGCGAGCTACAACGTGCTAAGTCTTTTTCTCAGTATGGCTCGGATATGGGTTGGTTCCTGTATGCCAGTGCAAAAGCGACAAAAGATTGAAGACGACAAACATATGCTTAAATGCTATTATTCTGATTTGCATGGTATTAGTAGCAGGAAAAGGAAGTACATTACGCTCACCTTGCACATAAGCACTTTGAGTACAGGGTGCTGGTAAAGGGAGTCTCGCTGGAAATGGTTGACCTGCTGTCCACAAGTAGTGCAGCTTACAATCTGGAAGTGCTCACCTAGTACCATAATCATTGTGTACATTAACATGTATTAAAAAAAAAACACTTTTAAAGTCATCACTACTTTTCTTAACTGCTTAAAAGGCTATATTTATTCTAAATTCAGGTCCTGTCTTTTTCTTAAAGGAAAAAGACACCAAAGAAAACATAAGAAATTGAAAAAGTAAGTTAACATACTTATCCAACACTACACAATCATGCATATAGTTTTTTGATTATTCAGGTTGGATACAAATGCTTAAAGCTGTTTACTACAGAATCCATGAGCGGTTATATTATGTATTGCTTTAAATAATACTTTAGTGCTGAATATTTAATTGTTAATACAAGCTGTGTTTTAGTTGCACTTATCCAAAACCACTCATTAAATAAAATATGAAATTTAAGCAATTGCTTAATTATGTTGACATATGTATAAAAATTGTTAATGTGTTAAAAAAAATCTGTTTTGTAAAGCAAGCATTAAGGTCTCACCTCTTTTGCGCAAAACATCACTTTTTAGCTTGGTGGTTCCTTTGCATCGAAACTCAGGACCCCTGAAATCATCTTCATTTCCCACAGCCTCTGGCTGTACTACTACAGTTCCTGTGTGCATGAAAAACCCAATACTACCCTGTTCTCATGAAGGAATTTTAAACTAAGGGAGGAACTGTAATATATAAAGAGGGAACATACCTTTAGGTAAACTGTTTAAATCAACATTGCTCTCTGAACCATGGATAGACTCATTCATGAATGACTCATCACATTTTCTAAAAGTAGCAGATTCATTAAATCCAGTGTTTTTCGTGGTAACAGAAGGTTTCCTACAAGAAAATATATTAAACAGAGGTTAAGGTTTACAGAAATAGTTGCATCTGAAAATTTGTTAATGCAAGAAAACTTACCTCTTAGAATGTGCCGAGTGTTTCCCACTATCTGTTGAGCTGCAAGGCTACAGTAAAATACAAAACAAAGTGTATTTCAATAAAGGAGCTGGCGGTTATTCTAGATATGTATTTTGTTTGCAGAAACATCAAAATATGGGCGTGTTGCACATAAATGACCTTAGCTTGCCACTACCTTAAGTGATTTGGTACTTATAAACCAGGTTGTTGTAACTTTGCTATGCTAGATAAGAGATCTCCTAAGTCGTTCCTGTGTTTTGTTTATTACCCCCATAGATTCTCACCAGTCACATATGGAGTAAACACGTACCAGGAACAGTACTGTTTATTACAGTATACAGTACACTACTGTAAATTCATCCATTTTCCAAACCGCTTATCCTACTGGGTCGCGGGGGGTCCGGAGCCTATCCAGGAAGCAATGGGCACGAGGCAGGGAACGACCCAGGATGGGGGGCCAGCCCATCCACTACTGTATAAATATTTATAAATATACTAAAATGTTATAAATGGTGCAAACGTGACATGAAAGCAATCTCTAAAGATGGTTGACACAAACCCACTACCAGTACAGTATGCTTGAAATATCGGAAAGGGGAAGTCCCTCGCTTATCGACCAATTCGCTTGACAACCTAGTCATAGGAATGCAACTCAGTCGTTAAGTGGAGAGTGTCTGTATATGGAGAATTGCTGTGTTATAAAGTTATAACAGCTAGTAAGAAGGGTATGCACAGTTAACAGGGGTCCCCTGTCAAGACACAATGCACAGTGATAGAGAGCATTTGTACCAAAAAATATTATACAACTTACTGCCAGCTGTTGTTTCAGCTGTGCTACAGTATGGCGGTATATGAAAAATTATTTTTGGTTAATGTGGAAAGCTACTGTGTATCCATGTAACACATAACATAATGTCTGAAAAAGGACTGAAGGACTACTGATATTGACCAGTTTTCAAGAGCAGTGCTTTTCTAAATGCAGGCCATATATTGTAGGTATATTTCATAGTACAAGAACATTGTGAAATACCTGTTCGTTGGGGCTATCAGTGATGAATAAGTCCGTGACATCATTCTTCTTTTTTCCTGTGGATAGGAAAATAAATAAATATATATCATGTTTATCACTGATCAACAATTACCCAGTTATTATGGATTCTAGCTGGAGGGCCTTACCATTAGAATCATCAGGACTGGGGGTACTACTTTCTTCATCAGATAAATAAGCCAGATACTCATGAAGCTTTGTCACTAATGTATTAAGTTTGCTGGTCCTGGTGAGGATGGAAATAAAAATTAAACCAATCAATACAAAGATTCTTTTAACATCTTAATGTAAAAATTCAAGCCGCATCACTTGATTTGAAAATGAACTGGCAAGACTCAAAATACACAAAATGGCAAATATAAATTACAACCACCAGCTTTGTCTCCATCAACATCATTTGATGAACTGACAAGTTACTTGCCCCATCATTAATCTAACTAGTATACGTCATATGATCCTATGTATGTACAAATCAGTGAAAGACATTGATCAGTTTTCAACAAGAATCACTGCCTAAGACCACAACTGATACTCTTACCTATCTTTTTGTTTTCCAGTATCCATAAACATACAATCTACAGCACATACGTGGTGTTAGCTAGTCCTGAAACACATTACTTTCTTCAAACACAAACCATCAGTTAAATCTAATGCTGGTCTGTTTATCTAATGGAAAAGCTCTACATCATCTCTACATGAAAAAAATGTCTATCCAACTTCCAATAATTTGTCCAGCAAAGGACTGCAGAGACCGTAGAGCAGACCTGACCCCATAGAAAATTAAAAAAGCGAAAATAAAGATTGTGACCCATGTATTTTACTCTGAATTAAAAATGAAAATTATTAAATTCTAACTAGTGTATTTTTAGTAGCTTTCATTGGACATAAAAATGGCTCCCCCACAACTGATAGGAAGTGCAGCGATTATGCAAAGGAACACCCTGAACGGGATGCCAGCCCATCACAAGTATACAAATTCATACACTAACGGTAATTTTACTTTACTGTAGAAGGAAGTGGTTATCAACACTGTTTCATTTTCAAACTATAGCTTCATCACCCACCCAAGGTCACCTCATGATAAGCAAATAACCAAACTCATTTTTTTTGTTTCAGCTAACTAGGCTATGTAGCTTTTGAAGAGAAAGACGAAAAAGAGGGCAAAGTAAACAACAGCACTACAGCAACCGACAAGTTGTTATTTTTTTAAAACATCATTCCCAACTCACTACGATGTCCACCATATTTTAGCACCATAGTTGTGGCTTTGCCAAATTTCAAAATTTGAACTTTCAGCTCATTCCAAGGGATTTCATAAACTTGATTAATTTCTATTTCCTATAAAAATCATCTAACCAAATCAAAGGGTCCTTGTCAGCTGATAGGTAATAAAATTTAAATGATTTGTAACAATATATTACACATGTATATTAAAGTATTCCAATAATCTGTGTAAAAGTCAAGCAGAACATATGCTGGATTCCCTATTTTAATCAGTCCCACAAGCTTATTTTGACAAGAATGATAAATATTACTGAATGGGGGAAATGTGAGCAAACTAACAACAAAACTGTGTAGTGGATTAAGCACAGTATCACAGATTAAACCACTCCAACTTTAAAACAGAACAGTAAAAGTTGTGACACATACACAAACACACAAATACTGTCTGTCATACAATAAATACACCGAAGCACACAGTCACATGCGAAATTACTGATAAAGTCGGTTACCCAAAATTAAGGACGACTGAAGATGCTATTATTTGGTTTACAAACTTTCTGCCTGTTTTTAAATGCACCACATGCTTATGATAACAACCCCCAGTAAAAGATTCCCAGGATGTACTACCACTACACCCCCCCCCCCCATCAAAAAAAATAAAATAAAAAATAATAATAATTTTAATTATTTTTGGGGGATTTTCTTGCAGTCAGGTATTTCTCTTGTTCACAACCTTGGTATTACTTCGCAGAAAGGTTATAAGGGGAGACATAAAACCCAGGATTTGGCCATTTTCAGGCAACCATGAAAATGTCAGTAGCTGATAAAACAGTATATGAAATGACTAAGTGATACTATACAGACATGCTTTTATCTATTTCCACTCATAAATGTGCCCATCAACACACACAACCAGCTTGCTACATGTAGTTTTGAACTGAGGCCATTACTAAATAAGAGGCATAACCTCACAGTTCCAGCACAAGGGTTTCAGTTCTGGTCACTGTGTGTGGAATGTATTCTTGCATGCTTGCAAGGTGTATTTCGTCTTTCACAATCTAAAACCATGTGGTCCAGTGAATTGGTGCCTCGTGAATAGCGATACTGTGTGTAAATATGAACCCTGTCGTGAACAGGCATCCTGTACAGATGGCCTCTGTAACCATTTAATGTAGATGTACTTACAGAAACTGGATGCAGAATAACTTTTTTAAATATTTTTTTTCCAAGAACTTCCACAGCATAAGTATTTAAAAGTCACATTTTGTGGTAAAATATTATTAAGTCTAACAAATAACATTAAAAGTTAATTACAACTTATTAGCAAACAAAAGCATCATTTCAGATCTTAACCTACTGAGTGGATGTGGTTTACAATTGATCAGTGTTAAATTATGGAAAGTCCAGCAGCCTGTATATGGAGAGCTTATTAACAACAGCTATGATGAAAATTTAGCAAGTAAGCAAAACATCATTTCCAAATCACAGTGGAGGATGAAATGCGATGTCACTTCACAATAAGGCTACCCATGTAAAGATTTTAAGAATGGTTTATAATCTGGTTATTAATTAGGTTTTAACACAGTGCAAATCATTAAGACAATTTTAAACAAGTTATAACAGAGTTTTCTTTTTATTAATGAGTTACTACCATTTACAAATGACAAAATGGAGCCTTATTGTAAAGGGGTACCAGAAATGCATTCCTTCGACATGCTGGGAGTACTTTATTTAAATAAGCAGTCTAATGATTGTAGGACAGATGACCAGTCAGATTTAAATTTACTTCTGCTCATACTCGCTACTTCTCATATAGGCAGACAACAATAACTGAATAGACCACAATGGGGAAAAACCCAACCGGCCATGAAATACACACCTTACGGTAGAACTGAACTCAGCTGAAGTTTACAATGTTTTACCTGACAAACTGCACTGTGTAAGGCGACATGACTAGCAACAATCCGAAAAACAGACAGTAACCGTTTGTGTGTTTAATCTAAAGCTATATTGTAGTATATCACACAGTACGATACCATTACGTCCGGAGACGAAGTCCAAGGATGCGGAGAGATAACTTTCATATTATCAGCTACATAACACATGAACGAGCCCTTTAATATTGTTAAAACAAGCCAAGGTAGCTACTGAGCTGTATTCATATATCCGCTATTTCCGTCATATCGCATACCTGCGGATCTGTGTTGTCATTTCTAGCTTTCGTGCTACGCCTCTACAACAGCAGACTTTATTTTCAGTAATACTCGGCGATGACGAACGATATTTAAGTTTTAACACGGTAAAAACAAACAAAGCGCGACCGCCATCTTCCAGGAGGACTGAAGACGCGTCAAAATGGCGCACACGGTTCAGATTGAGTGTAGCGTCGGATTGGCTAACGTGGTGAAAATTGACTTTCGGATGGTGCGCTCCGGCAGATTTTTGTTGATTTAAAACACATCTGGCTGAATGTCTGGATAAGCCCACCTTGTTCAAAGCTATAATATTAAATGCGGTTTTTACGAATTGTTTAAAATATTTTATTACAATTAATTTATATGACAATATGTTCATATTTTAATCGTTTTTTAATAAAAATTTTAATTAATTGCATACAACTGTCATATTTATCAAGAATTACACAGAAATTAAAAGACAAATGAAGCATGATAATTTATTTGATTTTTAAAAGGCCTTTGTCCTAACGGATGTAATCAGGTTTAAAAAATTAGTACAATTTGTGCGATAATCTCAACTCGTCGTTAACTTTGGTCAGTTGGTTGGCTTGAGATTATGTACGTTTATACTAATTGTAACAGTTTTATTACCATGTAAATAGCCTGTAGGTTTTGCAAACTACCCCAACATCAACTTGATGTAGCCGATTTTAAGTTTATAATGGAAGAAAATAGATTTCCCGGAAGATTTCCTCTGTGAGCGTGAGAGTGAAAAAACATGAGTGTGACGCCAGGTACGTGAGAGTTGGCAACCCCGTAATGTCTCGATTTATTGTTGTCAAAATAAATGCGTAAAGACGCTCCTCTACTTACGAACTTTCAACTTACGAACTGTCAGACATACGAACGAAGAGCGCAACATCATTTTTTTTCTGCGCGCCAATTCCGCCTAGTACGACTTCTGGCCGCTACTCCCGCCGCGCAGCAAAGTAGCGTGCGTACTCCCAGCATCCTAGTTCTTTGTACTTGCGTACACCCTTAAAATGATGAATAACGACTTACGAACATTTTAAGTTACGAACAGACGTTCGGAACGTATCTCATTCGTAAGTAGATTAGCGTCTGTAATTTGCAGTGATAAGCCTGTTTCGTCTGTAAGGTACGTGAGAGTTCCTCGGTAAACCTTTCCAAATTATTGCTGATAATGACATTTTGTCTTAATCATTTATCTAAAATGTAAAAACTCAAAACATACAAATCAGAGAATTGATCGAGTTTTGAAACTGTCACCTACCCTTGGTAATTAAGTTTATATTAAATTTAATATAAATTGCTTTAGTAAGTGAAAATACATGTTTAACTACTGAACACTTTTCCACAGTATATTCAGTGAATATTAATTCTCTGGTGTCCGCATTTTCTATTGGCTGAATGCAAGGTCTGCTGAAATAGTTTGTAAAAAAAAAAAAGATGCATCATCTGCATATACATGAACGTAAAAACCGTGAGTGGACACTCTTTTAAACTTATCTCTCCCTTTAATAAATGAATCTTACACGCCTCCAATATACTGTGGTGGGTTTTTGCTGAAGCAAGTTTTAATCACTAAAGGAAGGGATACAAGTTACATGACTCAACTTGGACTCAAGTCACAAATTTGATCACTTGTGACTTGCCAGAAAAAAAATATGGAAATACTTGGACTCAACTTGGACTTGAGGGCAAATTACTGAACACTTGACTTGGACTGCAATGTTTTGACAGGAGACTTGACTTGGACTCACTAAGGACCGACTTCCGTTCCCATCCTTAACTGCTGGGTGATTCAAAGGGATGCGCCAGAAAAAGTGTACAAATGATGGGCCAGTAAACAAAGTTTTGGATCAACCACAAACTAAGAAGTGATAAAAACTAGATAAGTTTATGTAATTCAATGAATATTGTTGTTGTTGTTGTTACATCCTACCTATCTGCCCCTCCTGTTTTCTCCCTAGCGTGGTTCTGAGCCACACCTATTATGCGTTCGTCTTGTCTGTCGTTCCTGCCTTTGTGTGATTCACTCCAGCTGCCTCTTGATTGCCCTTTCGTTAGTTCTTGTTAAAAGTGCTTCCCAGTCCTGTGCTCCTCAGTTCTGACAATAGCGTTTCTGACCCTGTGTGGTCTTCCCAGTTTGTGATCCAGTTACTTTCCAGCCTGATTCCATTTTGTAATAAATTTCATTTTGTTTCCAATTGCTGTGTCCTTTGTCCCGCAATATGTAATAGTTGTTTTGTTTACATATATGTTTAAAAATATTGCATTAACTAAACATTTTCATGTGGTATTGATTTATATCAATATAGTATACAAGAATGAATTGTGAAATTGGAGTTTTAAGTAAATTTATTTTCCACTCTACTTAAATATGATGTGATGGAAACATTTTGTGCTCATGAATGCAAATAACTATTCACAATTAAAACCTTTTTATGATTTAATTTTGCAGACCTGTGTTATTTTGATTGCCGTGGCTAAAAGAAGTTCTGTGATATTGGATAATGCAGAAAAGAATAGTTTGAACTCTAAGAATGAAGCCTTAATAAACAAGATGATCCGATGGTACAATATCAGCATTTTGAAAAAATAATCTATAGTTTCAATATGTCTCTCCACAGCAGCAATGTACAGCCTTGGGCAAAACTTTTTTGAATGATCCATCCATCCATCCATTATCCTCCGCTTATCCGGGGTTGGGTCGCGGGGGCAGCAGTCTCAGCAGGGAAGCCCAGACTTCCCTCTCCCCGGCCACTTCATCTAGCTCCTCTGGGGGGATCCCGAGGCGTTCCCAGGCCAGCCGGGAGACATAGTCTCTCCAGCGTGTCCTGGGTCTTCCCCAGGGTCTCCTCCCAGTGGGACATTCCCGGAACACCTCCCCAGGGAGGCGTCCCGGAGGCATCCGAATAAGATGCCCGAGCCACCTCATCTGGCTCCTCTCGATGCGGAGGAGCAGCGGCTCTACTCTGAGTCCCTCCTGAATGACTGAAATCCTCACCCTATCTCTAAGGGGGAGTCCAGCCACCCTGCGGAGGAAACTCATTTCGGCCGCTTGCACCCGCGATCTCATTCTTTCGGTCACTACCCATAGTTCATGACCATAGGTGAGGGTAGGAACGTAGATCGACTGGTAAATTGAGAGCTTCGCCTTTTGGCTCAGCTCTCTCTTCACCATGACAGACCGATGCAGTGCCCGCACGACTGCTGACGCCGCACCGATCCACCTGTCGACCTCCCGCTCCATCGTTCCCCCACTCGTGAACAAGATCCCGAGATACTTAAACTCCTCCACTTGGGGGAGCACCCCATCCCCAACCCGGAGAGAGTATTCTACCCTTTTCCAGCTGAGAACCATGGTCTCGGATTTAGAGGTGCTGATTCTCATCCCAGCCGCTTCACACTCGGCTGCGAACTGCCCCAGTGAGAGCTGAAGGTCACGGTCCGATGAAGCCAACAGAACCACATCATCCGCAAAAAGCAGAGACCTAATCCTGAGGTCACCGAACCGGACACCCTCAACGCCCTGGCTGCGCCTAGAAATTCTGTCCATTAAAGCTATGAACAGAATCGGTGACAAAGGGCAGCCCTGCCGGAGTCCAACCCTCACCGGAAACAAGTCCGACTTATTGCCGCCCATGCGGTCCAGGCTCTGGCACTGGTCATACAGGGACCGAATCGCCCTTAAAAGGGGGCCCGGAACCCCATACTCCCGGAGCACTCCCCATAGGACTCCCCGAGGGACACGGTCGAATGCCCTCTCCAAGGCCACAAAACACATGTAGACTGGTTGGGCAAACTCCCATGAACCCTCCAAAACCCTGCTGAGAGTATAGAGCTGGTCCACTGTTCCACGGCCAGGGCGAAAACCACACTGCTCCGCCTGAATCCGAGGCTCGACAATCCGGCGGACCCTCCTCTCCAGGACCCCCGAATAGACCTTACCAGGGAGGCTGAGGAGTGTGATCCCCCTATAGTTGGAGCACACCCTCCGGTCCCCCTTCTTAAAGAGGGGGACCACCACCCCGGTCTGCCAGTCCTGAGGCACTGCCCCCGATGTCCACGCGATGCCGCAGATGCGTGTCAGCCAGGACAGCCCCAAGGCATCCACAGCCTTAAGGAACTCCGGGCGAATCTCATCCACCCCCGGGGCCTGGCCACCGAGGAGCTTTTTGACCACCTCAGTGGCCTCCGCCCCAGAAATAGGCGAGTCCACCCCCAAGTCCCCACACTCTGCTTCCATATCGGAAGGCGTGTCGGTGGGATTGAGGAGGTCTTCGAAGTATTCCTTCCACCGACCCAAGACGTCCCGAGTTGAGGTCAGCAGCGCACCATCCCCACCATAAATAGTGTTGATGCTGCACCGCTTTCCCGCCCGGAGCCGCCGGATGGTGGACCAGAATCTCCTTGAAGCCGTCCGGAAGTCGTTTTCCATGGCCTCGCCAAACTCCTCCCACGCCCGAGTTTTTGCCTCAGCAACCACCAAAGCCGCATCCCGCTTGGCCTGCCGGTAGCTATCAGCTGCATCTGGACTCCCACAGGCCAAAAAGGCCCGATAGGACTCCTTCTTCAGCTTGACGGCATCCCTTACCACCGCTGTCCACCAGCGGGTTCGGGGATTGCCGCCGCGACAGGCACCGACCACCTTACAGCCGCAGCTCCGGTCAGCCGCCTCCACAGTGGAGGCACGGAACATGGCCCATTCGGACTCAATGTCCCCCGCCTCCCCCGGGATATGGGAGAAGTTCTGCCGGAGGTAGGAATTGAAACTCTCCCTGACAGGGGGTTCTGCCAGTCGTTCCCAGCAAACCCTCACTATACGCTTGGGCCTGCCAGTCCTGGCCGGTTTCCTCCCCCACCAGCGGAGCCAACCCACCACCAGGTAGTGGTGTATCATTTTTTGAATGATACAAATATTAATTTTAACAAAGTCTGCTGCCTCAGTTTTTATGATGGCAATTTGCACAAGCTCCAGAATGTTATGAAGAGTGATCCAATGAATTGCAATTAATTGCAAAGTCCCTATTTGCCATGAAAATGAACATAATCCCAAAAAACCCATTTCCACTGCATTTTAGCTCTACCACAAAATGACCTGCTGACATCATTTCACTGATTCTCTCGCTATCACAAGGGAGAGTGTTGATGAGGGTCAAGGCTGGAGATCACTCTGTCATGCTGATTGCGTTAGAATAGCAAATTGACTGCTTTAAAAGGAGGGTGGTGCTTGACATGATTGTTCTTCCTCTGTTAACCATGGTTACCTGCAAGGAAACAGGTGCAGTCATCATTGCGGTGCACAAAAAGGGCTTCACAGGCAAGGCTATTGTTGCTAGTAAGATTGCATCTAAATCAACCATTTATCGGATCATCAAGAACTTCAAGGAGAGAGGTTCAATTGTTGTGAAGAAGGCTTCAGGGCTCCCAAGAAAGTCCAGCAAGTGCCAGAACCATCTCCTAAAGTTGATTCAGCTGTGGGATAGGGGCACCACCAGTGCAGAGCTTGCTCAGGAATGGCAGCAGGCAGGTGTGAGTACAGTGAGGGGAAGACTTTTGGAGGGTGGTCTCATGTCAGGAAGGGCAGCAAAGAGGCCACTTCTCTCCAAGAAAAACAGACTGATATTCTGCAAAAGGTACTGGACTGCGGCAGTCATTTTCTGAACTACCCCTCCTACAGCCCCTTTTCCCTCCCAAGGCAATTGTAAGTTAAGGGCCTTGTTCAAGGGGCCAATGGAGTAGAATCACTCCTGGCATTCATGGGATTTAAACTGGCAACCTTCCAATTGCTGGCACAGAGCCCTGGGGTCAGAGCCACCGCTCCAGACAGTTTTGACGGATGACACTTTTCTCTTTATTCAAGTTCTATGCGCTGGTGTGTTTTGTTTTTCTCTTAATATGAATGAAAGTACATGATATGCCAGTCTCTTGAGGCTAAATGTTGGGTTTATTTATATTTAAACAATAAATAAAGCTTATATAATGCCATTTTAGAATTGTGCAGCGTTTCATATTGCAACCCAATCAACAGTCAAATATGTGTCCTTAAAGAATACATGTATCCTTCAGGAATCTGCAGTGAGGATAGAGGTATATGTGGTGAGTGTGTGTTGAGGCAAGATAAGAAGAATGGACTTAGTATAAAAAATATATGTAAGTTTTGCTGAATGGTCCTCCCCTTGCAACCCTGTATATGACAAGCAAGTATGGAAAATGAATGACTGGTCCTCACTTAGTATGAGAGTGTGTCTAGCAATGGAACCTGTACCCCCGGATGGTCCACATTTTTGCTTCCTCCCAGCTCCTGGGAGCTAAAATGTGGAATTTAGGGGTCCTGGTGGACTGGGCTGAGAAACACACTGCTGTGCTGGATAAGCGGTTATAGGAGAGAGAGGTGGATGGATTTAATTTAAAATGTTGTTACAATATATGAATTTGTAAAGGATTCAGAAAACTACATTTAATCCTTAAATATAGATCATCGTTGGGGGGGGGGGGGGGCAGTATGACAATTACAACTGTCATTACCATGTATTTAATAAAATTAGCAAATTCCCATTTGGGCTGTACCTGGATGTATTAATAGTATGCGTTTACTGGAGCAAGGCTAGTTTGGTGGATATAGGTAATAATTCCTAAAGGTGCGGGGCTATTCTACTTCCAACTTAAGGCCAATCTGTTTGAAAAAAACAATGTTTACCTAAATTCACGTAGGGGTTTTAATAAATTTTAAGGTTTCTCTTTACGTTAAATCCTTTTAAACATAGAACGTATTTACCACTTCATAAGTGATTTTTGTCACAACGTGCTGACCAGGAAAACGGATGGCTGGACTTCACTACGTTTAAATACTGCTTTGCATAGGCGTGGTGTGGCGCGACACCATGCTCCGATTGGCTCGTATCAACGAAAACTGGCCAATTGTGGAAGTGCATAAATTATTTAATAAATAAGCCCGCCCACAGTTGTAAACTCTACGTCAGTGCCGCGGCGAAGGCGCTGTTGCTCTTTATCGAAGTATAGAAATGTCTCCATGTAAAGTTTTGTGTGGACTTATCTTTGTTTTATTGGTTTATGGAATTCCTTCAGATGGACAAAAGAAAAAGGAGGTGCGTACACGTGGTAGTTGTTTTTATATATATATGTGTGTGTGTGTGTGTATATATATATATATATAGTTTGCTAGCCTTTTTTATTGATTAATATAAATCGGGTTGCAACATAGCTAATCAGGAAGTGAAGCAAATTTAGTAGCTAGATGGATTGCAAATAAATGGAATGATCTCTTACTACACCGGCGCATTCTAGGTAGGCACATCAATTGTAATACTTTTTAAGAAAATGTTGATTAGGTGTAACCCTCTTATAAAAATGGCTGTAATCGTAACGAGAAAAAAATGTATCGCAACGATGGGAAGCGACATGTAATTCAAACACCTGAAAACTTAAAATTGTAATCACTAGTTTCCTAACAGTTTGTGACGGTCGCTTACAGTTGTAAGAGTTACAAACTTTGCTATTTTCGGTGTCATGCACGTTCAGAATGCACGTTTTAAATTATATCATTTAAAATGTTTGTATGCCGTTCCGATTAAAACTATAAAACTATATATTCTCTCATTGCATTGACAAGAACCTGTTCTTTCTGTAGACACTACTGACAGACAAAGTCGGTCAAATGATGGAGTGGGCAACTAAAAGATCAGTTATACGAATGAATGGGGAGAAGTTCAGACGTTTCGTGAAGACCCCCCCTCGTAATTACTCAGTGATTGTGATGTTCACTGCGCTTCAGCCCCAGAGGCAGTGTGGAGTGTGCAAGTACGTACCAATATTTTAATGGCTTTAACGATTTTCCTGCAATCAAAAAAGTATGCTTGATTGTACATTGTTAAAATCTTATGATGTGATGGATTAAATGATTTTGTCCATTGCGTGGTTGGAATGTGGTGTTTTTTGTTTCTAGGCAAGCTGATGAGGAATACCAAATCTTGGCCAATTCTTGGCGCTACTCCAGTGCTTTCACTAACAAGATATTCTTTGCTGCCGTTGACTTTGATGAGGGGTCAGATGTTTTTCACATGGTACTCTTTAGTCATATTTGCTTTATTAAATAATGTAATGGTATGTCGCTTAAAAATTTGCAGTCCTAAGAATATGGTTAAGAAATGTAATTTAAACTGTAAATCTTAAATAATCTAAAGAATATGAAACAGCCTGATATACAGTATTTTGATTACTGTGTATATAGTATGCATTTCACTTAACTGGTATTTTCCTTTGAAATGTTTAGGTTTTTTTTAATTTTATTTTTTTATCTTTGACGTTTTGTCTCCTCAGTTGAACATGAATTCTGCCCCCTCATTCATGCACTTTCCATCGAAAGGAAAGCCAAAGCGTGCCGATACGTACGAGTTGCAGATTCGAGGTATTGCAGCAGAGCAGCTCTCTAGATGGATTGCAGACCGGACCGACGTCAATGTAAGCCTCCTATGATCACAATGTTGGTACAGTCTACAGAAAAGCACGATTCGTCACTCATGAGCACCCCAGCCCACTCCCTGCGTGTCCATCATGGACCTTGTTGGCACTGTAGTCTGCTCCATCGCTGGAGATCAGACAGGGCAGGACCTCAAAAAGGTCATCTTGCGTATAGCCTCCTCAAAGTGGAACAGCTCACATTATACTCATAGCTTACTCTGTTCCACTGTGGTTTGGTTTGGTTTGGGATGCTACCCCAATGCTTACTTCAGCTGCTGTGACTGCAACACTACTGAACCAGTCACTCGGATGATGCTGGACAATATCTGTCTTGGCTAGGGTCCCTAACCTAGGGGCCCTAACCTAGGGGCCCTAACCTAGGGGCCCTAACCTAGGGGCCTGCTAGACCTGTGGCCTTCACCAACACTGCCAGGGTCCTGATACTCGCATGCTAGCTATGCTATTGCAGCGTATGAGCACCCAAGACATGCAGCAGCTCCTCTCTGATTCCATCCTGCTTCCAGCATCCCTGTTCCCCATAGGTGCTCCTCCTGGGTCAAATGTTCAATCTCTAACTTCTTGTGTTTTTCTGAGAGGATTATCACCAAGGCACAATGCCGGCAAGCCGACGCACAAGACATCTTACAGCAAATTTCCAGATGATACTTGTTTTCCTTCATTGCAAATCACTCTACAACTGTCGACCATTCTAATCGCACGTCAACCATGATCTGGTTATTGACTCGTATGTGCTGACCTTAAATACTGCAGGATAATATATTACATTACAAAAAATTTACGCTACCCCAATGAAAACCTCTAAATTTATTTTAATGCACAATATATATCGCAAATATAGCCTTTTATACTGTATGTATGCCTTATGTTTTTGATGACAAAAATGGTATGTGAATTGCCTATTTAAAAGATGGAAAAACTGATTCTTTCACCAATTGAGACATTGACTTTTTTGGGATACCACAAAATTATGTGCACCTGTTTTCTATAGATACAACTGATCAGGCCTTCCAACTATGCTGGGCCACTGATGCTGGGCTTATTGCTGTCAGTCATTGGAAGCCTCGTGTACCTGAAACGCAACAACCTCGAGTTCCTCCATAACACAAACGCCTGGGCTTTCGCAGCACTGGTACGTGCACCGAACCGAAATAAATGAAATCCAAATCACTTTTGTTATCACTTAATACAGATGTACAGGTGAGTGAAAATGTTATGTGCGAGTTCCTTTGCAGTGACACACATGCAAATATCTGTCCAAGATTATACCGATACAGTGTACGTAGAATAATTTCACTGTACATGTTATAACATTATACACAGTATTTGGGCTACAACATTGAACAGTGAGTATATCAAAAATGTGTATCCCTCACTCTTTACTGGTGTTAAAAATCTGTTTTATTCTGTGATGGTTATATGGAGCAGTTCTGTTCCAATTTAGAAAGAACTTTGCCAAATTAGTTCTCTCTTCTGTGCTAGTGCTTTGTGTTGATCATGACCTCAGGTCAAATGTGGAACCACATACGCGGACCACCGTACGCTCATAAGAATCCCAGTACTGGTCAAGTGGTAAGTTATTACTTCTGGCACATGCATGGAACCTACTAGATTCTCGTGTATATCACTAATGTACTTTTCTGTCTCCTGTTTTTAAGAATTACATCCATTCAAGTAGCCAGGCCCAGTTTGTGGCTGAGACCCACATCGTTCTCCTGTTCAGTATCCTTTGAGTTTTCATGGCACATTTAGCTTTATGCGCATTCAGTTGCATATAGGGAGTGGATCATTTCGCCTTTAGAATACTGCTTCACCTGGTCGCCCCAAGAATGGAAATCCCTTTGACGAAGTTTGTCAGATGCTGCTGTTACCCTTGGAATGGTCCTCCTGCATGAAGCCGCGACATCCGACATGGAAGTAGGAAAGAGGAAAAGTAAGTGTGAATTAATTTTGATTACGGATTTCACAGCTCGGTGTCACGGCAGCCTGCTTCAGCTTAGGCCTGGGTCTGTTTGCTGCTTCTCTCGGCCTTTCCATTTCCTTTACCATCTACAACATGCAGTTTTAAGTGGATTGGTGCCTCTACATTGGTCATTGTATGTCTGCACACATGCTTGAAAGCCCTGTGATGGACTGGCGTCCTGTACTAATATTTCATTATAAATGTTTAAGTTGTTCTGCAATCACTAAAGCAATGTGTTAATGTATATGGTGTTGTGGTAATACCAGTTTCAAAGGTAACACTATTCCAGCATTTTGAAATCTGACAAAATCCCAGGATAGCATCGCCTTTGAAAGTACTACTAAAATGCTATACCAAGGTATAAATTACAATTGTTCGCAGGATAAATATAGTGGTAGCAGCAGATCTTTGTACACAGTGTCGAGAATCTCTGTTTAAAGTTTTTATCACAACTTAAAAACGACTTCTGTTTTTTTTTTTTTAATGAAGCATTTACATTTTTCTTTAAACCCTGTAAAGACTGTTTCTCTGCCTCTTTGACAGTTATATGTGTTGCTGGGATCGGCCTTGTTGTCCTTTTCTTCAGCTGGCTCCTGTCAATCTTCAGAGCCAAATACCATGGTTATCCTTACAGGTAGGGTAACCCTTAACTTTTGCCCAGAAAATCCTTGTATGATTTAGCACCTGATGCACATGCCCTATCTCCAGAACCCCACTGAACTTTTGCTGTATGTAGTTTTGTTTTGCGTTGCATGTGTCCTAGAAGTTTATACAAAAGAGATTCTTTATTTGTTCTTTTTTGAATTGATATGTCTAGAGTCAGGTGTAACAGAAAGTGGAGAGGGACCACTACTTTGTGTGTTCTAATGATTTTATTGGCAGTGAGAACAACTTTAGGATCCAAGCAGGCCAAAATAAACAAAAACTACTCTAAGAGTGAGTACTCTTAAGTTTAGAGTAGTTTTTGTTTATGTTGGCCTGGTTGGATCCTGAACCTAAATCAAATAAAGAAAGCAAAGATACACGAACATACCTATCTCCTACTTAGCCAAAATGGTGAGAAAACAAATTAAAATGGCTCATTCCCTGCTTCCTCAGCTACTTGTATTGGAGTATTTGCCAAATATGTGGTACTCAAAAATTTCAGATGGACATGAATAAACTGCAGGCACCTTAAGGTAGAAGTTTCCCATTTATTAGGTCTCTTCAAACAGGGATTCATCACATGCAAAAGCAAAGAAACCCCACTTATTAATCAACATCCAATTTTATACCTTTTGTGCGACTGACATCCCTGCATGAACTCACTGATGTTTCTCGTTAACTCCTCTTTGTCCCTTAGCTCGCCCCTTATCTATCTTGCTCCCTTTTAGGGTTCCTGGTACAGAGCTCTTCAGTTCGGTCTTTAAAACTCCTAAAATCTCTTGCAAGGATTTCATCCACTGACATCTTTATTCAATAAATATGAAAAAGGGATTAAACATTTCAAAGGATTAGAAGCTGATTAGGGTAAATTGGGAAAAAAAATTATATGCACTTTTAAGCAAGTTGAGGAAGGCGTAAAGAGAATTTCCTATGGGGATCAGTAAAAGTATTAATTAGACCATAATACCTGTTGCTATTGCTACACCTACAGTAAACATAAACGTTGTTTTACATATAAGCATAGTAAAGCAAGAGTTCATTTATTGATATGTACTGTATATGAACATAGTGAAACAAAAGCCTAAATGAATATGATATGCAGCCATGGAAAAATTGAGACCACAATACAATTTTTTGTTTCACTCATTTCTCAAGTTATGGAAGTGTCTCTGAATTATTTTTTATATATATATATAAAAAATATAATTGCAAACTACAGCCTGACTCTTCTGTTTCCCACTAATGAAGGGTTTCTTCCTTGCTTTATGGGACTTCAGTCCTGCTTCTGGGAGCCTGATACGAACTGTCCCAGCAGTGCATCTCACACCTGCACTTAATGTTTCCCATTCTTTTTGAAGGTCACTTGATGTCGTCCTACAGTTTATGAGAATCTGTTGGATAGGTTAATGGTTGCTTCCTTCTGCCCTCTACCTGGCTGGTTCTTGGTCATTCCCAGTGTTTCCTGCTTCGCCTTGTTCCTGTGTACTGCTGTTTTAGAAACTTTGAACCTGGAAGCGACCTGATTTAATGATTTGAAAATGTAGATTTGTTTAAAAAAATAGTGATCTCTCCTTTTTTCCATGGTTGTATATGAGCGGATTGAAACAAGTTAAATCCATATTCGGTCTCCCCCTCTCAGCCAGGAGAGCTAGAGAACCATTAAGTGTCAGGTCATTTACCAACACATCAAGGGCAAGAAAAAATGGCTACCAGAATGGAGAGGTGTGAGAGTCAGGAACAGGAACACCTAGAGAAAAATGCACCCAACAGGCAGAGCTAGTTACACATCGTGTTGTAACAATGCAAGTCTCACCTGTATAGGAATGTAGAATATGGAACGTTTTTAGATTGTTTTTTGAGTGGTTTATTAATGGATGTTAATAGCTAGCAAACTTGAGGAACATTATGTATGAATATTATTTTATTCTCGGTTAATTTTATCCTCTTTGTGTGAATAGCTTCTTGATGAATTAATTGGGACCAGGAAAAATGAAGACTTGATGTGTCTGGGATCAGGAAGTTCATGCCTCATGCAAAGCAGAGAACACCAAGGAAATTCCTCCAACTACAGACTCAAGTGCCTTTTAATTGAAACTTGTTTTGTTACATAACATTCCATATCGTCTGTTTTCCAGAATTTTTTTTAAGCTGTGAACTGGATCATTCTGTAGTACAGCAGTCTTGAACTCATTTGTATTTGCCTGTATTTATAAGGGCTCTTGTCAATTTTAAAGGGCTTCTGAAAAGGCTAAAAAAGGTTTGTGTGTTTTTGGTGTAAACGGTACTGTCTAGCAAGTTTTAACCAAGTAATAGTTTTTGTGTTAAACTCTTTTTTTTTAAAAAGATATCATCATGTTCATGATTTTTATGTTGTAGGCATGTTTGTATGTGGACTGAATGCATGACTCTTTGGATATCATGTGTGGTTAGTCAAGATGTATTTAATGGGCTTTAAATCTTGTTTTCTTGTTTTAAATTGGCAAGCATTTATTTTCACCCATTTCTATGAACCATGTAAATAATTACCAATTCGGCACTGAAACGAACTTTGGTCCCTTTTCATGCCATATTCACTGGATTCTAATACAAAGTGCTTTCGAAATCTCAATGAGGGAACTCGCAAACAATTTTTGTTCCACGATAAGAATCACATTGTTTTCCACAATCATGAACATGCGTTAATTTCATTACAGAATGACATTGCAGAAGCTTAAACTAGGGTGGGTGTGTGTGTAGGAATTTTGTCCCTGAAGGAATAGATTTGTGCTGCTCTGATTATATATTGTAGTTTCTCAAAAATGACCCAGCACCTTATTTTCCAGCCTTATGCCATTTGCCTGTATAGTTCATAAAGGAATTTGGCTGCTTTCTGAAGTAGCTTTATATGATGTCAACAGATGCTTTATGAATTCGTTTAGCTTCTTTTATGGTAGAGGAGCATGACGGTGTCTCTTTTATGAATGTATAGGCCTAAATGAGCATTACCGTTGAAGTTTAAGTACACTCTAGAGTAAAAAAAAAAAAAAATTTAACCAGGGTCACAAATGTTTTTCTCTTTTTTGAAGAAAATTAATTTTGTTCTAGAAAATGTTATAATGGTAGTAATTTTTAAATTATTATTATTGTGTATGGGGAACAAGTTGAAAATGATCTTATTACAGTTGATTTAGTTATTGACTGAATTGTCTAACATGAAAGTGCTATTCTGGAATGCTTCAGGGAAAATGCTTTTATTAAAGTGATTTAAAAAAGCTTTAAATTGTCAATTTTTTTGATTACGCATTCCGTTATGAACAGTGCAGGTTCCACTTAGGCAACAATATTTGGTTGAGTGATGCCTAGTTCACACTACAGTCACCATGTGATTTTAGCTCTGGTTTTCTGCTCATCTATTGTTTTTAGAGATCGGCAACAAAAGCCCAGGATCTGAGGCAAATTGGTGTTCGGTCAGCGCTGGCAAAGCCAGTCACTCAGTGTAGCGCACACAGGATTCACCAGGCTCCTGTTTATCCTCATGCACCTTGGTCCAGTCCATGTGTGGAGGAAATTTCTCTGAAATCCTCTGGCAGATCCTTTGCATCTGTGCTTGATATTGGCTGCCAGCAATAGCCGAGTAGGGGGCTGTCATGTCAGAATAACTCGGCTTCAGAGCTTTGATAAAAAGCTGGTATAATTCTGCAGTAGTGGATATCGACTGAAGTACGAGTCTCTGAAGGACTGCCGCATAGCAAGGCCAAATCTGCCTGGCTTCCAGCAAGCTTGAGACGTTATCCAGCTCTTGCATATTCCAGGGTTGGATAACCAGAATGTTGTCTTTCCCTTGTAGATTGAGACATTCCAACATAGGGGCAAGCAGTTCTGTGAGGTTCTCCTGCAGCCTTTGTCGGCAACGGTTCTGTGTTGGAGGAGGTGGAGTCAGGTGCTGAGGAGTCACAGTCCACATCTGCAGGGGGAATAGAGTCACGGACACCTCTTGCTACTCCTTTAACGGCATCGGAACTACAGTCTGTTTCCGGTTATATCATGTTAGTGGACAGTACTATTAGGTAAGGGTGGGGTGGCTTGTAGAAACCCCTGCAGCCTGAGCCCATACTCTCACTCAGACCCGTATATACCCAGTATCCCAGGCTAAAAGGAGCGTTCCCCTACTGTTCACTGCAGCCTGAGCCCATACTCTCACTCAGACCCACATATACCCAGTATCCCAGCCTAAAAGGAGCGGTCCCCTACTGTCCACTGCAGCCTGAGCCCTTACTCTCACTCAGACCCACATATACCCAGTATCCCAGCCTAAAAGGAGCGTTCCCCTACTGTCCACTGCAGCCTGAGCCCATACTCTCACTCAGACCCACATATACCCAGTATCCCAGCCTAAAGGGAGCGGTCCCCTACTGTCCACTGCAGCCTGAGACCATACTCTCACTCAGACCCACATATACCCAGTATCCCAGCCTAAAGGGAGCGGTCCCCCACTGTCCACTGCAGCCTGAGCCCATACTCTCACTCAGACCCACATATACCAAGTATCCCAGCCTAAAAGGAGCGGTCCCCCACTGTTCACTGCAGCCTGAGCCCATACTCTCACTCAGACCCACATATACCCAGTATCCCAGCCTAAAAGGAGTGGTCCCCCACTGTCCACTGCAGCCTTTTTTTAACTTGACTGAAGTGAACCATGTAAAAATTCCAATGCATTTGTACTTCTGTGCTTACAGTAAATGGCAAATAAAATTTTGATTCAATTCAAAATTTTGAAGCATAATTCCCGTAAAACTGCAGCAATGGCACACAGTGGCAGCAAAGGAAAAGGTGACTATAGATTACTTTTGACCTTGTAAATGTGATAAGTCAAAAAGTATTTGATGGATCTTATTGCCGCTTCACAAAACATTGTACGGATGAAGATCACATCTCATTTCAGTTTGAGTCAAATTGCCTGGAAAATGAAGCAGCGGCACTAGGTGGCAGCAGAGGATGGAAAGGGAGGATGTAAAGCCACCCTGTAAGCACGATGTATCCAGTGGATCATCTTCAAACTTCCCATGAGCAAATTATACAGATCACTGATTCTCAAACTGTGGTGCATGAGATGATTTTATGAATATTCTAAATTATGGTTTATGTTTTTTTTCCACTGCCAGCCCCCCTGTTTGGCATGATTTTTAGAATTGCATCGAAATTTATTGTGGAATTTAATCATGTCACTTAGTCCTTGTCCTAGGCAGTGGTGGCACATCAAAGAACAGGCACTGATATGATGTAACTCACCAAAAACAATTAATGCATGATTGTATCAATGAGTCAGTGCCACTGAAATAACAAGTATGACCATTTAAACCATGAGATTGAAAAAACTTAACCCTAGATCATTATCAGAATAATCAGGACAAGTATGCTGCTGATCTCAGTGACTGTGAATGACACTCATTTCCCACTTTCTCACTGTCATTGACCATTTTATTTTACCAAAGTTATTCTTATTCATGTCAAGGAAACCAGATTCAACATTACATGGCCGTTCATTACATTAGCAAGAAAGAGCTATGTAACATGCACGTGTAGCTTCTTCAGATCTAACATGGTCTCGCAACACAGTGCAGTAGAAGACAACAAACAAAGAAGACAAAAGTATAACACAAAAACAAGAAAATGACAACAAAATGTGGGAGCAAAAATACAACGATGCCGTGTTTCTGTCAACCATCCCTGATGACAACTCACTTCTTGTTATCCTTGGGGATTAGAACTTCCACCATGATAATCCGCAGGCTACCAACTTCCTCACCGTCCTGTTCTCATTTTGGCCTGACCTGGTTCTCCAACTCCTACTCACAAGACTGGACACGAACTAGACCTCACCCTTACATGGAGCTATATCCATGAGAACCTACTTTTCACCCCTTTCCATGTTTCTGACCACTTCTTTGTTCAGCTTCTTTGTTCCTCCCCACCCTGCCTTCAGCCTCCCCTGCTGGAACCTCCTTCATTTACAGTATTTGCTCTCTGTCCCTCACCTGCTTCTCTGTCTCAGTTTCTTCCACCCTGCCTTCTCTTGATGGCTTCTCCTCTCTTGAGGCTAAAGGAGCCCACAATACATCCTGCTCTGTGCTAAACTCATGTCTTGATACCTTCTGTCCAGTAGCTTCCAGACCAGCATGCTCACAGTCCTCTCATCCCTGGGTCTCCCACATGATCCATGCCCAATGGACAAAATCTAGAGAGAATGACACTGAAACAGAAATCCCGTGGACCTGGGTGAGTACCAATCATTTGTATCGTCATTCTCCATTTCCATCTCCGACATCAAGAACACCAACTACCAAGACTGTTGCCACCATAGGCACTTAAATGTTATTCTCCACTTTCAGTGCCCTTCTTAACCCTCCCCCTCCACTAACCATACTGACTGCTGATGATTTTGCCACTTTCTTCCATGGTTGCAGCCATCGACAGACAGTTTTTGCACCAATCACCCACATGGATCTCTACATGCATACATGCATCTCTACGTACCTCTTTTCCCTCATTTACCCCCCTCCTCTCACCTACTGGCCCACCACCTGGCCTCTGGATCCTTTCTCCTCACATCGAGGCCATCTCTACATGAGTCCCTGCATTTACCCACCTGAGTAACTCATCCTTTACAACTGGCACATTCCCTGTTGCATGTAAGCAAGCTCGTGTTACATGGCTCTTTTGAGGGTTATTAGCTACTGTAGCCTCCCTCCTCTCATTATTGCCCAGAACTCTTGAATGTGCTGTCCTATTTCTGAATTTTTCACAAAGAACAACCTCTAGGACCTTCTTCAATTTGACTTCAGACCTGGACACTCAACCGAGACTGCCCTACTCACTGTTGTGAAACACTCTGAGACCTGCAAGAGCTGCAACCTGGTCATCTGCCTGACTCTGTTAGACCTCTCAGTGGCCTTTGACAAAGTTAATGACTAAATTCTCCTGACCACCATTTCTCAACTTGGCACCCTGGGGACTGATCTGCACTGGATTGACTCATACGTGTCAAAAATTTCATTTCAAGTGACTTGGGGTACAGAGGTATCCAAATCACATCAGGTAAGAACCAGTGCTCCCCAATGCTCTGTCCTTGGTCCTGTCCCTTTCTCTCTATATTACCTCTTTAGGTCAGATCATCTAGTCTCATGGCTTCTCCTAACACTACTGCGCCAATTATATCCAGATCTACTTGACTTCTCCTGATGACAACACAGTCTCCATTCGGAGACATTGGCTGACATCACAGCCTCAGTGAAGGACCTTTAGCTGAATCTCTCTAAGACTGAGCTTCTTGTCTTCTTTACCCATCTCTATAAAAAGGCTCCTCAAGATGATGATCTCACCCCTTTCGGTCAACATCACTTGTAGCTCCTTCCATCATCTGAAAAGTGTCCCTCTAGACAATTCTCTTGTGTAGTTTTCTGACAGTGGAATGAACTGTGAGCCACATTCGGTCATCACATTCCCTCTCCACCTTCAAGAAAAGCCTCAAGAGACATCCATCCATCCATCCATCCATCTATCCATCACCGTAACCACTTAATCCCAACTGGGGTCACGGGGGTGACCGAAGCCTATCCTGGAAACAATGGGTGCAGGCAGGAACCAACCCTGGGCAGTCGCCAACGCATCGTAGGGTGCACACACTCACACAGCCACACGCACACTCACACAATTATGTGGCCAACTTAGATTCGCCAATTAACCTATCGTGCACACTTTTGGACTGTGGGAGGAAACCGGAATGCCTGGTTCATAAAATCAACATATGGAAAACTGGTCACCAAATTTTCATCATTCAGAAAGTTTCGTGAAGAGTAAACTTACATATATAGTTTTAGGTGTAGAATTATTTTACTGAGAAACTAAACTATCCATTTTGATTAACAAGGCTTAAGCAATTGATAATTATGCCAAATGAAGAAAATCGTACATGAGCATTTGCATACATGTACTAAAACATTTACAATTTGTGGGAAACAATGAGAAATTATATTCTACTCTGCACAAATGACTTCATGGTGTGGGGATTACACCCATTGTTTTGCAATGTTAATTCTCATTTGAGAAGTGTGTCAAAGCAAAGAACAAATCCTTAAAAGGTCTAGTTGTGGTTTAAGGAGAGAGTTTAAGTATTGCATCTGCTAGTTGCCCTCTTGATGAAGCTGTAGGTTTTCCTATGGCTTTTGTTTAACCATAACTGAATGTGGAAAATAGACTAACATTCTATTTTGTAGTTCAATTCAAGAGATAATTTAATTATTTCAATCTTCTGAGGTTCTATTAATTGGTATTTTATTTTGTATCTGCTATTAATAAAATTCTCAGTGAAGAAATTTCTAAACTACAATAATCCATTATGTTGCTCTGTTTTCGACAAATTTCAGCAACTTGATAGCAAAACTGGTTTGGTTGTGGTTTAGCATCGTTTTAGTTAAAATCCTGCTTCGTTTGAAAGGGCAATCAGGGATATCTGCTTCACGTGGTATTCTCCTAAGTTTCTGATTCCTCTGTTCACATTTACATTTTAAATATATAATAAACATTAAATATTAACAATTTCTGTTTCATTGTATTCTTTTTATTTTCCCTTCCAGCCAAATTAGCAAGATTTATTACATTTGATAAACTGGTGGATTGCATCACAAATGCCATCTTTCTGCTAGCTTTGGTGCAAAATTCATAAACAATACTGCCCAACACAGTACCCAGAAAGAATAGAATAAAATACAATAGAATTCTGATACTTTATTCATCATAATAATATATCCCATTTTTTCTCATAATAGGTTGATAGCATCCAGCAATCGGTTCATGGGAAGAGTCACCTCTAATTCTTCTCTCTCTGCAATGAATTGAGCCTTTCCCTTCTGGCTATGTACAGGGTGTGGGAGATGCAAACCTAGTTTACTGTAAAAAAAGAAAAATATCACATGAGCTCATATTTAAAAGGGCAGTCAACAAGTTAAAGCATAAATATCCATCATATCTGCCCAAACACAAGGAGGCTTATTTTGTAGCCAAAGGATGTTCACCTTGGCCACACAAGCCACTTTGTTACATTTAAAAGCTCTAGTTGCATGCAAAACAAGAGTAAGAATCCATCCTTTGTCCAGCTGCTTATTCTTGTCAGGGCTTCGGGGAGACATTGAGCTAAAGGTCTGCTTTCCTGAGACCTCAGCGGGAGCCAAAGCAAGTGTGAGGCATGGGAGCAGGAACTTACAGGAAGTAACTCATATGTCTGTGGGAGCCAGGGAGTGGAAATGAGTGACAGGATCCCACAAAAATAATTAAAATAAGTATTACTGGGATATGTTTTTTTTATTACTCCTCAAGGCCTTGAGCTTCTGGGAAATGATGGCAGAACCGGCAGAAAAATCTTTAACACCTGATGATGTAAGTGCCTCTTAAGGAAAGGCGAATTTAAAACTGTCAAATAAGTAAGGAAAATTTGGCAGATATTCGGCAGTACTTTTGCATTGTAAACGACCACCATAGGGCCCACTTGCCTTTTGCTTACTGTGCTATCATACACTGGGCGCAAGTGTGGAACTTCTGAGCTAAAATAGCTGTGTGTGCTCAGTTCCAATGGGCCAGACTACGCTGACATTCAGCTGCATTATAAAATGAAATGATATAATGTGTGGATATTGTTTGTGCAGATCTACAGTAGATGTACCTATATGTTTGACTAACCTACTATTGTGTGTGGGCAGTGGTGGCTTAACGGTTAGGGAATAATTGAAAGATTGCAGCTTCAAATCCCCGACCAGCAAGACACAACTGAGGAATCCTGAGCAAGGTACTACCACCCAAGCACTGCTCCCCAGCCCCCCCCTTGCTATGTCACGTGTGGGTTAAATGCAGAGGACACATTTCGTTGTTGTGCACTATGTGCTGTGGTGGGTCAACAATGACAATTAATCACTAAATTCTATTGTGTGAAAAATATGTTTTAACTGTTAGACATTGAATGTAGCCTATTTAAGTCAAGTCTTTGAGTTTGTCTATATTCTTTACCTGAAAGTAAGTATAATAAAGCAAAGCACATTTCTCCTTTCTGAGTGGGATTGGTACAAAATGTGACAAATTTCTGTGGGACTGGGACAAAATCTTGTGTGTTTTGGTTGCAGTGGGATTAAACATTCATCCTACACAGACCTATACAGGGAGCCTATCCCAGGCAGCACAGGGCACAAGGACATAATGGACAGGATACCAATCAGTGGCAGGGCACATAAAAACACACACACAATTTAATTTAATTATTTTCACCTAACATGCTTTTGGGCTGGAAGAGGAAACCAGCAAGACAAAAGAAGAACATGGTAAACCCAAATATAGAGTAGAGATGCAACTCAAATCTCTGGAGGTCTGAGAGAACCGTGCTGTATACAGGGATATAGCTGTATACACCTGATACTAATAGTAATAGCAGTAAGTCTGTTATTGTTGATAATCATGTAACGTGTCTGAATATCACACTAAACTGCATCTGGCCCTGCAAGCAGTCCTCCAACTTGCAGTGCTGGTGGTGGGATTGGCACTCCAGCCATCACAAAACAGCTCGGAATAAACAGGCATGATACCCTTCTGCTCTCCGCGGGAGTAGCTCTGCTGCAGCCGCCCACAGGAAGGCTGCATGCACCATGAAGGGGATGGGGGAAAGCCTTCGGGAGCCCCATCCCTGAATGAGTCGAAAACGTCAGACAGAAAGCCAATAGGGTCAGGCCTGTTGGGGATCAGGGCTGGTGTGGTGCTGAGGCATCGCCTGCTGCATGGTGGTGCTTGGGTCCCAGTCTAAGGCAGCCCATCTGGGTAGGCACGTAGAACGTCTTGTCTCTCTGGCAAGATGGCCATCTTCCTCTGCTATCGGGGGAGCTTCGTAAACTCCGCATTTCAGTGGTGGCACTCCCTGAGGTACACAGACCGAGGACTGGCCAGATCGCTGTAGGTGGGTACACCTACTTTTAGCCTGGTCGGTCTGATGGCTACCATGCTCAGGGAATAGCTGTTGCTGTAGTGTAGCAGCACCTCCTGAGATTGCACGGGGTGGTGAATCAGCTGGGGGTAGGCAAGGCCTCAGGGGTCTGTGGCATCAGCGGTGAACTTCTACAGGCTGGTGGTAAGGCTGTCCTCCTGGTATTGCAGGCAACCTTTGCTTCCATTTGGGATTCAGGTGTCATCCCAACTGACTTGTAGTCTCTATCAGGAAAGGTAAGGATGATTGCCTGGCAACCAGAGGGGGATAACACTGCTCTCAGTGCCGGGTACGGTCCTTACTAGGGTCATCCTTATGACTTGCTCACCTGTCAGCGAACAGTCTGATTTTATACCTAAGAAGTCTACAATTGACCACATCCTGGCACTGCGGATTCTCATTGAGTGCAAGAGCGAATACCGGCAGAGGTTGTCGATTTTCATAAAGCGTTTGACTCAATTGATTGAGTTGCCCTGTGGGACATCCTGAGACTTTGCAGGATCCCCTTAAAGTTGCTGGACATCATGGCCGGCCTGTACATTGATACTGTGAGTCCTATGCAGGGTGGAGGGAGAACCTCCGTGTTCTTCCTAGTTAATTCTCGCAAGGGGTGTGTTCTTCCTCAGATTCTGTTCAATGCTTGTACGTACTGGGTGTTGGGCAGGGTTGTGGGGTCCAGCAGTTGTGGGCCATATGAACAGTGAAAAAAATGTTAGTGATCTTGACTTTGCCGACGATGCTGTGATCTTAGTGGAGTCAATGGAGGCTCCGATCGGGGAGTCTGAGTGTCTGGGGTTCCGGGTGTCCTGGATAAAGACCAAGATCCAGGCATTTAATGACTTCTTAGGCACAGCCATCAGTAGTGTGTCTGTCTGCGGGGGGAATGTCGACCTTGTCGAGAGATTTACGTACCTCAGCAGCGACATTCATGTCTCTGGTGACTCTTCCTATGAAGTCAGCAGACGGATTGGGAGAGCATGGGGGGGTCATGAGGTCCCTCGAAAGGGGGGTGTGGCACTCCCAATATCTTTTCAAGAGAAAGACGATCCAAGTCTTTACAGTTCTGGTGCTCCCTGTCTTGCTGTATGGCTGTGACACATGGACACTATCCAGTGAGCTGAGACGAAGACTGGACTCCTTCGGTCCTGTGTCTCTTCAGAGAATCCTTGGGTACCGCTGGTTTGACTTTGTGTCGAATGAGCAGTCGATAGAGGAGCCCTGAATGAGGCACATTACCTGCACTGTGAGGGAGCATCAGTTACGGCACTATGGCCATGTGGCACGTTTCCCTGAGGGTGATCCGGCTCATTACTGAGGACACGAGTGGCTGGACCAGGCCGAGAGGACGCCCACGTAACATCTGGCTGCGGCAGATGGATGGCCATTTCCAGTCGGTGAGACTGGACCGTTTTTCTGCCTGGGGGGGGGGGGGGGGTCGCCAGCCAGGATCCCTAGGAGTTTCGCCATGTGGTGGGTGCGGCAATGTGCTGCATCAGCACATCTTCCCCAACCTGACCTGACCTGACCTGATGCAACCCTCAGTAAAACACACACCGGCACCAGTCTTCAGTAATTATGTTTTTTTTTAATTATTATAAAGTAATTTACAATGTTATATACCCCATGCAAAGCAATTGCTGATCCTTGCCTACCCTGGGCAGAACAACAGTCCTGCACCTCGTATAGTCATAAAAAATAAAATGATGCAACACAGTGGCTCAGCATTGCTTTGGGGATTTGAATCATAGCTCTATGAGTATAGGTTGCATGTTTTTCCCATGTTGTGCAAATTTCCTCCAGCAATTCCAGTATTCCGCCCACAGTTCAAAGACATCCAGTTAGGTCAATTACCACCTCTGGATTAAACATTGTGTGAGTGTGAGCCCTGCAATGGATGGATATCTAGCCCAGAGGGTTTCCTGTGTTCTGTGATGCCTGGGACAGACTCCAGCCCCCCAGGTTCCTATCCTGGATAAGCAGTTGGAGGACAACTGGACAATAACAGTGCAAATACCAGTTGTCTTTCTATAAAAAAAAATAATGCAGAATCTTACTATTTTGGTGTTCTAAGATCAAGGAACTTTTCTTTGACATCCAGAATGACTTCAGCAGCATTTGTGTCAGGCAGCTTGATTTTCACCTATTAATTAAAAGGTTCATAAAGGGATTCTAAACAAGGCGATTTATGAGCTTATGTACTGTACAAAAGCATTTATGTGCAGTATAGTGGATATAAAGCTGCACCCTTATTGAAATAGCAGAGAATATTATTTCAGCTTTTTTTACTAGTAAAATTATCCATTGTTTTTTTTCTGCTGATTTTTGCTGTTTAGAAGGTCATATTAAAGAGAGACATGTCTGACATGATTTATCTTTAAAATTTTAATAATGGTGCATAAACGTTTTATATATCCACTGCATATGAACTTATGGAAGCAATGCATTATGGTCTATTCTAGAGGTTAGACTCCCATTTTAAGATAAGAGAGCAATAAGAAATATGTTGAGTAATGGGTTAGAAGGATATTTACCACCATGCCATCGCAGCTCATTGAGGATGGATCCTTCCTGGTCATACCCAGAAACAGGTCCTCTGTTCCCACATGTTGCTTCAGCACTATGTCATACCTGTCATGAAACCCATCTCTGATTATTTAAAGTAATACTGAAGCCATGTATTATCTGCCTTATACGTCACTTTGGACAAAAATGGCTACGAAATATATTAATGCATAGCAACTTTACTCGGGCTGTGGTCGAGGATCAGCGATGTCATCAAATTCTGAACCCTCCACGACTTCTTCGGTATCCCAGATGTCCTTACCGCTTCTCGTAAGACAGGCTGCTGCAGAAGAGGACGGCATCTTAGTTAAAAAGGCCATGTTCACACACGTTCTGTTTTTGGACACAAAAATTGTATTCAGAACTAAAAACAGCTTATCTTTAAAACTTTCCATTGAATGTGATGAGAAAGAAGAAGCAATCCATCTTGCTCAATGCACATCTTTTGCAAATACAATAAAATTAAATCCTAAACCCTTACCTGATGTGGCGTCTGGTTGTTTAGTGGGACCGATATGACCAGGTCCAAGCCTAGCTTGGGCTGTTGCAGACTGAAATATTTGAACAAATATCGAATCATTGTCAGTAAAAAGTCTAAGAACTTAATCGTTAGATAAATATTTACAAACAGGACTGTCAATACATAGTAAAAGGCTAGTTAGTAGATAATACGTGTTAACAAGTAAACTATGGCATTAAAAATCGTAACGCTGTTCAGCATCCGCTAGAATATCTACTAGATTGTTACCGTTATTATAATACAAAGCATCGCTTACAAGTAAGGCTTAAATCAGTAGTTCATTTTCTAATCATCCTAATTATGCTCATGAAACAATACCGAGCAGCTGTCGACTTCATCATCTTCCGTTGGGCAAAGTAATGCAGACAGCGCTTGTAGGCTCCCTGCGGAATGATATTCTTCCATTTAAAATATTTCAGTATTATGCAGGCATAAAACCCAAGGCGCTGTATCTTGTAATCCTTAATGACCTTGTTAAAGTTCTCGTAGTTGATGAACTACACAGAGTAGCGTTTTCAGATGCCATGGAAACCCAAGTGTACGCATGCGTGGTACGAGCTCTATTAGCCTTCGTACCGCTGGTAGTTTTCTTTTTGACCGCTCAGTGGCGGAACCTTAAACGGACAAATACAGGATCGACTCACTTTTTTTTAGTTCTTATTTTTTCCAGTAATATTAAGAGTTATGAGTGAAATTAAATTAAAGTTTTTGCAATTTTCCAAATAACAGCGAAAAAGTTATTTTATAAAAGATTGGTACGCACATCACGAGTCGTACTCGGAGTGCCCCCAGGTGGAATGATCAACAATGATCACCCAATAGGACACTAGATACTGCAGAAGTCCAACAGAGGCCAAGCACTCAAAAACAATGTACTGTTTCACAGGATACTGATGCTTTCTGACAACATTTTTTTTTATAATATATGACTTTTGCTAAGTGAAACATAATTAACTAAATCACTAACAAAACAGAATAAGCTGCATGTATTTTCTTTTGACTATCTCTTGATGTTTTGATGATCCTTTCTTGGAACTATTGATTACACTACTTATGAATGTGGTTAAATTGGCGGAGTTTATGTTCATTTGTTCAGTTAAACTCACAGTACATCACACCTAGTAGAGGAGCTTATGAAGGAGGTAGTTGAGTTTGCATGTGGTGGCATGGTGGTGCAGTGGTTACAGTGGTTCTGGGACTCGGGTTCGAATCTCCGCCTGGGTCACATGTGTGTGGAGTTTGCATGTTCTCCCCATGTCGTCGTGGGGTTTCCTCCAGGTACTCTGGTTTCCCCCGACAGTCCAAAAACATGCTGAGGCTAATTGGACTTGCTAAATTGCCCGTAGGAGTGCATGTGAGCGTGAATGGTGTGTGAGTGTGCCCTGCGATGGGCTGGCCCCCCATCCTGGGTTGTTCCCAGCCTCGTGCCCATTGCTTCTGGGATAGGCTCCGGACCCCCCGCGACCCAGTAGGATAAGCGGTTTGGAAAATGGATGGATGGATGTTTCCTGATATCATTATAGTATCATTATAATTCAACGAAACTTATAATTTCTATACAACACAGCTTAAGAGTTAATGGACACTTCAAATGTAATGTTTTCACTTTCTGTTATAAAAGAACATTTTTACTGAATTGGTTTATGTTTGGTTTATGCTTTCTGCAAAAGAGTTTGCCTTACAATTTTTTTATTCAATATAAATATTAAATAAATAATATATTAATATAAATCTATTTAACAGATTTAGGGAAAGGGAGGGTTTGGATCCCAAAATAAAGAAATGATACTAACCTAGTCCATCGTGTGGGAGAGAGAGAGAGAGAGAGAGAGAGAGAGCGAGCGAGCAGTGCTCCTCCTTTTGGAACAACCTAATAGTTTTGGCACAGAAGAATATCTGTACTAACCAATGTCACTCAAATCATTTTCTCTTCAGTCTTGCAGGGGGTGCTTCAAAAATCTGGCATGGCTATTAAAGGTAGGACATCTTTGAACTGGTGGAAGAATTTTTTGGTGTCTGTCTGCACGTGTAGATGTTTAAGAGACTAGTTGAGGTTGTTAGAACACCATTACTAAAAAATATATATATGCTTGTTTATTCCAATGCCATTATAAATGGTAATGTGTCAAGTTGAAATAATTCCCGTGTCGCATTTATTCATGAAAATTCTAGAAGAGGTTTATTTGTCATATTAGTTCTATGATATGAGAATATTTTTCAATAATTAGAATGATTTGGTCACTGCAGCTCCTATGCACTAGCACTAAATATTTCAGCACCTGAAAACACAACCAATGCGAGCACTAATGGAACATGCCACTGACATCATATTATTCAAAAATCTTAATAAATTCATTGTTTAATTCTCAGTGATCTGTTACTGAAACATTTTAAAATATATATTCTTACACACTCTTTGTGTGTGTTAATTGTTTGATTTTCATGAATTATTCTAATCTGTCATTTACTTATATAAAATCGTGGAAAGTAACACTGCCGAGCACTACAAGAAAATATATTTTACAGTCATATTTCTGCTGAAACTCCGGGGGCTGCAAAATTATGTAATGAGGGAGTTTTCTCAAAAAGACTGAAGCACGCTACAAATGCAGATAAAGGACAAAATATTTGCAGAAAAAAACAAATGTTAAGCAAGTCATAAACCACGAGAATGTTGGCCAAGTAGAAGACATGTCAACACATTGAAATAGAAGTGTTTTTTCACCTTTGCCTCTGTCTTGGAAAAATATCAGGAAAATGCAAAGTCTTTGCCCCACTGCCCTGGAAAATATTCCGGAGGAAAGGACACTTTGTTTTTTCATAAACACATTTTTCAAAAGCGGTAAAGCAGGAAAAAAAAAATCATTAAACATGGTGTATTTTAACCCTCTGGATTCTGAGGCCTGTCAGCCACTTCTGATGCCTTGACATATTGATATATTTCATCTCAAAGCGCTACATATGCTTTAATTCAGCACAAACCCAGCACCAATAATCTGAGACCATTTAGAATGTCATTTATCTATTTTTTGTTTAATTCCTGAGAAAACATAGAAAAATTACAAAACTGGTGATTTGTCACCTACTCTCTTTCGTAATCCTTTTGCATCACTGTACAGAATGTTTAAAAAATTATAGAACACCAGTTTGTACAATTCAGTAAGATTCAGGAGGCCACCTCAGGGAACACGGCACAGGTGCTTTTCCTCTTCTTCCACATGGACGTGTCTAAAGGTGGCCGTATACTTCAGACAAAATCGAAGGAATTGACCATGTTTTGGAAATTCAACATCCTACGACGAGTAATCACCGTGGTGATCGCCGTTTTGGTGCATCGCCTGTGCAGGCTCCCTGATGTTTTGTTTTTTCTCATCCACTGTCCATAAATGTTAGTCAGCAGGCGTGAATCTTAATACCAAGAATGCAAAGACTGTACTTACTGTAAAGACTGTAAGACTGGTCTTGCGAACTTACCTTCCAAGATCAATCTTGCAGTATCATGCGGACAGAGAACGCCCCAATTGTGGATTGAGACAGATGTGTACTTGCTGTTCCACTATGCTGCATGCCCAGCTGATTGCCCCGGCTGTAATTTTCATCATAGTATTTAATGATGAAAATCATTAAATACATAATCAAAATGTCCATTCTAAATGACTAATTATTCCTCGTTTGATTACTTGTGCTTTCTTCACAAATAATGTTTGCACTTAAAACATTCATATTTATTTCAGCTCTCTACAAATGCTATATGCAGACGTTAACCATTCCAGTTCAGCAGGCTCATGAGGCAAAAAAGTGAAAAACAGCGGGAATACTATCCGACAGGAAGACCAGAAACATTACACCGACTAAGGTAACTCCAATTAAGGTAGTACAGTTATGGTTCATGTCATCTTCCACCACCATCACAACCGCCTGCAATGAATAAGAACATAAGAACATAAGAACTATACAAACGAGAGGAGGCCATTCGGCCCATCAAGCTCGCTTGGGGAGAACTAAACTAATAGCTCAGAGTCGTTAAAATCTTATCTAGCTCTGATTTAAAGGAACCCAATGATTCAGCTTGCACTACATTATCAGGAAGGCTATTCCATACTCTGACTACACGCTGTGTAAAGAAGTGCTTCCTTAAATCCAGCTTGAAATGTTCTCCCGCTAATTTCCACCTATGGCCACGAGTTCGTGTATTTAAACTAATGCTGAAGTAACTATTTGGTTGAACAGCATCCAAACCTGTTAGAATCTTATATACCTGGATCATGTCCCCCCTCAGTCTCCTTTGCTTGAGACTGAACAGATTTAGCTCAAGTAACCGTTCCTCGTATGACATTCCTCTAAGACCAGGAATCATTTTTGTGGCCCTACGCTGCACCTTTTCTAAGGCCACAATGTCCTTTTTAAGATATGGTGACCAAACCTGCACACAATATTCTAGGTGAGGTCTCACCAAGGAATTGTATAATCTTAGCATTACCTCCCTTGACTTAAACTCCACACACCTGGAGATATACCCCAACATCCTATTGGCCTTTTTTATTGCTTCCCCACACTGGCGAGAATGGGACATGGAAGCATCAACATACACACCAAGGTCTTTCTCATGATCAGCTACCTTTATTTCAGTGACACCCATGAAATACCTGTACTTTATATTTCTGCTCCCTAGATGGAGTACCTTACATTTATCGACGTTAAATTTCATCTGCCAGGTATCGGCCCAGTCACTAATTAAATCAAGATCCCGCTGTAGCTGCTGATCCACTAATTCAGTATCTGCTACACCACCCACCTTGGTGTCAGCTGCAAATTTCACCAGTTTACTGTATATATTGGTATCCATATCATTTATGTAAATTAGGAACAATAGTGGTCCTAAAATTGAACCCTGCGGTACCCCACTATGAACGCAAGCCCATGAATCATGGGATTGTTCTCGTTTGGCAATGATGCACCTGATGCATCTTTGATATGTAGGGCGGAGCAAGACCAACATCCAATGATTTTTACTGTCCTTCGATCTTGTAATCTTAGTATTGGAACAGGTTTTTGGCAATGGAGCATGATGTAAAATAGGTACACGAGAACACAAGTATGGTCAAGCATGCATATTGAGATTGACCCCAGGCCTAATTATGCAGCTACAGGCATGATTTGCAGCGCACCACACTTTAAATAGTGTAAATAAATATGTGTATTCATGTATTTTTGTTAGCAGTAGATGTAATAACCGTGTAATGTTTGCTGTGGAATGCGTGTGTTTTGTTAGTGTGGTTTAACCATGAGTGTTGTTTAAATTGTTGGCTTCCCTGTCTGTGCCACTTCTAGGATTCAACCAATGTTGGCTGTTAATAATCCTCTGCTGGATCAAAAGCATTTTACGGCCTCTATAAAGAACAAGGTTGCAGGGTCATTTTAAGTATGCAAAAAATAGTTCTCCCCAACATGCTTAATGTCGTTTTGTCTGGGTGTCGTTCGAAGTATGCAGCTACCTCAAGGATATCCTGTCAGACTAAAACATGGTTTTCATCTCCTTGGTTGGTGAAGGTTCTACCGTTTGAACACGTCAGTGTACCACCCGCAAACTGACAGTCAGATTCAACCAAACCCTCAAGTTCATGTTCTGCCTCATTGTTGATGAGGATGGGTGGAATTTTGATCATTGTGCTGCCCTACGTTTTCTTCAAGTCCTGGAAGTCTCCCAAGCCTCAACAGGATTTATACTCTTCAAACTACCCTATGGCCAGTAACCCAGAGGGTTACTTGATTTTTCTAAAGATGCTTGGGAACGACACCCCTAACCGTGCCACACTACTGTGAATGTACATCCCTGAAATGTGGTAGAAGATTGAGAAGATTAATTGTAATCAGGGTGCACTTGGAACTAGCCCAACAAGTGCAACTCCAATTCTTCAACTAACCCACTCGTGGTCCTTCCAGTGAACTACTGGGTTTGGCAACCAGGCCACCATTCCACCAAGCAGATCTATTACATCACTCTTGTGGAAACCTCTGATTGTATTAGTTGCTCTGATGTCAGTCGTCTCTGCGTGGCTGCTGTTGATTACGTGTCCCGATGCCCACGTCATTCATAGAGGCAAGGTTGACTGGTCCTGCATAGAAAATGTTTTTTAAGGGGGAGACTAACGCAAAAAGGATGAGTAACAGCTGAGCTCCATTTTTCATTATTGTTTTCTCATTGCGGATTTTCATTTTAGATGTCTGATTACTGTATTGCCGACATGTTGCAGATCGTTGTTCATACCCTTTGTTATTGTTATTGGCGTTATTGTTGATTGTTTCCGGTTAGATCATTGCTTCATATACAGTATTTTGCTTTTGTCTTCTGTCCACATATATACACCAGTCCACATAATAAATCATTATACCGTCTGTTTAGGATTTTGTATTTATTAGAATCTTTTTATCCGTCATATCGCCATCAGGTGTATGTATTAATAAATGTTTTTAACGTCATACATTGCCTCCTCTCCTTCGTGTTACACTCTGCAAATGGCCTGGGTTGTAACAGTCGGCTGAAGCAGAGGATGACAGACCTTCGGAATCTGGTATGCAGGGAGGGGAGGATTTTTCAGTCACTCTTAACAGCTCTGTACTGATTTCCAGGAGTCGAACAACAGACTGTGGAGAAAATTTTTTAAAGATGCATCTGCTAGGGATGACTGAAAAATCCTTCCTCCAAAACGATTATTAACTGGTTCATAAATCGTTACATCAACTTTGGACAGTGCTACAGTAGAACTATTCTAGTCTTTGCATTAAGTTTTATACATTTCATTCTGTGTCACTTACCTTCCATTCAATCTATTTTCAACAAAAAAAAACAGTTTACGTCATATTGCCCCAAATATAAGGTGGTGTTTTTTTTTTTTTTATATTTATCCAAAAATAAATTGGTCAATAGGATTAATGATGCACTTCCCAACATGCTTTGCAACACACCACACATATATTTAAAGAGTGTAAATTCATTTGTGCATTTCTGTCTTTATGTCAATTGTAAATGTCATAACTGTGTAATATGTGCGTGTGTTTTGCTAGTGTGTAACCATGAGTGTCACTGCTAGTATTTAACCAATAGTGGCTGTTAATAATTATTTATAAAGTTATGATTTGGTATTCCTAAACCTTTCTTCTAAAAATAGCTGCTGAAAAAGTGGGGGCTTGTCTTATAATCTGCTTCATTTTATATCCGAATACAGTGAATGTCTCACTTTTCTGTTCTTATTTTTGTTTTACAGAAATCTGCAAATATCAAATTTAAAAACTCAAGACATCTCAAGACATAAGATATTGACCTTGTGGAGACACTGAGCTGCCACAACAATCACAGAATCGAGGCAATAGAAGTTTGACGACGACATTTTTGATGTTCAAAATGGCATATATGCTGTTAAATGTTTTCCAAGTGCGTTGTTGAAAGGGATCACACTGAGTGAAGAGTTACTAAAATCTAACAAATGAAAAAGTCACACGTGAGAGAAAGAGGTGGACCTGCTTCGAGCTGGGATTAAAAATGAATTATACCTGTGAAGATGGACATGATTTGAAGTTATATCAACACCTGATCTATGCAGTAACCTACACAATTATCCTTGTGCCAGGACTTGTTGGCAACATGCTGGCACTTTGGGTCTTCCGTGCATACATTAGAGAGACCAAGAAAGCTATAGTGTTCATGATAAACCTAGCTTTGGCTGACCTTCTCCAAGTGCTCTCATTGCCTCTGAGGATCTATTACTACTTAAATGACACTTGGCCCTTTGGACATTTCCTCTGCATGTTCTGCTTCTATTTAAAATATGTCAACATGTACGCCAGCATCTACTTCCTGGTCTGCATCAGCGTGCGACGCTGCAGTCTCGTCATCCACCCACTGAAGTATAGCAGCAACAAACAGCGTTTTGACCTCTGCTTCTGCACAGCCGGCTGGATCGTCGTCTGCGTCGGATGCTTGCCCTTCCTCCTGTTACGGCGGGGACCAGGCAAGTCCCTCTGCTTTTCAGAACTACCTATTGTGAAGCTGACCGTGCCAGCCAGCATTGCAATCATCGCGCTGGCAGAACTGCTGGGTTTCATTCTGCCACTCACCGTGGTGCTAACATGCTCATGGCGAACAGCGGTCAGCTTGCGTGGGAAAAGCGGAAGACTTCAGCACAGTGCAGAGAAACGGAAAGCGCTGAAGATGGTCCTGTGCTGTACATTGGTATTTCTCATCTGTTTTGCCCCTTACCACCTCACCTTCCCCTTACACTTCTTGGTGAAGTTCAACGGAGTGGAAAACTGCATCTTCCGTGATGTCATTTTCAAGTGCCACCCAGTTGCGTTATGCTTGGCCAGCCTCAACTCTTGCTTGGACCCGATCATGCACTACTTTACCACAGAGGAGTTCAAGAGGCGGCTGTCCCTTCATGAGATTCCTGAAAACCTCGAACTGTTCAGTCAGCCTAGGCGTGCACGTTTGGTGCTTCCAAAATCGAGCTAGGGAGCCTAAGGACAGACTGCAGTTAGACGAGGGAAACCGCTGGAATGCCACCATGAAATTTGATAGTATATCACATATCTTCTTCTCCATGAGACACACAAACATAAAGTGCTCACAGAAAGTCTTGATTCTTGAAGATGCTTTCTTAATTCTGTAAAAATGTCGCAAATTTATTGGTTTCATAACAAAAGCACCGTTTAACATATCTGCACATATCTTCCTCCCAGACATTTTCTTTTTAAATGTCATAGTTTTCTTGACTGACTGATTCAGTTCTGTTCCTGCCATTTAGCTATTAATGGATAGTCAGGGCAGCATGGTGCTGTGGTGGTTTTTTCACTGTTGCCTCGCACCTCTGGAATCAGTTTGAGCCTCCACTATGGCTCCATGCGTGTGGAGTTTGCATGTTCTCCTCCTGTCGTCGTGGGGTTTCCTCCAGCTACTCTGGTTTCCCCCCGAAAACATGCTGAGGTTAATTGGAGTTACCGAATTGTGTGTGTGAATGGTGTGTGAGTGTGCCCTGCAGTGGGTTGGCATCCCTTCTTGGGTTGTTCCTTGTCTTGTGCTCATAGATTCTGGACCACCAAGTGTCCCTGAATAGATACAAGCAGTATCAGATAATGGTTGGATGCTATTATAGTCATTGGTTCCCTAAGGGATACTAAACACAAATGTTTGGTGTTTTATGTCATTGCAAAGGTGTTACTAATTAAAAAGCACCCAAATGAGATTGTTTGTCAATTAACTTGATAACTCAGGAAAGAGCTCTTTTAGAAATATAATTTGGATTTGGAATTTATTACCACTTGAAAAGAATGTTTTACTTAAAACTGTTTGATGGATTTTTATAAACAAATGATTTTGTTATAAAATCAATACATTTGCAATAGTTTTACTCAATTAAGCAAGCATTCCAAGACTTTCTGTGAGCACTTTATATCTCACATACATAGGTAAGAGCAAGTTCTAGGGTCAGTCAGCACCAAGCACTCCTGAAGCAATTGGAGTTATGGCTGTTTCCAAAGGGCCCAACAGTGCTCTGCTGGTTATGAAATTTGAATCTATGACCTTCTAGGCACAGATCACTAACTGCTCAGCTACCCACCTAGCGTGTGGGAGGGTGGGATTATGGTCAATCAGTTCAATTATACATCGGGGGGTACGCCAGAAAGCGGGTTTAGCGCAATCTGAAATTAGCATAATAAACCTAATCAGCTTCTGTTCCAGAACCTGAATGTCACTCAATCACCGTGGCAACTAATGTTCTGAATTAAACCAACTCTAGCGTAGGTTTAGCTAACAAAAAGTCAGGATTTAAAGGGCTGCGGTTGAGTCAGCAGAGTTCAGTTTGATTTGGCGCTCCCATTTCTCCAAGCGATGGCCGACATAGAAGTGGAAATTCTTATCTGGTTTGGCGTTCAATCACTCGCTGACAAATACTTAAGTTTCATGATTTAATCGATAGTCTAGTGTCCCCCTGGGATCAGTAAAGTTAAATTTCATTTGGTTAAAGTTTATGTTATATATCTGAACACCCTTAGACTACAATGTATGCTTAGTACTCAAACAGCTACTGAATATTTTTGTAGTTTTTCCTGCACATAAACCACTGAGAATAAATGAAACATAGTTCAAAATACAGGTTTGTCATATATTACTGAAATGTTTATTATTGCATTATGACACTGAAATTGCCACAGCTGCAGTATCCGTCATACTTAGGTCATGGCTGATTAGATGGTCTATGACTGTCATCTATTCATTTTGAAATGTGACTCCCAATACCACTTACAATACCACCCTGTACTGTAAACCTGCTGGCCAACACAATATATGTATTTGGCAGCTTATGACTGTTGTCTGTAGTATTTTGGCTTTTAAGATTACACGTTTCAAAATGTTTCATTCATATGAAAGTAATCAGAGACAGTTGTTGCTTCAATAATTGAATTTTATTTGAACGCAAAGGTAAATGCTTCAAATGCTGTAAATGCGATGTTGATTTGAGGATTTAAGCAATCAAAAAAACTGTAAATGTACCACCTTCCTTGTCTTTGTCATCTTCCTCAACATCTCTGTGCTCTCTGGTCTCATGCGGCAGATGAGATCTGTTTTTCTGTGTCTGCTCTTCAAATTCTCATTGGCGGCTTGTGTATCAGGCAGGTGTGAAAAATGAAAAATGTTCCATGGCACTCAAACTCCAGTGTCAGGTTTCGAAAAAGAGTTTACATACCACTGCTGCAGTGAGAACAGTGAGAAGGTGGCTACAATTTGGTGAGAACATCAAGCCATCATAAAAAGCTGGGGCCTTAACCTTGCTGACTCAGGGCTGACGAGGGCGAAAGCTGTCACACTGTAAAACTGTGAGACTTGACACCTATGCGAATCGAGACACATACACTAAAAGAAATTTGGTTTACCTAAACAATTTTGCTTTACCTAAAGAAGTACTCAGAGTGTTATTAAATTTTAATCAGTTGCTTACCTACTTACTGAAAAAGGGCCTAAGGAAATGACTGGATTTTTTAAAAGCCTCAATTAAAATTTGCATTCCGAATTGCTCGGCAATATGGAGGAAGGAAAACAGAGCGCAGCAAATGAGGATCCAAATAAAGAGCAAAAGCACCAGTTGTGCGGAAGCACTTCACACTAAAAATGCAGCCATCTGTCAGTATGGCAAAGAAGAACTTAAATATGGTTAAATACGTGCAATTTAGCCTCTCAAAGAAATCAGTCTTTGTCATCACTTTAACTCAAATTATTTTGCTTAATCTATGATTCCTAAGGACGGGGGCTGAGAACCACGGCTTTATTATTGCCTGATTGAGGGGTCATCCCCAAAAACCCACACCCACACCGAACCCTCCATGGATCAGCTTCCCCACCCCTCCATTAACTATTCAAATGGTTTGCTCCAGGGGTCGCACTTATCTCTTACAGCAAATGCTATGCATACAATGAAAAGTTCTCTCAGGAAGCAATGCTGTGTGCCACATACATTATAATCATCACATCCATTATACCTAGGATCTGTGTGACAGTGTTTTCTGCTGTAGAAATTACAACCAGTCACCAAGGCATCACTGTTTTGCTCATAAGAGAACAATTCTTTTCTCAGTATGAATAACCATTAATAAATTTTTATTGATATACAGACCAATATCCACAAACGTAACACCAAAATAATTTTAAACCATTACCAAACACGGGAAGCGATAAATAACAATATCCATAAATCTTTGTTGATATTTCAAAGAACTTCAGACATAAAAAAGAGAAAAGATATTAGCATTTATCTTATGATACTTGAATTAGGACTTTGTCTTGTTTGTATAAAGTACAGTTATGATTTATCTGGTGTACATGACTGTTACAATGCATGTAAGAACACTATTGTGGGGGGAGAGTAAAATAAAGAGAGGCTTTTAACCTGAAATCACAAAATAATTTCTGCATGATACCATTTTTTTTTTTTAACAAATTCCTTTCAAGAGAGTATATCAAAGTAAAATGCATTACAAAATGTATACATCTGTTACAAATCCTCGTTCTCTTTTTAATGACAAAAATGTTATGCATTTTCTTTTAGTGTAGTGGAGAATTCAGAATATGCTATACAAAACACTTACCGCTCCCTATACAAGATAGAGGACTGGAGAAGACAGCTCCATTTTAGAGCTAAAGGCAGAGATGAATAGAGATAAAAATGCAGGATTGGGGAGAAGGGAAGTGACTCTTTCCGGTCAGTCATTCCAGGACAGTCACCGACTCTAGTTCTGGCACATCTTGCACAAATTGTATGTCCACTACACCTGGTCTCTGAGTTTGGCCAATCTCTGAGACAGCTCATCCTGAAAGGAAAGACCGCACAGGTCAGAACGTAAGCAGGGAACTGCCTGGTGCGTTTGCAGCAACAAGAGTGTCTACGGCAGGGTGATTTCGGAGGTAATTTGGTTTCCCATTTCCATATTTTTTATTTTCTTATTATTATCTATAATATTAACATTTGACCAATTATTTGACAACTGAATGTGAATTCAGACACACGTGAATGTGACAACTGAATGAAATTATTTAACTGAAAACAACAGTAAAAAACAGTAAAAGTTCAAAAATAATAGCAGCCTTTTAAATAAAACATTTTGGATTCCCAGTTTCAGACTTGTTTGTGTTATCAAGGGCTTATTTTGGAAAAAGGAGTAAGAAGAAGCGTTTTGTTATAGTGCAAGATGAATTGATTCAACAGGATCTAAACAATCATCCGTACGTTTCCAGTACCTGTTCTGCAGATGCAACACTGGTGCCCACTGAACCCATTTGACCTTGTGGAAGCTCCATGTTTAGATCCAGCCTGTAGAGAACCAACAGCAGAAGCACATGCTTAATATCCTACAATGACAAACACTGCTGATGGCCTTGTGAAAAAAGAATGTTAAGCTTTAATATACAGTGAATGCACATGCAATAAACTTTGAATTTCTATCCATCTATCCATCCAGGAATGAAACCCAAAATGACAAATGAAGGGCTGCTACATGATTTCAATGCTTTTTAATACTGTGATTCACAATGGAAATAATACGACAGTGGGTATTTTAAAGAGAGAGAGCATAACAGGCAAGATATCTGGCCTTGTGCAGGAGTTCTATAAGGCCTAAAGGCAGTGCATTGTTGCCATTATGAGAAAAAAATCTGCCCAGTTTCTCATTATTATGAGATACGTTAATACTACTTGTCAGATAGAGAAAAACAAGTTTGAATAGGAGATATGAATTGTATATATATACTAAATTTTATTGTATAGAGTATTGTATTATATACTGTATACAGTTTGAATGGGAGATATATATTGTGTATACAGTATATTGTATATTTGCCTTATTAGAGAGCTTTGAGTGCATAAATTTACTACCGTAAACCCCATAGTATTCGCACACAGGCAAACTATGTGTGGATGGCTTGGTCGCAGTCTCATGTGGTGCGAAGTAAAACTTCCCAGCATGAAGGGTAACTTGATCATATCACCTAAATGAGTCATTATCAGTTTGGTGCTTTCCTTTTTCTCCTTAGAGCAACATAACATACTCACACTACATTTTTAAGGAGAAATGTTACTTGAATGAGTTTCATATATTGTTATACCGAGAACCATATCTTGTTATAATGGTATATTCTTGTATCTCATTATAATGAGAAAATATTTGGTTATAATGACCTCACCAGGATTTACCACCCAGGAAACATTGTCATTTTTTGGCACCTTCAACTAAAAATTTTACAATATCAAAAATACAGAATGCAAATAAATTATCTATAAGTGAAGATGCGCATTTGTCATAATATTAATATTACTATTATAAGTCATCAGGAACCTGAAGTAATGGAAATTTTGCCATCTAACAGTCAATAACAGCAAGTACACTAATAATACACATACAGGCTTCTTTAATAACCAAACCAAATCTCTTACCCAGCTTCATCAGCCATCTCATGCATCAGTGAGTCCACTTGGTTCTAAAACACAGAGAAAGACAAACTTCACATCAAACTCATAATTCATATCCATGATTTCATGAGCTTTTATGTGTGCCAAGTTATACTCAAAATTAAACATTAGGAAACCAAATGCCAGCTAGATGGCATGCAATAAAAAATACATGTACCCACACTTGGCAAAATATAGTGTGTTTCTCCTTTTAATTATCATGATATGAAAGTGAATGATGAAATTAACCATGATAGAAGAACACATTTTAGAAGCTTAAAACTGAAGACATGTACAGGTTTTGTTGTGGGAGTCATAATGGAAGCAAACCAGTGACATTATAGGAATGTAAACAGACAGCCATACCTGTGGAGTTGTGAGTGTCGTCGTGTTGCTCATCGTGTCCTCCATCTGGGAGGTCTGTACGTCCAGTGTTTCAAACTGGCGCTCAAACTTGTCCATAAGGCCTGAGATCTGGTGAAGAGCAAATAGAGCACACATCTGTTCCACAGGCCATACTGCTCTATAATCCCACATGCAGTGATTCTAAGTTCACATAGGAGTTCCGCAGAGCTAATGTGTGTTCCTCGGATTCAAGGTTTTCGCCTCTGTCTTCCTTCTGGAACATAATCAGGTTTATTGGACAAGTTTGATCACATACATGTTGAACTTGTCTCCGACTGTCTATGGGTCTCATACATACAGCAGATATACATACAGTTAAGAAAATAGACAATGATTACATTGACTGGCTAGTATATTCAATGGGCTTGTGTGGTTGATCACTATAAAAAGTGCATGCCAGTGCAAATAATGTAGGAATAAGCACAATGTGTGCAATATAACAAATACATTGTTAGTTGTTTTAACATAAGTATTCTGCACAATGCAGAGTATACCAGTGATGCAATTGCCTTTTGATATGCAACATTGACAGACATGTATAACTCCTACCTTCTCCAGGTTCATGCTTTTCAGTGTAGCATCCATGCCTTTCACAACACCGGCCATTGATTTAGTGACCTGCAAAGCAGACCAGAAAAAACCTGTCAATTTCCAAAGTATGTACATTTACAGCTAGAAAAAAGTAAGAGACAGCCTAATAATCATTTCAGCTATTTTGAGGGTCATTTTTTATTTACACGATTCAAATCAGGACAAATGTGTACCACAATTTATCGCACAATATGGTACATATCAGACACCAATCCACCACATGTGTGGTTTAAAACAGGCTTCATAAGATAATGAGGATTTAATATCTTGCGCATGTTTTTACCTTCAGTGTTTATATTTGGAAAATCAAAGGCAGTAAAGTTTGTGATTAACAGAATTTAAAATGAAATGGTCCTGTGGTCTTGACCAAGATGGGTGGTTAGTAGGTGGATGGATTGATTCATTCATAGAAAACTGAAATGCTGATACAGCACTTTGAATGCTGACATTCAAAAATAAATGTAAATCATTTTTTTTTTTTTATAAAAGGCTTACTGCTGTAAAAAAATTTTACAATGACAGAACATACAACCTTCAATTTCACCAGTGAAGAGCTTGTGTACTGGATGTGTGGGATTTACTACCTTGTTCATTGTAACAGCAGTTTGGACCCTGGCAGCCACTGCATCTACCCGGGCACTCATTCTCAGGAAGTTCACAGACTGATTCTTCTGCCGGATGGCGTTTTCTGCATGTATCCGTGCTACTTCCATATTTCCTTTTTGAATGGCCTAAATTATAGGAATTACATACATTGGTTACAATACAGTAATCCTTAGATGGCCCAGTCCTTAAGCATGCATAATTGTATGTTGTTACACATTGAAACTATTAAGCCTTAGTTGCACTTCATCACCTTTTCTAAGAATGCTCACCTTTTTCACCTTGGCCTTTTCTGCTTTCTCCTCCTTATCACATTTCTTGGCATTTCGCTCGAGTTCTTTGGCAGCAAACTTTAGATTGAAGAGATGTTCTATGACGTTCAGTTAAGACATCCCCATTGTGAAAAGTCATGGCTTTATATGGCAGATTAGATTTACGCAAATCGGTCCATATTGGTATTGAGGGGAATACAGATTGCGTAAAGGACCGTGGTGGGAAGATCTAATACAAATTTTACAGTATTAGTTTTAATTCATCATAGACTCATAAAGAGAGAGAGGATGTTGTAGTATCGTTGTGTTAAGAAACAAAGACTATAACGTTGTTACACTCAATCACGTGACTACCATTACAGGACAAGTTTCGTTGTGGTTGATTATAATGCGGTATTCAAGCTTAACATCACGGCCACTGAGGGGAAGCCGGCCAGATAGCTTTAGCTATATTTAAAATCTTGCTATCGACACCTACAAATTCCTTTCAATTCTATTTCAGTATTTCATGGCAATACACATACCGAAAGAAGTTTAGGATTCCGATGTTTCAGGCAAAACCCACGACTCATGATAGCAACAACCAAGTTGGCAGTTTAGCGAATATTTATTGGAATAATATATATTTAGAACCACTAAATCTATCTGCTGATTAATGTAAAAATACAACAAATGTACTTTAAATCTACTTTTCTAAAAACCATATATTCCTAAGAAAGTCAATCACTTCCTGAAACTCCAGCGACGAACAACCGACTCCAAGAAGGTAACTAACCCAACTAGTGGACTTATTACCTGACTGAAACTGCTTAAGACCAGCTGAACGCCACTTAATTTAGTTACACAGAACGCCGAGCTACTCCCGATTTTAGGATATAATTTTTGTACAGACACTATAAAAAGGTATAATGACACATATCAAAATGACATTTCTAATAATTACGTTCAACCTGCATTTATGTCCTACTATAACATTAGTGTATGCCAGGCCAAGTCGAGTCTTCAACGCAATCCAGTCTTTTTGGATGAAAAGGATACTTTCCATATTTGACATGTTTTCAAAAAAGCTTGTAAATCCAGAGACAGTAATTTACAAAAATATAATTAAAATTATTACTAAAATGGTTAAATCGCACTAAGATCTAAATTTCCTTTTGAGTTCTGAATCTGTCCTCTTCCTGGTGTTTGTTTTGCCGAGATACTTCCGCCAACGCTCGTTGATGATGTCACCGTCACGTGTTCAGGGACCGCGCTTCGTGAGCGTCAGAATTATTCGTGATTCATTTACAGTGTAGATTACTTGGCTTTGCTTTTATTTCACGTTTGCTTAGGGATATTATATGCAGCGTGTCCCGTCCCGTGTGCGCTGTTTCCTGGAGTAGGCTTGTATTAGATGTGGGACTGGTTACGGTAAATGGATGGATATGTTGTATTTAAGTAATGATTATGACCCTTCAGACCTAAAAAGAATTGATATTGAATTACTAAATAGTAAGCTACGTAATTTAGAATAAAAAGAGGAAAAACTAAAAAATTAAAAGTAAAATTAATAAATCCGTAACTCCTCAATTTAAATGGGATATCTTTTACCACAGAAAACACTCTAAAATGAGCACACAAACATAGAAAGCCAAATGAATATATATTTTTTTCAGTTTAATAAATATCACACGAAATCGCATGGAGGAAAAGGCTTTTGATTACATTCCATTAAATTTGTGATCTGTGTTAACTGTACTGAACTGATATTTCATCAATCAATACATATACAAATAGAACCATAGCTGGAAATACACAAGTAATAAAATTGAGATAAAGGCCTACAATCAATGACAAAACACAGCTTGTGCATATTATTATTTGCAATGACAATGACAATAAATATACTGTATCATTTTTTTGAGGATGTGCAAGACTGGAATATTAATTTGCTGTGATTAATTTCCACCACTGATATTGCTAGAGAATGTTTCAAAAATGAGCGGAAAGAAAGTACCATATTCAAGTTACAGCACAACCCATATGGAAAAAAATACAGCTGAAACATCGGTTAGTTTTGTCTATCTGTGCTTTCCAGGGTGTATAAGTATGACCTTTGAAACAAAAATTATGTAAACAACCTGTCTCTGACACAATTTTATTTACAGATATATTACATGATGAGCATATACACAGCATAGAATGCATTTCCAAATGTATTTAACAACAACAGAGACTTGGACATGAGAAATGAGGACACACGCCAAGCACCTAAATGGCTGAAAACCAAGAGGCCCGATAACAACCTAAATGTCAGCTCTAACCATGAATTTTCTTTTGACTTAAACTTTTAAACTGCAAAGTGAATCTATCATAGCATTGTCTCAACAGATATTCATGGTTTCATTAACATTTATTGCTTATTCGGTAATTTTGAAATATCGGTCATGTAACCGAAAGCTTTAGCTCACTTAGCTTATTTTGTGATGGTTAATTGCTGGTAAAAGTGTTTTCCTCTTTGGACATAACAGCCTGGCTACTTGGTAAAGGGCAAGTTCGGGGATGCGCAACACAGGCACCCACAGCACAAACACAGTCCCAGAAGAGAGGAAACAAGAGCAGCTACTCTGGAGTGGTGCTGGTACCGGAGAGCCTTCTTCAGTTTTTCGGAGGACTCGCTCGCATAGTCTAGAGTGTGTAGGACGTTGTACTCAATGTGGTTCATCTGTAAGTGCTGTTGGCACACCATGACTTCCAGGGCTAGAAAAAGAGAGTGGAGCTCACTGATCTGCTCTTCCAGGGCCAACAGCTGATGATGTCTCTCCTGGACAAGTGCAAGATTCCTGAGGGCCTCAAGTTCTGGGATGTCAGTGCCCACTAGCTGGGGAACCTGCAAACTATCTGCCAGGCGTCGGATCTCTTCCTCATCCAGCTCCACGCCAGCCAACTGTGTCTGCCTTACAATCTGTTCCTTCAGGCGTCCTGCATACTCTGTTTCCCAGGTATAGTGCTGACTCAGAACCTGATTGTGCTGTTGGAGCAGGCTGTAGAACTGGGACTGCTTAATCCGGCCTTCTGCACTACCTTTCCAGAGCGTTCCAGTCCAATCCTTCTCTTTCATTTGAGACAAACGCTCATGGATGTCCCTAGCCTGGTGAGAGAACCGTCTTTTGAGTTCAGCGAGAAGCTGCTTTTCTCCACATAGTTCCTCAGCTGTAGTGCTACACAGAATCCGCTCCTGCTTGCCATGAATCTCTTCCGACAACTCTCGTAACATGCTTAGATCCATGTAAAGCTGATACACCTGCCCAAAGAACTCTCCCATCCCTGAAGAAAGTCCTTCTTGATAGCCAGCATTAAAGTAGCCAGGACCTTGTAAATCAAAATCTATTTGGGATCCCTCATCCCTGTTCTGATAGCCCCTCAGCTCATCCAGTCTGTTCTTCATCTCACCCACCAAAAGGACTCTTCAGTCCCTAGAGACTTGCACACCCCAGCCATTCAGCCCTCCCCCCATCATAAGCCGGAATGGGAGTGTTGCATGTGCGTCATACAGCTCTCCCATTTGTCAGCTCACAGCTTTCTTTTCTCACCACGATTCAAGCAAATATTGACTTATTGGCAAGTTTGCTCACCATGTCAGGGGATTTTCCCCCCCCTTTTTACATAGACGTCCACTTACACTTCCGTTTTTCTTTTGGGTTCCAAGTAATCATATCCTATCCACTAACAGAAGAAGAAATCTTTACTCTTACTAAACTGCTTTATTCACTAAATATGAATTGTCAGGAACAGTAAACTTCGTGGTCAGCACATGGCTTGATGTATCATAGTGGATTAGGAGGGTAGACCATTCTGAGAAAATGTAATGGAAAACTAAGTACCTAGAAGAAGATTGCAACAGATGCAGTATCCTACTGATCAGCTTAAACAAAATAGATATACCACTTACCACAATAACACAGTAGAAATGGTTTTGGAGGAGTTTGACCAGAGAGTGAAGGAAAAACAGCCAATCAGTGCTCAGCATATTATGTGGGAACTCTTGCAGGACAGCTGGAAAAGCATCCCAGGAGGCCACCTCATGAAACCGGCATACAGGGGACAATAAAGTCAGCCAGTCCCTGTAACAATTGGGATTAAGGGCCTCGCCCAAGGGCCCAAAGGTGGAATCACTCTGCTGACCATGGGATTTGAACCAGCAACCTTCTGAGTCCGAACACACAGCTACCTGCCTCCAACATTTTTTTGTTTGTTTGTTTGTTTTCAGTTAGTGCTTAATTCCATATATGTTATAATTTTGATGACTTTATAATCTCAAATGCAGGGAATAGTACAAATAAACCTTTCTCTGGGTGGGTATGTCCAAACGTTTGACTGGTACTGTATATTAAAAAAAATGTAATTGAAAACAAAGCCAGTCTTCTACGAGGTAAAATGTTTGCATTAACACCAAAATAGACTAGGTTTATAACACAGGCGATACAGGAGACGGGGTGAAGGGAAACACCTCTTAAGGGGTGAGGTTTATATACTGTAGGAGGTAAAGAAAAATACACAAAAGGGCTGTGGTGACGAAAGTATGGGTGAACCAAACAAGCAAGTACACCTCCACAGATGGGGAGTTCCTGTCTGAAAAACGTGAACAGGTACCAGGCTAGTGAAAGCCAACTGGCATGTTTTTATTTCTACACATAGTTCAGCTCATAACAAGGAACTTCTCAAACACAGTAAAAGAAAAATAAACTAGCCTATATGTTTCAATCTATTTTGTGGTTCCTACAGTTTGTGGGGCTTTCCCCCAGGATTACCATACGGCTTGCACTGAGCATTCTTTTCGTATCAGATTCAATTTATCAAATTATTTAATTTTTCCCCCCCCCCCCACCAAAAGCAGACTGTGTCACTGACTAGACTTGGGTGTTGTCTACTTTTTCTTATCAACCAAAGATTACGCAGTACTATTTTGACAATATTTTCAAAAGCAACATTATTCCGGTATTTTTAAATCTTGCCAATAACACTCAGCCAGCGCGGAGGGAATCTCCACAATAAAATTCTCCCACAAGAGCACACAAGTTTACAGTCAGACATAAGAAGCCAAACTACATTTCTTATAACCTCGATGCCAGTAAGATAAACACTATGCAATCATGCGCACCTACAATCAACACTAAAGATATTACCGCTCCCAAGGGCAGTTTCAGATTAATTTCTTCCTGACATTTTTATGTCATTTTTATTTGGTGACATGTAAATACTTTTGCCATAATAAATTAATTTGGCAACACTTCACATGATGGGGCAGAAATAGTACAGTATTATACTGTTACTTATGTATTAACCACAAACTAAGTCTTAGTTACATACTGACCTTGTGTTAATTCATCATTAATGAATTGTGATGCATGTTTTATCTCAAACAGTTACTATATTTGTGGCGATATCTATTAATTCTGCAAACCTTTGTGAACCACTGAAGGTGCAAGTCATGAATAACACAAGTGAATGTTATGTTCGTTCATCATTAATGAATCATGTCATCTTTTTGTAGTAAATATATTTCTTCATCATTTGCACTTCAGTAGTAACTGAGTTATTTGTGCCCAGTCAAGTAAAGTGTTACGATTACTTGTACTTAATATAGTATACTTTTGTGCATTATTTTTGCCCTGTCAAGTAAAGTGTCACAATTTTATTAACTAATTTTCTTCAATTTTGCCATCATTTTATACTGTAAGCGTGAAGGGGCAGGAGGGCGTAGGAAATGAGAATCAGTATCTCCAAATCTGCTAATTGCTTATAGGGAGAGTCTGAGTTTAAGAACCTTCATATAAGTTAGTAAGTAGGAACACTTGATTGTCAGCTAGATATTTCCATGGCCTGCAGTGTTGAGGATACTCTGCAAGTCCTTGGTAGAATAGTGGGAGCTAAAACACTGCACAAAAACCTGGTTAATCTACATCCCTATTTTCACTTTCAAGCACAAGTTGTAAGAAATAAATTGAAAGAACAAGGATTTCAGCTTGGAGGTAGAGTTTGTAGATCTAGGATGATTTTGATATAGAGCTGCCCACCCATCAAATCAACAGAGTTTGGGCTCTCACAAGGATGTCACCAGGAAGAGAGCTGCTCTAGGTACATGACACTCAATGGAGGTTTAAGGGGAAACGGAAGGACACAATGGATGCCAGTATGTTTAGTTTTCCTTCTGCAGACATGAAACAGGGAGCTTGGTCTACTACATTTTAGATCATTTTATTCTGAGTTAATCCAAATTTATTATCTTAATTATTTCAAGCCTGTGCAAAGTGACAATTGTATACATAGCAAGATTTATTTAGGGATATTACTCAACCAATAACGTATAGAAGCCCATAAAAACAAAAATAAATTGTATCAACTTGATCACGGTCACAAACTGTCGGCGAAAGCTGCATTCTGTTTGTTCCTTCAATGCACATTGCATTTAAACTTTCATTACATTCCTGAATAACTGGCATTGCCCGGCTACAGCAACTTACCCTGCTTAATATGCTGCGCACACAGCCAACTATTAAGGTGTGTTTCTAGGTCATAGATTAAGCTCACCCAGAAGAGTCAACAAAAAAGGTTTATAAATCAACAACAATGCATGAAAGATACATGCTGAATAACACTACAAACAGCAGTTATAAGTGTAGGTTCACGGAAATTAAGAGCAAACTTAAAGCCTTAAACGTGAAATTTGATGGCTGCTAAGGAGAGCGTGACCGGCAAACACACAAAACATTTATTTATCCATTTCAACGTAACATATTTCTCAGAAATTATACCTTGGAAACTCATCCTGCGGCATATCCAGTATTGTGAAATTTGAAAACGACATTATGATTTTCAAACGTATATATAAAAAATATAATAAAAAAGACAGCTCACTAGTAGTTTATTTTAATATAATTTATTAGTCTACCAGTAAATATGGAAACAAGCTACAAAGTTCATCACTATATTATTAGAATCTATCAATATGAAAAACTTTACAAAAATGTACATTTCCCCTGCACCATGTCTTAACTTACATAAAAAGTGAGACAAATTTAACTAAAAACCACAGCTCCTGTTGCATAACTATTACATTTGGTCTGCCATAAAGACACCTGAACAAAATTCCCTGAACTCTTATTTTCTAACAAAGCATCCTGAGAGATGGGCAATGGGGGGGTGGGGGGGGGCTGTTTGGCAAACTAGTGTTTCCTGGGACACAAACCCTTTCACGGGTCACTATTAAAATAAATAGATAAATAAAAGCACACGGTCAGAAGGAAAACGAACCAGACACAAGACGCAAGAACAGTCCCTGTATGACATATCTATATATCGAGGAGTTATTGCTTGCTGAAAACCAGCCTATAAGAGAATACAGTGGGTGTCACTCCTTTCTGCATGTTGCATTTTTCTTAAGCAACTGGCCTAGCAAAACTGCCTCCACAACGAGGAGACCGTAGATGATTATCTGGATCTCAAGCATGTAAGGATATTAGTCACGGAATGTTCAGCAGCCTGTCCATGCATCTGATGTGGGGCTTCCAATTATATTCCTATTAGCGCAGAGGCTTGTCTCAGTCACTTGTAACTAATTTAGTGTAGGTACTCAGATTCCATTAAGTAACGAAAGGGAAAAACAAAGTGTGTCCAGAAGCAGTCAATTTCATCCCACATCTACCATTTGAACCACACAGTTAGTGCCATCACGATTTATGCTATATGTTACATTCAGAGAGGCTTGCTCCGCAGATCCAAAAACGCACCTAGTTGCCTCCTAAGGCTGACATGGTCAGAATACTCAGGATGATTCAGAACAACTTTGTGGTCAGCCAACATCTCTATGTATCAGGACAACAGCTGAAGTAGTATTTCCAAACAAAAGCTGAAGAACAGAGCCAAGTAACACTGAGTAACAAATCCCATGTTTATTACCGGCCCAAAATCTGACTTCTCTGGCTGAAAACTACAAAAAGTTTTGACGCGAACTCAACAGAAATGTAAAGTTAAGCTTTCATTTTGTCTAAAAGCAGAATAAGGTAAAATCCTTAAAATATGACATATGGCTTATTCATGACATTCAAACCATCTGTGCAAGTATGATGCTATATATCTATATTAATTCAGAAAAACCCCAACAGACTGCAAGAAAGCTAGTGTAAGTAATGGTATCAATACATACTTTAAAAAAAAAATGCTTAGGGACTCATTTGAGAAACATCTTGCCTTCTTATTCCAAACTCATGAGACTCAAAACCTGAGTGCCACCTACATATATTTTATTTTCATTTTAGTCAAATAAATATTGTTTGATCAAAGTACTAAAAGACATGGGAGGGAGATGTAAAATGACCTGGAACCAGTAAAATGGCTGATAAATATCAACTTGATGTTTCACACAAACCAAGGTAAGGAAACGCACAAGTACGCACACATACACACAAAATAAACGCTAATTCAAGAAAGTCGCAGTACAAAAAAAACTTGTTTTCAATATGACCACTTTCTACTGAAATAACACAATGGACTTCCAACACACCAGTGCAAAACGTTTTCAGCTGCATTTAGTCTCTAAGTACCCAATTTCTCCCATCCCCTTAATAAATGCCCTCCCTTCCTTCCTTCAACAGAAAAGCACTCCCAGAAAAAAATTACTAAAGAAAAAAAAATATTAGTATGCTAGCATGCAGGCCTGCTTTGCATTTCTGCATCCCAGCCTTACATACATTCTGCAGTAGTCCATACTATTCCAGCAAAGCTACAGTCGTATCGTCGTTGCAGCATACTATCAACCTCAGTCCTCACTCTTGTCTATTTCATCCTCATTTCAGCGACACCTTAGCATAAATATACTATGGTATACTAACTTAAAACACCACAAGGTATAGCTCCTTTTTCCTCCACATTTTCTCATATTTATTACTAGAGAACGAATATACCAGATGATATTTTCAATATACATCTTTCAGGTGTAAAACTAGTTTGTACTTTGAACGGTTAAACTTACAGATTTGAATTAAGTTTGGTCACATTTCTCAGCCAAAAAAAAAAAAAAAAAAAACATCCTCATACGAAACTGGACACATACTCTCTTTTACATAACTAAGTTCCAAAAACACTGTCAAAACTCATCAGAACAACACTGATAATCAGGATAAAGAACAATTACCGATAAACAATGCTAGACCCCGCCCCCAGAAAATCTTGTCTGACACAAGCAGCCATATTTATAACTGCATTGGGCCCAGTTATGCAACCATTAGTTTTTTTGATGGCAATGGGATGGCAAGTAACTCAAACTCCTGGCTCTGCTGGACCGCTGTATAGTTGGCATATAAGAAGTGTTTAGAGAATAAATCTCTGAGCACTTCAATATTGTTTGAGCATGAGAGAGAGAGACCAGATGAAGACGGACAAGATGGAACATAGAAATGACAGTTGCCTAATTTGAAGAACGACGTTCTTGCTCCTTTATTTAAAAAAAAAGAAAAAAAACAATTGTATTAAAAATGACACACAAATATTAATGGACTATCACACAGCAAGTCTGATGCTCAGGGAATATCATATTAAGGAAAGTTCATTTCCCATCAAAAAAAAAGTTAGAGATAAAAATATTGGCCCAAACTTAATGTCCATTGACTTAAGGAGCAGTGATACTGATACGTTCTTATACAGGAAAATTTTCAGATTGTCCATCCCAAGAATAACAATATAGTTATACCACTGGTCAATGGGAAAAGGTATGAAAACCTCTCTTATCAGACCTTACTGAGAGACCTTAAGAGCTAGAACAAGATTTGCGAAACTGTGGATGTGAATCAGAAAGCACCATGTTTTTGAGGGCAGAAAGAAAAAAAAACCCTGGTTCACAGGACATGGCATCTTCATTGAAGAAGCTGGAAGGACTGACAATTCTAGGTTTGATGCTGGCTGGCCCCTCACATTGCAGAGGGAATGCAGCAGTTAGAGCTCTTCATTATTAATGCTAGGGACCCAATTCAAAGTGCAGATCAGATGCAAGCAAACCCTAGTCCCATTCATTATGGAGAGTGGCATCATCCAAAGTCTGTAGTTACAGGTGCCCCTATTTCGTAAATGAGAAGATAATCTGATAAGAAAATGAAGATGACATTGCAGAGTCCAGACGGGTATCTTCCCTGTATTTCAGCTGCCACATGTAATTGATAACATTGTGCAAACATTTTCATCATTATTATTTTCACGGTAGGAACTGATTGCAAAATGTATAATACAATAGCTTAAAAAATAAATCTTTTCTATAGTAAAAAGTGTCCATTCAGCATGTGACAAGAAGAGCAGGTGAGTCTATTCCATTAGTTCTATGACATTGCATGCTTAGGAACAGTCACAGGTTTAATGCCAGTGTCAAAGAGGGCAAGAACAGATTTTTTGATTATATATATATATATATATATATATATATATATATATATATATATATATATATATATATATATATATATATATATATATATATATATATATATATATATATATATATATATATATATAAAAATTCTGACTTGGAGCTAATATTCGTATGCAAACATTTCCATGCTTGCCTGGAGACTTGTCAAGTGTATACATGACGGCAAATTAATGTAAATAAATGTGGCACAGAATTATGAGGAAAAATGCTTTTTGTTTAGATGTACAAAAGAGAGAAAAAAAAGATAAACCTTTTTACTCTCATTTGCAAACTTAAATATCAGTAAATTGCTTGAGGTAAACCTGGAAAAAGCACCAAAACCGGGAGAACAGGGGGAAAAGGAAAATGACACTTGCATTCTCCAAGAACAGCAAGCAGATACTGTAACAGTGACCATAGAAAATTTAGCATTGGTGACAGCAACAAATTCATAAATATGACAGACAAGCAGGGGAAGTACAAGACCGGCAAAGAGAGTGGGAGAGAGGCTACATGTTCCAGCAAGAAGAAAACCGACTACAACTGTTGTGCCGCAAACCGGGGAGCAGGGGTTGGAGCCACCATTGCTTTTTGGTATCCCTGACCCTAGCTTGATGAAGCTGGGGAGTTGCACTGAGGGGAGAATGAGGAAGTCATTATGTTAAGGCCCAGGAGTGCAGTAAGGCGGATTTTTGGGAGACTTAGGGTTTGTACTGTGATAAGGAATTCTGAGGAGCCAGAGCGCTTCATTGGCAAGAATCTGAGAGCACCACTGCCAGTTGGAAGTCGTAAACAGTCTCCTGCATACACACACGCGCACGCACACAAACACACAAAGAATTTGGAAAAAAAAATCCCTGAAGTATAAAATGTAGTCATTTTTAAGGTAAAGTGTCTTTACAACAAACAACAAACAGGTGGGAACATGGCCGGATAAAACAAAGGAGTCGTTGGATAGTTAGTGGTTCCAGCCCATCAAATGGCTGACTCGGGCCTTCTCGGTCATGCGACGGACCCTGCCCGAGCGAGACATGCCTAAGTTCAGTGGGTCTTCGTTGGTTGCCAGGTTGTCATCCTCAGAGTCGTCATTATATAGGACTGTCCGGCGGCCCTGATTTCGCGTGTTGACCCGAGCAGACTTCCTCTGGCCTGTCTGCTGGCTACCTTGCGGCTTTCTTTGCACTACATTCTGGTCTAGATAATTTTCTTCCTCTGGTTCCTCCTCTTCTTCTGGTTCTTCCTCCTCATCTGGCTCTTCCTCAGCCGAGTCGTCCTCTTCTTCCTGCGGCTCCGCTTCCTTTTCCTTTTCCAGCCTTGCTCGTTTTGTCATTACCCTGGCAATTTCATCCGCTGCCCTCTTCTTGGTGCCGTTGGTTGCCGCCTTGCCCCTAGGCCGTAGCCGTGGAGCTTTGCTATAGTCATGGTCTCCCCCATCGACAAAATCGGCAACGTCAGACTCAGAACTGCTTCCGCTGTCAGAAGAGGAGGAAGAGGATGACGAGGATGATGAAGAAGATGAGGACGAAGAGGAAGACGACGACGATGTGGAACTGCTGGATGTTCCCCCTGCTTCTTCCTCTGATCGAAGGCCAAGCCGCTTCCGTGTGGCAGAGCTCAGGGTTCGCCCAGCACCATTAGTCAGAGGTCCGTTACTTGATGGTTCTGCGTGTGTTACACAAAAACACAGAACGAAAAGGTAAAAAAAAAAAAAAGTATGTTCAAAGTAAATCAATAGAATACAATGGCATGACTTGACATTGACAACATTTAAAATTATATAAAAACATATATATATATAAAAATTATGGCCTATAGCAAATGGATCTCCAGTACCTGAGGTTTTGACAGGTGTGGCTTTGCTCCGTGTCACCCTGTCGACTACGGGACCACTTTGTTGACTCTCCATCCTCGAGCTAGATGATGGCTGGTCGTCCTCATCATTTTCATCTACCGCAGATACCGAACTTGCATCTAAGTCTGAAAACACCGAAAAAAATATCATGACAACCCCTCCAGGACCACAGCATATAATTGATGCCACGATACTACAACTTGTTTACTTTTAATGTTTAGTTATGCAGCGCATAACGATGATATGATACACATGTATGATGGTGAGCCCAAAGACTGTAATGGAGCTGGAAAATTCCTATCAGCTAGTGACATATTACTGTAACGCATTAGTGTAGACAAACCTACTGAGCTGTTTATTGTATAAAACATACAAATATTTACAGTACATAATGTTTGATAACGATAAATGTTACTGGTTTGTGTATTAACTATGCTGTATTTATATTATCTTACAGCAGGGGTCGGCAACCACACCCGCAAAGGGCCAGTGTGTACGCAGGTTTTTGGGATAACGTTTATGTTAGCTCTTCAAACCCAGGCGTGAGGACTCTGCAGCCAATCAGTCCTCTAATCAGTAATCTTATTAGGGAGTTGCAGGGAAAACCTGCATGCACAGTGGTCCATTCTGGGTAAGATTGCCCATCCCCGTTTTAGAGAGTAGGTTTAGTAGGTTATATCTACTAGTAGTAGTAGGTTACCTAGGTTTGTCCAAGTATACTTTTGTGCAAGTAAACTACTAAGCATATGACGACAAAATCACTTAATGGCGCATTTCTCGGAACGTATATCACCTATATCCTGGCTTATTCCGTTTCCTACCTTGAGATGATTTTCTGGAAGCACTCTTTACCAGAGAAACGGAAGATTTCGCAGAAGATTTTGAATTTGTCTTTCCTGGCTTTTGCTTCCCTTTTGGACTGGACAAAGGCAAGAACGTATAAAAATTTCAGATGATCACTGCAAACTAAATACCTCTGTTGATTAATGAAACTAAATCAAGATGACAGCCAGTCATACCACCTCACATTTTTTATTACACTCTTACAAGGTCTTAAAGGCCCTGGATCTAAACCTGCTAGTCATTCCTGAATGCTACTGAATGCACAATATGACATTACAAAGTGGTGTTTTAGCGAGATTCTGGGCAAGGACCAATGGCAAGGATGGACAGAGCTTATATGAGTAAACTGCACAGCAGGGGTACCTGGAAGGTCTACTGGCAGGAGGAGAACTGCTGCTGCTGCGCAGACGTTTGCGATAATTTAACCTCTGCCGGCTCCGCCTCTGGCTCTGCACGGCTGACTTGTAGTCAGAGATAATGGGGATGATCTGGGCCTCAAAGAATACCGACAGTCTCAGAGTCATGCTGTATATCTGGAAAGAAATTAAGGATCAAAACATTAGCAGAAAACACTATATATAAGTGCCACATAGTACCAGTGGCACTTGCTTGTAATATATTTTTTATCAATTTAAGTTAGTGAATAATGGAAGACCATTTTTATTATGGCACATAGTTTAGAAAAGAGGGGGAGATTTCAAGAGAACTATAATGAAGAAACACATGCAAAAGCGATCAGGCAAAAACACGTATAACTTTCTGACCCGTGACTTTTTGTTGGGTGTGTAGGCCTTTGAGTTGCTGAAGATGAGCCGGACGTCTTTGCAAAACTCCATTGGGTTCTCATAATTCCCAACAGCCAATGTCTCTGTCACAGTGCCCAGGTCCATTGGCGTGTCAATGATGTCTCGGTAATCCTAGCAGAGATCGCAGAGATGACTTAGTGAAGGAAAACAGCATATTAAAAATCAAAACTGACATTTTTTTTTTTTTTTTTAAATCTGTAATATGGTATCACTTGTAATTTTTTCATAATCATGCTGGGGTCAGCATGGTGGGACAGCCTACCAAAGAATGAGGTATACTTGCTCATCAAAGCATGCACAAAGAACCCCAGAGACACCGGACTCCAAAGTAAAACAAAGAGTGCTTTTCCACCACACCAAGTACAAAACTTTTGGTACTTTCCCTTTTCCATTGACTTCCAGTCGAGTGCCAGTACAAAAGTTCCTGTTCCAAAAGTGCCAGACTAGCTGGGGTGCTTCTTAGGTACTTCAGGGTGGGACATGAAATGCTTTCTTTGGCGACTGGTTATGCAAGTAACTTTCCTCTAAACACAATACAACCGCAATACAACCTCAATGTAACAATATACTCAGCCGAGATACTGGGTTCATGAGAACGAGACGAGATGATATTTTAACAATATTTTAAGGAAAACTTCAAAGGGAAAATATATTACTGGAAAGCAGCCCTATATTTGGTTTATTTGAAAGATAAAAAACGCTAAATAATGCAGATGTATGATGAAATGTTTTGAGGAGTTCGCCGAAACCCCAGATTTTCTAATACAGAAAATGGTCTCATGTCGGCTGCCATGAAAATGCCCATATCCTTCGTTATTGCTGTGCCTCTAGCACTTGACTGTGAAAGCTGAGGTGCAAACACATTTGTGAGCGTTGTCTGGCCTTTAAATGTTTTCTTCACCGGTGCAGTGGATTTAAGTAAAGAGCTCTGATGTTGCTGCATAAGGCTCTGCATAGTAGTAACATAAGCCGCTGTGTACGGCATTATTTTCCTACAATGCTTACAGATGGTTCATGTTTTGTCTGTCACCCTTTCACTGTTTATATTTTCCGCCAGGTAGCCAAACTGCTGCCGCACAAAAGATGTAAGTGTCTGGAGTGTCTACTGTGGTAATTTCATGAGACGCCGCCTTGCTTACAGCAGCTGATTAGCAGCACCTTCGCGAGACCGCTTTTCACTCCGATGAGAAATCTTGTCATGTTGTAATACTGCGAGATCTCGTGACATGAGATCTTGTTACACCCTTACTAAACAACGATAAACGGGGTACAAAAAAAAAAAAAGATTGGAAAAAACAGATACAGAAAATAGATCACGAAGGCATGACAAGAAATCGAAAAAAGTATTTTGCTTAATATACTAATATACGCACATTTGCGTTGCTGTCTTAGCTATGTGATTTTGTTGTAAAAAAATATTGGGGTATTTATCAAGCAAAAAAAAAAAAGAGTTGAATGTCTCGCAAACCCATCTGGCAGTGATTCAAATGGCAAGCATGAAAATGATTTTGACTGTCTCGGAGAATACATGGGTTTATTTTCCTATGAGAGTAGAAATGTGTAAGAACTACACGAGATGTTGGTATTAATATCACAGACATCCAGCCCAATAATATACTACAGCCATTTTTCAAATTCCGTACAAAACACCCCACCTCGTGCTGGGATATCATCCCCAGTTTTTATGCCAGTGGAAAACCAAAACCTTGAAGTACCACACTTTCCATACCAAAAGTATGGCACCTGGTGCAGTGGATAAGCGCCCAAAACGAAGCCGATGCAAGGTACCGGGTAAGCGAAGAGGTCGACGGGCTGACGGAATGGCTCAGATTCAGGACTCTCCAGCATCTGACGAAGCAGATCACGACACTGCCCGTGCCACGCATGCACATCCAGCTCCACCCCTCGTTTCTTGGATGGAGGTTGGGTCTGATCCTGAACAGAAGTGACACAGGATGAAATATATGGGCCTTTTGCTTACTCTTGTTGTAAAATGACATTTCGATCATTAAAATATGTTCATACATTGTCTAACAGCCATGTTTAATGACAAATTGATTGATGCATTTTTATTCAAGTCTTATCCAAGGCACTAAGTTTATTCAAACTGCATTAATTTACCGCCGGCTAAATTCCTTAAACGGCATAAATACATGGAATCACAAGGATGAATTTGAAACATTTAAATTTGTTCGATCAGGATTCATAGTAGAATTCAATGACAAATCCGACCTTTACAACAGATCTACTGGTCCTCTGTCCAGCTGAGGTTCCCGGAGTGTCTGAATCCACTTCTAACTCTGCATCCTGCCAAAAAAACATCTCCATTTTAGAATGTTTTGAAAGTGTTTAAATGAAAAACATTAATGCAGAAACATCTAATTGCTACTATGGTTAGTCAGGAAATGGATGGAAACAGGGCACTGGCCAGTTTGACATAATGCATGATTCTGACCTATATAAATACTACTACATACAGGTACTATACAAAAAACCCTCCTAAATTCTGCATGATTATTTTATCATTCTATTATCTTAAAATTAGAAAAGACCTTATGGGAACTGAACCAAATGCCACATGAAATTTTGAACAGCAGCACACACTGACATATTTTAATACTGAATAATACTGTAACCTCCACCCATCAACACATTACCAGTCCAAAAATGGTTCCATATTCACATGCAATGTGGTTAATAAAAGCAAATTTGCAGCGCTTCTGTGATGCCCGGCTCATACGCTCCTCGTGTGTGTCACGCCCCCTGATTACCCACGTGTGCTTCCCTGATAGTCTCCATCTGTGTCCGCTTACTTTGATTGGTCCTGTCCTATTTAAGTCCTGGTCTAGCTTGTCTCCCTTGTCCGTCATTGTGGTTGGTGATGGTATTCCGCCTGTTCCCTGTTCCTAGTCCCCGTTTCCTAAATAAACTCCGAGTTTTGCCCCGGTATTTGCCTGTTCGCCTGCTCCTTACCAGCCAACCCGCACGATCGCCGCTCCGCACGCCCACAATCGTGACAGCTTCCCCTAGGTTTACAACCTTGGGGTGGGGAGGGGGGGGGGGGGCAGACGGACACCAATAGGATTCATGGTGTCTTTTAATGACAGCAGTCAATGTAACAACTGAACTAAACGTAAGAACATTTCTTTTTATGACAATTATCCTCAAACTGTGCAGCTTTTGTCACTGCAGTGCATCTTCCTGGGCTGGGAGCATTAAAAAAAACGCAGATATTTTTCTCTGTTTTTAAGGTGGTTAATGCAACATGTTTTCCGACGCGTGCCCTCTGTCCGGTGGTGGAAGCGCGCTCACCTGTGTGTGTGTGCGCATGTGTCAGTGCACGCATCGGGGCGGAACTCCGCCATGCGCGATACAGAGAGCAGAGGAGTAAACACGTGACCGTGTAGAGACAAAAATTACAAGCTGTTGTGTAAAAAAGATAAATAAGGCTATTTAGTTTAATAAAAGGACAATATATAGACCTGTTCTACAGGAAAAGTAACCTTAAATGACTTCTGTTGTGATCTGACGCTATATAGGAAATAAAATTAACGACCTTCAAGGGGGGATGGGAGGTGCCATTGGAGGGGCAGGGCGCCCTCCAATATAATGGTAGGAGAAACACTGTGTAAACTAAAAACCATAAAAAACACAACGTAATAATTAAACTGCACAAGATGGATGGGATATTCACTTTCAATTGCCTTCAGAGATTGAAGTTCTAACATAATACTGATCAATACACAATACCTAGCAGTCTGTTATAATCTTTAACACATAAACAATATCCATCCATTTTCTGTAGCTGCAGCCAGAACTTCTGACGTCAATTCATGAAGTGCCAAGTCGTACACTAAAACATTAAGGAAAGTTCGTCTTTCCCTGAAGCAGATAGACCAAATTCAGGTGATCCCTAATCATTTTTAGGTATTCCCAGTACACAGCAACTTCAAAAAGCATGGATAATTAAGAGGAGCATACAGAATACAGAAAGATTTTAAAACAAATTTTACCCCCATCAGAGTAATGACCAGTGGCAGAAGACATATGGTGGATGATATGGCCAAAGTCATATTTTTGGTTAGAATGACAATCTATGCTTACGATCACTTTTTTTTTTTTAAACGGAAACTAAAATTGGCATGCATGTAGTGATGTTAATTATTACTTAACTAGCAAGTGCATCCTTAAAAGAAACTCTGCTTGTCGTATTATGAAAATAAATAAAGTATGCAAAAACACTGTATATATTAAAGAAAGACGTATTGCAAAATCGAGTTAGCTGACTGGTTAAAAAAGATGGAATATCAATTTCAGTATCTAGTCACAAAGCTGAGATGCACTGAGAAAGGTAACTGTCAAAGGAGTGAGAGATGCGTTTCACATCGGTCTGTTTTGTAGCGCTGCTGCAGCCAGGGGTGTACGAATCATGGGGAACAGGAGGGACATGTACCCCCAGTATAAAATTTGGCATCCTTACCCCCTGCCAATAAAGAGACCTTCGTATTAATTATGGCACTGCCATGGATACAGCTGCAACTGATTTTAATAAATGATTGTACCACCTACCACTAACTCATACTACCATGGAGAGCTTCCACGGACATGGCAGTTTATGTACTGGCCTATAAGTCATCAGTCAAAACAGATGAATAATACCAGTCAACACAACTGTGGAAAGCACTGGAATCACAATGGGAATTTTTTGCAATATTCATACTTTCAGGTTTACTGTGTGTCCACAACATGGCTTTTGCCGCCTCCGTTTCAGTGCACTGCGGACACCTAGCGAAGCTGCTTCATCTTAGCTGTATCAGGTGTAGATTTTCATCCATGTTTTTATAAAGAGGCAATAAGATCCCAGATCAAATACAGTTGTCTTGTTTACAACGTCAAGCATCTTCTATCGTCACTTTTCCCTTTGTTGCCACAAAGGGGCATTGCTTCAATTTTGGGGTAAACTGTCGTAAAATTTGATAGGTTCCAGTTTGTCAAACACAGAATGTGTCTGCAAGATTTGAAAAAAAAGATCCTTCAAATAGCTTGAGTTATCACACTAATGAGAAAGAGTCTGTGTTGGTGGCAGACCGGTCCGAGAACCACATGTATTCCCCGTTTGGGAACACAGTAACACTGAGGTTAGTTAACCATTACAGTTCGTGAACGGTTCATATTTATGATCGCACTGCCATAAAGCCTATTACATAAAAAATTCGGCTTATAAACATTGGTCCGTAATAACACACACTTATTATTTTGTGACACTATTGACTTTGTGTCAATATTGCTACATATAGCTCAAGGTACAGTACTGCATGTCGTAACTTTCATTACTACCATATTGTTTTTCTGACATACCTACAAATTTGACTGAAAGAGACTTAATGAATGGGTCTTCCTTTTAACCTGGATGCCTAAATACTTGAGATGTAAATATAAAATATATTTCCAGATAATGGACCACGGACAAACAGCATGGGTATCCCCTCAGTCCAATCAGCACCATCAATGTCACCCAAAACGGTAAGTTACCCTTCACTCACCTCCTCTTCTGCACCACTGCTAGCCTCAGTTTTCATCTTGTGATATAGTTCCAGGATGTCGGTACAGCTCTGATCTCTGATACACATGAAACAACAAAATTAAAAGGTGAAAACAAGGTCATCAATTCAGGAAGGCAACACTTTGATGCATCTATACAGGGGAATCTTCAATAATAATTTAAGTATAGTAGACAACAGGTGTCATACCCAATGAAGCGCAGTAACACATCCGTCACCACCTTGGCTGCTGAGACAATGGGGCTCTGGGGTTCATTGAAAGTGCGTGCATTGTGCTCAATATAGCGAACCTCCCACATAAGTGCCGAGATCCGCCTGCAGGGAAGAGCACAAAGATCACTATACTGCAAATGAAAGTTTTCTATTTATGTTGCATTTTTAATTAGCATGCCCGGCAGGAACACAGTCTAACCAAGCTGGATTTCCTTGTGTTCAATAGTGAGGATTATAGAGTGGACAACACCAGTGTCCCTGGAGCACATGGGTCCTTGCAAAAGGATCACCGCACCATTAGACACAGGAAGGGGGCTAAGTGTCCCAAGTAGTGCAAAATAGACGAGTATACGCTGGCATTTTATCTGTTCCTTGTTGTCTATGCCCTCTTTCTGTGGCTGTCCCCCCCCCACCCATCACAGGGACTGCAGTCCATGACATTGTGTGCACACACATATTCACACACGATTTAAGGCAACCTTAAATCACTTTTTAAAATTCACGGCCGTCTAAAGGCTGCTTTATACTTCCGCGTAGAATCTACACCGTAGGTAGCTGCGTACCCTATACCATAGCCTGATCCCTGTAGTTACATTTCTGGCAGGGTGCGCATCAGACTACGGCGTAGGTGGCGGTGTAGGGCACATGGCTACCTACAGCGTAGCCTCTACGCAGAAGTATAGGTCAGTCTTAAGTCTGCACTGCAGATTCAGATTGCATCATCAAGCTCAAAAACATCCGCATCAAATGCTATCTGTCTCAAAGTAAATATTCACCTAAATCTTAAAAGGAAAAACACAGGACATAATCTGACATATAGCTAATTTCATCAAGACAGTATTATAGGTCTTCCTGGAGAGCACAAAAATTTAGTTTTTCTCCAGTGAAACAGAGTGAACAGAGAGAAGCATATTGAGTTCACAGCTCTGAATGTTAAAATCTCTGAAAAGAGATTCTATATAATACACACATTATTAATCCAGTCTTGTCGAGGTAATTACAACTGCCAAACAGGCTTTTTTAGCAAAATTGATCACCACACCATTAGATACAGGTGGGCTTAGCATCCTGAGAAGTGCAAAACACATTAGTATACTAATTTTATTTGTTCCATGTTCACAACTACCAGCTACTGAGCTATTAACAGGGATAGACATAACTGGTACGCAAGTACGCAATGACCTTTAGAAACTATACGTGAGACAATCGATTGTTTGTAAAAGCGCAAATGCATATTTATTTTATATGCATTTGCACTGCTATGACAAGTAAATAATGCATTTTAATTTTTACATGCCAACTACCTCATGTCGAACGTATCGCTTTTAAAGACGAATGCGTACTTGTGTACTAGTTATATCCATCCCTGACTATAAATCTACCAGCTATTGAGCTCTTATTACTGTTAACTAAGCTATAATTGTTGCCATTTCTTAGTGTAGCTAGCTGATGCTAACCGTTCCCGCTAGCTCGCCTAGCACCAATGAGCTCAGAGGACGCCATTGACGCCAACATCGGGTCACATTGTCAGGAGCACAAGCTCCCCAGTGCCATCTTATGCGCAGTGATACGCTTGGCGCGTGGAGTTCAGTAGAAAGAAAATAGTTCCTACATTAAGCTGCTCACTGCACCTAGTAACCAGGTCCTGATTTCTGATAAGATGCACTGCTGTTGAAATTTTCAAATGTATCTTGTGGTACTTTATTTACCAGAGAAAGAATGACAGTCTCATTACTGTATATTCAAGAGAAGACTGACATTGCCATGGCCATTTTGGGGTGGCACTACGCCATCATCTTATGAGATCTGGATAGAAAAAAAAATCCAGCCTAGTTTGTCCTAGTTCTGCTTTTTCACGTGACGCTACAGTGAAGAATTCCCACTGGCATTATCAGATTTAATCACCACATCGCACTGACTTTGGTAATGTTAGTTTTTGATAAGCCTGAGCTTTTAATTAGAACTGACTTCAAATCACATTGCAGAATTTGCTAATGGCCCAATTATGCTACAGACATTTATTGTGTGACATCACTCTGTGACCGTGACCAGGATAAGTGGCTAGAAGATCAAAAGTAGATGGATGGGAAGCATGAGTATATAGGAAATTATTAAAATCAACACGATTCACAAATTATTTTCTAACAATGTGGTTTTACAAGGCTTAATTGTGCAATTCATTCGACAAAAAAATTGTCAAGCCGCATAAATACAAACCTGTGTGAAACTGAGAATAACTACATATAATCATTTAGGAGTGTCAATGTACATACTGATTATGTTTTACAGTTCAAGTATGAAAGGAAAATTATTTTAATACATTCTGGTTTAAATCATGGTTGCTGGATTATAGATTTATTCAAGGTTAAGTATATCTGAGGAAAATATATGAACTATTATATGATTATATTTACCTAGGTTTCTGAGTACTGTCTAAATGGCCTCTGAAATAAGTAAAAAGCTAAGGGCTACACACCAGTTAGGATGGAATCAATCTGATGGGAGACAGCTGGGATGCAGTGCAACAGCTTTAATAGGAGTACTTGCCTGTAGAAACGGTTCTCCAGCCGTTTCCGAATAGTGCTTAAGTCAGTGGGGTAGGCCACCACAGTGCAGTACAGTGGGTAATCCCTCAGGTCCACCGGCGAGGAGAAGGCTTTAGCAATATCTGAGAGCAAGTGGGGGGAAACAAAAAATAAATAAAATTTAAAAAAATCACACAGAAATTCATCTACAATCATGTCAGTGATGTTTGTATTCAAATAACGAGACACTGCAAAGGAAAACTACCCTGATCTATCTGAGCGGTTTTACCAACAAACACACCAGAGGGCAAAATGTAACTTTTTCATTTGCTCCATCATAACCAATTCACTACCAATCCCTTTGCGCCAGGTTGCCATGAAAATGCACTAATGTACACAGCCACATTTCCATATAAAGAATTTTAATAAACGTTCTCTCAAGCTTAAGACAAAAGAAGTGGGAAAAGGTGAAGAATGGGCTACCCAGGGTGAGCAGCTGATCGATGGCCTGGATCACCCTCTCGCACTCCTCGTCCTGCGTGTCAGCGCCCCACTCCCCCTCCTGGGGTCCGTACAGCAGGGCTTTAAGCTCCTCCTCGGTGACGGGCACCCCGTCGCCCACCTCTTCAGGGAATGCAGCTGTGCCAGGAGAGGCGAAAATCACCCAGCGTTCGGCAGCGGCATATTTATGGGAAAACTATTAAAAACACTGTACGAACATTTACAAATTGATGTAAAGACGCATAATTCAAGCATACATTTACTCAGCAACTAAACCTACAACTTCTCTTTTTTTATAATAATGTATTCAATCGCAGGTTCACCTACAGTACAATCTGTATAAAGGAGGGGTACGAAGGTGAGCTCCCTACTTCAGTAAAAGCCATTTCTAACGTGATAATGAGTCACTCTCACCTCATACATCAAGCACTAGGCATAAAATATTAATTCATAGCAACATCATGAAAACAACTGCAACGTACATGGAAGAGAAGCTCACAAAAATGTTATCAGCTGTGCAAAACATTCGCACATTCGGTATACATAAATGTAGTGAGAGCGTTGTCATGGCTTTTAGTCATGCTAAGGGTTCCACATGCGTGGCCGATGTCCCCACCTTCATCTGGAATGGGCTCCATGTCCCAGGGACTCATCTTTTCCCTCTCACCATTGTCCCACCTGAAAAGAACAAAAGATAATAGCCTCAGGACAAAAATGGCGAAGCAGTGCATTCAATCCCCAGAAAGCTGTAAACAGTAGCATTCTCGCCATCATTTTAAGGCAATGCCTGGCCTTTCAGCTGAAAGGATGAGATCTTAAACAGTGTGTGGCAAGTTAGTTTCAGTTTGATCAAGTAAAGTTATAAGTAATGACAGAAAAGGGTTTATTCGTGGACCTCAGCAGCTGCAAAACATTTTTCATGCCAGCATCTAGCTTCTCTCAGAATACTAATTCGGTGATTTTTTTATTATTTTTTTTAACAAGTATCTAAAAGTCTGGATGCAAACACAGCAGATCACGCGTCCAGGGCTGGGTGCCTCGGCATCAGGTTGGCAGAAGTGAGACACTGCTGTACCTACCGCACTGCATAGCACTGGAACAGGCTGTCTGGGTATTCAAGCTGGAAGGGCTGCTGGCTCTCCACGGTGCCAAACCACCAGGCATCATCGATGATGCTGCGGAAACGGACACCTTTTGGGAGAAAGAGAAATGAAAGCGTGCCTCCCAACATCACCTCGGCAGGGGCGGCTGGGGCAGCTGTGGGCCTCACCTGACTGCCAGTTGCGCTCCTTGGCTTCACCGTAGAATTGCTGCAGCACCAAGAAATCAATGACATCAGGCATGTCATGGTACCTGAAAAAGTATAATAAAGAAATAATAAGAGGCACGCTTCACCTGTTTGTGACTAAGTAGCTACATTAAATGGAACATTGGGCAAGAATACATTAGGAGACATTTTAAAGACATAGTCAATACATGGATCTTCCGGCTCATGCTGATTAGCTTTGTTTTTGTAATTAAGGGTTTCTCTAATTTCTCTAAGTCTCAACTGGCACGCAAGACTGAAATCAATTAAGTCTGTGCTCTGAGGGCTCCACAAGTGCTTTCAGCCAAAAGACGGAGAACAAGCACTATCGTGCGTATCAACGTATTTCTACTGGGAAAAGATAAATGTTTGACAAGTTAAAGTGTGACAACTGGATTATCACTTAGCAGCTATAAATGTTTATGCCTCCAGTTTCAATTGGGACTTCATAATAAAAAAAAAGGACAATACTAATCAAATATACATTTTTGTAAGAACTCACTTGAGGGAGAAGGACTCGCCAGTCATCTTGCCTGAGATGGGGTCCAGGAAGGCCAATTTGAGGCAGCAGAGTGTGGGGGGGCCGACCTCATACTTGATTCCCACAACCTTTACAGATTCCTGGTCCTGGGGAGGATCCCCCCCATACAGACAGACATAGTTGAAATATTCCTATGAAGGAACTCTATATTCATTTCTATGTGCATAACCCCTAACCCTACCCAGCCCTAACATAACTAAAACAAAATGCACGACTTCTAGCTATTTTAGATTAGGGCTGCCACTAACGACTAATTTTCTATAGATTAATCTATTGACTATTTTATTGATAAGTTCATTTTTTTCTGGAGGAACCAAAAATGGTCAAGTTAATTTTAACAAACTGTATGCCATTGAAAGGCTTTAGATAATGTATGCCAATCTCATTAATAAAAGTATTAATGAGATGCGTATTGTGATGCCAAAAAGTTAGTAATCTGAATACACCTGGCGTGTCCTCATGCTTAATAAACTTGGTTTTATTAAGTTGAGGTGTATATTGTGGGGACCTAAGAAATGACCCCACAAGCTAAAACGTAAGTTTTACCACACCGTGGGAGGCACTTGGTCTGCATAACATGGTACATTCAACCACCCCTCTTCTAAACACCACACACACAAAAACAACATATTTTCAACATCTCTGCTACCTACTGCATATTATTACGCCAGGTCTCATGTTTACCCGAAAGCCAGAGGACCATCAGCCTGTTATGCTGAATGGGATGGTCTCGCTTACCCTGAGGTCCAGCTTATTCCAGGGTTGCTTCTGGATGTTGATGCTGTAGGAGCGGCCCTTACGTACCGCGCGAACATAGGCTTGGTGGCCCTGCCGGAAGTAGATCAGCTGAAAACAGAAGATACAAAAAGATTACTTCATATCAGCAAAAAACTGGACATTTGTGGGATGCTGTTAAGCTGATTTAAAACAAAGGCATGTTAAAAATAAGTGAAGAAAAAAATATATTTTCTGAAACAATACGTTAAGCTGAACAAAAATCAGTAAGACATTAACTGAATTAGTTTTTTTGGGCAATATTAAAATACATAAATTATGCAAACAAATATGCTGAAACTAAGCCATAAGATACAGGTGACGTAAGACAAACACACAAATAAATAAACTGATGGATGATTAATCTAATGAAGCAGACATTAAGTAAGTTTATTATGCAATTTAACCCTCTGGGGTCTAGGGGTAGGGAACACACCTTCACTGACTGGGGCATGGTCACACATTTCATTCCATATCATTAATCGACATCAATATCATAAAACGTAATTCATGGCAAATAAATTATTTCTTGTATATTTGTTTTGGCATTATACTCATCTTAATCTTAGTGTACTTTGTAAATATGTCAGATTTATGTGAAGCTTGTAATTTGACATCAAAGTACAGATATTGTAAAATGCAGTTTAGAACACTTGCAGAAACATTATAAAAGTACATAGTAAGCAATGGTAGCAGTTTGTTTTGATCCCAGATATCTGATTACCAAAGTCTTGGCTGCATGCAGATGACTAAATGGTGTAGTTGCAACATTCGGTTGGATAAATAAGAAATACCTAACTTATGTCACTATTTCTGGGCTCCTTTCATTGAATATGTAGTAACTTTCATATGTATGCATGAGGCATTCACACCTGACCACATCCTCCTCTCCCTTTTATGGCGTTGATGGGGATCGTGGTTGACCGTTGCGTTGTCCGTCAAATTACCATGCAAATGCGATTTGAATACGCGGTAATGCGGCTATTTATAATGCAAATAGCAATCAGAACTATCAGACCTAATAACACTGATTGGGCCGAGACGCAGCTCTGATGGGCTAAAACAAAGGCAAATGGACCTACTGGGATGCTGATGCCTATGAAACGATCTCAGTACCACTCGATCGAGTTTGACGTGCGAAAGCTGAGTTCCTGTGTTCGGTGTGAATTTTCTCGTACTTTATCTGCAGTACATTTAGTTATACAATAATCATGGCCCCTAAAAGTAAGCAGTGATAACAGCAAAACAAAGAGCAAAGTAGTGACAGTAACTGTATAGCTTAAAGAGAATTTGAAGGTGGTGGATGTGTGCCTGCTTTCACTTTGGAGTATAGGAATGTCATATTTAATGTTTATTGATTTTGTATGTGTAATTTTTCATGTGTGTATTAGTTTTATATTGATTGACAACGCTTTCTATCATTTCTTAGTTTAGAGTAAGCAAGTTTAAATAAGCAATCATTTGGAGGTCTAGAATGGATTCGACTTGGACCTCGACCAAATCGCAACCCGACCAGCCTTCTGGAATGAATTAAGTTTGTGTTCTGAGGTACCACTGTACTTCTGAGCAGCTGGGTACCTCACCTCATCTCCCATTTGGGGGACAAAAGGGGAGCGTCTAGGGATGGTCTCCATGATCCAGGCCGTTGGAAGCCACTCCTCGGCGTCATGCCCAGCCAACGACAGCGATGAGTTTGTTTTCTGCATGTGGGAAACAGAAGTCAGTCAAGCCAAAGTGTTGAGCTTCTAAGCCCATAAAGCAACATGCTGACACAAGAACATAGGAAAGGTGAATGGAAAGAGGATGAGAGGCTGTCAGAGAACATCACTGAAAGCAGCACTTGATGCAGAGCTGCTGTAAAATACTCTGCTGCAGTCTTAGCCCTATATACATTGCTCACAGAATGTCTTGGGATGCTACCTTAAATCTGTACAACTGTTGCACATTATTTGTTTCACATCAAAAGTCCATTGGCAAGCAATGTTTAACAAACGTATGCATATATCTTCCACACCAATATTTTCTGTTCTTGACATTTTCCTATTAATTACAATTGCAGTCACTGACTCTCAAAGGGATAGTAAATATAAATGTTATTACTTAAAAAGTACCCAATGAGACATGCTTGTCAATGTACTTTTTAACTCAGGAAAGCTTTTCTAGAAGCATAATTTGGGTTTCAATTTATTACTACCTGAAATGAATGTTTTCCCTAAAACTACTGGTTAATTGTATGTGATATTATATATACTGTTTATTAAAACAAATGAATAAAGTAATGGATTTCTGTTATGAAACATATAAATTTGCAATATGTTTACCGAATTAAGCAAGCATCCCAAGACTTCCTATGAGCACTGGTTGCACCATACAATTTGGAAATTAAAATCTAATTAGGTAGTGTATTTGGGCTGCTTTTCATTTTGAAAATGATCTTAATCCATGACTGGAATTTGTGCTTTTTGTATAGTGTACACCAGTGTTGCTCAACCCAGTGCTCAGGGACCCCCAGATGGTCCATGCTTTGCTCCCTTCCAAATCCCTACCAGGCAGTGCAAGTACGATGCAGCAGGATGTAGCTCCCTACCTTCTGCTTGCTCTGTTTGGATTTCTTCCTTTTTTCTGTCTGCCTCCTTCTGTCCTCTCCATCTCCTTCTCTCTCATCTTCTGAGCTGCTGCTGCCCGCGTGGCGGGCGGGCCTTCTGACTGGCCGCTTGGGTGGCTGCAGGTTAATCCCAGCGTCTGCGGTCCAATCAGAGTACTCGCTGGAGTCGTCGCTGTAAAACAGGTACATGTCGGAAACGGTTACATTTCCAGTCAGTTGAGGCGACACATTCATGCAGTGTACACTGGACGATGAGGGGGCTGACCTGGAACTGCTGTCACTTTGCCACTGTGCCTCGCCCTCTGAGGAAGGCTCACTGACCTCTACCTGCTCTTCCAGCTGTTCACAGGAAAGACATCACATAGTGGAGGACAACACAATGTCAACAGAGCTTAAATCTACTCCGCAAAGCAAGGTTGATAAAAGAAACGTACTGCAAGTACTTCAATTAGGTAAAATCCTTCCTTGCAGATCACTGATCAGGGACCAGTGTTTCTGAGGGACACAGAGAGTGAATTCACAATCTGGAACGCAACCAGAAGCAGGAGGCACCCATTGCAGCCCATCTGAAGCCTGAGTGCACTAGTCTGGACTGATACCTCATCCTCACTGTCCAGCTCCCCCTGGCTGTCAGCGCTCTGCTGGCTGTCTGTCCTCTGGCTCCTCTGAACTGGCCGTCGCTCCTGAGCAGAACGGGTCTGGTAGGTGTGTCGCTGCTGCTGCCTGCGAGTCCGACGCAGGGAGCGTAGGCCTGGACCCTGCTGCTCATTCTGGGAAACAGGAAGCGGACACCCAGAGGAACATGACTTATTACTGAACAAAACGAGAGAATACAAGTACACTCTCCAATGAGTCAGGAAACACAGGAAGAGCTGGTTTTAATTATATGCAGTTCTGCATAATTCAGGGAAAAATTTTTATTTCTTAACACGTTATCAGATGTTAGAAAATCCTTAACCAGGGATTAAATAAACCATCTCAGTAAATAATGTGGTCTGCACAATGGCTTTCATCCAAACAGCTCAAGCAAAGCTAGCTGAAAGGTTCAGTTGGAACAAAAGCCATGTACTGCAGTTCTCTAGGGCGGGGACTGCCAAGAGATTGATGAAAAGCATGAGGTGAAAAGAGGAGGTGGAAAGAGAATTTCTGTTCCACTATACAGTAAAATCTCAGATTGCGAGTAACTTGGTTTGCGAGTGTTTGGCAAGACGAGCAAAAATTTAAGAAATTTTAACTTGATAAAGAGAGAGGTCTTGCAATATGCCTCACTCATAGTCAAAAATTTAGTAGAAAAGCACCACCCAAATAAGGGCGTAGCAGTGCGAGCGATGAATCTGTTTGACGACAATGCAATGTCCACATTTCCGCAAAATAGAAAAGGAGGCAAAAGTGTCTGTCACTGGATAGGTTCTTTGTTAAAGTCGCACAAAAAGAAAAAGACTCTAGTGAACCAGCAGATAGCAGTGATTCCGTTAGTTATGGTGATAGTCGTCCTACAAAATAACCCTCCTCTTCTCCTCCCTCTTGTCTCCCTCACACCATCCACGGTTCTTTTCAAAGGTAAAGGTTAATTTGTTTTATGGATTTTTACTTTATATTTTGCATTAATCAGTTTTATATGAATATTTTTGGGTTTTGGAACAAATCATCTTTCTATTGGGAAAATTCGCTTTGGACTACATGCACGTTTCCGGAACGAATTATGCTTGCAATCCGAGGTTTTACTGTATTAGTTAGAAATATGTCTAACATGATTTGAGTTCTGGTCTTACATCACGAAAACCTGCAATTTCAAGACGGGTGTGTAGACTACTGTAACAGGAAAACATAATTTTGTTGTTTCTCACACATTGACTTCTACTGATAAATAACCATCATGGAATATTACATGTTCTTTATGTCTTAGTGACTCTAATGCAATAAATGGTTCCATAAAATTAGTGACAACAGTCATGCCAATCAAAACACACAGAGCACTCTGCACACTAGGCAGAGAGATTGTGTCGCAGAGTCCGGTTATTTTCTTTTCTTACTCTTGGGCTGCGATGAACAAGCATGGGTGTCTTTCTCCTTTCAGTGCTGTAGAGTGTGCACTCTGCTTCACTCCTGGCCTGCCGGTGCTCTTCCATCACCCTGGAACAAAGGGAATAGCAATCCAGCATGGTCAGAGAGCAGTATCGTGCATTAGTGCGTTTAAGCTAAGCCTGTGTTACCATCAGTCAAAAATCAGGGGCCCCACCCTCAAGGAAAATGACGATCGATTCAACCTCCACCCCAGCAAATTTTTATCAACTTAAACTGGCACAATGGAACAATAACGGGCCTGTGGCTTTGTGTTGTTGACAGAGTTTGGCCCTGGGAAAAAAAATAACTGGGTAACTCTGCTGATGGTGAGGCAACATTCAGTACTCATTTATGATGTGTTAAATGCAGACAAAACGGGCAAGGGTAAATACAAAAGGGTCAGAGCATCATCCAAATGGTACTGCTTATGGGGTGCTCAGTCAGCCACGGTGAGATTCAACAGACAGCGGTTCAAGAAAGGGAGAACCACAAACCATCTACAGAGTGTTGGACGACCAAGACTCATAGGGCCCTGCTGTGTGTGGGTCTGCACAACCAAAGGCCAGACACAGTGCCCATGCTAAAAGCTGTCCACCATCAAAAGCACCTATGATGGGCATATACGCATCAAAACTGAACCTCGGACCAATTGCAGGTCTGCAAGAGCATCTATAGAATATGCTGGAACAACAAGTCCAATCTGCAGCTATACAGCCCCATTCGCAGAAGTGTTTCGGAGATGCTCTGGCCATAATTATTTGGCCTTTATAGCCACTCATATCTTTATCCTTGCTCCTTGCTTCTGCATTCAACAAGTATCAAATTTTCAACAAGTACCAACTACAACAACAACAAATTTATTTTTGTATAGTGCATTATCACAACATTACATTGTCTCAAAGCGCTTTACAGCATCCGCACCCAAAGCCCCCAGTGAGTAAGCCAAAGGCGACAGTGGCAAGGAAAAACTCCCAAGAAGGAAGAAACCTTGGGAGGGACCAGACTCAAAGGGGGAGCCCATCCTCCAGGGGCCGGCAGGGATAGTCAAATATAAAACTACAACAATCAAACTTTATATAATATATCCCAGACCTTTTAAATGATCTACATTATCTGCATCATATGGGAATGGTCATAACGTTTTGGCTCATAGAAACAGCTATTTCATAGGTGCTTCTGAAATCGCTTACTTACACAGTACATAATGAATTTTGTTAGAAACCTACCAGTCAACCGATAATGCAGTATGTACTGTACCACTGCAAAAGTTAAATAAACTATCAATGAAAAAAAAGTAAACTAATGTAACTGGCCATTGTTTTCTACTTAAATTTGTACAGAAGGCACGTCCTTAACCATCTTGACAAAAACTTCCGAGCAAGTGATGCTCTTCGTCTGGCCATGTGGGATAACGTAGCATCCATGTGTTGCAAACTTAGGGATTTCACAGAATGTACTGTGTCATCTGGGTACTGTTTGCCTACTGTCTCATCCATACTGATTCAGGCATACTGCTCGCATACTAGATTTCTCCTACTACTCAGCCAATGAGCATTTGATTTCGGATGCACATCCTGACTTTGTGTGACATACTGGACTTCTCACCTGTAGACTGCTGGCTGCACCTCGCTAACCACTACCCTTCGACTCCATGCCAATAAGTCTCGCTCAGTGGCAATCTGGCTGCGGGGGGCGTTGTGGTGCATCTGGCGGACGCCCTCTACCTGTCCACTTCGCCGCAATCCCACGTTTGGCGGGGATTCCACGTCCGCAGCTGGCTGAGCTGCAGCACAGAGGTAAAAAAATAAATAATAATTAAAAACAAATAATATTTTATATATATATATATATATATATATATATATATATATATATATATATATATATATATATATATATATATAAAATATATATATATATATATAATATATATAATATATATATATATATAAAAAACTGAAAAAATCTCAAAGCCAGTTGCTGTGTGTGATATATATATATATATATATCACACACAGCAACTGGCTTTGAGATTTTTTCAGTTTTTTTTCAAGATTTAAATGATTAAATTTAACCTCAGTTTAGAACTAACTTTTTTTAAATGCAACATTCTCACACACCGTATGCCATAGCAATACCGGCTCCTACAATCTTGGAGAAGTCGTGCTTAACCTAATAAGGTAATTTGAATGGATAAATATGACCATGCCATTGGCAAAGTGAAATTAGCAAAGGAATGCAGTGGAGGGGGCAGCACACATTTAAAAAAATTAAATACATAAATTGGGTTCAGCAATGAGTCCAACCCTCCGAGCTCACTTTTGTATGATAGCAATGTTTACCACCTCCATCTAGATGTAGCATACTACACACCGGACAGGCAGGAAACAGAGGGGGGTGGGTTCACAGGACTAAATACTCATATGCCCCTGAATATCCTGAGTGAAATAAGCTGTATGAATGCCTCCAGAATAGCATCCAACAATTATATTATACATCCTAGGTCTTTAACACTCTCCCCTTATCCAATAAAAACATCCAATAAAATAATGATAATCTGCCAACCTCTTTTCTTAGAATCCAAACTACAATGTGGGGAAAGAGTTTTAGAAAAGGAGAAAAATCAAAGAAACATTACACATTATGCAGATTTTGTTATCAGGTATCCTTTGTTCTCACCTTCATTTGCTGGTCCTGCATTTAGATTCAAATCTTGCTGGTTCTGCATTTGCCTGATGAGTCCATCCAGAGGGCTCTCTTCTTGCTCCTCCCCCACAGTCTGCTGGCCAATCACCTGCTCCACCACCTCACCGTCACCTAAAACAACAGGAGGCATTGTCCTGAGGCAGATACAAAAGTACCTTTACAGGCAATTTACAAGACAGTAATGTGCATTGATTTCATTCTTAACTGCTATTCAATCAATCAAGGCACACCACATAAATGCTTTAACACACATACTAAACTACAGTGCTGATAGGATAACACACACACAGCATATTTTGTTAAGATAGCCATGTCAGTTATTCAACCCATATAATACTGTCGTTTTATAAAGCTTTCTGAAAGTTTTTCGGCTCAAAATGGAGATGAAGCATAATTAAGCCTTTGGGAAGTATATAAAGATCCTTCATTTGCTTCAGCTGTGATGCATATATAAACCCCACCCATGAAGGTGATTATCTCATCACACTTGAAGGGCCTTGGGTATAAGACGGTTTCCAAAGCATTTAGCATTCCAAGAGATACCTTTGGGAGCATTATAAGGAAGTTTAAAACTCGTGGGACAGCTGCAGACCTACCTGGCCATGGAAGACAACCCAAAATGTCATCAAGGGCCCTTAGCAACTTAGCCAGGACAACTAAGAGAAACCCCTGTGTGACTGAAAGACACCTACAGGATGACCTGATGAAGGCCGGTACAAGTGCTCCAGTGGCAACTATAAGATGTGCACTGAATAAACAAGGACTTCATGGCCGGACTCCAAGACTCACTCCACTGATGACCACAAGGAATTTGGGGAAGATTCCAGAGTTTTGGGAGCTAGTTCTATGGACTGATGAAACCAAACTGGAACTGTTTGGACATATGGACCAGCGGTATGTCTGGTGAGCAAAAAGCCAGGCTTTTGACCAGAAGAATACCATGTCCACGGTCAAGCATAGAGGTGGGTCATTGATGATTTGGGGTTGTTTTTCTGCAGCAGGAACTGGGAATCTTGATTGTGTACCTGGCATCATGGATTCCCAGGAATACCAGGTGATTTTAAGAAGAAATGTGATGCCTTCTGTTGACAAATTGCACCTTGGTGATCATTGGACTTTCCAGCAAGACGATGATCTCAAGCACACCTCCAAATCAACCAAAGCTTGGTTGAGAAAAAGATCCTGGAACACTCCGGAGTGACCTTCACAGTCACCAAATTTTAAATCTGACCGAAAGTCTATGGTGGGATTTAAAGAAGACAGTTGCAGCACGGAGGCCATCAAACGTCACTGAGCTAGAGGCTTTTATGCGTGAAGAATGGGCAAAGATTCAGATTGAAAGGTGTAAGAAGCTGGTCAGCACTTACCAAAAACGTTTGATAGAAGTTACAAAAGCTAAAGGATGCTCCACAGATTACTGAAGCTGGGGGGTTGAATATTACTGTACATACACATGTACAAAGAGTTACCTTTGAATATCAAATAAAAAATGTAAGTCAACTTCTGTTGTCAAATTAACTCATATGTCTCAATAAATGTTGTTGGAGTTTTTTTTCATTTATTGTCATTATCTCATCTGCATTACTGCCTAATGTCTTTTGAGGTGGAGGGGCTGGATATTTCTGATTGCAACTATATATAAAAATAAAATGTGTTACTATGTGTGTCTTACCACCGTTTTCATACATATTTGGTCCTATACTGGGCTTTAGCTAAAAAAAACAGCAAGCCTTTGGCTTACACTTATGTCTGTATACTGAAACAGTCATTCAGAACGTAAGTGACACTAGATGAGATTTCAGTACCATTAGCCATGTAGCCCAGCTGTGGCACTAGCTGCTCCTCTCTGCAGTTCTCACGCCCAGGCACTAGACGCTGATAGTGTGGCGGATGGGGGTTTCCGTCCACATCCACCAGGAACGGGGGCGGCATAAGGTGGGGAGCTTGCTGGGTTTGCTCGTCCAGGACAAAGTTGTTAGCATCGCGGATCAGTGGCCGGAAATCCGTATGGAAGAACATCTGATCTGGGATCTGGAGGGGAAGAGAGATTTTTTTAAATTGACCAACTGCCCAAAACAAGAAGCTTTTTGGTAGGAGGTGTGAAAAGGTTTACGCGATGCAAATGAGCAGTTATAGAGTACAGCTCACCTTTTCATAGGGTTTACTGCAGCCAAAGCCAAAGACGAGCAGGTGCCCATGGGAGTCGGTACAGACAAAGTGCTGCCCATCCACAGAGAACTTGCAGTCAAAGACAGCACCATGACCCTGGCCTTCAATCTGTAACAAACATGAGGTGGTGAGGAATTTTAAGATGCCAATCAGGACTTCTAAGCCATCGCGGGCCCATAGGAGGACAAATCACCATGTTGAAGAAGTTGCGAATCTTGGTGCCCTTTGTCAGGTCCCACGCGTAGATGTTGCCATCATGGCCAGCAGACAGCATGATCCGTGAATCAAAGGGGTGTGTTTCAAGAACAAACACTTCATCATCATGCCCCTGTGGATAAGAAAGATTCATTCAAATTCTGAGCATGCTTGGTTTTATACCAGTCATCTGCTGGCAGCATTTAATCAAAGTAACATTTACATACAAGTTACAAAGGGACAACATGCAAGTTTTCTACAACTAGCTTTAAAATTATTTAAAAAAAAAAACACACTGGAGAAAGCAAACCGTGTGGCCATAAGAAAATAACAGATCAGTATTCTAATGTAGATTTTTAGCTAAGCAAAACAAAAAGGTGGAAATACAGGTCTTAGAAAGTTTAAGCAGCAGAGCTATCACAGGAAATATCCAGTATTGTCACAAAGCTTCTATACCTGAAAATTATACATCTAAGTGTTATATGGAGCTGGGTGGATGCAGGGGTGAGCTTCACATTTTTTTTACATGTGGTATGAGGTGCTTTACAAACTCGTGTTCTAACAATTGTTACTGTGATGATAGAGGCCAATTATTTAGATTACGTAAGACAAACCAGGCCTTATTGTTTATCCAAGTAATGAAATGGCTGACCCTATTAATCTCTGGATTATTGCACAATTAAAACCAATAATTTTCCATGCCTGAAGACAGCATATTAAATCATCTAGCACATCTGACATACGACAGACACTAGTGTTTTTCCCAGACTCCCAAAAATTACTACAACCCACAAAAAGAGAAAACTTCTCTTAGTAAATAAATAGTAAATAAAAAAACCTCTAGCACATAGAGGACACTAGAATGTAAATGCAGAGTACAGCCTCATTCTCAGCTACACCCACCGACAGAACATGCAGCAACTGGCCAGTGGTAGAGCTCCACACTTTAAGCAGGTAGTTGGAAACAGCAGTGATGACTGTATTGTCCGCACAGTCCCAGGCAACCATCGTCACAACAAGCTTTGTCGTCTTATCCTCCCCAGAACCTATACTGCTCCTGTGGTAAAGACAAAGCTCAAGCTTTCTGTGCCAGGACATCCATCCACTATAACACTGTGTCTTAATACGACAAAGATCACACAAACATTGACGAAAACACAATGCAGATAAATCACCTGTAGAAAATACAGACAATTATAGAACATACAAAAAAAAAAGTGAAACCCATACATGACAATTCAGTATAAACACAGTCCAGGGATCAGCAAGTGCTTTTGAATTACAAGCCTTTTCACTTAGGTTTTGCAGAAACTTGAGATTTAACAAACTTAAGAGATTGTTAATCGTCTTGACATCCCACATTCAGATCAAGCGGGAACAGAAAATGGATGGATGGAGCACAGCAAAATCTGGCAATACTGCCAAAAGCAGTAATAATGTAAGACAAGCACTTACACAGTAAAAGGCACAAGAAAATACTAAATTTCCTCCCCTGAAGAGCTAATAATTTTCTAATTAACAGCACCTCCAAATGAAGATACAAGTTGTAAATGTGAATTGAAACCACAATCAACCCAAAGGCAATCAAAGCATAACTAGCGCTGCTATTGCCTGCATATCATGGCATCATTTTTATGTATATTTACTGCACAAGGTCAATGATAACCATGCCAAAGGCTGCATGCAATCAAGGGACAAATTCCTACATCCAACAGTTTAAAATATTTATCCAATTTGTTCATGTTAACGTATATCAAGCTACCCTCCAAAGGAGCAGTGTCTTACCCAGGCAGCCTTGTGGCCATATCCAAGGTGATACTTTTCCACTCCTGCTGCTGGTAGTGCCAAACGCGGGCAGTGCCATCGCGACTGCCACTCACAAGCCTGAGGCTGTAGATTGAAAAGTCTGTTAGCAAGGAACACGCTCAGACACAGGCTAGTGTGCAGGATAAGAACAGACATACATGACAGGTGGCAGGTTAGTGGTTCATACAGATTTGTGTTTCTGAACTCTGGAAACAGGGAACTGCCGTGACTGCTTGTGTCATTGAACAATGGTGTCACTACACTTAGGTCATAGTATAACCTTTATGATTAATATGTATTTGCTTCAATGTGTAAGAGAAATTCTAATGCATTGTTGCATTATGCTCATTTTTGCACCTATAGAATAAATCTCAATTCATATTTAGGTAGGAGTGAAATTACTATTCAATTCCCAAATTATTTCTGGACAATTTACAAAAAAGGTGATTATCAAGTGTAATTTAAACTGCTTAAAGTAGAATATTTTTAAAAAAGGAGAAAAGACTCCAGTTACCACTAGTTACACTATGAGGATTCTGCTCAGCATACATGCAACAACAGTTTAAAATGTAAAATGATGTGACTGCATTCATTCACTTTATGCATATCTGCTTGGTAATGCAAACAGCCTACTCCTCCAAAAAATGTCTATGACTGCAGTCATATGCAGCAAGCAGACAGGGACAAAAAGTTTGGTTATGTTTGATTAAGTATTATAACAACTAAGATGTGTGATCCAAGTTATTTTAAATGTGGTATGATTGCTGGTGCCGGACATAATGGTTTTAACACCTCAGAAAGAGACATTCTCCAGAGAATTCAAACATCTAGTTAGCTGCAATCCTTTTGGACAAAAACAGACTATTAACAAAAGAGGTCAGAGTGGAACAGCCAGACTCATTAAGGCTGATGAAGGCCATATACACAAAAGTAACAGCGTAGTACAACAAGTCATGCACAGAACAGCTTCACTGAGGGCAAATATAAACATGATATATATGTTAAATAAAAATGAGGAAGTGTGTAAATCAAAAATAAGCATTAGCGTGTGCTGACCTGTCACTCTTGTTGCAGAACTGAACAGCTACAACCTTATCCTGAAAGAAAACAACAGACGAAAAAGTGAATTAGGAGCAGCTCTGTGACAAAGAACCAGGTGTTGGCAGAATGGCAACAATGTATCCCCCCCCCCCACATCTAATCCATCCAACCTCTACAATCTCTAGCCCCAGTACACCAGTCCCAAAACCGTTACGTACTCCCCACCTGGGGAATACAATGAACACACGCGAGGCAGTTACAAAACATAGTTTCTTCACAACTCACCATATGTGCATCCAACTCGGAAAAGTTCATAGGCTCCGCAGCGCCCAGGTAGTACACCCTGATGCCATGATCCGTACTGCCCGTGGCCAAAAACATACCACCTGAGACAGAACACAAGGGAAAGTCAGTGCATAAGAGACTGGCAGACAACATTAGATTCCTTCTCAGTCATTGTCAACTTCCGCAACTATTCTGTGTTTTATTATTGACAGTTTTTATGATGATACAGTACTGTGCAAAAGTCTTAGGCACTCAAAAGAAATGTTTAACGTTATTTATCTGGGTAGTAAGTGCACATTTTCTTAGAGCAAAAAAATATTATGTAACATAAGAACATATGAAAATTACGAGTAACATAACAACTAGTAAAAATATCTTCTGTTCTCCAAAAAGTTACTGATATCTACTATCTACTTCAGTTCCCAAACTTCTCCTCAGTGGCACCCGAACCATTCTATGTATTTATTAAATTTCACCACCAGCTCGCTTAATTAATTAACTTAGTCAAAAAAGTGAACGAGATATTGAATAGATACATGACGTGGGCTAGTGGTCAGGTCATAAAACACACGGGTGTGTTGTATGGTTGCTGGAAATAACAGGGTGATTTTAGCGGAAGTTTTGAAATGGCTGAGCTGACACACTTTGGTGGGCGTAACAGCATAGTTTTACACCAACATGACAGTTAAACAATTTTTTTTTGGCTGCCTAAGACTTTTGCACAGTACTGTATAATGGTGAGTAAGGTATATTAGTGACAAAGAAAAATTTATGTAAAAGCTCTACAATGTGTGTATTTTTTTGAGGTGAGCATACCACAGCTAAAGGAGGAGCAGGAGATCTGCACTCCCGGACGAGATCGCTCTGTAAACTTGAACGGACGCTCACTGTTGGAAGAGAAAATGCAACGTATGACAACAAAGATGACGACAAGACACCTCTATGAATCAATGACAAGACATCTCTATACGAATGCGATTCTGTTTATGAGAAACCTATCTGAAGTAATGAACTAATGATCTGAAGTAATGATTGTCTTTCATAAGAAAAATAACTTGATGATGCCTTGCACGCAGCAACAACAAAAAAAAATTCAGTCTGGAAACCAGGTATAAACATCCATTCCTAAAGTATGGCAGGCCTATGAAACAAAGCCTTATTTCAAAAAAGGACCATAGCAAATTCCTGTCATAGTGAAAACAGACACTGAAAGAATTTTAAACTAGCCTGTGATACAGATGAGTTCATACATCAGATTGTATTATTTGCTGCCCAGAGACAAAAAGTTAACATTTAGCAGCACATACAAATGTATGTACAAAAGAACTGTCAATTAAAAGGCTGCTGAAGACTGACTTGAACTTCATGGTGAAAGAGTTCCACTGCCAGAAGCACACCATCCCATCCGCTCCAGTGGAAGCCAGGTAGCGCGTCGTCCCTTTTGCCGAAGGTGAAAACTAACGCCCCAGAAAAAGACAAGTACGCCTTTAACGACACAAATCTAATACACCTCAAAAGAGAACAGTGTCCTAGAGGGTCTTAAGAGCAAAGATCCATTGTCATTCCATTATAAGGTATTAAGACTAAATATGACCGAGACACCATAACCAGTCCTGGTCCCCACCACGAACCCTCGGCCCTGAAAGTCCATGAGATGGGAAAACTGGAGGATCAGAATATTCTACCCCCATGTCACTATGAAGACTGCAGCTGGTGGCAGTCAGTCAGGATGCTCTTGCCTGTATGGACGTGATGGCAGAAGCGTGGCCCTGTAGCACCGTGATGGGCGCACACGTGCGTAGGCACCACACCCGGATAACGGTGTCGCAGCTGGCCGACGCGATGAGAGTGTTCTCATAGTTAACTGCCATGTCAGAGATTTCGGCTGCATGGCCACGCAGTGTGGAGAGAAGACGGCCGTCATCTGTTGCCCAGATTTTCACCAGGCAATCGTCAGAACCCTGCAGACAAGAGGGAGGGGAATTTTCTGTTTCAATAACCATTTCACACATCCAGAATCGACTGATTTTTGATAAAGTACACACTAAAAATCAACATAATGGAAAGAGGTACAACTACAATGATTTAGTTCTGCCCATAAACGAAGTATACCAAGTTAAGGAGCTTAATTAAATGCAAGAAATAGTGAATGAGGCAACTAAAGCCAGACAGAGTAAGTCCTACTAAGAATAATCAACACAGGTGATCACTTCTGTCACATCAGTATACACAATAAGTGTATATCATTTACCATTATAAAGTTAATAAGCGTCTAAATATAATGTGTCAATAAAGAACATTTTGCAAAACTGTTTGGCAAAACACATTCTAAAACTTTTACATAATTACTGTCAAAATACAGAATACCAGTAAAAGAATTCCCATTTTGGAAGAGTTATTTCCCTTGTAACCTTGAGTTACCAGCGCAATCTGAAACCTGTTTAGGGTCTATACTCCACAGCACTTAATTTACAAGGCTTTTCCACCTTGGTGTACCGCACTAATAGTAAATCAAATGCTTTTGCTAATTTGCAGGAATGACCAAGTAGGACAAATTTTAATTACAATTTAATTAAACCTAGCTAATGTCTGTGTATTTACTGTTACAATTGCCAATTACATAATATTCCTACAACAGCCAAGCAATTGCTCCAGGCTGTAACAAAAAACAAACCCCGCCTGCACAATCAAAGAAAAAGAGAATTCCGGAAAAATACATGTATTCCATATTATGGAATTAACATTTTTTTGTGCCTAACCTAAATAATTTTTTTCCATTTCATTTTTATGTCGAGTGCAGACAGCTATCACAAAGGCTATCTGAAAATGTTTTGCTACATGAAAATAAGAACAATTGAAAACAACAATTAAGTAAGGAAAGAAAAAGTAATGAGTTGAAAAGCTTTGCATAATTCTCACCGTAAAGACGCGGCGGCCAGTACGGTCAAAGGCCACGCAATACACAGATGACAGGTGGCCCAGAATACGCCGGTGCATCTTCATGTGCTGGTAGGTGGAGGAAGGGAAGGCATGGCCAAAGCGCGACGTGCCCGTCAACTGGCGGGCACCCACGATGGCAGCTGGACAGGAAAAGGTACAATCAGCATAGCTTTGTAAATGATTGCCATTTTGGAAAAATAAATGTTACGTTAGAAGAGAACATAAAAAATGACACCAAGTTAGACTCATTTACTATAAAGCATCTTACACACCACACTTAAGACACCTCCAGTTAAAATACTAACAATTTAATATTTGCATGACTGAAACGTAGCTAGGTCACAGGAAACAAAATAATGTAAACTTACCAACATACAGATTGAGTGGAATCATTGTAATTTGGAATTTTAAAAAGATGTAATAAATTTAATGCATTTTAATTACCTTTATAACTTTAAAAATCAGCCACTTAAACTAGTATTACATAAATAAAACAAAACTGAACACTGCTACCATAGGTATCATAAAAGACAAATAACCTACAAACTGCAAATGCAGTGGTAACTAAAAACAACAAAGAATACCATTTTGAAAGATTCCAGAAACGGATGCCTGTCAGGCAGAGAACAAAAGCAGCATTTTCATCCAGGAGGTAAAAGGCTGACCGACACTGACCAATGTTGGGTGGTTTCCCGCAGGTGACTGGCGGTTCGGGAGGCCGTCCTCGATGCAAGGCAGCAAAAGTAGAGCCGCTCCATACTGTGTGAGCACAGCCTGTGTGAAAGGAAGACTGCATCATCAAACAGCGAATATATGACAACCTTCATGCACCGATTCATTTACAGCTTCTACTATAAGAAACCATTTTTTATTTTTATTAATATACACCTATAGTACTTTAAAGAAAAAAAATCTTGGAAAAGAATGCTGTAACAGTCAGAGCTGTGTTACAAGAATTAGCCATTCTAGCAAAATCAGAAGCTCACCAGCTCAGTAAAACAAAGAATTTGGTAAATGCCTTGACAATGGGCCTTACCCTTGGCACTGCGCAGAAGAGACTGCCTTCCAAGCCCAAGGAGGGTGCGGACCCCCGGGACACTGGGGGGGACCTCCTTGTCAAGGAGCGGGCCTATCCGCTGACACAGACGCAGAAGATAATCTGCCGGGATGTGTTTATTGAGGGTCACCTGTGCAGTGATAAAGGTGAGGTTTGCGTTTGAAAGCATCACAAAATTTTACAAAACGGAACCCGACAATGCCTAATTATGTATAAAATCGTCATTAATGAGAGGCACAGTAATCATCTAAACTGCTGAATACGAGTCGGACCGCCAATAGTTCACGGCCCCTTAAGTGTAGCATGGGATGTATATAAACAATGGCGAGACCTCAGGGCGCTGACGGGGGATAAATAACCTGTGTAGAGTTCACGTGCTGGCTGTCACGGATTCAAAAAGTAATACGACTTAGGAACAATACGTTTTGTAGACATTATAACTCATCGTTCGACGATTTAATCGTCGGCATATGCATTTCTAGCTGGTATTTTAGCACAAGACTCTCTTAGCTAAGCCAGCCCGTAATATCACGTAGGGGGATAACTAGCCCGTGTAGGCTGTGTAAATGCACCAGGTTCTATTCACCTGTTTTCCGTTTCATATGTTATAGTGCATATCACCAGTCACCTTTGGTGCTTATATACTTCCTTGGTACAACCACCATTAACTAGCTTGTTGCGTCTAATGAATATTCAAGCATATACTGCGGTCAGGCGTCTGAACACAGACAGCCAATCAGATTCACTATTTGTTTTTTCTCCCACTTGTACCAAATAGCAACCGAATTTTGATAGGCTACGAGCCTTGACAGGCGTTTCTCGCCCCCAATCCAGCCTCGCTCTGTGCACTCTCTGTTAGCCCCTCCTCCTTCTGCTGTACACAATAAGACGTTCATTTCCACGCAAAATATTAATTTCAATCGACCATATTACAATAATCTTTTGCTAAAAATACATGCTAACGTAAGTTTCCAAGTCATTAAAACAACATTCTACAAATAATTTTATAGCATAATCCAGTACTGTAATTTTTAAATAAAACAATAGTTTAATATTTAAAAGTTTTCTATTCCCTATATAGACATCACATAAAAAGAAACAGCTACACTTACCCAATCTTCGAACTTTCGTTTATTTTGTTTGCCGTCCCAACTCCAGCGTTTAGGAATCAGCTAAAGAGGAAACACGCGGTTACATTAAAAACGGCCAGTCTGGATGTACACAACACACGTTTTTCCTGCCCCCTAACCATCCAAAACGAAATTATGTAATAACTGGAGCAGAAAAGCGATATCGCGGAAACGAGACGTGAGAATTAGCTAGCTAGTAATAGACGGCTGAGCGCTGCCTACCTCGTACTCCTCCAGTTCCTCCACTAGGATCTGAAATGAAACAGTACTTTTCTTTACCTCTCTTCTAAAAAAAAAAGTAATTGGAATCGCGATACGTCCGACTGTTTTCCGCTTACCTTGGCAGATCTTTTACACGGTCCCGACTGGAGAAATCTAGCAATAAGGTAATACAGTTCTGAAAACAGAGGAGCGCATTATATAGCCATTCAGACATAGCATGCTAGCAGCTAAGAGCTAGCCACACAAACCCCAAACTGCTTGCATCTCCATTTTAACAAAAAAAGAGCAGAAATCATAAATGCAACGACACTAACCAGCTTCGATTTCTGAACACTGATGCTCGGCCATCACTCGATCCAAGCGCCACTTTTAGGTTATTTTCTCAGTGTGTATTTCTGAAACAGCCACTTGATTAATTCCCCGGCGTTCGGCCTTTTTCCTTTCTCAGGCTTTCACGACATCGCCTTTTGCTTTGTTAGCGCCCTCCCTCGACGGGCTGCGAACTTGCTGTTAACTCGTCAGCCGCTGGGTGTCGGTGAGGTCAAGGAATGGACGATTCATTAGGAGAAACACCGTCAGTAAGAGTAATATTTAAAAAAAATGATTTCCAGTACTGTTTCTAATGTGAAGCTATTGAAATAGCGTGACAACTCCAACTTATCAAATTCAGAAGGCCTGGTTTTACTATTTAAGACGAATCTGATAATGATTATATTATATGATGAATATTATTATTACTATTATTTGCAAAAGATTATTGTGGAATCATCGGAATCAATATAATCTATAAAATGCACTAATTATTTTACCCATAGATATATTAATGAAAAACAGAATTTTCTAAATAAATGCACCAAGATAAATTTTTTTTCAACCTTTTGATTGCTGTGTTACATGGAACTAGAAAACTTTTGCAAACTAATATTCGGTAAAATAGAAAAGTCACTATAGGACTGCAGCAGACAAGAATTTCTGTAAACTTGCGTGACTGAATGGATGAGTTTAAAATAAATCAAGGAAGATACAAAATAATTCTTGGGGGCATTGGGAGCAGGGGGAGGCACAATGGCTCATTTTGAGCGGCACGGCCTGAAAATACCCGTCACCATGCTGACCCTGTTACCTCCGAGCATGTTTTGGTAACAGTTTCAAAAACAATTACAGTCTAGATCATCCTTTGTTTCTCCTACCTTTGTTGTGTTTGTGTGGGTTATAATGGAAATTTAGGATGTATACCGGAGAATATGCATTTATATGAAACATTTACTCACCCCACCTCTCCAAAAAAAATTCGTGATTTAAAGCCCAGCCCCGTGTGGCTTGTCTCAATTTAATCAGGTTCATCAGATCTGTAAGTGATACAGCTTCAATTTAGCTGTAGTTTGTCTCAAGATGAAACAACCCTTACATAATCACCTATATAATGTTCCTGGGAGGTTTGAAAAAGATTCATCAAGTACTTTTACAGTTACTGTCTTCACAAAACCAAGTGCATTCTGCAGGTGTATATCTTTATCCATATGTTTTTGTGAAGTGGAAATAAGATCCTTCAGTTACTTTTTGAGTTATACAAAAGCTTAAGTGTCTTACTCGATCACCCTACCCTTTGTCCTCATGGCTTCAGTTTTGGTGTGATTTTCCTCAGAGTTTGATCAGTTCTAGATCATCACCCATAGAGTGTGTCTGCAAAGTTTAAAAAGATCCATCAAATGTTTTTGAGTTATCGTGCTTTTTTGGGTTTTTGTGGCATAAGGGTCTGTGACAGAGGACCAGTCCCAAAACCACATGTATTTTTCATCCAGGGAATACAACAAGGCTTTACACAGATTGAGGTATGGAGTATGGAGTGAGTTGTTATGGTGATATATCAACATATTGATAATTCTGCGTACATTTTGTTTTTCTTCTCTTTCATCTTTCCAGTAAGCCAGAAGTTATATTGGAATTGTCTAGTCAGTCTGTTGCTGAGAATGGGATGATTTCAGTGTGGGATCATTAACTTTAATGGGTTTTGTGTAGGCAGTTCAAAATAGTGCATTCCCAGTGAAAGTCCGATTTAAGCCTACGGGTCTCTAGGTCTACCCCTTTACTGTGTCCACTGGGGTGTTAGCCCATTATGGAGAAAAAAGTATAAGGAGTTTATATAAACATTTCCCAGCTCTTTATCGTAAATGATGGCTGTAGTAATAATAATAGTATTAAGTAAATCTTGTGATTATTTAATGCGAAAAGTGTTAGGTTGTGTACACAATCATTATAGACCCATTGAAGTATTTACCATTATTTATAATTTTCCCTTAGGGCAATAACTTGAAAGCAGATTAGATGCTGTTGGCACGACAACAAAGTATTTCCCTGAGTACCCCGTTACCCCTTCCCTCCATCTTATTCTTTTCCTCCCTCAACCCCATCTCCATCACTAGCCTCCCTACGCTAGGCTTTGATGGTATCTAATTCTTCATACTGTTATATTGTCCATACGTTATACTGCGATGTGCAGTATTTTGCTGGTATTTTCAAAACCAATGCTATTGCGCAGCAGGGAAGTCCTTCACAAATTTAACGGAATAAAATGCAGTAAACCAAAAATGTTACCGGAATACCGCACAAGTCTATACTTCACACCTTCTCCACCTCTCCAAAAATCTTTTTTCAAAGCCCAACTTTGCATGACTTGTCCCAGTATAATCAGGTTCACCAGATCTGTGCCTCTTCTTTCATGTGCCACCAATGACTAGGATTAACTGACATTATTAAATACCCCAATACACCAATATGATAATTTTTGTCGATTGGCTACTGGACTGCTACCAATAAAATTTGCCAAGTAGGGGTTGGCAGCAAAAAAAAATATATGTAAACTTTACTTTATTCAGAAAATCATCTCCCTCCTTTCAATTTGAACATCACTGACCCATACAATGTTCCTGGGAAGTCTGAGAAAGATCCTGTGTTCACAAGATTCTGCAGTCTCTCAATCCGTCCTCTATTACCACCTAGCACTGATTTGTCTCAAAGTGAAATTAAGAGTAGGTATTCATCCATATTCTGTCAAGTAGAGTAAATAAAGTAATATCGAATAGAGTGTTATTTTGTTTACAAGTTCAAATTTAATTTGCAGTCATTCTTCTGTTGCTGCCACTGGACAGCATTGCTTCAGTTTTGTGGAAATTTTCAGTTCCACTTGTTCACACTTGCAATGAGTTATTAAGCTAACAAGATCAAGTCTCAGAATGGCCATTTTCTGTTCTATTACTCTGCTGTGCTGCTTCAGTTTTGGTGAAGTTTGTTTAAAATTTTGATCATTTGCGGTTTGTCACCTATAGAATGTGTGCAAAATTTGAAATGTGTCAAATACACTGAACAAAAATATAAACGCAACACTTTTGTTTTTGCTCCCATTTTTCATGAGATGGACTTAAAGATCTACAATTCATTCCAGATACACAATATTACCATTTCTCTCAAACATTTCTCACAAATCAGTCTAAATGTGTGATAGTGAGCACTTCTGCTTTGCTGAGATAATCCATCCCACCTCACAGGTGTGCCACATCAAGATGCTGATCTGACATCATGGGTAGTGCACAGGTGTACCTTATACTGCCCACAATAAAAGGCCACCCTGGAATGTGCAGTTTTGTCTCACAGCAAAATGCCACAGATGCCACAAGCATTGAGGGAGCGTGCAATTGGCATGCGGACAGCAGGAATGTCAACCAGATCTGTTGCTCGTGCATTGAATGTTCATTTCTCAACCATAAGCCGTCTCCAAAGGCGTTTCAGAGAATATGGCAGTACATCCAACCGGCCTCACAACCGCAGACCACGTGTAACCACACCAGCCCAGGACCTCCACATCCAGCAGGTTCACCTCCAAGATCGTCTGAGACCAGCCACTCAGACAGATAATGCACGGCCCCATGTTGCAAGGATCTGTACACAGTTCTTGGAAGCTGAAAATGTCCCAGTTCTTGCATGGCCAGCATACTCACCGGACATGTCACCCGTTGAGCATGTTTGGGATGTGCTTGACCGGCGTATACGACAGCGTGTACCAGTTCCCACTAATATCCAACAACTTCGCACAGCCATTGAAGAGGAGTGGACCAACATTCCACAGGCCACAATTGACAATCTGATAAACTCTATGCGAAGAAGATGTGTTGCATTGCATGAGGCAAATGGTGGTCACACCAGATACTGACCGGTTCTGAGTCCCCAGACCCCCAATAAAGCAAAAAACTGCACATTCCAGGGTGGCCTTTTATTGTGGGCAGTATAAGGTACACCTGTGCACTACCCATGATGTCAGATCAGCATCTTGATGTGGCACACCTGTGAGGTGGGATGGATTATCTCAGCAAAGCAGAAGTGCTCACTATCACACATTTAGACTGATTTGTGAGAAATGTTTGAGAGAAATGGTAATATTGTGTATCTGGAATGAATTGTAGATTTCAAGTCCATCTCATGAAAAATGGGAGCAGAAACAAGAGTGTTGCGTTTATATTTTTGTTCAGTGTAATTTCAGAGTTATTGCACTAACAGGATCAAGTGTCTGAAACTTCCCTTTTCCTTTCTTTCACTATGTGGTAGTGCTTGGATTTTAGTGCAGTCCGTCTCAAAATTTGATACCTTCCAGTTAGTCACCCAGACAGTGTCCAGCGAATGCAAGCAAGCTGCATAGTTAGATGTAGTGCCTTGCAAAAATATGCACATCCTGCATCTGTTTTAAAGTGTTACTGGATTACAATTGATTTAGAAAGTAAAATTTTTTTATTGCAAAGTGCCATACTTAAATGCAAAATGATTCATCCGCAGAAAACAAGGGCTGAACTGAAATGCGCTTATTTGACAGATATGACGGTCCTGGCGAACTTGTTTCTCTTACTAGGATAACCCTTGTGGACTGCAATTTTCTGAGCATGGCAAAAATTCTCAGTGGGACTTATAGTGAAACACTGAGTGGCTCACTTGTGGATATTCACTATTTGTTGCTAATCCACCTCAGTGTTGTTAGGCTATGTGCTTATGATCATTGTCCTGAATTTCATAGCTTCCTAGCTCCAAGCATGTTTTGCAGACTTTTGTAGTATATCCATGCACTTTGTGCCATCCATTATTTTTTAGATTCTGATGAGATTATTGGCTCCTGATGATGACTAATGTTTCCTTTAGTCTGCACAAAGCGCTTTGCGTTCTGGCTGTAAAGGTCTTGGTTTCATTAGAATATAATGTACTGTCCCACATCTAAGCAGGACTTCAGTGCTGTCTGGAGTACACTGCTCATTTGGATATCCATACACATAGGTGTTATCTTGAACCCTGTTCTTTTTGTGCATTTTCACAAATTAATCTTTTCAAGTTTAATTTTCTTGGTCTGTCTTCAGGTTCACCACTTGCCAAAAGATAATTGCAGAGGCCAGGGTTTTTAACCCGGTAAATGAGCCATTTTCTTTATTTGCACACAGACAAAGGCCAATAGCAATGTAAATAGGTTGCCTTTGAGCTACCAGAATGTTGGGTATCAATGCTTATGCAAATAGGATATTTCAACTTCAAGCCTTTTACTTTGTAAAACTTGATCACTGAAATACTTGACATTCACATAAATTAAAAACTAAATGGCAGAACGGTTCAAGTACTATGTATAAATGATTTGTGACTTTCTGATTTTTTTTTCTGTGTTTGTTATTAAGCTGCTCTCATTTTTTGTCTATTTTATAGTGACTTTATCCTGTAAATGTATTATTTTGTTCTTATTTTCATGAAAATTTTATTCTTGTTTGTACATATGTTGTTAAACTGTTTTGCTTTTCTCTTGTAATACATATTTCACCAAACACCGAAACCGGTTTAAAGGCATTTCTCTGCACAGTGGTTCAGTGTGTGATTGTACATGTAACAATTACAACTTGAAACTTGACGCACTGATGTTCTGAGGTGACTTTGCGTCTCTGGTATGTCAGGCCTCCCTTCTTCTGCAGAAAGTTTCCATGCTGGTGATATTTGCTGATGATATTTGCACCCGGTTGTCAGTAGCCTACAATGCTATTTGTACCCAGGGCGGGTAACCAATGCGGCTGTTTGCACCACAGTGTTTAATATAACAGGCTTTTTGCTACACATAAGAGGGGAATTCTCCCCCATTGTGGAAAATGAATTTCATACTCCATAGCTAGTGCTGATGCTAGTTACCAAGATTACTGTGTATGTTCGGCTAGCTAACTATTACTAGAACATTTTGTGGTTAATGTATCCTACCTTTTATATTCGTATCCCACCTTCAGCCCTTGAAATGACATGCAACCATACATGCAACACAATATTTATGATTTTGTGGAGCCAGAGGGCAAGGAGTGGGGCGGCACAGTGTAAAGGCCGAATCGATGCCATGTGGCTGTTTTCACCCGGGTGCAGATTGACACCTTGCTAGGTTACTCTGAGCAATGGGCAGAGATTTTTATTGGTGATCTCGCGGCAAGAAAGTCATTCCATAATGATATTCTTGAGCACTGACCAAAGCAGTTTTGGCACTTGGGTCCCCTTGTTGTAGGGATAATGGACTCTAAGGCAGAATTGATCCTTAAAGCATTTGTTATTGATGGTTTTCAAAGAGTCATCTTTTACAATTACAAATTATGTAATGGTGACGTGTAATGTGCATGATTTGTTTTTTTAAGTATTTCAGTATTATATTAGTTAGGAAATTGTCTGCAATAGCTTTGAAAGTGGCAAAACAAAAAATAAAGCTACTGTAAATAAAAAGATTTTTCAGATTATACATATAATCTGGCCAGTACAGTATATGGTGCTTGTATAGCTCTAATTTTTATGTTAGACTGATTTAGTCTAGTTCAATGGAAAGAATGTCTGGCTTTTTTATAGGTCACTATTACTGGTAAAATGTTTCTGCATTCTAATTTAAAAATCTGTGAATGCAATCAAAAAACTGCAAATGCAAAAATCTTGCATTTTCTTTGATTACTTATTGTTAAGGTTAAGACTGAGTAGGAGTGAGGGTTATCATATGGTGCTTTTACACTAGCATACAGGAGCTGAACCATACCCAAGCCGTACTGCAAAGTGAGACTAGTTATTGCACGGTTCCAGTTTGCTTCTGTTTTCCACTGCAGAATGGTTGGCTTGGTAAAGGCCTTGCCGGGTTTGGAGAGCAACAATGACATAAAGCAAAAGGGACACTTATTTATTGTTCCCACAGTGTACATAATGAAGTAGCAAGTCTGTGAGCTTCACCGTGCTATGGTACCATCGAATGCTTGCAGAATTAGCATTTGCTTTTGTAAATTTGAATTATGAATCCATTCCATTCAGTTGCCGTATAGTATTTTTTAAACAGGTGGTTGGACATTTTCAAGTTCCGAGATATTGGGAATGCATCAGTACATCAGTATGTATGATACTACTGATAGTGATACTATAATTAATAGTGAATAATATATAGAATATCCCCCTTTTTTCAGGCCATGCATATCAATGCAGATCACCATTATCACCCTGTATTTCAACCAGTCAGGTGTTGGTGACGCAACCAGCTCGGTTTGGTCATGCTTTCAGCCCTGCTAGTAAACAGGGCCTTGTCAGTGCGGATACAACTCGGGTATGCATCGCATGATTTACAATGGAAAACCATTTATAGTTGTGATTAGGGTTTTGCCTGTAGAAATATATGGAAAGTCCCCACAAAGATGTAGATACCAAATCTTTGTGTGTGTGTGTGTGTGTGTGTGTGTGTGTGTGTGTGTGCATGCACTGTGTACCCTACCTCTGTGCCTTAGGCACCCCATGTCCTGTACCAGGATAAGCAATCGGAAGATAGATCTGTGTTTTTTTTTTTGTTTTTTTTTCTTTCTGTGGTCTCCAAAATGTTCCGCAAAAGGACTCTGGTCTGGTTTATATAGATCTTCAGAAACAAATGTACCAAGTTTGTATCAGAATATTGTAACAATATGTTCAGAGTAATTTAACTTTGCCCTTTCAATTTAAATGTAGTGATTTTGCAGGAGAAAAATAGGACCTGGATGCCATTAAAGGCACCTTTACCTAATATTTGGTTGCACAACCCTTAGCAACAATAACAGCCTTCAAACGTTTGTTGAAGCTGCCTGTAAGCTTCCTTTCACCTGTCTGCTGGCATATTCTCCCACTGATCAGTTACCGTTTGTTCCAGCTCTTGAATGCTTGCAGAATCCCGTTTCCCAATGGCAGATTTCACTTCTTTCCAAAGATTTTCAATCAGATTGAGATCAGGACTCATTGTTAACCAGTTTAAAACAGTAGTTTTTTTTTTCTTTTCCAGCCATTCTTTTGTGCTTTTGGATGTCTGCTTTGCACCCTTGTCCTGCTGGAGGACCCACAATCTTCGATCCAAACCTAGTTCTTTGACAATGAGTAGCACATTTTGCTCTAAAATGTCTCAGCAATCCTCTAATTTCATGATTCTTTTAATATGGTCAAAGTCCTCAGTACCAGAGGCGACTCCACCATATTACAGATCCTCCACCGCATTTATCTGTGGGTAGGGTGTTCATTCCTTATGTGTTAATTTGGTCACCTATAAACGAATTGCTGGTATGGTCTATATTGCCAACGAACTCAGCTTTGGGTTCATCTGTCCATAGAACATTTTCCCAGATTGTGGTTTCCCTGGGGAGGTTTTGGGAAAGATCAGTTGTGCTTTTGATGCTTTTCTTTTCATGAGGCCCTTCTTGGTTTAACGTGTGGCATACTGTACAGGATGAACCTATGACTTCAGGTCAGGGGTCAGCTCTGTCAGTGTTTCATGTGCTATGGAAGGTTGTGTGGCCTGGGCTGGTAGCTGGCTCTGGGTATGAGTGTGGGACAGCAATCACATGCTTATCAGACTGCCTCTGAGGGAGCCTTCAGAAAAGTGACCCAGCTCCAGTTACTGGGAGTCAGAGGTGTTGAAAATGTGACAGGTGGCTGCTGTCTGTGGTGCTTATTGAGGTTGGCAGCCAGCGGCTTTTTGGCTGGAGCGGAGTAGCTTCCCGGATGGATTTATACAGCATATATCCATCTGACTGATTTGCGTTTCGGAACCCAGCTACCAATTTCCTCTTTAACCTCTTACAGCAACATTCTAAGCCTTAGATCAAGAATATGAGGTATACAAAGTCAACTGACTGTAGAATCACTTCTAGAAAACTTTAACCTTAGAAATAATTGTTGATAGAACTAAAATGGCATAATGGTCTTGTCTTCAGCCCTTTGTAAGGGCAGCTGTGGATATCAGCAGGTTGGTTGGCCAGCTCGAGGTGCCGACACAACTGTGCCCTGCATGACTAGCAGCTTATGCTCATTAATGGTCAGCCTGGGTACATCGACCAGACATGACGAAAGAACTACTGGAATGATATTGTTACTTGCGTAGGACAAATATAAAAGGCATGTGCTGAAGCAGTAGTAGTATATTTCAAGGCAAATTAGATAAAGATTAAGGCTATGTTAAGCTAGACTAAAATAGGACTTAAGCTTGGATTTGAATGCTGAGATAAGATGTCATTCCTTACATTAGCTGGCACATCATTTCGTAAGCTTGGATGCCTACAGCTGTTGGCTTTACTGCCAACAGTTTGCTCATTTATTGGAATTACAAGGAGGCATAAATCCTACAAAAAAACGAGAGTGCGAGCTCAACCATAATGATAAGCCCTGTTATATTAGCAGCGGCATGATCTTTTAACTCCCAATAATTTAGGGAAGAAGTTAAAATTAGAAGCTAGTTCAAAGCCATCCAGAGTGTTGTGATGAAGTTAAATAGGTTTGATTCCTGCTGTGATTTAGAATTTGCAGCTTGTGATCTTTACTTCCTTAGAGCAGAGCTAGGAATAATAGCGCAAGTAATACACAAAGCTTTTCTGTATTGTATGATACTGTCGCTCCATGCAACCTGAAAAATTTGCAGTTTAGTAATTAAAAATTCAGCAAATTGGTGTGGCAGTTTTAGTAAGTGCATATGATTAACACATGAACAAGTGACATTTTTATTATTTTTTTTAAAGTATGTTCATTCAGGGCCTCTCTGACTGATGTACTTATGTAATTTCAACTACTATTCCAACTAATCCAAATTCATGGGTTGAGTGGTGACTCAGTGGGTAGCACTGTAGCCTCATATCTTAAGGATTTGGGGTTTTTATCTGCTCACTGCTCTGTGTGTGAGGTGTGTTTGGAAACACAGTCCAAAGTCATGCAGAGAGACTAATCAATGTCTCAAAATCGCCCGTAGATATGAAGATGGAGTAAGAAGATGGATGGATGTAAGATCATGAGGATATTTTAAGCCATTCACATGTTGGCAGAACAGAATTGGTAAGGATGGAAAATGTTTTCCATACTTTTCATCAGAGTGTATGCTAAAATAGTGTCTAAATGAAAAGTCAGAAAAGAGGGCCCCAAATAGAGGTGAGCATGTTAAATATGGTATAAATTATTTGTACAATTTTATATAAGAATTAAGTTTAAAGGGACAATTCACCCCAAAACTGAAAAAAATATGCTTTAGAGGGGTTTCTATCCGTCAAAGTTGCTCTGCTGGGAGTTGCCTAGTTCTGAAGATATTGGCCGAGGAAATGCCAGTCTTCTCTCAAATATAATGGGACTGAATAGCATTCTTTCTGTGGCGTTTAAACCAAACTCCACACACCAATTATATCACCACGCAGCATTTTTCGCTGGGGAACTGGTGCTCGTATCTTCTGCGTAGTGATATGACTGGTGTGTGGAGTTCAGTGGAAGAAAATAGTTCCTACATTAAACTGCTCACTACAAAATCTGCGGATTATCTTGGGTAACAAGGTCATGATTTCAGGTAAGAGATATTGCTGTTGAATTTTTCTAATGGGTTTTTTGGTGCTTTAATCACCACAGAAAGCCTTTTAGTCCCATTATATTTTAGAGAAGACATTTCTACGGCAGATATTTCCAAAACTAGGCAACTCCCGGCAGAGCAACATAGATGGAGAGGCAACACTAAAGATAAAAGATAAAGATGTGTGTGTGTGCATGCACTGTGTAGGGTGTACCATCTTTTTTCATTTTTGGGGTGAACTGGCTCTTTAAGAACTATGTACAGTACAATATATTACTAAAAAGAGCAGCTTTGCTTCCTAGAGAATACACATTTTATGTTTAATTTTAATGTTATGGTACTGTCAATTTTTATTTAGGATTAGCTTGCTAGATGATAATACTATTAAATGATGCCTCGATCTGGTTGCTGAATTTATTATTTTATCAATATACACATTTTTGTTGAAAATAAATATAGTTTTGAATGTAACTGGTAATAACAAATGTGGAAACAAATCCCTTTCATAACCCCGATCCTTCAGTCTCCTTCATGCTTTGAATTTACAGAAGAGATTATTGGCTATAGTTCATGCTGCTGCGTATCCAATTGTGAATTTCACTGCTTGCAATATCTACTTTGCAGATGAGTGCGGATTCCAGTCATCCATCATAAAATAACTTTTATAAAAACCCAGGATACCAGGACCAGCACATCTTTCAAAATGAGGAGAAGAACTATAGGAGCAAGGATGCAGACCATTGTGCTTGTCTTACTTGACATATATTATATAAAACGAAATGGTGACAAACTTTGACTACATTGTGTGTATTGTTACCAGTTATGTATCTTTTGCTCTAGGATTACATCTGTAAATTCCTTGTATCAGAAATTGTGTCATTATTAGCATTGCCTTGTATTTTAAGTGCTAACTGTAATGCATGGAAATAGTTGGATTATTTGGTTCCAAATAATTGCATCTCTTCAGTTATGTAAGTAATTGTAAGTAATGTGTAAATAGTTTAGTGTTCGCTTTGTAACTCCTCAAAATGGTGAAGGAAAATTCAAATATGTGCTGAATATTCTTGTGGTCACTCAAGCTATTACGATTCAGAGGATCATCGGGGTTCGGGATGGTCCCTGTGTTGCAAGGACGTGTGCTTTTGTATTTCAGGTACAACTATGTACCTAAGGCCCTTCAATAAATAGTATAATTATAAATCGGTACAGACTCTAAAGCTACTGTCCTAAAACAATTCGTGTTGTATTTTCTGTTATTGTACTTTTTTCTTTTTGGTTCACTGAAACAATACCAATTTCTAAATGGTGCAGAATAAAACTATAACCTATACCAACCAGCTTTAACATTAAAAGCACCTGCCTAATATTGTGTAGGACCCCCTTGTGCTGCCAAAACAGCTCTGACCTGTCAAATCATGGACTCCATAAGACCTCTGAAGGCTCTGATTGGACTTGGTCATCCAGCATATTCCACAGATGCTCGACTGGATTGAGATCTGGGACATATTGAGGTCTAGTCAACACCTTAAGCTCTTTCTCATGTTCTTTAAACCATTCCTTTAGTGGTGTGGCAGGGTCCATTATCCTGCTGGAAGAGACCACTGCTATTGGGGAATACTGTTGTCATGATGGGATGTACTTACCTACTTAAACATTGTTGCAGATTAATATGTGTCAAAGTAGCATCCACATGAATGCCAGGACCCGAGATTTCCCAGCAAAACATTGTCTAGGGCATCACACTGACTCTGCATCCTGGTGCCATCTCTGCCCCAGGTAAAGGACCCACATGCCCCTAGCCATTCACTAGCAACAGAAAATGTGACTCAGCAGACCAGGCCACCTTTTTCCATTGCTCCATGGTATAATTCTGACACTCACATGCCCATTGTAGGTGCTTTTGGTGGTGGACAGGGGTCAGCATGGGCACTCTGATCGGTCAGCAGCTTTGCAGCCCGATACACAGCAAGCTTTGATGCACTGTGTTCTGACACCTTTCTATCATAGCCAGCACTAACTTTTTTTCAGCCATCTGTGGTACAGTAGCTCTCCTGTGGGATCTAGCCAGATAGGCTAACCGTCACTCCCCACATGCATCAGTGAACCCTGGCACCCATGACCCGGTCGCTGGTTCACTGGTTGGCCTTCCTTGGACCTCTTTTGATGGATATTGACCACTGCATACTGGGAACACCCCACAAGACCTGCCATTCTGGAGATGCTCTGACCCAGTCATCTAGCCATCACAATTTGGCCCTTGTAAAAAAAAATCACTCAGGTCCTTCCACTTGCCCATTTTTCTTGCTTCCAACATATCAACTTCAATAACTCTTCACTTGCCTAATATATAATGGCACCCTTGACAGGTGCTATTGTAATGTGATAGTCAATGCTATTCACATCACCTATCAGTGGTTTTAACATCATGGCTAATCAGTGTGTTACATACATTATATATTTTTTGCGATGTCATGTATCATCACTGGAGTCATGATTACATGGGGTTTTATATTAAGAGTTGTAGAACATTTTTCATTTCCTCCTCTGCAATGGCCAATTTTACAAGTCACTCCCCCAACAAATGACACCTTTGTCAGGTTAGGAACAATTTGACACTGGATGAATTCATGGTCTAAGTCCACCCATAGTCCTGACGGTGCCCAGCTGACAAAGGTATATTACGAACCCAGCAATCTAACCTATCAGGCACAGAAAAGCCAGCTTGCATTCCCGCTGTTTGCTACAGCCTCAGATCTGTTCCCACGGTACCAACCCGTTTTTGACAGGAAGAAATATGAATGGGAACTATGAGAAATAACATCTAAAAATCTATAAACATCTATGAATGCACTGGTCATTTAGAGTCAGCAATCTACCTAAACCACATCTATAACTTGTAGGGGAAGACTCACATGAACATGTGAACTGCACAGAGAAGCAGGACAGGAACTGTTCTGGTCTGTGTATTGGTCTAGGAAACAAAAGTTTACAAATTGTGAAAGAAAATGGTATAGGTAAAGTAAAACTGTAATTTAAAAAACAGGGTTTAAACATCAGGTTGTCTGGGGGGGGAACTATCATCACTGTCAGATTAATGTACTCCTGTAAGGTATATCATATATTTTAATGCAAGAGCAAAAATTAAACGACGTCAATGAGAAATTTCAAGGGTTACGTTTATTAAGAGACATCCAGAACAAAACAGTGGGTACATGGACAACTGAATAATTCATTAGATCTGTTTGAAATTTCATTGTTTAAAAAGAAAACAAAAGCAGCTGCTAAAAAAGTGACCACATACAGTACAAGTCCCCCAAATTAACAGAACTTTGCTTTCACAAATCATTAAAAGTTGTTATTTTTTTTAAAGAGGATCAAACAAAACACAGCCCATGTTACTACCTGGAATGTTTTCAGTTGACTTATTCCTCTTGCTTATACACACAATTTTAAGGTGGGGGGGGCGGGGGTGTCAAGAGCAAAACAATCCACTCACACTCACACACAGTCTGCAAAAGTAGAATATTCTGTAGAGAGACAGGCTATGACACACTTACTAGAATACCAACTGGGAATCTTTTCCTACGCTGAACAAGCTAGTCACAGAAAGTGACACACAAAGTCACAAAATGTTACTTAAAAATAAGAGTTTGTTTTGCAGACACTTGACATAACTGCAAGTCCTCCATGTTTAGCTTTGATTTGTGCTAAAAACCAGTACTGATACTTAGAAAACTGATAAAAATATTCCTCTGTTAACAATAAGTCATGGAGGTTTGGGGGCACCACATGAAACCCACTGAGGAAAAAGGCGTTACTACTCTGACTTAGATCCCTCCTTCTCTGCTTCGTCTGGGGTGTCCTCCACCTGTTGGAAGATCAAGATTAATTTTATCTAAGAATTAAAGAGCAAGAATCCCACCTGGACAAAGCATGATTCCTCTTTTTGTAAATGTTACTTACCAAGCAAACAATTCCAAAAGGATGACAAAGTCAATCTACTTAATCCATCTTAAGTCTAATCACTCCAGTTAAACCAGAAAGGTTATTGTACAAATACAAATGAATGACTTAATACTCAAGAATCGTCATGGCACAAAAATGCATTAAGACAATGAATATGCTAATTATCTTATTATAAACCTGAAATGTTCATATTTAAAATAGTTGCGTTTAATGTGACAAACATCTCAAACTACAGGCATAAGAAACAGAACTCTGCTGCTGAAATGTCCTGCTGTGTAACTATTAATCTTTTTTAAATTGTGAATAAATGTTAACAATCCTGCACAGTGAACAGCAATAATCTAACTTTAAACATTCAAAAATGCACATCAAACAGCAGAACATCCAATTATAAAAATGAAATCACACCCTAAACTTAACGATTAATATATCGAGACAATATCCTGCTGTAAAGCATCGTCTCTAAAAGATAAGTTAGAGAACTTCTCTACAACCTAGCAGCCGCCATTGTAGCTAAGCAGTACAATCCTACTTGTCAGCTATGAACTTTCTTTGTTCATGCAGGCTGTGGTACAGCTTATTGGCTGTCAGGCAGAATGTATCGTCATAGTTTGAGTTTCTCTAAATCTGGTCTCCATCAGCTGTTTTATAAACCCTCTAACTAAGGCCATTTCACAGACACAGCCCTGCTGGGGGTGACTTTCTCCCATCAATGGGGTTTTCATCATCTCCAGCAACATGTACAAACTAGTGTGGGTCTTTTTTGCACCCAAAGTTTCAAAAACCTTCAGAACTTCCAAAAAAATTCTGTTCCCATCCCAATTCATGTTCTTTTTGTGTTCCACCAAAATGGTAGATTTCTGGTAAGTTCTTCCCCCCTACACAATCCCTGCTGCCCCAGAAAATCTCCCAATTCAACATACTGTTTCCTTTCTGGCTTCACATTACTTTTATTTCACTGCTCCCACCAGACAGTCATAGATGGGCAGTGGATAGTTTTTGTACCTGGGTTGTGAAGAGGTGTGTTCTGAATGAGACAGAATTCTAACGAATCACTAGATTCATTTATTCGGTCTGGAAAATGGCATTTTTCTAACGGCAATGCTGAATATGTATAGTCAGGGGCAGAATTATTGGTACCCTTTCGTGGAATCGCCAATGGCAGCAGAAACCAAAAGTATACAGACAATGTTTAAAAAGTCTGGAATATACATTTAAGGGCGACTTCCATGATCCTTGATTTACTTAACTTTCACAGCTCCATTGAGTCTTGATCACAGACGTCTTATCTATAAATCTAGAGATTCAAGGATAAGCCGTTCTAATTTTAGCAAAATGTCCGGGTACCAAGTGGATTTCATGGATCTTAATAATTCTTGGTCTACTGAGTCAGCAGTATTAAAAATCCACCACCATATCTGACAGTAAGCGTATGCATCTTTTTGTTTGCAAACGTCAAATGCATACATGACCAGTTTTCTATTCTGATCACACATCAGCAACGCGGAAGAGTCTAGCCAAACACACAATATTGTTGAATGTTTTCAGTAAAGGTTTTCCTGTCTGTTGGTTACAAGGTAGTATCTTATGTTACAGATTTGGTGACCGAAGTGTGCAATTCTTCAACTAAATTTTTTTTTGCTTCACTTACCATTTTCCTTACTGTGCATAATATATATACAAGTAACACATATTTCTCCATACCCACGACCTGCCATATGCAGGTCAATCACCGTCTGATTTTACATATTCTGTAAATTTAGTTTTATGCCCTAGCAAATGTTTAAGACAGAGTAACGTAGCAATTCAGATATGTGAGAATAATATACATTAAACATAAAATAGTTTGCCCATGATCAGGCGTAATATATTGCTCTACATTTTATGTACCTATTTTCCTGTTTATACCAAGCACAGGTTTTAATAATTCTGGACCTGAAATGAAGGTATGTGGAGCAAATATGTTTGGAGGCTTAGACGACTTATCTTGGTAAAGTCACACAGTCTAAACACTTGAACAACCAAAATGCAACCTTTAGCTCGGGGCTGTCAAACTCCAGTCCTGGGGGGTCGGAGCCCTGCACACTTTTGGGTTTCCCCTCATTTAACACACCTGATTCAATACCACGTGCAAATTATCACACAGCTCTTCAGCTGAATCTTTTGTGGTGGGACAGGGACAACTAAGCTCCTCCAGGACTGCAGTGTCACACCCCTGCTTTAGGTAATGATGTTAAAAGTTAAATGTGCAGCGTTGCATGAACCTTATTAGCTTTTGCTTCTCCATTTTCAGAGTGGTTTTCCTCATTTGCCTCCTTTTCCGCTTTCCCTCTCTTTCCCTTGGTCTTTTTGTCTTCCTTCTTGTCATTGACAGCCTTCTCCTTCTATGGGAGACAATGGGGGCAAGATGTCAGCATCTAAACTACTGAAAGTTAAACCTAGGAACAAAATAAGGTGTCCATATTCATCCAAGGTTTTTTGCTAGATTTTTAACACACTGACATGAATGTGTAAGCAAAAACAATCAGTTTAACTTTTACTCTGTCATGTCATAGCAATATTTCACATTTTGACCAACTGCAATACATTTGATAATTCAATATTATGACGTGAATTTAAATCACTAGGATTACTTTAAACAAAAAACACACCGTCACTGCGATCTGAAAATTAATAATACATGGGTCCTACCCATCTGTATACAGGGAATACAGACCTTACAGTCATAAATTCTCTAGCAAAAGTAGACATTTATTATTCTGTAATTCACTTTCTCAAACAGGAGACTTGTACCACTTGTTCTACTTGAAGCAACAAAGTTCAATGGTTTTCAATTAAAACTACTGTTCATGTGATCTTTCATCTCTTAGCAAAATGCACTAAAAGCCCATGTGAAATCAATACCATTACTTAATATTCAACAACATTAGCACTGCATATAGGTGGGTTGTGTATTTTCAGGAAGTTTACCTTTGCTGGCTTTTTTGGTTTTGGTTCTGGCTTTGGGGGTGCTGGTTTCTGGTAACAAGAGGAAAAAACATTAAGTCCCAAAAGAAACCGAATAACCACATAAGAAAATCTGAGAACGCAAAAATTCCCTAAAGGGCGATAAATTTTTTGAATCTGTGCACGACTCAAAACTACCCCAAGGGTGTGTTGAAAAGCAAACAGTGGTGGACACTTACCGCTGATAACCTCGCTGATCTCCTCTGAGGCTTAAGAAAGAGGGAGAAGAGAATTCATATGTATGACCCACTCAAAAGCAAAACAGTGAATACTGCTGCTGCCTTCAAGCAGACACATTTAACACTGCTGTGTGACAACACATTTACCGTATGATCAGCCTTTAACAGCCCTATGGTACACCCAGGAGAAAGCAACGTCAGGCGCGACGCAGGTGTTTTTACTAGCATGAGCCCAACAGTTATTTTCCAGTCCAGTACCCACGTTGTTTAAACAGTAAATGTACTTGTGAACATCTGAGTGCTCATGGGCGTGTCGGTCTTAAAAAGAGGAGGAGTCAGTTGCGTTGTTGGCCCATTGCTGTCTTGAGGCAGCGGAAAGCGATTGCACTATTGACCAATAAAAATCTGGTCTAAAGTCAAAGACGCAGTATTTCCCTGTTATTTCAAGGGCACGTTATTAAGATAGTAAAATGTACCCACATAGGCATGGTACACATACAGGGATGCACAGCAGCGCACAAACATGCAAATTATTAAAAATAAAAAGATTACAATATGGAAGATCATTTATGTGAACATCAAGATAATTTAAAGGAATATATATGTCATAACGGCTGGCCAAAATACTCATCAGAATTAGCCAACTGCAGTAATGACAAATGAAACGGGCTAATTATTTTACCAATTGTGGCAATAAACATAGGTATTTAAACACACCAGGCAGGTGTCTATCAAGACCCAGCAAACAAACAGTGAACACGGATCAAACACGGATCAACTTTCCTGCCACATCAAGAACAATACAAGACCATGTATATTGAACAAAATATCAATTGTCAAGCTCCTCTGTTAAACATTGGTGCATTGGCCCATATATTCTTAATTCCCGACCTGATGGGACAAAGGACTGGGAGACTGTGGAGTAAGACTGTCCAAGGACCACATATCTGTCCCTCAACAAAGAAGAATGCCGCTGTAAACTATGTCTATCCAGCCATGAGTCCCAGGGCCAGCTGTCATTGCTGTACTCTTCCAGCGCAATTCCCTCCTAGAGTGGTCCCTGTTGGCCGATTACACCGTAGGTAGCAGCCAATAATATATTAACTGCTAATAACATACATTTTTCAAATTCTTAATGTAATAAAAGTCAGTAATGTAATAAATGGCCAACAACATAATATATTAACTGAGCCAATAACGTAATAACTTATTACATTATCAACTTAGTAAGAAAAGGGAAATTATGTTATTGGCAAGTTACATTATTGGCTGTTGCACTGTATATTATAGCTACGAGAATGTGTGAATTATTATTCAGTCAAAAAAAAAAAAAAAACACACATACTGCAATGGAAAGAACTGCTGAAAATGCTCCGATTAGTCAGGTGGGACATTACAATACAGCTCCCAGAAAGTCGGAGCAGTCTCTGTGGCATGTTGTGTTTTGCATAACGTAGCCATGCATTATGGATGCGACCTGGGCATAAATGAGGACACATAAGATTTTGGAAGGTGCGATGCTGAACTGCAAGTGCCGATGCCAATGAACCCAAATACACGAGCAACAGCACGGAGAGATCGGCCGGTAGAAGAGTTACATCATCGGTAGCCAGATAAGCGAACTGAATATTTTGATTGAAAAAGAGAATCCGAATATAGCATTTATTTGGACATTTTAAATCACACTGCATTTTACAAATGTTTTTCAAATGCAGGGATTCACTGTGTATAATGATTTTTTTACATCTTGATATGACTAAAACAATTTTGAACAATATTTTTTGCAAATTATTTTTAAAAACTTTTTTGAGATTATACTAGTCAGGTTTCATACTTTCAGAAAGTAAAAACCCACCAATTTTACTGGTTATTGCATGGCTGAGCAAAATGATTTTAAAGAAACCAAAGCTATAAGAAACTAAAAAAAAGATCATTAATTATTTTCATTGCACCACATTCCTGAACAGGGTCTTATACTGGTGGTATTCTTCCTCCTTGGGTTCGCAGGCGGGGAGCACCACGACGGGGCTGTCCACGGGAGGGTCCAGGAGCATCTGGGGGCAATGTGCTCATGCTGGATCGGGTGGATGGAGGCGAACAGGTAGTCAGAGGAGGTGGTGTTGCAGCAACAAAATGCTCAACTGCTTCAGCGAGCCTTCCCAGATTGTCCGCGATACGTCCGAGGGGCCGAAGCAACATCTCAATGCGGCTCAGGCGGGTATTCACACGCCGAACACTCCGCATGATTCCACCCAGTTCTCTCTCCAGCATGTTGAATCCAGCCTGCTGGAGTTCCAGGAATGGGTGGTCCTCCTGCCGGATGATATTCCCGCGTCGCGATCTGGGTTGGCTCTTCTCTCCACTGGACCTTGTTGACGGTTGCTCTGCCATCAATTCTTCCTCCACAACTGCTTCCGGCTCCTGCTTAATGGGTCCAGTCTCAGGATCTTCAGCCAGCGGAGCTGCATGACATTTACGATTCATTTATTGTATGGCTCTGTTGCAGATGCTTAATGTAAAATAAACTATTTTTTGCAAGAAGCCTGTATGGTTTGTATATAATGATTCATTGTTACCATAGCATTACCTTGGAAGCCCACCTCTATCCCCCCATAACCCTCAATGTTTTCATCACTGAGGGTAAAGGCAGTGATGTCCTCCGCTGATGTCACATCCTCAGTTTTTGTAGATGGTCCTCCTCCCGTTTCCAGTAGTCGTTTACGTTGAGCGGCCAGCTTTTTCCCCCGTCTCCTAACATCATTGTACCGCTTTCGGCACTGTGCAGCCGTTCTGGTGATGCCAGAAGACGAGGACACACTTGCTGCTACCTCCTCCCATGCCTGCTTCACCTCAGGGAGCTTTGGTGGAATACTGCCGTTGCCGTAGATTTTCTGCTCGCGCGCTTTCACTTCACATACAAGCAGATCCGTTTCCTCTGCAGAGAAGCGTTCTTTTCTACTACCTGGTAAGTCCGGTGTTATAATAGGAATCTGCCAAGGTGCAAGCACACCGGGCTTTTAAAGGGAATGGGAGATGACACTCTGATTGGTTTATAGCATGTTACGCCCCAAACACACCCATGAGTAATTACGAGACTAAGTACAACCCTTTTGAACCATGCAACTGGCGCTGCAACCATTTTTCCATGGTTAAACTGGCAGAAGTGGATTTGGCCACGCCCTAAATGAACTTGGATCATGTGCTTCAGACCGTTGTAACATGGCGCTAGGTATCATAACTCATAACTGATTTGTACAGAATCAAAAACAGCGATTATCTGCGTCATTTTTTCTGGCTACATGTTTACCATGCTCAGTTTGACCTTCATATGCATTTTGCGTTACTCAGTATTTAAAGAAACCATGTAAAAAATAGTTGCTTGGCTTAAGCTAGTAACAAGTAATTCATAAAAACTAATACTGAAATATGCCATTCAAATTTAGTCACAGAATTATATTCTGCGCATCAGGTAGCATGTAAACTTTATTTAAAAAATTAAAGTAAATGACTTACTGAATTGACTGATCTGTAATGGCATTCCTTTGGTGAAAAACTAAACTGAACAGGACTGTAAACATTAATAAGGAATAAAATAAGCACATACCTCTTCCTTTACATCCCCATCAGTTCCCTGTTGCTAGAGAAATAAATATAAATCAGAATACACGTTTTCTTCATTTTAAATAATTCAGAAAACTTTGGTTAGCCTGCAATACTAATACTTTCATGCCCTTATTTGTTCCAAAGTAGTTAGATATTCAAAAAATTAAACCAGTGGTGGCATCATATTACATGCAATTACTTTGATAAAACACACGTTACAGAAAGTGCTTCTGTAATACTGCAATCCAACAGAAACGTAAAGACATTTTCAGCTAAATATCTGCTTCAGTGATTTTATAGTTAATTGATTTCCAAATTTCTAACTCTCCTGGTCTTCCGGGAAAGATTCTAACGAATAAAAAGGGGAAGGGGGCGCATTACATCAAGGAAATTCACGCACCGAACAAGTAAAGCCCCCCCGCCCGTAGCATTCTAAACAATTATTTTCATACATATTGACTGGGGGAGGGGCTGAAATAAAGTTAGCCGCATTCCGCCATCTGGCGACAAGTAGGGGCTACAGCAACCATTTATTTAGCATTGCGAACAAAGAAAAACACATAAAATTATATCCCTACTGGACTAGTAAAATCCCCAATATTAACCGAACACGCTTGCTTTGATTCTGGTTAAATATTTTTAAATGTGCGCAACGCTTATATAAGTATTGTCATCTGACCATTTACTGATGGACTGGAGTGTTAAGTGCGAAGCATGGCTGCTTGTGGTTCTAACAGTATGGAGACGAAGCTTGACAGACTAGTCACAAGGGTAGGTAAACCATATCAAATACACCAACTTTTCATTAAATTCCAGTAAAAAAACACGCGATAATTTCAAAACATCGTTTCTTAACATCTTATCTCAGCCGCTGAGCATACTTATACTCCCCTTACAGAGACGTTTCTAATCAAATCCTCATTATCTCGCAGGCTTCACTACACTTCATAGCTAGCTACATCGCTATGGCTTACTGTTTTGAGAATGTGGGGGAAAGTGTTGCTACGTACCTTTCTCTTGGGCATACTGAAATCCAGAACAACTTGCTTCTTTAAAATAAAACCTAAAAATCTTTATTTTGCTGAGCAGCTCACCGCATGTAAAAAAACTAACGACCCCTTTACACCAATACTGTAGTAAACACGGGGCAACATTAAAGCTAGCGGCTGAATGGGGGAGGGGCGCGGCTAAAACTTGATTGATGTCGAAATTGACGAATCAGTGAGTGGCGACAGAACACTCGGACGGCACCAGTTTCAGTACTGGGAAATTTTACGCGCGAAATGCTGAATACGAAGGGTGGGCTTTTGCTTATTTTTTCGTGATATGTAGTACCCGCGATAGACAGTCAGTATTGGGGTGTTTGAAAATTCAAAAAACGTCATATTTCATTCAGATTTACACGGAGAGCTCTGCGAAACCTTCTGCAGTGATAGTTTAATGGTGATCATTCTTTCAATATCAGTCGAAGTCAAAGAAATAGTAAGATACATTATAGGTTTATCCCTTATTGTCAAAACCGAGAAGCATTGCCCGAGATATCTAGTAGAAAAAAAAACACACAATGTCTTACTCGTATGAGCTTAGAATGTCTTAACCTTGTCAGCCACCTACGGATGTAACCTACAGAACAGCTACACAATAGAATGGCGCCCCTCACGGATGTGTCATGACACTACATCACCTAGAATAACATAATGAATTATGTTTTTTCAACAGAAATTTACAGACAGTGCCCCCATATTCATAATTCTTAGACGAATTTTGTTACTCATCAGAATTACATTATTAGCTATTAGCATTTAAATGACTGTTTTGAAGCATACATAAACACAGTGAAACAGACTGGTCGTACACAACTGACTACATATGCCCCGGGCTATTTCCCTTCACTTGCATAAACACGCCAAACAACTAATTATTATACGTGACGTGGTTATTGGTAGGATAAATCTTTTGCTTCATAACAATTTTCTTCTTAAATTGTCCTTCATTCTACGCATTTCTTGTGGTCCATCAAAACATCCTACTTATAGATCATACATGGACAGATGAAGGCATTTTATTGGGATACCTCCTGGCTCCATAAACCACTATTTATTATTATTATTATCCATCCATCCATCCATTTTCCAAACTGCTTATCCTACTGGGTCGCGGGGGGTCCGGAGCCTATCCCGGAAGCAATGGGCATGAGGCAGGGAACAACCCAGGATGGGGGGCCAGCCCATCACAGGGCACACTCACACACCATTCACTCACACACGCACACCTACGGGCAATTTAGCAAGTCCAATTAGCCTCAGCATGTTTTTGGACTTTGGGGGGGAAACCGGAGCACCTGGAGGAAACCCCACAACGACATGGGGAGAACATGCAAACTCCACACACATGTGACCCAGGCGGAGACTCGAACCACTGCACCACCATGCTGCCCCCAACACACAAAGCTATATACCTTAATAGCAAATACATGTACAGTATATACCACTAGGCCCATATCTTTATAATAAGGCATAATATGTCATGGTAATCAAATTGATACTGCATGTGGTGATAACCTCTATGTATACATCACTCAGCCTTTATAATGCATAATGTTTCACATAGGTATTCTCCCCTATTTTTAATGAACAAAAAATATGCTTTGGTCATTTAATTACCATTTATGTATTTATTTATCAGTTGTTTTTGAATTTGACTTTTATTTTAATTAACAATTTATTTATAGCTAGTATTCCCAGACTTCAGAACTATGCGTGGATGGCTTGACCGTTGTCCCAAGATTCTAGCGCCTGGTTTTTGGGGCACAAATAACCAAAACGTGAGCCTGACTTCATCGATTTGATGATTTACTACATTGTGCACGTTAAACACAGAAGTAAAAACATTGGGCCTCATTCACCAGCTGTTCTTAAAAAAGTAATTTCTTTCTTTGATTTTCTTTAAAACCCACCTACGCAATTTTCATAAAGATTCATCAGTGTTTTCTTATTTGGGATTTGTTCTTAGGTAAGAAAAGTATCTAAGCATATTTGAATACTGATAGGTTTGTGCAAAATAATTGCTTATTGCATTTTTTTCAATTGTACAGTTGTATTATATCATAGGATTTTAATTACAATATTTTTTATCATTTACAATACAATAACTCCTTCACATTCACGTTTAAGTGACTTTATGTCTAGATAAAGTTTTTCCTTTTGGTTAGAATCTTGTGTATCAATATAATTAAGCTGTTTTTGGCTGGAATTTTTAAATGTTACAATATTGTTTATTGAAATATTTTGAAATTCGGAAACTAGCAGCCATGCAGCAGACAGGTCCATCTAGGGGACAGGATGGGCTAACAGGTCCATCCATCCATCCATCCATTTTCCAAACCGCTTATCCTATTGGGTCGCGGGGGGTCCGGAGCCTATCCCGGAAGCAATGGGCACGAGGCAGGGAACAACCCAGGATGGGGGGCCAGCCCATCGCAGGGCACACTCACACACCATTCACTCACACATGCACACCTATGGGCAATTTAGCGACTCAAATTAGCCTCAGCATGTTTTTGGACTGTGGGGGGAAACCGGAGTACCCGGAGGAAACCCCACGACAACATGGGGAGAACATGCAAACTCCACACACATATGTGACCCAGGCGGAGACTCGAACCCGGGTCCCAGAGGTGTGAGGCAACAGTGCTAACCACTGCACCACCATGCCGCCCCGGGCTAACAGGTTAATTATAATAAAAAAATAGTATTGAAATGGAAGTTGATCTGAATGTACAGAGTGTAAAGTTGCCCCTCTTTCTCATCAAGGCAAGCTTCCCAGTGCTAATGGGTTAGTCATGGGTGGAAAGAACCAAGATGGACTGGCTGTCTGTGCAGGTAATTTCTAAAGGTGACCTGAGCCTTCCTGCCCTCCTTCAATGACACTCCAATGTGTTTAATGATGAACTGGGTAGTATGACAGACATTACTGCTAAAATTGATGCCAAACTGAACAGTAAGCTAATGTTCTTCAGCGCTTGCCCTGTGCAAAACTGAAGATACTCCGCAGGTCTTGGTGAAATGTAATATTCCAGAATCAATAAATGTCGTTCAGCTTTCCACACCCATCATGTAGTACATCCAGTCACAGCGCTTCCTTTAGGTTTCATTTCTGCTCTTCTGTTCCACTTGCCTCCACTACTCTTGCATGTATATTTGCAGTGTGTTTTGTGTTAAGTTGCAGGTAGGCTAAGTTGAAGTTACAAGTCATTAGTTGAGATTTAAAGTCTGAGACCTTCTTGGCATCCCAAACATAGGCTGGCAAACCATTCCACAATATAGGGGCCATGTAGCAGAATGCCTGAACACCAATTGTTACTTTATTTATATGAAGAATGACAAGGAAACCTGCGTTCTGTGATCTGTGTGAATGAGGTGGCTTGTAGACTTGAAGTAATTCTGTTAGGTAGGCAAGTTCTAGACCTTTAACTACCTTATATGTAAGTAGGATATGTTTTAGTCTCTCCCCTCAAAGAATGTCTTGTTTAAACTTTTCAGTGGTAAAGAATCTCAGTTTTAATGTATTCACCTTCGTTTTGTTATATCAATAGCCTAACTGCATTGACCCTAAAGGACAAAACACAACATTTCATAAAACACAACAACATTTCATAAAACACAATGACATTTCCGAAAACACAACGACATTTCAGAAAACACGACATTTCAGAAAACACGGCATTTCAAAAAACACATTTCAAAAAACACATTTCAAAAAACACATTTCAAAAAACACATTTAAAAAAACACAACAATATTTCAAAAAACACAACAACATTTCAAAAAACACAATGACATTTCAACAACACAACGATATTTCAAAAACACAACGACATTTCAGAAAATGGAAAGGCTAGGACCACAAGTCTTGTTTGTGATTGGACAGTATCCTTGGGGTGACATGGGTACTGTCCAATCAGGAACAATAAGTGTGGCCCTACCCTTTTCCTGATTGCTATTGGACATCAATATATATCACTATGTGAGTGATATATATTGCCTGTGATAAGTATCTTTCAGTATGAGTGACATAAAAGACATGCCTTCCTTCATCAGAATATCCGTTGTATTTATTTTAAACAGGGACCGTTGCTCAGAAGTAATCTGATTGGATTTTGGTTATTGGGTCGGATCAAATCTTGAAAATGGATTGTTCAAAAGAAAAATGGATTCTGAAACTGGATTAGATCACATAATCTAGGTGTTGGTTTTGATCTTGATCAAACCTTCAATATGTGCTGTTCGAAATGTTTTGATACGATTGATGGAAAAAAAATCTGGATTATTTTGTTCCCAGCAGAAAGGTAGATTAAGAGTGGATTCCAGGAACAAAACGTAATAAAACTTTGATCAAAGAAAACATTTGTATCATGTAGTCTATACACATTAATTTACATTTATTTATTTATATAGACATTACACTACCTATTAAAAGAAAATAGGATGTCTGCATTGCTTTATTGTGCTATTTTCTGTCTATTCAAATGACAACACTTAAAGTGGCTCCCACACTTGCTATTCTACCTGTAGTTCCAAACATAGCTAGCAGCCTACATTGTGATATGTTGCCCCATTTAAAACACTGGTAATCCGCAATTTGTAGCCATGAAAAGTCTGACTCAGGGTGATCCAATCCAATGTTGCTTTGAAAAGCCAACACTAAAGTAAGATGCATTACCTGATCCTCAACAGCAAAACATGGGATCTCCAAATCAGGATCATTCTGATCCAGATTAAACTTTTTGTACAACAGGGCCCAAGAGGATCTCCAACAGTGCTAGTGCAACAGTTTAAAAAATAGCAGGAGAATTCACTAACTGGTATTCCCTGCAGGCGGCACACCACATATGGTTATAATATTCAATGCTGGTGTAAAAGATCCTGACTGTTATCTTCTGCATTGCAAAGGTAATGGGGATGTGTGGGTTGTTGCCATAGAACTGTGTCTCATGGCTTTGAAACTTAGCATGACTTGTTAGACATGATATTGATAGACATCCTTTTGCACAACCCGCTGTCCCATCAGTCTTCCGTTAGGTGATACATATATAAAGGATGTAGTTAGAGTACAGTTCTGCACAGGTGGCTGGAGTTTACAGTGAGGATTCTTTTTCCATGAAAGGTAAGGTGCATGACAAATGGCATGGGATTCCAAAGAGGGATGAGGATGGACAGGATTTGGATATGGAGATTACCCTGAGTGGGGACAGCCAATCCTAAGGTACTTTGTATGGCTACAGTCAGCTGATGACAATGGAGACAGTCTGTTGTGGATGTAAGTCCAGTAGAGGATTTGCTCCAGCAGCCAACTTGACAAAGTCACTGTGCACGTGGGTCTCTGGTTGCACAATATCTGCAGGTCTGGCACCACTTTACTAGGTGTCTGATGTGTGAAAAAGACATGAATCATGGAGGGATTGCAGGATTTAAAGGGATTACGTCATACAATACCATTCTCAGTCCCTTGCTTGTTGCATCATGGAGGTTCATCAGGTGTAGAAACTATGAAGTGTCACCAGTTCCCCCAAATAAACATTCTATTCTCCACCCAGCCCTGTGTTCTTTCTTCTGCTGTTCTATGAGCTTGTCTGTCTGATGGTACCAGGATGCCTACATAGCCAAAAAGCATGGGGGTTTTTCTTTGCTTCAGTGTAATATATTCTGTGAGTGTGGATCATGCCATTGGTGTGAGACCCCTGAATTTAAAATTAAAACTGCTTCAAGGATACCACGGTGCAGTGTTTCGGTGTGCGGTGGGCTTGCCCTTTAATGCCTGAAATGTATGCCATACTTTGACACTAGAGGGAGATCTTGTGCAGCATCTGACTTAAATGCCATCCATTGATTTTTCAATAACTGCCTGTCTAATCAGATTGTAGTGACACAAAACCTATTCTTGGAAGCATACAGCATAAATCAGAGTAGCATCAGAGCCCCTGCAATATAGGTAATTTAGAGTTAGATATATTCCTTAGTGAGGAAGACTCATGTGGGGAACAGCCAAGCCCCTTTGATGGATGGGGAGAACAAAGTGAATTCCTGGAGCGTAAAGTACAGTAAGGTCTGTGGTACCGTTTGGTTTTACCTGCTCCGTATCCATATATATTATAAACCATTTAATGCCTGGCTTGAGTGCTGTATCCATGCAGTTTGTTAACCCCCCACTAACATCAAACAATGAACAATGAACTAGGTAAATCAAAAGTGGGGACAAAAAGCAAATACAAAAGATACAAAACCAAACACATAGAATCTGATAATAAAGTTGGTCTTCGGCCGGCCTCAAACTTCTGACCAATGCGTTTATACTCTCGGGGTTCGGTTGTAGTACAGGTACCTGGGCAAACACACTAGGGACTAAAGGGCGGGGTAGGAACGGTGCAGACCCTGATTTTGAATTGTGTTGTGAATATATTTAATTTCTTTTCCAGATCTAAAGCCTCTTTCATTCTTTCCAGCATAGTTCAGCAAGAGATATCTAATTGTGGATATATTTAATTTCAGTAAATAGCGTTCTTGGGTTTACATACATTACTGATGTCTCTTCACAACAATGGACACAACCGATCTAGCTACGTAGATAAAAATCTAGCTAAATAGATTAAAAAAATGGACATTCGAAAATAGCTTAATACTTCTGCAAACAAGCCATCCCAGCCAGCCACCTTTTGTACTATGGTCAGTCCATAGTCTTTGGTGGACGTTTCACCACTAGTTAATGATGATCTTGGGACAGACTAACCAAACCAAACTATCTCACAGAGATGCCCAGCCTGCATTTTCCACAGAAGGAAGCGCTCATTTATTTGTATTACAACCGAGACTGGCTTGAATACAATATTAAAGCTGTATGCAGAATTTAGTTTTTACTGTCAGCAATTTAGCACTAACGCCTCACGAACGCCGGATGCATTCTTGTCTGGGGGATACCCCATCTTCTTAGACAAAGACTACTGTAGGGACTCAAAAGCACAAAGGAGAATATCTCTTCCTGAACTGAGCTTATCACTGTCACCTGTAATTGAGACATGAATTTGTATAACCAAATAACCAGACTACACGATATGTTCTCAAGACACACCACAAAACTCTTAATAACTGCAATACCCAGCATACCAACTGCATTTAGGCATGCTGTAACATTTGGTGACTCCACTGCAATGTGTGAAAATGCATGAGAAACATTTATTTTTTTCAGATCGTAGAAGAACGATGTTCCCCAGACATAAGGTCCAGTTAGTTCAGTTGGCTTTTGTGAGAGACTGAACCAGAAGATGTCCTATTCATTGGAAGCACAGGTATTAATGAGGTTCAATAAGAACACACATCATCCACAACTCTTTTGATAGTGAGTTTTGAGCTGTCATTATTTTGTGTTTATGCCAGTTATGGCTGCTCTGATATGCATTATATAATAGGATTGTATGGTTATGTACGCTCGTATTGCATGCATTTAATTTGCTTCCTTCTGGAGTTGTTGATGTTGTAACATCACATGTGTGCAAAATGGTTTTAATTGTGAATACTTATTTTTAGTTGCATTCATAAACACAATAAAAATACAACTAGAATGTTTCCATCATGTCACATTCATGGGTCAAATTGAAAAGAATTTTTTTAAAAGGTAGCAAATTATGCAATTTACATCACTGTTAAGTGATGGAGAAAAATGGTTTTCATTTCTGAAAAAGACAAAAATCACATGAAATAATAAACACATTTTTTTTCAATGTGTAGAAGATGTGTAGATGGACACAACCGATCTAGCTACGTAGATAAAAATCTAGCTAAATATATTAACTAAATAGATTAATAGTGTTGTATTATCGTTGTATTTGCTCTGAATCCGACTCAGATGCTAATGGAGTCTACATGTGCTTTGGGAAAAAGCCAATATAACTATGTGCCCCAGTACATACAGTGGGAGGGTCTCTCCTATGGTATTCAGTCTCTGTACAAATATAGTAAGAAATTAGTGGGTTTTAGCCTCTGGCAAGGGTGCATCTGGTCTCCACTTGTGTTTGTGATTTTCATGGACAGGATCAGCAATGGCTGAAAGGGTTGATGGTAGGGGGAGAAACTGGAAGTGTCAGCGATGTGAGTCGTAAATTCTCTGCTTTGGATTCAGCAGACCAGAACCTGCAGCACAACCCGAACCTTTGAATGAGAATCAGCACCTCTGATTCCAAGGCCAAGGTCTCGAAGAAGACTGGATTGCTCATACAGGTGTGTGTGTGTGTGTGTGCGTGTGTGTGTGCAGGGTTGGTGGGGTGTCTGACCTTCGTTCAGCAGTTTAAGTACTTCAGAACCTGATGTTATGAGGGAACACTGAAAGATGGACTGAATGGCAGTTTTGTGGAAGAATATTTTTTTTGTGTGTCCCAGCTCAAGGATTTTCTGCCTAAATTTCTCGGGCACCATCAACTTAGGACTGTCTTCACTTTTTCTACACAATCGTTCTCATTTAGATAAACCTCCTTTCCTAAAGTTGGAATAAAACAGGTACCCTTCTCTGCCTTTTCCAAATAAAGAGACAAAGTTGGGTCCTTTTGCTGCTGTTCAGACAAATGTTTTATACAGTTCAAATCTGCCTCTGATAAACGTGGGGGTTCCAGCTCTACTTCAGCGTAAACGTTACATTGCTCAGTCAGATCATTGACTTCCTGCCTCCTTTTGTCACATCTTTGCTCCTGAATTTCACCTGCTTCTGGCACAATCTCTTCATTATGAAAGGGCATTAGTTCCAACGCATTACTATCTACATCTGAATCTACAGTTATACAGCCCAGCAGTTTTCCCTAGGAACGAGTGACAATATCACACCGGGCTGTCTTCTGTACCAAATCTGGCAACGATGGCAGGTCCTGACCCAGTAACACAGGGTATGGCAGCTCAGATACCAACTCTACTCTCAAGAGAAAGGTTTGATCACCTGCTTTAATATAAACATTTGCAGTAACATACTCAAACTGGTCACCATGTACACATTGCACCATAACCTTGTATCAACAAGAGCCAGGATTGGCTTACTATTTAGTTCCACCATCATAACAGGTTCCCTTGTTTCAAATACATCTTCTACTAGGGTAGAACAAGGCACAAAACACGTATTTGTAGATGGACATTTGTTTAAAGCAGAAACAGGGCTTTTATGGCCCTGAGCACCCCAGTTAAAACAGATTAAGGGGACTTCATGCTCAGACTTCCTCACTGTATCACGTTTGCTTGTATCACTGGCTATAGCTGTTTTCAGAGCCCACTCCTTTACCCAAACCCTCAGACTTTCCCCTTATGGACTTGTCCAGTACTCCAGCATAACGGGCCAACTTCAGACCTTTGTGCCCAGCCAGATAGATATAGACCAACTCAGCTGCTTCTGCTGCAGTTGCTGGACTCCGTTCTTTTACCCATGTTCTCTAAAGGACAAGTAGGTACTGTTCAAGTACCATAGCCTCTGTGAAATCTTCTGTGGGACTTTCCTCAAAGTTTATCCACTCGCAACAGACCTCTTTCAGGCGCACATACTACTCTACAGGTGTTTCCTCCATGCTTGTCTCCATAGATCTAAATTGCTGTCTGTAAGTCTCTGGAGTTATTTCATATTTCCTAAGTTCTGCTTCTTTCAGCACGTCATAGTCCAAGGTTGCTCTCTGGAGCCATAGTCACAAAAGCAGACCTGGCCTTACCAGTTAAAAGTGGAATTAACCGGACAGACCATTCCTGTTTGGGCTAGTTGTAGACTTTTGTCATTCTTTCAAATGTTGTTAAATAATGTTCAATATCATCAGCCTCTTCCAGCTTGGGTTCATAATATGATGTCTCATGGTCTTTCTGCAGAGGACTTCTACGCTGATTTTGGTTCGGTGCAGCTGCTCGCTCCCAGGTCTGTTCCACATCGAGCTGTAATTGATGGACTTGGTGTGTGAGAACTTTAAACTGTTGCGCTTCCTTAGCAGACTCCTTCTCCACCTTCTCATCTCTTACCCTCTGGAAGTCCATAAAATTCTCAAGCATTCTTGCAAGCTGGACAATTGCAGTTTCACCTGAAGACTGGGATCTAATCTGCTCCAGAACATCTCCTCCAGTTGGCCTCCTTCTTCTCAACCCCGCTTCTCTCTTCCTCTGGTTTCCATAATTACTCAGCTGTTTACTTCTGACACCATAAGTTAGGAATGGCTGAGAGGCCACATGCTATATCCTGGTAGACCCTGCATCAATAACAACTTCTCCCCATTTAGCACCTTCCCCAGGGTTTATATAGATTTTAACCCCTACCCTTGGAGCAATTAACCCAGCAATTAACATCCTTAATGCAATGCATCCCACATACAACGTTCTAAAAAATACCATTCAAAACCACAATTTTATTCAAATTTATTCATAAAATCAACAAAGACTAAAAATATCAATTTCATTGTAACATGCAATAATACCCCCCAACCACTTGGTTTTACCCCAAAAATAGTGACACACCCTCCCTCCCATCACAAAATTGTAATGGTAACATCTCCTCAATTTTACAAGTACAACAGGAAGGATGCTTAACATCCAAGGACAAAGGGGGACAATCCTGGTCAGAATGTATATTAAACAAGTTTCCTTAAGATTGGAAGGAAAATACCAAAATTAAATTCATAAATTATCCGCAACAACATTATAATTATGTTCACAACATAATATCAATTGGCCAACATTTTATAAACATAACATGTGGTCATTTGTAACTATATTGTCACGACCCAATCCAAAAAAATAACCAACTAGTCAGCTCCTAAGGAATCTGCTGTGGGAATGTCTGACAAAGTGGGTACTCTGGTGCAAGCCCACGGCATGCTGGGAGGGTTATCTTGGGACCGCTGAGAATGGGCTAGAGACTGTGGCTGTGGAAAGAGAGGCCTGAGATTAGTGGCTTGACATGCTGCCGCTGTCACCCTCACCAGGAGGATGGATGGTGATGACATGTCCCAACTTACTGAAATGGTCCCTGGCAGCAGCATTTCTTTAAAATGACAATTAACAAAAAAAATTAAATGGATTTTATTAGTAATGTTACTATATCAAGCAACTGTCCCTTTTATTTCAATTGGAGATGCTGAAAAGTAGATGGGCTGGCCCCCCATCCTGGGTTGTTCCCTGCCTCGTGCCCATTGCTTCCGGGATAGGCTCCGGACCCCCCGCGACCCAGTAGGATACGCGGTTTGGAAAATGGATGGATGGATTGATGGATTTTATTAGTAATGTTACTATATCAAGCAACTGTCCCTTTTATTTCAATTGGAGATGCTGAAAAGTAGATGGGCTGGCCCCCCATCCTGGGTTGTTCCCTGCCTCGTGCCCATTGCTTCCGGGATAGGCTCCGGACCCCCCGCGACCCAGTAGGAAAAGCGGTTTGGAAAATGGATGGATGGATGGGATGTTGAAAAGTAAAGCTTGATTTGCTTTGCATAATCAAATACACACACACACAGAGTATGTATATTTTTTCATCTGTTCTTAGAAATGACGTGCTAATAAAATACACTTATAAAAATGAGATACACATGCCCTACTCTGGTGAATTTCTTACTTTTGATAGCAGATGGATAATTATGCGCATCGTTTGGCTAAAATCAGGTAAACCTTTCAGTTTAGTCACTCAGTTAAGAATAATCCTCTTCATGCAAAATATGGATTTTCATATACATATACATATATATATATATATATATATATATATATATACAAGTTTAAACACTGATTAAAATTATAGAGGAAAAGCATAAAACTTGTGTTTGTGTGTGTGTGTGTCTGTGCGTGCGTGCATGTACATATGTCTGTATATTTTTCGGGGGTGGGGAGGTGATGTTACATAGGAAACTTGATCAGTGTGTCACCAGACCTGGGGGAGGATCAGTTACGAATATGACAGCTCAGATCTGGGACACCTCCATGCCTGCAGGGGCTTTCTGATGGGGAACTCATTGAGTTCTCCACTGCCCTATCTCTGACAGTCAGCCAGCACAGGTTTGAAAACTGCTGTCAAATCAATGACATGCACTCTAATCCCAGCTGTCAAAAGGGAAGCTACGGTTCACTAAGCAGCAACCCATACAAGAATGCAAACCTGCTCTTTACATAAAGTGAAGCTTGACAAAGCCTGACACAGTTTGGCTGTGCCCAAAATCTCAGAGCCAGCCTGTCAACCTCCTCACCAATACCACACTGCCCCAAATCAGTCTGTCTACTTATCTCCCATTGTCAGCCTTATGCACTGGTAATGCATCTCCGTTTGTGGAATTTAATGTCTTAGTTGAATACAGAAGCTGCCATGGGTGGGAATTTAAAGACACTCATATTGGTTAATGGGTATAATTTCCGATAGTTGTAATCCAACTCAAACTTTTTCAGCGGTGTCATTGCTTGCAAGTTCAGTCACATTCCACAATAAACAATGATGCAGGTTAGGTACTACAAAGATACATTGGTTTTTGGGGCAATGATAAAACTTTATTATACAATTTTCTGCTTAAAAAATATACGTTCCATTAGAAAATTCAGTTGAGTCTGAAGAAATATTTTGGGGATTAATATGGAATGTGACATCATCATAACATCTGAAATCAAACAATAGTACATCTGTTATACACTCTTGTCAAGTTCTTTTGATAATCATTTTACCATTAACTGTATACTGTATATGTTGCCAGGTAGACAACTTAGCAAAATAAAAGTTAGAACATAAAAAGAGTGAGAGTTAAATTAAACAAAGCATTTTGACTTCTAGTTATCAAAGACGGATAAGGAAAAGGGGAAAAAATTGCCACTATTGAAGAAGACTTATATGAAAATCAGTTTCGAAGACACTTGCATGCATTCAGACCTCTTGGACTGCTGAGGATAGTATTGTAGCGCTTGGCAGACTGAGGCATTGCCACGGTGCTAAAAAACAAGGACAATCACAAAATGGAAAACAATGGCCTTTTATTAAATCCTGAAAAGGATTAGTGCGGGGACCAAACAAGTACCAGAAACAATCATGACGGAAAAAAGTGGGGAGGTCGGATGGCAGACACCAAGGTACACGCACGGTGGGTAATTTACACAATAACGAGAGGCATTTGAGGATCGAACAGGGTTCACACGAGACTCTACAACTGGGAAAACAAGTATTAAGATTAACAACAACAACACACTATAAGAGACTATTTACTATGGCTTACAAGGCTTGTCGGGACATCCTAACCCCACCGGTGTTACACTGCCCCCCTTCAAGTCAGTCAGTCATCTCTGCGACCACCAAGTAAAGAAAAGAATGGAAAGAAATGTAGAGGAGAGGAAAAAAATTCCCAAGTAGGGAGAAAAAAACGCTGGGGGTCAAAGGTCAACTGGCTACCCAACTCCTCTGGGCAAACTAACATTATTGAAAAGAGTGGATTTGCTTGCTAAGACCACAATGTAAAGTGCGATTAAGGATCCCACGATGAACACAGTTCGTAGGTCCGATTCACGGTGTCACCCCTCCATGGGACCGAACCAGTACTCCAGTTCAGATGTTGCCCTCCCCAGGCTCCACCTGGACATGTGGGAAGGCAAAGAGCATGGATGGTCAGAACATGCGTTGACACATTAATGGACAACCATACTAGATAAAAAATGACTTGTACAGCAGCACCACTAGCCATAGTTATGGTGTGTTATGTGTTGTGGGTAAGCTAAGCTGAACTAAACTGAAGTAATAGGTCGAGTTGAGCTAATCCTCCTGCAGACTTATGCAGCCAGGCCCGGTCCAACTGGTCCCGCTTCTGCCGCTCGTCCAGCCTGCAGCTAGCCAGCAGTGTCCACTAGTAGCCTGGTTCTGCCAACGGTTCCCAGCTGCTCAGCACATCCAATATCCCAGGAGACGGAGCACTGGGTGCTGCAACCAGTCCTTGCCAACTTGAGAGAGGACATTGCGGAGGACTGGCGGCGGTGGTTGCTGGGACAATTGCAGTGTAGCACCAGTGAGTGTGCTGAGCGTGCTGGAACACTGTAAAAAGCCCCTTGTTTGTGTTTTTGGGAATACTTGTGTTCCCAATTGTTGTGTATGCCCTCACCCATGTCTGGTGTGAACCTTGTCTGATCCTAGCGTGTCTCTAGTTATTGTGTAAATTACCCACCATCTGTGTGCCTTACTGTAAAACATCCAACCTCAATGCTTTTCCTCATTGTTTGTGGTTCACTAATTGTTTGCTGCCTGTGTTAGTCCTCTTAAGGGCTAAAAACGGGCACTGTTTCATCTTTCACCACCCTCGTGATGCCTCAGTCCACCAGACGCTACAATATTTAAAACATTTATAACAGAGAAGGACTGATCATCAAGTGTGATGAACTCAGCGCTGCTTGCACTGAATATTCAAACACTTGCGTTACTGACAAACATGCTTATTCGGCGGCACTGCAGCCTTCTTTACAGGAACAAATTAGTTTTTTAGGAACTCTTCATATTCTTCACTGTCTCACCTTTAGGTGAGAAATCAATTTGTTGTGTTGAAATGTTTATTAGTAGATCGTCTTTATGAAATTTTAGCAGGGCAATGGTTATGGTTTTGTATACAGATGACCTGAATGGTGACTCTATTGTAAGGGTGAGCGTTTGCAACAAAAAAAACCAATAGTTTGCCCACCAATCTTTCCAGCTTAAGTTACTCTAACTTGACACAATATACTCCATCGTTGTCACCCAAGAAATACTATGGCAACCCGCTGGGCCATCATGATGGAGCACATTGAAGCTGATCACAGGATGGGGGAGTCAGTGATACAGGAAAATGTGTCTGCTTCAGTGAGGAAGACAAACTAAAACCGAACTGGGGTTTCAAAGATAAACTCGACAAAGCCAGAGGATACAGCAGTTACCCCAAGCAGCTCTCATTACTATTATGCCCAAAAAATGGGTGAATGTGGTTTTGTCCTCAATTTAGCCTGTTTCCATGTGTCTGTAACAAGACAAGAGACAAAAGTTCAAATAAAGAACGATGTTGTAAAGAACAAGTTGGTAGGCGCACTCGTAAATCTACGAACTAGATAGTGAACTACTTTAATTATGAAGGGCTTCTGGAAATGCGTGCTAATTAACGATTGATCTTAAGTACTAGATGTTTAGCGTTACGAAGCTTTCTGGAAAGCCACCCCAGTTGGGGGAAGAACAAAAATCAGAGAAATATGAAGATTCTTTCTGTCACCTGACTCCTGGGAAGGATGGACAACGCCCATCCCACAGCTGCGTATTTAATATTTTATCTAGATTGCAACGGGATAGAAATGAATGAAATCTCAAAACCCCACAGTTTGTTTAACGTGGACGTTACAGCAAAAGGACTTCCTAATCACTCATCACGGGAGGAGAAATGTATCCTTGAAAAGTGTTCCCTTGGAAGAAAGAAATTTCTTGACTTTGGCTTCGAGAATAAAATAAACTTATATAAGTTATCTGAGGGGGAATAAGAGAAGACTGAACAAACAGTGAAAGCAGATCAATGTCTTTTGTAGGGGCAATATCCTAGTGCAGGCAGAGAGGGAATAGGAACGTCCTGCCAATGTTCCTCAGGTTCCCTTTGATGTAGAAAAGAAAAATCAGGATGCCAGACGGCTAGGAGCACCCTATGCAGATGCAATATCCCTGAGCCAAATAAGCCTAACCTGGGCCTAATTTCAGGTCCATAGGTCCTCTGTCTTTGGGAATATATGCTGGTTTTGGAGTTTTTTAAAAGCCTTGTATTGTACTTTAAAGTCCAATGTACAATCCTGCATGAATTTAGGAGAGTTGTTTGTGTTGTCAATGTATTTTTCTCAAGATTTATTTTATTATATGATTTACTTTAATTGTAGTGCAGGGCTCAATAGGTCGTGCTATCATATCCTACTTTCAGGCAGGTAGAGGTGAGTAGTTCTGGTTCAGTACTCTGTGACTGTGACTCTTTATACTCAACTGATTGGTTGACACAAAATCTTGGTCTGGATTTTTACTTCCTGAACCTGACCTATTCACCTCTACTTCTAGGACTGTCAGCTTTATTCCTCTCCCCCCTTTGTATCTGTGTGTGGAGTGTGCAGATTGTGTTTGACCATGTTTTATTCTGCAGTCCAAAAGAATCAGAGTTGGGGTCTGTGGAATATGCGCTTAATAAATCTTATGATATAATTACAGTTTTTACTGCTGATTCTGGAACTTGTCATTTGTCCTTTGAATCAATTGAGCAGTTTGAAACTTTTTTTCAAACGTGTTTATCTTTTGTGAAGGGATGAAAGAGTACCAAGCTATTCAATAAGCTGTTAATTTAGGAAACACCTCAAGAAAATTCTTGTAAAAGGTCTTGTTTATTGATCCTTCATTTCAGAGTATTTTATTTCCACTTGTATAAAAACTCAGATTCATCACAAATATGTTACTAAAAATCAAAACACAGAACAAAAGAAATTCACACACTTTAAAAAATACCATGTGTAATGTTTACCACATTTAAATACTGCAAATATCCTATTTTAACTGTCTCCACTAAAACCGTGTAAGACGTTTAAATATATAGTTTAAATGTTTTACATGGTTACAAGTGAAAATAACACAATGATCAAGGGGTAACCTTAACAACTATCTTATTCATTGTTCATAAGTCAAAGTTTCATCTATGCTTCGTATTTGATGCCAGCAAATCTAGACAAATGTATGAACATTAATACAGACTACAAATCCTGCAGTGTTATCATTATTTTTATCAATTAACCTACAAAGAGAGGTTAATGTTTAAATGATCATTTCCTGCTGTTTTTCTGGTTAGGTGGTGAGGGAATGTGACCATCTAAAGTGACATTGATAAATTACCCTGTTTTTATTTAAATAATGTAACTCTATCTGCCAGTAGTTCTGTAATGATTCACTTAAAGCAGTTAACCCCACTGAGTAACCAAAACAAATTAGCCCCAGAGGCAACACAAATCCAGACTTGATAATTAGGAAAGGTTGTTTGTCTGTTTATCTGAGGTCATCTGAGACATACCCATATGTACTCAGCACCCTGTTATCTGGCTGTTATTTTTGTCATGTTAAATATTAATACGACAGATTATTTTTGGTGTCACATAGCAATCAAACAAAATTATAAACTTTATTTCAACATTTTTGTTGGTATGAAAATGTTTTTCTCTTCTAAATATGTTGACTTGGCATTTCATGACCTCCGGGATGAGCAATGAGTGGCGGGGAAGGGGGGGAGGGGGGGGGTTGGGGAGTAAATAAAACTCTGCACTCTCACGGGGGGCCACAACACTTTCATCCCATCAAGGCAGACGTGCGTTTGTTGGGTTTAAAACCAGGCTATTCAAGTTCCTGTCCCAAATGTCTGCAAACGAGACGCAGTGGAATTTGCCTGGGTTATTTTTAAAGATATAGGTATTATACACAGACATAGCTAGCTTAGAAATTATAGTTTTTATTTTCATTAGTTACACTTTGATTGCAGTTAAGAAATCTGTGCTATTTGTATAATTTACAATGTCAATATTTTGCAAAGGCCTAACTCTGAAACATATAGGTCTGGTTGACTTCAATAATCTAAGTAACTTTGAGGACAAACAGCATTTTTGACAAGCAAATTTATAGTTTATTTTCATGGAGGAAAACAAAAACGGAAAAAAATTATGACATATGAAAAATTGTTCTCTGAGCACAAAAATCTACCATGGAACATGTAAGGGAACTAGACCAGGTCAGTCAGTGGTGAGGATTATTGCTGTTCATCTCCAGAGCTCAGGACTGAAACCCCAGTTCTCTGCTGTGTATGTGCAGCCTGCATTTCCACCCCATTGTCATACAGGTTACTCCTGGGTATTCTTGGTTTTACTGTTGCAGTTCAAATACATCCAATTAGGCTAACTGGCCTTTCTAAATCACCCCCTGTAGATACCACAACATATAAAATGGCATAGTATTTGCATATAACCTACCCACATACTTTCATATACTTTAAATCATTTCTGGGAACCCTGGTCCCCAGAGGTGTCCAGCGACCACACTAACCAATGCAGCACCATGCCGGCCCATTCTTGGTTCTGTATATTCATAATTATATTGAACTATTATTATTACCATTTTCCAATTAGTACAAATGCATACCTTATCTTATTAGCATTTTGCTTTTTCAGTCAAATGGGTTTCTTGTGTCTGTTCTAAAATTTACATTTTTGCAATATTTTGGTTTCATAATTTATTACTTGTACATACTTTTAATGTTCAACATTACCTATACTGAGTATTTATAAAATGGATTACATTTTGCCGAGTTTAGGGGGAGGTTGTATTCACTTATCGCCAGGGGCTGCAGTTAATTGCTACAGTTTTACATAAATGAGTTGTATACTAGAAGCCACCACTGATGTACATTAAAGTTTGATCAATATAAACATACTCTCATTAGGACTTACACAGTTTTGTAAGCACAGTCATGTGAAAAAATTAGGACACCCCATTAAATATTTAGTTCTTTATTAAGAAATATCCATCCATCCATCCATCCATTTTCCAAACTGCTTATCCTACTGGGAGGGGGGGTCCAGAGCCTATCCCGGAAGCAATGGGCACGAGGCAGGTAACAACCCAGGATGGGGGGCCAGCCCATCGTAGGGCACACACACACACCATTCACTCTCACATGCACACCTACGGGCAATTTAGCAAGTCCAATTAGCTTCAGCATGTTTTTGGACTGTAGGGGGAAACTGGACAACATGGGGAGAACATGCAAACTCCACACACGTGTGACCCAGGCGGAGACTCGAACCCAGATCCCAGAGGTGTGAGGCAACAGTGCTAACCATTGCACCACCATGCTGCCCCTTAAGAAATATCAACATAACTATATTTAATCTTCTTAAAAATCATATATGTAGATAAAGGAATAGGTCATAGAGGCTTATGCAAGCTGCAAATACAAACCAAGACACTAAGCAAGAGCGAAAAGCATAGAGCAACCTGAAAGTCATAACCAGAACAAATGGAAAAATCCACAAATCACAGAATCAAATAAAACCAGAAAAGGCATAGATAGGAAATAGATTCAGATCATAAAATCAGACGAAGACACCACAGCAAGAAGACTGAACAAGTATAATTAATTTATATTTAGAGAGAATTTAAACTGATTGATAGACTGACTGTAGGTTTGGGTGATTACTGTTTGGGACCATATGAAGGTAGCTGTAATGATTAGTGGCTTACAACATGAGCAGCTTAACATGAGTGTAAAATCCTTTTTGGAACACCAATTTATTATAAAGTTATGATAAAGTCACATTAGATTATTAAGTAGAAAAGACATTGTTTGGCACTCAAAGCTGGCTTCTACTGATGAAATTGTCCCTTTCCTATCATTGTGAAATTCTCCTAGGGGACACTTGTGTTCTGCTTAGCAAATACAGGTTCATGATAACCTTAAAGGAAACGTATTGGAAATATACTACTCTAAATAAATTGAATAAAATAGGAGCATATTTTGCGTTTAGCATGCTAGTGTCTATGCAGGGTTCTGTGCACATGGGATTTGCATGTTGCCTTTGTGTCTGCATTGATTTCTCCCAGGTAATCACGTCCCACAGTCCAAAGGAAGCAAGTTCCGAAACATTTATAATCATTTTTCAAGTTAAAATAAGCAGATTCAGCTCAAACTGGCCAAACTAAAACTAGGAAGAGAGGACAATGGGGAACTCCCTTGAATACAGGTAGATTGAGATACATCTGCAGCAGAAGAGTGTAATAACGCTGCAAATCTATTAAGGTTTTCAATTCTGTTCAACACAATTTATTTTTATATAGCGCCTTTCACAACAGAGTTGCTCCAAACTGCTTGATCTGGGTGCGTTATGATACATTACAACATCATTAAGACAGAATAATACAAAAATAAAGAAAATGGAAGACGGGAAAAAAGAGAAAGAGAGGCTGATGACAAAAGAGGAGAGGAACCAAAAACTCACAAGCAGCGAGAGAAAAAAACTCTGGGGTCCAAGGTCAACTGACTGCCCCCCCCCAGTCAGAGGCACATTAATGTGGTCCAAGGTCCCTGGGATATTCAAATTCATGTACTGTTGGGGGCTTCCTAGTGTTTTCTGCGATAGTGTAGAAGTTGATGGACGGTTTGTGGAGACGGGAATAGCTGCCCTCCTGAGTGGTCACTCGTAGTTGAGGCTTCCTGTTTTAGTGGGGACCCCTAGAACTGGTGGAAAATACGAATTCACTGTGATTTGCTTGTCAATCACGTGGAGCAAACATGTAAAACACCCCCGCCCCCAGTGTAGTGACTATCTGTAGCCAAGTCTCAGGGGTTCCCCAAAAATGTGTAGTGTGGATACACAGTTAATTCGACAGTTGCACATTTTTCTAACCATTAGCATCTGCTATGTCTTAGGCACACGTTCCACATTAAAGTACTTTATTAACTAACTGAACTTACTGATTTTTGGGGTCGGTTTAACAAAATCAGTAAGGATGAACAAAAATATGACACTGGTGTAAACATGAGGGTCAAAGGTCAAAAGTTAGGCTAGAAAAAAACCCATGATGCTTATCATTATGACATACAATGACAGATAAGATGAGCCTCATCAGATTTATATTTCATATTAAACTGAAAAAAGTTCATATTTCATATTAGCCTAAATGTGTCAAATGAAAATTGCCATATTTCTCTTACTCTATTTTCTTTTCACTATAACCAAGCTGCTTAGTGCTTACAGGATGATTCCAGATCATTAAATGCAATGAATGAAAGAAGACTGAAAGGTTCAAGGAAAACAGTCTGTAATTGAACAAACAATTACAAAGTAACGGGATCTAGAAGGCGAGAGGCAGGGAACTGGAAGGCAAAGCTTCTCTTTTGGCAAAGTTTTATTTCTGACATTGTCTTGAGTTTGTTCTATTGAGACAATTAGGGCTTTACTCCTTGACTTTGATGTGCAAATAGAAAAGAAGATAAAAAGGAGCATGCGTTCACAAAGGGATGAAATATGGCCATACGCCAGGGCAGATGGAGCAGGCCATTAGTCCGCCGTATTTACCCAGCTTCCCGTCTGCGTCCCTCAGATCACGACACAGAGACTGACACTTCATAGAGACTACATGTGTGCTAAATTAGTGGCTGATCTTGAAGATGAAAATGGATTGTACACAGATTGAAAGTAAAATTGAGTTGAAATGAAGGGTTTTATGCGAATGCACAAATCATACACAGATACAAAACGTAAAAATATATTTTCTACATATACTGTGTGCAAAATTATTAAGTGATTGCGTGTTTAGCTTGTATCTGCTCTTCCAATTTAATAGTTTCAGTCCAGTTTATTCTCTAATTAAGAATTAAGAAAAAGAGAGCCTGCTTGACGTAGTATCTGAGTATTTTGTGTTTGGAGTAAAACAGGAAACCACAGACACGTCCCTGTGCAGAATTATTAAGCAACTTATTATTAGTATTAAAATGGACCAAAAAAGGACCTTACAGAGAGTGAAAAAATTTAATAGTAAAGAGTCTGTCAGAGGAACAACCTACAATGTGATTGTAATACAATTGAGTGTTTCGCGGCCAACAGCTAAAGAAAGATGGGAGAAGCATGCAGAAAGACGACAGAAATAAACTGCCTAAGATATGTGTCAAATTAAAGGGGAATGTTCCAGAAGTACAGGGCCTCGCTAAGTATAAGATGCACCAGGGTGGCACACAGTACACTTCTCAGAGCAGCATCTGGGAGGTGATCAGCAACTGGGAGGTGGTCCTCTCCGGTTCAATAGACAGCAGGCTCATTCTGGTCATTGAGAAGAAAGGTGGATTTACAGTACAGGGCATTAAACCTGATAAAGTGGAATGTATAGAACGGGCAATAGTTCATTATTCCTTATATAGACTGAATAACTAAGATTTTACTATTATATCTGTTGATGGTGAAGAGAGAAAAATCCACTATAAAACGTTTCTGATTGCCTAATAATTGTGCATACTGATAGTGAAGTGTTTCTCTTTTATTTTTGCTTGTGATAGAATAATGTAACATTTTCTCTCTAAAAAAATGGACTTGAATCAAAGGGAAACTTCTGAATTGCCCAACTTTTGCTAAAATTATTTCCAGAAATAATACTTGCCAAACAATTATGCACACCATGTATAATGTATAACAAGGTTATATCTATGTATAAAATAGAAATAATATGTGTTTATGACAAATCCTTTATAAATGGAAATCAAAGTAATACATTCTGACAAGAGTGGTTTCATGAAAAGCTACATTACATTCCAGTTTACTGTAATTACTTTTCATCTACCACCTTAGGACGAACTGGTTGTTGTTGACATGCATTCTTGCTGTCTGTGATTATTCCATAGTCATTTTAAAACAAATACATGCTTATTGATACAACAAGCTATGCATTGAGAAAACCTGTGATGTAGTAGTAAAAACAAGCGTAAAAATAAAAAGAAACAAAATCTATTAGCAAACTATTACCAGACTCTGCGAGTTTCTGGGGAAAAAATTGCATAGCGTGCACTTATATATCGATGGCATGATGAATGATTGTCTTAAATATCTTGTGCTAAAGTCTTTGGTTTGGTCTTACATAAAAAGTATTAGCTATTTCTTTCTGATTTCTGATTGCACATTCATTGCACTTAAAATGGAATTATGAGAAGTATTACAAAATACTGTCATTGTTTTGAAAAATACCTGGCTTTATAGAAAAGAGCTTGATATTCATCATTTTCTTGTAGATTGGATTCAGGCTGGGGGTGACATGGTGGTGCAGTGGTTAGCACTGTTGCCTCACACCTCTGGGACCCAGGTTTGAGTCTCCGCCTAGGTCACATGTGTGTGGAGTTTGCATCTTCTCCCCATGTTGTCCAGTTTCCCTCTAGAGTCCAAAGACATGCTGAGGCTAATTGGAGTTGCTAAATTGCCCGTAGGTGTGCATGTGTGAGTGAATAGTGTGTGAGTGTGCCCTGCGATGGGCTGGCCCCCCCATCCTGGGTTGTTCCCTGCCTCATGCCCATTGCTTCCAGGATTGACTCCGGACCCCCCACAACCCTGTAGGATAAGCAGTTTGGAAAGTGGATGGATGGATTCAATCTGATGATACTGCATTGCAGCATCTACTCCAAGTGGTTTATACTGTAGCTGAAGGTGTTCGGCTATGGTGTTGGTGACTGAAAGCTGATTATTTATGTCTATTCAAATGCAAAGCATATAGTCTGGAAATTGTCTTTTTGCCTTTTATAATAATTGGAATTCTGTGTAACAGACTTTATCTGATCAGAAGTCACCCTCCCCTAAAAAAAATATCCACACCTAGATGGGAGTTCTGAAGTAAAGTAGTGAAGACTAATGTATGTAAAACGACGTGTAGATCTACATTGTTAATGTGCATTTCTGCTACAGTACCTTAGTCTATATCACCATTCGTATACTGTGATAATGACTGTAATTGTTTTTCTACAGAATTGACGTCATTTTCCGTATGCTGCTGTGGACAGGCTTGTTAATCAAGTATCAATACAGAGTTGGATAGATATATTCTGTATATCCTATTGTGTCATTACCTAGAGGGGTTTCCAAGTCAGTTATACTGACGTTAGACCAATTATTTACCTACGTTTTTTTTTTTTTACTTCTAAAAGGGTTTGCTCTTAGGTTTTTGCCTTTGGAGCAGCTTCACTAAATGGAAAGAGGCTAGATGTCACCTATAGCAGAGGCTGCTGTTATGAAAGCCTCTCAAACGCATGGCCTTTCATATATAGTGTAGGTAGAGGCACTGTTGCACTAAGGGCGCTATGGCAGCCCTCGAAATTCCATAAGATCTACCACCTGTTCTCATACCTTGCTGTCAAGCAATAGTCTGATCCTTGCGGTAAAACCTGTCCACAGATACTTAACTGCAGTTGTATCAATTACAAATAAATAAGAAATCCTTTTAATGTTTGTTTTCAAATGCACAATGAAATATAGGAAATGTATAAAGAATTTGTTAAGCTTCTTTTCAAAGCACATTACGTGCCATTCAAAGGTCTATTCCTCCCCACTTGGAATTAATTGTTTAAGCACTGATTAATGTTAACTGAAACAGGACAGGTAATTTCACTGACAAAAATGAGGAGGGAAAAGATGGGAGATTTCATTTGCGTTGGCTGCATTCCAGTTCTTTTCTTTTAAGTGCCTCCCGCATGCATAAGATTCCTTTGGCTATTCATCATGTGTGTCTGTAATTCATTCCACTTGCTACAAGATTACAGTGTTGTTAATTTGCTTCAGAAATAAACAGGCTTTGGAATAGAACACTTGCTGTGAATTATATAATCATAAACACGTCTTTGGATTATCAGCACGCCACAAACTGGGTCGTCTATCCAGTCAGCCTCAAATCCCCATGGGAACATGCTTCCTGCAGTGAGCTGTCTTAAGATGGATGTAAACTTCTGGTGCGGAATCTACATCGACTTTGTTACAGCCCGGATTGCAGAAGTTGTTAATTCAACATTGAATTGTGGTCATAATGGTTGACTTTTGGTTAAGACTGAATAATCAGTGTAAGATCAATATAGTCACAGGAAGTGTTGACTCAACACTGAGTAAGTATTTTCAAGAGTAGAAAGAATTTCTACATTTATTCAATATAGTTTCAAAGTTCATGCTATGCACATCTCTATTCCTCCAGGGAGCTAATTATGTAAAGCCATTTTAGGAAGAAGAATTCATTCATTTTTTAGATAGTGGGCCTTTTCCCTGTTAGACAAGCAACCAACTTTGTTCTGCACTTTCTAAAAATAAATAAATAAATAATATATAACAAGGAAAATATGTAAAAGTCGCCTTTGGACAGAAACAGGCTGCGTTCAAAATTCAGACGACGTGTTTTTTTCCCCAATAAATACTGCAATGTTCAAAATTACATTTCAAAATCTCACAAGCCTGTCCATATCAGTGATTTAAATTGCATTTGCTAGCAACAACGTCCATGTATCCAAAGACCCTTAAACTGGAGTAAATTATTTCAGACAGACCTTCTCCTGTAGGTCATTCATGGAACATGAGTAGTGTGAAAGTTGTCCTATTGAATCAAGTAGCATAAAAGCTGTAGCACGATGTGTTCATTTGCCTTACCTGACATTGCACCTCCAGCCATGTGATTGCACATGCGTATGTTGCGATGATGATGCTGAAATGGTATGTTGTGCAGCGCTAGACAGAGATGACCAGAAAGATGAAGAAAGCCCCCCCGGAAGAAAAAATACTATGAATCTCTTGCAAATACAATCACCTGGGCCCAGACCAAAAGATTTCCCCTGCCTCGGGCTACATTTATCAAAGTTATCCTGGAATCCTGGATTCATCCAACAAAACGTGACAGGAAATAAATGAATATATTTATGAAAATTCACAGGGAGGTGGGAGGTGTTTTAGACAAATCGGGAAAATGCAACACCCATGGTAAAGTAGGGAACTAGAAGTAGACTAATGAAATGACCACCTGCACATGCCTAAAATTCATACTATCAACCTGCATCTATGCATGAAAAACAATTAATCTAAAAATTGAACTGGGATGTGTTTTAATTATTATTACGTATTATTTTATTAATTGAATTTATTTTACTCTGCTCGGATCGTTGGATTTCATTTATCTGTGTAAGTCAAGGACTATTTATTTGCCTTTTAATTTGCCATTTGAAATATTACATCTTGTCACCTCTTCCCATGAACGTGAAATATGTTTAATTGTCACTAGTTGCACTAAATGTGAAGTAAATATAGAGTTTATCTATATATTATCTCTATCCGGCGACTTTCTTGATTCAGTGGTTGCTTGCCATCTGTGAGGGTTGTCCTGGTCCATCTCCATCTTCAGTCTACTGAGTTATTCTCTTTGATGCAGCTTCTTAGTAGTGCTGGTGGTTTTATTTTGGCTTTAGACCAAGAGTTCATGGGTCTAATGTTTGGATTAGATGAGTTTGTTTGGGAGCTCAGGAACTACCCTTAAGGAAAGTGGTCTGTTCATACTGGTCATACATGCTCAGGGCAAGCCGCTACCGCACCTCCAGAGCCCTGCCCAGAAGAAGCCACCGCCACGCCCCCTGGAGCCCTGCCCAGAGGAAGCCACCGCCACGCCCCCCGGAGCCCTGCCCAGAAGAAGCCACCGCCACGCCCCCTGGAGCCCTGCCCAGAGGAAGCCACCGCCACGCCCCCCAGAGCCCTGCCCAGAAGAAGCCACCGCCACGCCCCCTGGAGCCCTGCCCAGAGGAAGCCACCGCCACGCCCCCCGGAGCCCTGCCCAGAAGAAGCCACCGCCACGCCCCCAGAGCCCTGCCCAGAGGAAGCCACCGCCACGCCCCCTGGAGCCCTGCCCAGAGGAAGCCACCGCCACGCCCCCCGGAGCCCTGCCCAGAAGAAGCCACCGCCACGCCCCCCAGAGCCCTGCCCAGAAGAAGCCACCACCACGCCCCCCAGAGCCCTGCCCAGAAGAAGCCACCGCCACGCCCCCCAGAGCCCTGCCCAAAGGAAGCCACCGCCACGCCCCCAGAGCCCTGCCCAGAAGAAGCCACCGCCACGCCCCCCAGAGCCCTGCCCAAAGGAAGCCACCGCCACGCCCCCAGAGCCCTGCCCAGAGGAAGCCACCGCCACGCCCCCAGAGCCCTGCCCAGAGGAAGCCACCGCCATGCCCCCTGGAGCCCTGCCCAGAAGAAGCCACCGCCACGCCCCCCAGAGCCCTGCCCAGAGGAAGCCACCGCCACGCCCCCCGGAGCCCTGCCCAGAAGAAGCCACCGCCACGCCCCCCGGAGCCCTGCCCAGAAGAAGCCACCGCCACGCCCCCAGAGCCCTGCCCAGAAGAAGCCACCGCCACGCCCCCCGGAGCCCTGCCCAGAAGAAGCCACCGCCACGCCCCCCGGAGCCCTGCCCAGAAGAAGCCACCGCCACGCCCCCCGGAGCCCTGCCCAGAAGAAGCCACCGCCACGCCCCCCGGAGCCCTGCCCAGAAGAAGCCACCGCCACGCCCCCCGGAGCCCTGCCCAGAAGAAGCCACCGCCACGCCCCCCGGAGCCCTGCCCAGAAGAAGCCACCGCCACGCCCCCCGGAGCCCTGCCCAGAAGAAGCCACCGCCACGCCCCCCGGAGCCCTGCCCAGAAGAAGCCACCGCCACGCCCCCCGGAGCCCTGCCCAGAGGAAGCCACCGCCACGCCCCCCAGAGCCCTGCCCAGAAGAAGCCACCGCCACGCCCCCCAGAGCCCTGCCCAGAGGAAGCCACCGCCACGCCCCCCAGAGCCCTGCCCAGAGGAAGCCACCGCCACGCCCCCCAGAGCCCTGCCCAGAGGAAGCCACCGCCACGCCCCCCAGAGCCCTGCCCAGAGGAAGCCACCGCCACGCCCCCAGGGACAGCCAGAATCCTGAGTCCCTAGCCCACGGGCGTCCATTCTACCTGTTTCTGGTCCTGAGGAGGACAGGGGTTTTTCCACATTCCCTGCAAGGGCCGTGCCTGGCATCCACCCCAAAAGGAGGAAGCAGAAGAAGCTGGCCGTACCCACTTCACCTAAGCCTCCCAAGCGGGGCCAAGAAGGTTCCACCTCTCATCATGATTTTCCAGTGTCTGGCCCACAGGGGCCGGCTTATCCTTGGTTCTGCAGCGGTATCCGAACCCATGTAGCATTCGCAGGTGCCTGGCCTTGGCCCCACATTTCCATGTCCCTGACAGGTCGCCAGGGGCATAGACATCATTGGCACCCCCCTGAACCACTACCGGCGGCCATCCCAGCACTCGCAGGCCCTCCACAGATTCTCCTGAAACCTATAACCTCCACACTTATTTGCTCTGTCCTGAATTTTCTTCTCCCCTGGTCCCTGGCCTGGCCACACCAGCTCCTGTAGTGCCGCCACTTAGCCTGCCCTTGTATTTCAAACTCAAGTCCGCAAAGGTCTTCCCTGTCCAGTCTCCTGTGTCTCATTCCCTATCTAGTGAAAAAAAACACCCAAAAATCCCATCTGTTCCAGTCTGACCCTGTATCTCCTACACCTGAGCTTTGGACCGGAGAAGTTGGTGGCATTTCTGGATCATGTTTACATACAGTTTCTTTTTCGCATGATAGAATTCCATCTTGCATTTGTGGATGCAGTGACAAACTGTGTTACAGCCCTGCCCAGAAGAAGCCACCGCCACGCCCCCCAGAGCCCTGCCCAGAAGAAGCCACCACCACGCCCCCCAGAGCCCTGCCCAGAAGAAGCCACCGCCACGCCCCCCAGAGCCCTGCCCAAAGGAAGCCACCGCCACGCCCCCAGAGCCCTGCCCAGAAGAAGCCACCGCCACGCCCCCCAGAGCCCTGCCCAAAGGAAGCCACCGCCACGCCCCCAGAGCCCTGCCCAGAGGAAGCCACCGCCACGCCCCCAGAGCCCTGCCCAGAGGAAGCCACCGCCATGCCCCCTGGAGCCCTGCCCAGAAGAAGCCACCGCCACGCCCCCCAGAGCCCTGCCCAGAGGAAGCCACCGCCACGCCCCCCGGAGCCCTGCCCAGAAGAAGCCACCGCCACGCCCCCCAGAGCCCTGCCCAGAAGAAGCCACCGCCACGCCCCCAGAGCCCTGCCCAGAAGAAGCCACCGCCACGCCCCCCGGAGCCCTGCCCAGAAGAAGCCACCGCCACGCCCCCCGGAGCCCTGCCCAGAAGAAGCCACCGCCACGCCCCCCGGAGCCCTGCCCAGAAGAAGCCACCGCCACGCCCCCCGGAGCCCTGCCCAGAAGAAGCCACCGCCACGCCCCCCGGAGCCCTGCCCAGAAGAAGCCACCGCCACGCCCCCCGGAGCCCTGCCCAGAAGAAGCCACCGCCACGCCCCCCAGAGCCCTGCCCAGAAGAAGCCACCGCCACGCCCCCCGGAGCCCTGCCCAGAGGAAGCCACCGCCACGCCCCCCAGAGCCCTGCCCAGAGGAAGCCACCGCCACGCCCCCCAGAGCCCTGCCCAGAGGAAGCCACCGCCACGCCCCCAGGGACAGCCAGAATCCTGAGTCCCTAGCCCACGGGCGTCCATTCTACCTGTTTCTGGTCCTGAGGAGGACAGGGGTTTTTCCACATTCCCTGCAAGGGCCGTGCCTGGCATCCACCCCAAAAGGAGGAAGCAGAAGAAGCTGGCCGTACCCACTTCACCTAAGCCTCCCAAGCGGGGCCAAGAAGGTTCCACCTCTCATCATGATTTTCCAGTGTCTGGCCCACAGGGGCCGGCTTATCCTTGGTTCTGCAGCGGTATCCGAACCCATGTAGCATTCGCAGGTGCCTGGCCTTGGCCCCACATTTCCATGTCCCTGACAGGTCGCCAGGGGCATAGACATCATTGGCACCCCCCTGAACCACTACCGGCGGCCATCCCAGCACTCGCAGGCCCTCCACAGATTCTCCTGAAACCTATAACCTCCACACTTATTTGCTCTGTCCTGAATTTTCTTCTCCCCTGGTCCCTGGCCTGGCCACACCAGCTCCTGTAGTGCCGCCACTTAGCCTGCCCTTGTATTTCAAACTCAAGTCCGCAAAGGTCTTCCCTGTCCAGTCTCCTGTGTCTCATTCCCTATCTAGTGAAAAAAAACACCCAAAAATCCCATCTGTTCCAGTCTGACCCTGTATCTCCTACACCTGAGCTTTGGACCGGAGAAGTTGGTGGCATTTCTGGATCATGTTTACATACAGTTTCTTTTTCGCATGATAGAATTCCATCTTGCATTTGTGGATGCAGTGACAAACTGTGTTACAGACAATAGTTTTCAGAAGAGTTCCTCAACCCATACATTGATTTCCACTATAGAATCGAGTCTGTTTTTAATGCAGTGCTGCCTGAGGACCCAAAGATCATGGCTGTCCCATACTGGTTTTCGGCCATGTCCCTTGCGTATAGAGATTTCTCCAGATTCTCTAAATCTTTTAATGGTATTATATACCGTAGGCGTAGATGATGAAATTTCCAAATATTTTGCAATATTACATTGAGGAACATTATTCTTACATTGTTGCACTATTTCCCTAAAGTCTTCAATGGAATGTGAGCCTTTCTCTATCTTTACTGCACTCTGCCTATCAGGGTCAGTGCCCATCCAACCCCCCCCTTTGTGTCTTCTCCCTGTTTGGCCAGCAGGTAATGCTGGCCAATCTGCCCTCCTCCCTGTCTCTTCTTCTTCAGCCTCAGTGTCCCTAAGTCCTTAGTGTGTTTCCCCTGTACACCAGACTGCCACATAGCTCAGTGGTTTGAGCGTGTAGCTCAGAGACTATTTTCCTTCTAGTCATGGGTTTAAGGTGGGCCAGAAGCATCTATTGTTTTGTACTTATTGCTTTTCTGTTTCCGTAATGTTTATTATTTTCCATTTGTTTCGCTGTCCTAGATTTGCCATGCTTGTGTCCTGGGGGGTGTTTTTCGTACGTGGATTACTCGTTTAGCCGGATGTAATTGTTGACAATTTGCCATGATCCTGAATAGTTTTTTGAAACTCTTGCTGGATGTGTTGTCATAGCAGCACATCCAAATCCTCAAACCTGCTCGGAGCAGGTTTGTTCTACGTAAACAAGGATTAGCTCACACACTTAATCAGTGTCCATGCATGGAAACCCGTTCAGTCATGGTCTCGCCATTCATGGATGAGCGACCAATTGCAATCAGTGCATAAATAATAAGAAGGGAATTTCAAATTGAGAGGGTTTTGCACGATTTTCCTGGATGAACACACAAACATCCCCCAAAAGCGCCCCAAAGAACCACCCAAATTACAAAGAAGTGTACATTATGCCCAAGAACGGTTGTGATATGTATAAAAAACTTGTTGTAGATGAACGTCTTGATAAACATGTTTGTGATGGTTTTTAACAGTCACATATCTATACACGGTGATGGGCTGGCCCCCCATCCTGGGTTGTTCCCTGCCTCGTGCCCATTGCTTCCGGGATAGGCTCCAGACCCCCCGCGACCCAGTAGGATAAGCGGTTTGGAAAATGAATGGATGGATGGACATTTCCATAGATAAAATTACAATACTTCATTAATAACATAAATTATTAAGCAACTCCCATTAAGTGTTATATTCTTCATTCACACATAGCGTCAACTGCGTATTGTTTGTTTACAGTACAAACAAATAAGTTGTACAACGCATTGCATCACAAAATGTACAGAAACATTTTAGGCATGAAAATAATGCACAGTATCATACAAAAACATAAAATTTTTCTAAATTAGTGTATTGTTTTTGACTGTTACTCAGTCTTTTAATGTTAATTGTTCAGTTTTTTGGGGGGATGTTTTGTGGTTCTTTTCCGAGTTTTGGAATCTTTCGAGCGACCAGCACACCAACAAGAATTTAGCATTATTTGTGTATATTTAAGGTTAATTTAATTTAAGTTTATATTCTTGGTCACAGAAAAACATAAAAAATCAGTGTTTCTGAGATTCGAACGAATTATTTGCATCTACATTATTTTAAATGGGAAAAATTGATTCAGGTCGCAAACTTTTTGGGGAACAAATTAAGTTCGTGAGCCAAGGTACCACTTTACTTTATTCAATTTCAGTTACACTGTCAAGAAGAGGACACGTTTTGCACAGTTTAAATAGATAAATAAATGCATATTTTTTAATAAATTTGTCTACAGCTCATTCTGTTAAAAAATCGTGAGAAAATCGTATGGTGAACTCAGAATAGTGAATCGTATGGAATCGTGAGTTGAGTGTAATGTTACATCCCTAATATGCAGTTTTTCTTCTATTTTCAATTAAATATGGGTTTATATGATTTGTAAATCATTGCATTCTGTTTTTATTTACATTTTACACAGTGTCCTAACTGTTTTGGAATTGGGATTATATATCACACAGGACCTGCAATCAGGAGCAATGCCACATGTGTCTGACAGTAGAAACCACTGTAGGTGATTCAGAGTACATGTGTAAGCTGCACTGGTAAAATGGTGGTTTGGACGAGAGCTGGACTGGTTATGTAGGCTACATGCTTTTATTCCTGTCACAGAGTTACATGATTCCATGTTTTAATTAAGGCTGATATCTGCCCATTGACATTCTTGGAGCACTGGAAATAACAGTTTTACCGATAAGGGAGAAAAAGACATGTCTAACAAGTACTGAGAGGCAAACAAGAAATCAAAGGAAGTCATTTTTTGCTTTTGAGCTTTGCTGCTTAACTTCCTTATTGTGTCTCATAAGTGAGTGCATGTTTGTTTGTCATTGCAGCGTGGATACGCTGGATAAGTTTTCTTTAACCCAGAGGGCTACTCCAAAATGTCGATTAGAAATGGTGAAAAGTTCAACTTGTAAGTGCAGGTGAGCAGTATACCTTTATAGAAGAGAATATTCCATCCATCATTCACATCCAAACTGAAACACAACTGAATCTGGACTGTGCGATCGGCTTTGGTTGGCATTCATTTCACATGCAGCAGACGTTCACTTTGTGTTGCTGATGGAATTTGGCCCTCAGGGAAAAATAACTGGGGATCCTGCATTCTAGGACATACTAGGATACCTACATAAAAACAGTGATATTGATTGGTCATAGATGGGTTTAAATTGGTAATCCTCACATATCCACATAATCACTTTTCTAGCATACGGTCCCAGTGAACTGCAAGACAGGAGACAACCTGAAGACACAATAAAGAGAAGAACTGCATGTTCTGGAATTCAGAAGCCAACTGGAGAACCTGAAGAAAATCTGCCTCAACACAGGCAGAACATACAATGAGGCAAAATTGGGAACCTTGTGACCCTAAAATAATTTAGTGCTTTTATAACACAAAAGGGAAGGTGGTGTAAATGTAAAATTGTCTTCTTTGAGCATATTTATTTAGAAGGAGTGCTCTTGAGATTATAATACAGAATAAATATACAATGACGTAATGCCCAAATACAGTATTGAAGAAAATGATGGCAAAGCAGACAATACAATTTCTGGACAAATGTCACCTTTGAAAGTTCAGTGTTCAATGAAAATGTAACAGGGAGGTTTGAGGGTGATTCCTTTATTTGGGGGCAAAATTGACTCCATAACAACACAACCCTTGATACGTAGACAACTATTAAACTATCTGACACATTAATACATAGAGTTAAATTAAATAAATAAAAATGATGCGTTTGGATAAAACATAAAACCAATAAAATGATTAGTAAAAGATAAATACTTTTGCAACTTGATTATAAATGATTTAAACACTGCCAGCCTTTAATTTTTCTGAGCATTTCTGAATGAGACAGCTGCATAGATTTGCCTGTATTATGATGTTTTAATGGTCTATGTTAATGTATTCATGCAATCTCTTCCTCCAACCCCCAAAGATTTTGCGTTTCCTACTCTATCGCAGGCATGAGTGGGTTCACACCCCATCTTCCACATTCCCCGGCCCCTTCTGACCTCTGTCATTCTTGGCAGTAATCCCTGATCCCTGATTCTCTGGTGCTGAATAAGACTGTTGCCAAATCTTTGTCATGGGCTAATGATGCAGAAAGTCCCCCCAAATGTGCTGATACCGTTGAGCACCTAATGGGGGGGCAACAAGAGAAGGAAAACGGAAATACATGGAATCCTAATAGCGCGTAACACCACACACACCCACAGGTTTGTAATTATATCTTTGTGGGGACTCTCCAATTCATTTCTATGGGAAAACCCTAATGGCAACATGATGACCTTAACCCCTACCCAGTCCGAACCTTAAGCATAAGTAATCAAACAAAATATGAGACACTGGCATTTTTACGTTGTTGATTGCATTCACAGATCTTTACATTTGGTCCTCACAATGTAATATAAACCGAACCCCCCCCCCCCCCCCATACACACACAGACACAAAACAGACCTGTTCAGCAACATAGCATAGCTTTGCTTTCTCATAAATAATTTATTTCTCAGTAAACCAATCAAAAATCATGTCAGCATTGCTGTTCATAGTTACTGCGAGCATAAAACAATGTCTGCTGTTTTGCTCGGAATAAAGTCTCTTTGAAATTTTACACAAATGTATTACGAGTATGGAAAAATAAAATGTTCACCTGCTTTTTTTTATATTTTACTATTACAGTTTGACTATAAGAACCAGAGATTTCAACTGATACAAGTAATGTATCTGTGATGTTCAAATACGAATAAAGCTCTATGTATTTATTCATTTCTGAAAACATATTCATATAAATTAATATCAAATTAGAGTTTTTCATTGAATGCCCAACAGTACATCCAACAGTGGTTGATGTAGGCAATGAAATAAGATTGAAATTAAATTAGATTAATAAACGTGACAATAATAAAAAGTCAATTAACACAACTTTGTAACTTCCTTATTAGCATGTTAATAAAGTGGGAAAGAAATAAAAACTGTATTAGTATAAAATTTTGTGTCTTTAAATTTGTATATAATAAATCTTCCCTGATTTGCTTCTTAAAGATGGTAAAGACGTGATAAAAATTTGCTAGTATCTTTATTCTCTGATCTGTTTGCATTTGCAGTTCCTTAGCTCCTGTCTGTCTGCCAGTTTACAATAGCAAAATGCATCCAAATCTTCTTGAAAGCTCCCTCTACTTGCACTTACTATCAGACTTCAGCAAAGAAAAAGATTAATATTTTTAATTAACGAGCTTAGTATAGTATAGTATAGTATAGTATAGTATAGTATAGTATTCTAAGCTATCTGATAATCAGTTAGAGGTAGGAATAAAAGGTGAGGTAGATACTTTAAATCTCTCAGCCATCCTAAACGTCAGTATAATGAACTTCACATACTTCCTATAACACATTATAAATTTCGATTTTTACATACTTTTTGTCAGTCGTCAAACTGTGCATGTGTAGAGAGGGCCGGACAATCCAACAGGCAACATCGTCAGCTGCCCTTGAGGGGCGCCGACTTACCAGCCAATTTCACTTTGCCTGGGAAGGAGTGCACCTGTGGTAATGCTCACATGGGGTATTACATTGGCTATTTGCGGTACTGTGCGTACATATCTATCTTACACATATCTGACCTTGATTCACATAACTGCATGTCTTTGGACTGTGTGAGGAAACCAGTATAGCTGGGGGAAACCTGTATGACATGTACCCCTCCCCCCACCCCCACCAACAACACTACTGTTAACAAACAGTCATCATTTTGGCAGAATATTCTGATGTAGCTTTAGTCTTAGTCCTTTGTCAAAAATGCAACTTAGTTTTAGTCATATTTTAGTAATCTGATTTTTTTTTGTTTGTTTTCGTCTGCTTTTCGTTGGTGAACATCACGGGATATTTAGTCGACTAAATCTGCTCTAGATTAAGATCAACTAAATCTACAGTACAGGCAGTCAAATGAAACTGACAGGTTTAGTCGTAGTCTACACATACATGTGTCCATACATGTGCACACATTAGTCTACTTATATCCACTAGATTCCTGAAGGAAGCATCAGTATTATGCAATTAAGTTTGAACATAAAGTCTTTAAGCACATAGATTCAACTGTTGTAATGCAAAACATTGCAATTCTAAAATGGCTTTATATGAAATGTATGCATCACGGGGGATGAAACCAAGAGCATGGAACCCTACAAATGGGACAGGCCACAAGCAGGATCACCATTGAACGCAGGACTGGGGAATGCTTTTTTACAAGGAATAACAAGGGAGCAAAATGAGAGGCAGTTGGAGTGAATCACACAAGAGCAGGAATGAGAGGTAAGACAAATGCGTAACAGATTCTGAATCAGGCTGACTAACATAGCGGAGTGGAGTGAGGTAGGATTCTGCCTGATGTAACGATTTCCTGATGGTGCCCAAACTACTGTTATCCAATTACAAGGCTACAAACAAATTTCTATAATTGCGCCACTGCATTCATACTCTTCATTTGTTGTCATGTAATAGAGATGCACAAAGACATTCACATCGTTCATTGTCCAGTTGTCTGTTTGTGGCATTTTCATTTTGTTTTATTTTTTTCCAACAATGATTTTAAAAACATTCGTCTTAGTTTTTATCATTATAGGCACCTTTTTGTTCAGTTTTTGTTTAGTTTTCGTCACAGAAAAAAATGTCGTTTACGAGTGTTTTTGTGATAGTTTTTATCAACAAATTTTACACTGCTCACAAGGCCAGTCAACAGTTAGATATAAAATATACTATGTTGTAGAATTCTCTGGTTTTCTCACCTTTATATCTATCTTAATCATCAAGAAAATATATATTTTTTAGTTGTATATTGCAACATACAGACCTTGTACCCTGTGTTCTGTCTCTTTTCGCAAGAGCCACCCTGGACCAGTCCAAGAAGACTGGAATATATGTCTTTTTTTCCAAATATTTAAAAACAAAGGTTACGATTGCACAGCCCTCTGAATAAGATATGGCCTACCAGAAGCCGGCAGCATCCCTATTGCCGTCCGTTTTCTCTCGTCCACAATCTACTATTTATTTGCTCTGAAATCGTTTTGATTTTAGGCAATGCGTCTCAATTGACAGCATCATCAATCATCTTCGTATTCCGTTTTAAACACGTCTGCCTCTGTCTGCCTCTTTGGCAGTAATTGCTTCAGCATGTGCCAGAGTGCAAAGGGAGGAGAAGAGTAGAGTGGTGTGCTGCAGAGACCCGGAGAGCAGCATGCGGCTGAAGCGAGGTTGCATGTCATGTCGTGCCTAAACCCGCCCTGCAGCGATCACCACTCTGTCTCACTGCTGCTCTTGTCTTTGAAACTCTCTATGCTCTGACCACAGCACAATAACTTCAGCTTGCAGAGAGGTTTGTAAGGAATGACAGTGTTCAGGAACAAAATCAGCTTCGGGATTCTTGTTCAGCAATTCAAAAATACACTATGCAATGGGCCATGCCTATCAAATGCGGGATTATAAGTAGGGACAGATGGATGGCAAGAAGTGGATACATATGACTTTGATCCCACTATTTGCATTTCCACAGCTGTGGATATATTTGCCGACATGAACTTGGGAAACACAAAATTCAGAACGTTCCAACATCACTAAACAGAGATGATGAGCATTTCTTTGCAGTGCACCTGATGAAGTGGACTGTCCTTTTAATCCTGGCAACATTTTAATTACTGGTGAAACTATGGCACGTGTAACCTTTGCTAGACAGAATTTACAATCTATTGGTAATGGGGAAGGTAATAGATGGGCTGTTTCATATAGAGATAATGACAACGGTGATATTTACAGTCTGAAAAACCTTCCTATGGATTAGCTCAGCCAGGACAGTTCAGATAGAATCCTGATTTGATTCAGTGACATAATATTTGACAGCATACTATGTGCTCAAGCAAATAAAAACGATGTTTAAAACTCTTATTGTCACGATCAGGAAGCGCAGGTAATGCGCACAGGCAGAAAAGCAAGCAGGCAGGCAGAATTGGGGAAAAACGAGGGTTTAATCAGAACTGGAGAGCAGGAAACACCAGACATCGACTAACATCAATGACAGACAAGGAACTAAGTCAAAACATGGACTCAAATAGACAACAGGGTACGGCAGGGTACGATCAGGGAAGCACACGTGGATAATCGGGGGGCGTGGCACACATGAGGATCGTACGAGCCGGGCATGACACTTATCACGAAACAGCCTCTGTAATTAATATATGAAGAATTACTTTTACAGAGTTCACAGATTATATAGTCTCAGATTGTTTGATGCAGAAGAGATTGTAGACTAATAGCTGTATTCATATTAAACACAGTTTTAAAATGTCAGCCGCTGACACAATTTGGACCAGGTGCAAAACAACCGTCCAGTCTTCCAATGTAAGCCCAGTAGATCTCAGTTTCTGACGGCTCTTTGTAGATGTCCTCAGGCAAAAGTCATAATGCTAACCTATACCTTGGACGTGATGTGGCCTTATAGAAAAAGTGTCAGAAATCTGAATATTCCCCTGGCATGTAAAATTGGCTGAGATGAATCAGACATCTGTCATTTGTGAGAGTCAAACAGACGCTTAGAAATGCTTCCAGTTCATGTAGCATGACTGTCTGGAGCTCGGTGCATCCCTCATATGCATTCCAACATTTTTTATGACTGAGAAATTGGCAGGCGACCCATAATTGAACAACCGGTATACAAGGTGTCTACTGCGCACCTCAGGAAGACATTACCGTTAGTGCTTAATGGGGAGAAAGTACATCAAGAATGGCAAGGAAAGAATTTGAAGAATTAAAAAAAAAACTACAATTAGAACTATCATGTGCAAGTCAGTTTTTCTTCTTCACTTTGTTCGGTAAACAGGATAGCTGATGAACAAGGAATCTGTCTTTTTTTAAACGATGCAAGCCACCGCAGGTGAGATGTGATTAAGCTTACCGAGTACCACTTTATATTAAGCCCCCTGTGCCGAGCCGGGTGCCGATCCCTCCTTAGCCTATTTATATGAACATGCACCGTTTTCCAGTTACCCTGGGCGAGAGCCAGTGTTTTTAGACTGGTGCATTAGTACATGCAGCACATGCCTTCCTTATTCTCATCCCTGCCGAAATAGAAATTGCTTGTTTGTAGTCAGAGAAAAGGATTTTTCTCGGGGTGTTTCTTTGTCTGCGATGCGCTTTCTTCAGTTGCATTAATTTAATCTGACTTTCTAACCAATGGATTCTTTTGGCAGTATTGCAATAATGTATATGATGTATCAGCCTTTTCATCCATCGACCTCGCATAACTGCCTGTATGGTGTGGGTTTCTCACCTATTGACATGCGCCCTCTATTTCCGCATCAACTTGTAGGAAAAAATGATTTATAAGCTTTTCCACAATGCATCTTTTTCAATGCAGACAAAGCTGAATAGTTGTCTTACCACTTACAGACTAGCGCCAATACAACACAGATGTGTTTAACGTTGTTTCTTTCAGTGGAGGTCTTGCCAGCGTTCTAATTTTTTCAATATTTTTGTTTTGATACATAATAAAAAAGCTTTGTGATTATCTCCAGCTGTAAAACAAAATAGCAAAAACATCTTTGTTGTGTAAGTTATTTTGCCCATTCATCCATTCATTTTCAATAAGTGCATAACTAGTAAGGGTTGGGGTGATCTGGAGCCTGTTATGGGAAAATGGGATGCCTGGAATTGTACATCAGTCCCGTTATTGTGATCTGAAACTTTTACTTATGCTTACATTATATTGCCAAAACTATTGGAACACCTGCCCCTACACAAACCAGAACATTAATGACATCCCATTCTTAATATAAAAAGGACTTTGGTCCACCCTTTACAGCTATAACAGCTTCTACTCTTCTGGGAAGGCTGTCCACAAGGTTTAGGAGTGTGTTTATGGGAACTTTTGACTTCCAGGAGAACATTTGTGAGGTCAGGCACCGATGTTGGACAAGCAGGCCTGGCTCACCAAAAGGTGTTCTATCAGGTTGAGGGCAGGGCTCTGTGCAGGCCAGTCAAGTTCCTCCACACCAGACTCATCCATGTCATTATAGACCTTGCTTTGTGCACTGGTGTGCAGTCCTGTTGGAACAGGAAGGGGCCATCCTTAAACTGTTCCCACAAAGTTGGGAGCATGAAATTGTCCAAAATGGCTTTGAATGCTGAAGCATTAAGAGTTCCCTTCACTGGAACTAAGGGGCCAAGCCCAACCCCTGAAAAACAGCCCCACACCATAATCCCCCCTCCACCAAACTTTACACTTGGCACAATGCAGTGAGGCAAGTACTGCTCTCCTGCCAACCGCAAAACCCAGACTCATCCATCGGTTTGCCAGACAGAGATCCAGGATTCGTCACTCCAGAGAACACGTCTCCACTGCTCTAGAGTCCATATGGCAGCGTGCTTTACACCACTGCATCCAATGCTTTGCAGTGCACTTGGTGATGGAAGGCTTGGATGCAGCTTCTCAGCCATAGAATCCCATTCCATGACATTTTCTACGCAGTGTTCTTGAGCTAATCTCAAGGCAAACACAAAGTTTGCAGGTCTGTAGTTATTGGCTCTGCAGACAGTTGGCGACTTCTTCACACTGTGCGCCTCAGCATGCGTTGTCCTCGCTCTGTGATTTTACGTGACCTACCACTTCGTGGCTGAGCTGCTGTTGTTCCCAATTGCTTCCACTTTGTTATAATACCACTAACAGTTGACCGTGGAATATTTAGTAGTGAGGAAATTTCACGAATGGACTTATTGCACAGGTGACATCCTATCATGGTACCACGCTTGTATTCACTGAGCTCCTAAGAGTGACCCATTCTTTCACAAATGTTTGTAGAAACAATCTGCATGCCTAGGTGCTTCATTATATACACCCATGGCTATGGAAGTGATTGGAACATTTGAATTCATTGGGAGGGGTGTCCTAATACTTTTGGCAGTATAGTGTATATATTACAATAACTTTTTTAATTTTGATTAATTTCCATTTCTGTATCCGCTTACTCTGATCAGGTGACTTGGGGTCTGGAGCCTATCCTGGAGCTCTAATCTTAACCATAGGTAAGCAAAGAAATACAAGCTTTTTGGCATTCTTACTTTTTTGATTGCATTCACAGATTTTTTGAGAGTAAATCGCAAAACTCTACATTTTACAGTATATTTTTCCATCTCACCCTAAAATATCATTTCTGTTAATTCGTTCTTATGCCATGCAATGACAGCCATACATGCCACCTCTGCCACACCATCATATATCAACAATAAATATAATTTAGTATTGCTGATCGCTTGTTTTTCCCAGTACAGGGTTCTTCAGTGGCTGTTTCTATTGACCAGTTCTGCCTCACATATGCGTACCCAATTCCCTATGCTGTATGTTCCCTATTCCCTATTTTTTTTTAAGTTGGGCCAACAATCATTCTTGATTGTTTCTGACAAAAATCCTATTTGAGATGTAATCTGATAGATGAGTTTTTAGTCATGCAGTTTGGAAAGCTAGAAGCTTACATAGCTTCTTACTGCTACCTAGACGAGGACAGGCAATCAATAATTCCAGTGACGGGGAGAGAGGGGTGACTCACGATGGCACACTCTGCATTCTAAGGAACTAGTCTACATTCTGCAGTAGATAGTTATGAAGGCATTTATACTATTTTAACTGCAGAACAAGAGATCATTTTATTATTCAGATCATCCATTTTCTTCAATAAACTTAAAAATATTCGGTAACACTTTACATAAGTGCACCTTCATAATGCATTCATAGAACATTCATAAGCAACATGCAAGTACACCTTAACATCCTAACATCCCTTAACAGCTATAATATACATTAATAACAAATATTACATGATAATTAATTTACATATTAATTATATATTAATATTAAATATTACATATATAATTATAATGTTTGTTATTATTATATAATGTTTGTTATTAAAGTGTATTACAGCTATTCAGGGATGTTAGGATGTTAAGGTATACAAACATGATGTTTATGAATGTTTAATAAATATTTAATGAACACATGAAAGTGTACTAAACGTTTTATGAATGCAATATAAAAGCATTATGAATATGCAGTTAATGTAGAGCGTTACCAAATATTCTGTCTGCTTCCCTCTTTTTTATTCATTCTCTTTACTTGATTGAGCATCCAGACAAAGTGAGCAAAGAAAAACTGACACATGATAAGTCGAGTCCAACATTGTCTGGCTTTTAAATGCATTAACTTTTTTAAGTCTAAAAGCAACTAGTGATGGTAAAATTAACTGGCCGTAAACAGTTATGCGCCATTATGCCAAGTCTTAAATGTCATATTAATTATTGCAATGATGCAACATTAATTTTCTGGCTAGGAGCACGTTGAGTATAAACTGAATGTAACTCATGGTTTTCATGTTCTCAAACGTATTCAATCAACCATCTATACAGTAATTAAAATGAATAACATGGAAAAGTATAGGAAACGCCTATGAAATTCATTCAAAATGTAAAATACAGAAGAAAGGTATCTCAGAGAAGTCAATAAAACTAGTAATATATATGAGCTAAATCCACATAAATCCATATAAAAGTCCTTTTTTAGCCCATACTGTAAATTGCATATTTCATGTTACTCTTGGCTGTGACCGAGAAACAGTGATACAGAATCTGAGGTCATCGTCGTCATTCGTCATCATTTTCCCACCATCTTTTGTGGTGTAGATCGCAGCGGCATCATGCAGAGCAGGTCAGACTAGACGTCTGTCTTCCATGGCCGAGTTCTGAGGAATCTCTAGACGTTTCCAAGCCAGCTGGGAGATATGATCCCCCCAGTGTGTCTGGATTCTTCCCTGGGGCGTCCTCCTCGTGGTATATGCCTGGAATAGCTCCTTTGGGAGTTGTACACATAGCATCCTTACATGCTAAAAAATTGCGACGTTAAAAACAACCCGATCTTGAGCACATGGCTGGGAAACTGTCGGACAGAATACGCTCTGGGTTAATGTAATGCAGCAAGATGGGTTGTACATTTAAGTCAGCGAGCTCGGTTAACAATCCTAAACAAACGCTGGCTCATATTAGCTAAAATGTTGGATTTACTTTACCGGAAAAATTTGTTGCCGTTCTTCTTGCCATGCAATCTGTACATATGTTAGTTTAATATGTACTTATTTTTAGGTTAATAGTTAACCTCACATGAAAAATTAGGCCTACTGAAATATATTTAAGATTTAAATGTATGCAATAAGCATTTTTAAAAACATCTCCTAATGCAGTGGTCTGTACTCCGAAGTGGGGTTACTGGCTTATCGGGGTAACTTGTCGGATTTAAGGTACCACAGTTTAAATGGACTTCATATTCGTTCACTTACATTTTGCCCAGACTAACTTAAATCCGATAAGTTACCCCGATAAGCCAGTAACACCGCTTCGTAGTACAGGCCCCAGGTATTTTAACAATAAAACAACAGTTTGTACTAAATATGGTGAAAGTTGAAAAGCTATTTAAAATCAGGTGTTGAATATCGAAGTAACAACCATAGTCTCAGCCTGTAACCAGATTAAGTAGAAGATAAAAGTCAATGTAGTTTTAACAGAGTCCATTTGTCCTGAAAGAGATGTTTTTTTCCACTTGCTTTTCCTCAATAAGCATACTAATAATAATAATATCATTATATATGATTTATTGGAATGCTTGCATGTGGATGGAAATACTCACTAAAGCATGCATTAAAACTGGCCAATTTTGTCATACAGGAATTATAAATGACACACCAACATAAATCTGATCTCAAGGTACCTGAGACATTTTGTTGCTCCTTCCTTCCACAACAGCACAGGCTTCCCCAGAGACATGCAAAATGTACTTATTTGACAATTACATGACGGTGTGAGTAACTCTGTTTCCTCAGTGGGTGCCACTGTTACCTCTCACCCAGGGCCAGTCAGTCCTATAGGTGCCAATATTGGGTGGCTGTCTTGGATGCCAACTTAGCCAGCCGATTTCACTTGCATGCGGGGTGCACCATGCGAGACAGTGAAATTGGTTTGCTCGCACCTGTAGACGCACTGGCGCTCTCTGCAGTGCCAGCACAGAGCAGCTTCTTGCTGTGGCATGCCATCTCCTGAGGGGGCGCCAACTTGCCAGCCAACACTATTAGGTAAGTATGGTGTGGCCAAAAAAAATCTTAAGTGTAGCAATAACAATAAGACCAACATATCAAAATAAACAAAGATTCTAAATAGGGCAATCAAACATTTATTTCCTGGTGGTGTGAAACCCTCCGCGTAGAGTTATTTACATTTGCTGGTTACAAATAAGAATACCTCAAAAGCCATTTCTGTTGAAATCAGACTCAGAAGTCAAAGAATGTGCTTATACTGTTTGTTAAAAGTGGATCTTGTTTTTATTGTTGAAAAAGGTTGCTTTGTGCTTATTATTGTTGTTGCTGTTCTTACTGTTTTGTTGTTATTATTCACATGGATAAACAAAGGCAATCAAATAAATAAGCTAGTAAGTAAATAATACAAGATGAAGATAAGATTGATGACTTGATAAACTATAGGACATAACTTAGAGCAGAACTCAGAATTCTCAGTTGCACTAGTGCTCTATACATTTCTGGTTACATAGCTACGGCTGTGTTTCAGAGTGTAATTAAATTACGTGTGCCAAAAAATGGATAATCGTCATCAGTTCCCACATTTACCCCCAGACCAAAACACCCGGTCACGTGGGGGGGGGGGCAGCACCCCCGCTGTTCTTCCTGCTGTGTTGTTTTAATAGGGAAAATTAACCATCCGAAAAGGTGGATCCTGTTTTATATGCTTGACTGTCTCTACCCAGTAGAAGCCAGCAGGCATATCTTGAGTCCTCTATCACTTTCACTGTTACTCCCCGGGGCTGCTCTCCAATCCTGTCTCCCCCACACCTACTGCTGCCCTAGTGCCCCAGCCCTTTCTCAAAACCCTCTACTGGCACACTTGTACCCTTGCCCTCCTATGAACCCCTTCCAGGTCCAAACAACTCTCTCTCGCTCCCCTGCCCCGCCTGGAGGGGCTTTTGTTTACTGGGTGTACATTATTCATTATGTAAAACAAATTTGCAAACATAAATTTTAAGAGGGTCAGAACAAACAGCCAAATCTCTCCTTTGTAGTACATCTGAATATTTTGAATTCTCCATACTCTATCTGTCTTTTAAAAGTTCTTCTTGAAAGAGCTTATTCCACAGAATATTATTTACTAACAATATTGTAATCTTCTTTGTACATGTACTTAAAAAAAAAGGTCATAGGAAAACTGGCCTTTGAAAAGAGAAACATCTTTTATTATCTTTTATAGTTTTGGCCAGATCGCTTTTTGTTCAATACTTATCAAATGTAACTACAGCATAAGTGCCCAGTAATAAGTTAAGTGTTAGAGATTTTATATTTATCTTTAAATGAACTTCATTAACTGACTTTTGTAAAAGTGCGCTCATTTGCAAATGTACAGAACATGATAAATTATTTCACAGTATTCTCAGTTTTGTTTAAGTGGATGTCTTTTCTAATGGCACAGTTTTGCTGCATTTGAATACATCTTTAATGAAGAAATTTATTCAAGCACTTCATACATTTTACAGGAAATACCTGGCCGACATGAGGACCACTAAGACCGAGGTCCACCATCTTGTTGACCACATGCCCTCACAGTTGGCAAACGCCATCAAATCTTGAATCTGTTCTTCCATGCCCAGTTAAACACTGTTCAGCGTGAGACCAGCTCCACTCACACTCTGTGTTCTTAGTAAGGTTTTCCAGTACACTTACTTATTGTATGCCCTGATTTTCCCCGCGTTAAGTCGGGGGGGGGGGGGGGGGGGGGATGATTAGCACGTGGCAGAAGTGCCTTTGTTCTTTGGAGCCTTGAGCTATGCAGCCTTGAGCGAGTTTTCTTAAAGCGAAGGTTCAGCAAGCTGACAAATTGCCGTTGGCATCCCTACCCAAAGTGGCACCACTGGGCCATTACTCTGGTGCTGATTTGCAAAACTGGACGTTCATTTAATCCGACAGTGACAGTTTTACAGACTTATAACTGGTATACAAACTGGTAAATAAACAGCGGAGGAAAACACAGCAGCCAGATTGTGATTCTGAATTGACCACATTCAGAATAATTTCATTTATTTGCAATAAATGTGAAGTGATTCTAAGTACATTTAAATGAAATGAATCAAGGCTTGAAGAACAGGGGTATAATTTATGCTAATGAGAGGCACAAAAAGGATTTTCTTTTATGTGCATCAGCCAGTAGTTTATGCCGATAGGGTTCACAGGGAGTAGAGGAGAAAACTTACAAGCAAATTATGGAAAAGACTGTTTCAGACGAAACATGTGACATAAATAGTAGTCCAAACTACGGAAGAAGTAAAATAAACATGTGTGTTTGTGCATGCATGCGTGCACGTGTATACTTAAGAGTTTAAGTTCTTCCATCCAACCAGTACAGAGTCATGGATGGGGGCTAGAGGACAGTGGACACCCAAGACAGGATGCTAGACCTTCACATCACATTGATATACTATATCACAGGGTAATTTGCAGGCACCGTTTAATCTAAAAGCATTTATTTTTAAGGCGTTAATGCACATGTTTCCTTGGCACCTGGATGGAGCCCAATTTCCCAATGATAATAAAATGACACAAATGGTGCCACTGCCCTTCTCTCCCCAGCAGTGTGTTGACAGAGGAAGTCCATCCCTGGCTATTGCTCGCATCCTACCTGCCCACGGGCTTGACAACTTCTCCACGCATCTTCAGCTGTTCATAGCAGAAGCAGAACAAGGGTACCCCAGATATGGCCAGCAGATATTGGGAATTTGCCAACATTTCTGCATCGCTGCCTTCTTTGTGATATTTCAACGAAAACAAGAGTAAAATAGAAAAAAGTTTTTCTCCATATGAAATTCAAAACAAATATGAATATATTTCAACACCAATACTCCAAAGCACTTATTTATATAAAAATGAAATAGTGTACATTTCATGTAACTCCATGGATAGCGACGTTGCTTCACATCTTCAGGATTTAGGGCTCAAATCGCACCTTGATAGTGTGTGTGGAGTTTGCTTATCCTGCCTGGGTCACATGGGTTTCTCCCAGTTTCTTCTAGCAGTCTGACAGCATGATGTTAAATAGCATCTCTAAATTGTGAGTGCATATTGTGTGATTGTGAGTGCATGCAGTATGTGCCTTGTGCTGGGTTAGCAAACCCCAGCCTTATGCCCTGGGCTGCCTGGGATAGACCCCATCCACTGTGTCAATGACCAGGAAGAACAGTAAGAAGATGGATGGATGGATGGATGGATGGATGGATGGATGGATGGATGGATGGATAGAAAAAGACAATGAAATAAAACTGAACTGATTTTAAGTTCCTTAATTTAGCACGATAAACCCTAAAACAAATATTTTTGCATCAAAAGCTTATCCAGTAAAGCTAAGGTCAGCAAACTTCTGTGTTAGACAGAGGGATCACGAGGTTGTAGATGAGGAGAGTCAGAGAACCGGCTCCTGCTTTCCGGGTTCTTCTTCCACTCATTGTGCTGCATCCATGACAACAGGGTCAAAGGCAGCTTTTAATGCTATTATCCAAAAAGTCCCGCAGTGGAATGCTAATTTTCCGGTCTCACAGAGAAGCAGTGGAATGGAGCAGTTATTGGCTGAACTCTGACCAGCGTAGTAGGAAGAGAGGGCTGGAAATGACTGCAAACACAGCTGCCTCGATGGCTGTCGGGCCTCACCCAAGCATGAAGCAGCCGAATTACCCAAACATCTGCTGTGTGTTTAATCTTCATGTGTCGTACTCAAGGCCTACTCAGCACCTGATGGTTCAGATAGCGGGAAATACTGCTGCAAAAGATGTGAAACTACAAAAATACACTGAATTCGTTTTAATCTATTAACTTTTTCTTCAGGGTTCTTGCTTAAATGAAGAAAGGAATCGGGGCCAAAGATTGCGATTTTAGTAATGTGTAACACAGGACAGTTCTTTGTTTATGATTCACCGTACAAGGACTTTTTAAGGATCTTTTTACATTATTTTTATTCATACTCATATTATCATATTTTTCTGAAAGCTTGCTTTCTTACACAGCTTTACTAAATCATCATATTAACTAAATCCCTCCCTTCCAGTCGTTTTATGGATGGTACTACAGTACAAAGTTTAACAAGAGGATTTGACAATCTAGTTAAATGAAGAGAAAACATTTTAAAGATTTTATATATGGACAAAAGTGGCAAGTAGCAAAAAACCTTTCCCTGTAAATCAGCATGTTAATAGAAATATATCTCAAGGTTAAGAATAAAAGCTGTTAACAAAACCAAGCATGGAAATATTATTCCGGTATTATTTCTCTGTTGATCATCACATATTCTGAAATACTCTTCATCAAGTATAGTAAAGTATAGTATAGTCATTAAGTATAGTTTACTATTGGATAGTAAAGGATTCAGATGTGAAGGAAAAAAGAATGAAGACAGTGTTTGTAGGTGGGAAGAGAGTGAGATGACAGCGGGTGAGAAATGTAGGTGTGACAGGGAGCATTTGAAGGAGGACGAGGGCCATGTCCCCTCGGACCACCGCGCTCCTGACTGACAGCTCCTGTCTGGCCGGTATCCACGGGAATTGGCAGGGCTCCAAGGTCTGCTCGTTTGGCACCGAGCCCTTGCCCTGTGCCGGGCATGCTGTGCACTCAACCAGCTCCTCCAACCAGCCCCAACAGCCCCCCTCCTCCTCATCACACCCCCATTCCAGCCTGACAACTTGCCTTTGTCTGTGTTCAGTAGAGGCCAGGCTGGATGATGTCGTCTTCTACACCAGCTCAAAGACCAACATCCCTACCATGACCTTTCAGTAGCCATTAACTACTAAATAAATAACTACTAACGATTCTATTCTATTCATGAAATATATTACAATACAGGGCAGAAAATGCTCAGTTCCTGTTCATGGCATAAATCTAATCAACCACTGTTAAAATGTAACAGTAAATAATTCAATAAGCCACAAATTCTAGAACCTGCAGCAGCATATAATCCCAAGTATTTTGAGAATATAAAAATATATAAATGACAGAAGTGTAAATAAATCTACATGTCATAAAAATGTATCATAAAATTCCAGGAAAAACTCAACTATGTATGCTGCAAAACGGTAAAATACGATTAGAAATCACTGGAAAGTGTTATATGAGATGGCTTGAATACATTAAAATATATTTCGTAAAGCAGTCTACTACTTCCAGCATACAATGAACAATACACTAAATAAAACAATACACTGGCTGTAATTGATGGCCATAAACTATCAAAATTTATTTTAAAAGCATTTAATAAGAGTTCTTAAAGGAGAGAAATCACACATGTCGTCTAAATAGTGACTATTGTTTGCCCTGTTGTATATATGCAAAAGTCAGTCATCACAGATGAAAAAGGGAGAAGGAAACTCCATTATGTATGTGGAGGCTAGAACACAGGACTGGACCAGATGGACAGCACACTAGAGGCACAGCACACTGGAGGGACAGCAGATTGGAGGGACAGGACACTGGAGGGACAGCACACTGGAGGGACAGCAGATTGGAGGGACAGGACACTGGAGGGACAGCACACTGGAGGGACAGCAGATTGGAGGGACAGCACACTAGAGGCACAGCACATTAGAGGGACAGCAGATTGGAGGGACAGGACACTGGAGGGACAGGACACTGGAGGGACAGCACACTAGAGGGACAGCACACTGGAGGGACAGCAGATTGGAGGGACAGGACACTGGAGGGACAGCAGATTGGAGGTACAGGACACTGGAGGGACAGCACACTGGAGGGACAGCAGATTGGAGGGACAGCACACTGGAGAGACAGGACACTGGAGGGATAGCAGATTGGAGGGACAGCACACTAGAGGGACAGCACACTGGAGAGACAGCAGATTGGAGGGATAGGACACTGGAGGAACAGAAGATTGGAGGTACAGGACACTGGAGGGACAGCACACTGGAGGGACAGGACACTGGAGGGACAGCACACTAGAGGCACAACACATTAGAGGGACAGCAGATTGGAGAGACAGGACACTGGAGGGACAGCACACTAGAGGGACAGCACACTGAAGGGACAGCAGATTGGAGGGATAGGACACTGGAGGGACAGCAGATTGGAGGTACAGGACCCTGGAGGGACAGCACACTGGAGGGACAGGACACTGGAGGGACAGCACACTAGAGGCACAGCACATTAGAGGGACAGCAGATTGGAGGGACAGGACACTGGAGGGACAGGACACTTGGCACAGACCAGACACTGGATGGAACCAGGCACAAGGGATGACAGACCAGGACCGACTAGAAAAATGAAACATTAAACATTAACAAAACAAGGGACCAGAGGGACATCCAGACAGACAGGTGGAACACACTCCATTACAGGGTGGACAAACAGACAGAGGACAAACAAAGCCAGGGAAGGGCTGGATTTGGCAAATACTTGGAAAGCAGGTGGATAAACCCAAGGAACGCTACTTGGGATCAGGAATAGAGACACAGAGCCTGTGAGCAGAAAACTTGGGCAAAGCAACAGAGGAGCATGAGAGGGTGTTGGGACAGAACCTGGGTGCAACTGGAGGGAGTGGAGAAGGTTTGGACTGTTCCTGGAATTGGAGAAAGCAGATGGGTGAGAGGTGTCAGCTGCTGACACGACAGCAGGACCATAGGGCTCTGGCAGGATGGAGGTCTCCAGCGTGTGGGCTGAGGGGCTTACTCTGGACTGCAGAGGACCCACGCACCACAGCCAGCACTTGTGGCACTGATGTTTTCTTTGGAACGACCTTGTCTCCTGGCCTGTGAGACCTAAGAAGACCCCAGCAAGATGCTGGCAGGTGTCGGTGGAGCAGCACAAGAAATGGGACCATAGTTATCAGAGATGCTGCAAAGGGGACCTACATGATTGGACAGCCAAGTTATCCTGGTCAGGACGGGCAGCTGACAGGTCAGGGGCTGGCGGCTTCGGAAGCACTGACGGGATAGCTGGGAGGTCAGGGGACAACCGGGAGGTCAGGGGCCAACCAGGAGGCTAGGGGCCGATGGGTAATACCTCTTATGGTAATGTCCACATGGACACCAACTGTTCCGGATATGGCCCTGGAGGCTAGAGGCACCTACCTATTCAGGCTTGATGACTCCTCCCAAGGCGGGAACATGAGACTCCAGCAAAGTGGCCCTCTCTGGGCCAGGAACCAGGGACTCCAGTGAGATGGCCCTCTCTGTACCAGGAACCAGGGACACCAGCAAAGTGGCCCTCTCTGAGCCAGGAACCAGGGATTCCAGTGAGATGGCCCTTTCTGTGCCAGGAACCAGGGACTCCAGTAAGGTGGCCCTCTCTGTGCCAGGAACCAGGGACAGGGACAGAAGAGCATTACACTGTAGCACAGCAGCAAGCGAAGAGACTTCAAGCTGCGGCACAGCAGCAGGCTAAACCTGCAAGCTGCGGGAAGCCGGTGGGCCGTGGCTGGAAGAGGGACTCCTCCAAACCAGGAGTTTGCATCTTTCTTTCCTCCGCTTCTGGGGCTTGGATAGAGCGGAGGAGACAGGTAATATGGCGACTGCTCCCGCGGGGCGGGGCACCGGGGACATGGGCAGAGCTTCCGATATGCTGCCCTTGGGCTGAACATCTTCTCCAGGCTCCAAGGCTGGCATGAGTCCCTCTAGGCTGGAACTCGGCAGAGGAGCTGTCACCTCCTCTTAGAGGCCTCTGAGCTCCTTTTGAGTGGCTCCCACTTCCCGGGCCACTGACTCCCAGGAGAGCAACCTAACCAGAATCTCCAACGGCCATGATCAAAGCAAGGGGGAGCTCACTGGGCAAAACTGACAGGCAGAGGGATGAGGCAGGTAACAGGACTGGCAGAAGCACTGGTGGACCACACAGACTGGACCACAATGACTGGACTGGAGAACATAAGACAAGCTGGTACTTTATACTCTAACTAACACAATCAATAACTGGCGAGGAGATGGGAGGACCAGACAGACACTTGAAGGGCAGGACATACCAGTATATGAATGTTTATTTTTCATTATTTAGCAGTTTGGGCAAAAACATGCAAGCACACTGCTATATTCCAATGAAGGAACTGGGATACAATAACAGCATTCTCTTCATTAAGAGTTTAGAGGACTGTGTGCAACTATGAAAATATATAAACCTGCAAAAGGGCAACTGCATCAGATGGGAAACAGTAAAAGTGCATTGATTGGTCCATATCAAAACCTTGTTTGTTCCCTGATGAAAGATAAAATTGACAAGATAAAGGTCTCCAAGGGAATAATTAATAAAATCCTGTTTGGATTTATAAGTTTCATTTAAGTTTATTTTGTTTTCATTAACAGCACTTTTCATTACTTGAGAAAATTAAACAGTTTATTTGTCTATCATAGCTTTAAAATAAGAATCATTTGTTCATTTTAAGTCCAGCTTGTAGGCATTTAGTTCTGTTTCAGGTAAATATGGTGCTAAGAAATTGAAATGGAGACAAAAGTTATGCAAATAAAACAAACATGTTTTAGAAACCAGCTCTCAAGGTGCATGTGGCAAGTTAAGGATTCAAATTAAAGATTCACCAGGAACACTGAATGCCATTCTACAGGGAGGTATTTCCTTTTATTAACCCCCATCTGACCTGGCCTCTGGGCACAACTTCAATTGTTTAATTATATGTTAGGGAATTCATTTCAGTATCTCATTCTTTTCACATCTTCATCAATAATATACAGCTGAATAGCAACCCATGATTGGCAGCCCCCATAGGCTTCTAACCCTAACCTTAAATCTGTAGAATGTCGTCCACATGCCACAAAATGTACATGTTTCATGTCAATATTCAAAATATAGCCCAGAAATGCTGGTTAGACTTTGGCTGACAGAGCCATGACATACTTATAACATTCTCATTCTTAGAAAATCACTTAATGATCATAAATTATCATCCTGAAAAACACTGACAACTGAGGACAATTTATTAACGATTAACATTCTGTGATTATGTCAGGAAATGAATCTTCTCAAATCAGGCCAAAATGCACATTATAGAACATTAAGATGCCTTGAAATGCGTCACTGAGCTCTGGGCTAAAAAGTGCTTCGCTTAAGCTTACAAGATGAGATGGCAGCGGCAAACTTTCCCACGTTACATGAAAAAAAAGATGCTCAAAAACCAGCACTGATAATTGTCAAGCTGTTTTTGTAAATTAAATGTGTTAAATTAACACTAAATATTTTACTGTGAACTATTTTGTTGTACTTATGGGCAAATTTAGAAAGCTTTATTTCTTTAAAAGTGCTTAATAATATTAATTTTCAATATCAGATCAAGGTCAAACTGCAGAAAATGTAAGTGTTTTAGCGGTTAAACAGTGAGACCTATTACTAAATAGTGACCAGACTAGGACTAGCAGTGCATGATACTTCACTTACTCTATAAACAGACACCTTTAATTTCCAAAAGTCAATAAGGACATTAAAAACTTAAAGACTTCTTAAAGACCTCCATGGCCTGTATATAAAGCTGAATTTTTGGGTTAGCAAGATGAAGTCTATTCAAACTGGGATACTTAATATCCAATAAGCCATCTAGCTAACGAACAAATCTTGCTTCAAGTTTTCAGTGACCAGTGCTGCTGACTTCCTGAACAATTCCTGAGAAATTGTGCTTATCTGTTTTTTTGCCAATAAAATGAGATTATTCTCCACTTCTGCCCGCCCCCCCTCCAAATGTGCCAAGCAATATTATTTGTAACATCTCCTCACAATCATATTCGGAGAAGACAGCTAGAGACAATTTAAAGCATTTTTCTTAGAGACTAATGGTTTCCACATCATCCAAATAACAGTTTTTTTTTTTACCTTATTCTGGAGATATTTGCCCCCACAATGTAATAGAAGCATAATCCACATACACACACATACACACGCACCCACACACACACAAACAGCCAGGATATTTGGTCAGTAAGATATGAAAATGACTTGAAATCGTGTGTGTTTGTGCAAAAGTGTATTACATTTCTTTATTTATTTTGCAGATACCTTTGTCCAGAACTGCTTAGGCTTTTGGAGGGTCTTAGATAGGAGACTTAACTGCATCCAGTGGCAGTTGAGGTTAAGGGCCCTTATGCAAAGACCCAACAGCGATATGATTAATCTGCTACCCACGGGATGCGAACCCACACAGACATGGCAAATATCCCGACTTGCTGGGGTTACACCACCAACACGTGTATGCCTATGTGAATACTTATGTGTGTATCTGTGAGTGGATTTTAAACCCAGCCCCTTGATCTAATCTGACTGGAAACCTGAAACGGCACTGCCGTTTTCACGACCCCCCCCAGCCCCCTCAGTTCCTGAACCCCTGGGTTGAGGAAACTCCATCTTTTTTCCATTCATCCAACTCCAATATAAGCTTCAAAGAGGAAGAAGCCGGACTGCCACTTCAAAAACATTCAAACCATTCCAAACTGCCCAGAGATTATTTTATAAAGCTATTATGCTCTGTTCAATGTTTCTCCTGTTTACTATTTCTAGTTTTTTTTTTTAGTGCAGAGGAAATATTTATGTATTCAGAGTAATATTTAACTAGTTCTTCAAGCAAGTTATTTACTCAATCAGTGAATGCAACCAATTAAAATTCTGTTCATTTTTTTGGAATAAATCATGTTTTTTGTATTTTTTTTTTTATGCTGCGACACTGTTTTTAGTTACAACATTGTCAGAATGTGATGCAATACACTTATCAGCCCCTTATTAAGTGAATTAGGTACCCTGATCCCTCTGTATTCTAAGATCCAAGTCTGCCAGTATCTTACAAAGATCTGAAAATGGATGGTTAATATATTTTGTGTAGTAATCAGTCTCTATTATGGCACAATGTTTATGTACTTGTTAAATTATTTGCTACACAGCACAGTGGCCACAATTTTAAATGTCAAAAACTGCAGGTTTGTATATATTACTTTTCTGTGAACTACAATAATATAAAAGCAACCTTTTGCTGCTTTACATAAAACAGGCAACTTTTTTTCCCCGTTAAAAATGGTTGTCAGTTACAGTTATATAGATATATAATTACAGGAACTTTTATGGCATCTCATTCTAAATCCATAGGTATCAATATGGAGTCGGTCCCCCCTTTGCAGCTATAATAGCTGCCACTCTTCTGGAAAGGCTTCCCACAGGATTCTGGAGTCTGTCTGTGGGAAATCTTACCCATTCATCAAGAAGAACATTTGCGAGGTCAGGCACTGATGTTGAGCAAGAAGGCCTGGCTCACAGTCTCCATTTTAGTTCATCCCAAAGCTGTTCGCTAGGGCAGAGATCAGGTCTGTATGCAGGCCAGTGAAGTTCTTCCACACCAGACTCACCCAACCATGCCTTCATGCACTTTGCTTTCTGCACTGGTGCACAGTCAAAAAGGTCCACAAAGTTGGAAGCATAGAATTGTCCAAAACGTCTTGGTATGCTGAAGCATTAAGAGTTGCCTTCACTGGAACTAAGTTCCCTTCTACTCCAAACTTTACAGTTGGCACAATGCAGCCAAGCAGGTAACATACTGCTGACATCCACCAAACCCAGACTCGTCCATCAGACTCCCAGACAGAAAAGCAAGATTTGTCACTGCGAAGAACACATTTCCACTGCTACAGAGCCCAGTCGCAGTGCGCTTTACACCACTCCATCTGACCACATCCTTGCATATGTAAGCCTTGCATGCAGCTGCTTGGCCATGGAAGCCCATTTCATGAAGCTCCTGGTGCACAGTTTTTGTGCTGCACTTAATGTCAGAGGGAAGTGTGGAACTCTGCTGCTATTGAGTCCACTCAGCACTCGGCGACCCTGCTTTGTTACTTTGCAAGGTCTCCCACTTCATGGCTGAGTTTCTGTTATTCCTAATGCTTCCACTTTGCAATAATACCACTTACAGTTAACCATGGATTATCTAGCAGGGAAGAATTTTCACGAACTGACTTACTGCAAAGGTGGCATCCTATGACAGTACCACGCTTAAATTCACTGAGCTCTTCAGAATGACTCATTTTTTCATAAATGTCTGTAAAACTGACTGCATGGCAACGTGCTTCATTTTATACACCTGTGGCAATGGATCTGAATGAAATCTGGATTCAATGCTTGGGCAGTGTGTCGCAATACCTTTGTCCAAACAGTGTACTGCAAAGAGATCTGGATACAAGATGGCCAAAAGATGTAAATGAAGTGTTGAAGTGTTTATTTAATACGTTACACTTTTATTATTTTCATTTAGAAGAATTGTGGCCCTGTGCGTTAAACTTGTTAACCTTGGTTCTGATCTCCTGTAAGGTGGAATCAGTTCTTGCCCCTGATTCTTATAAAAGGAACATTGACCCATTTATGTGTGTAGCAGGGATGGATGCATATGGAACACATAAACTGTGAACAAACAAGCATGACAGTACTGAGGAGCTTATGAAAGCTACAATTTTAACCAGTTTAACACTGTCCCATTGGTTGGATTAAAATGACGAACAGGGGATTTTTAGGACACCATCCAGTTGGGTATCATTGGATTCTGTAGAGTCTCCTGTGTTGAAATTTTCTTTCTATGATAATACTTTTATGAGATATAAGCAGTTTTGTTGGAGAAGCCCTATTTTTAATTTTCCCATGCTGACATTTTTCCCTCAGTGAAGCTGTTTGGAAACTACAAACAATAATGTGCCGTTTGTAGCAGGTGGGTCTCAGCTCTTTATTGATTTGTAGCTCTGTCAATCAGGCCTGCCTGTATCACGAAGCAGGATTTCTTGCTCAGCCGGATAACTTGTCAGATTTAAGGTAGCCTAAGCTAAATGTAAGTGAATGAAGATAAAGTTTGTTTAAACTAGGGTACCTTAAATCCAGCTAAACGAGAAATCTATCTTCATGACACAGGCCCCGGTTCTCCACTTAGTTCAGGGTACCCTAGTTTAAATGGAATTTATCATCATTCACTTACATTTAAGCCACATCTGGTGTTTACACGTAATCAGCCAGCAGTGTGCCAGACAGACTGTTACAGGCACGTTCACAACAGATAGGAACAAATGTGTGCGATTTTGGGGATTACAAACATTTCTGACTGTTAAACTTTATTCATTGTATCTGTGTAAAAATGTTAGCGGGTGTACAGTTAGGGGGATTAAATTCAGTGGAAGCTAGTTGGTCTGGTAAGAGTTTTCAAAGTTACTGGAAACTCTAATTCACCAAGTTAACTTTGCTAATTAGCAGTTTGCAGATTAGTGGAACCCTTTCCACCACTGCCTGGAACCTATATCACTGGATGAAGATGTCCCACAGGTCGGGCAGTTTTGTTCTGGTGAATTTCTCAGTGCACCGTATCACCCTCTGTGGAGCTCTAGGATCTTCTGGCTCCTCTGCAGCTGCAGTACCAGGCAGTGATGCTCCTGGAATGCACGGATCCCACAGTAGTGCTGTAGAAAGGTTTCCTCAGCTGCCTAAGCTTATGCAGTCACTGCCTAGCTTTCTGCACTAGGATGTATTCAATTCAATTCCATTATTTTCATACAGCACTTTTAACGAGAGTCAACCCAAGGTGCTTTACAGGTGTGTTCTAATACTTTACAACATCATCAAGACAGAATAATACAAAAACAGGAAAAAGGAAAGATAAAGAAATGAAAGAAAGCCAGATGACAACAGATGAGTGGAGCCAAAAACCCCCCAAGTAAAGAGAATAAGAATCTCTCGGGGTCCGAGGTCCACTGGCTGCCCAACCCCCCCGAGCATGCTAACATTATAGGAAAAGAAAGAGTGGGTTTGCTTGCTAAAATCAAGCTGTGGACTGTCATCGAGGTCAAAGCCATCAGTGAGTCAGAGCTCCACGCCGGACTGTGTAGGGTGGCAGACTGAAGTCTGCACTCAGGGTGTTAAAGTTCATAAGTTACATCCATGATGTCAGCCCTCCATGGAACTGAACCTGGACTCCAGCTCAGATGGTGCCAACCCTGGGCACCATCCGGATGTATAGGAAGGAAGGCAGAGAGCATGGGTGGTCAGAACATGCACTGACATATTTATGGACAAGCATAGTAGATAAAAATGCATGTATAGCAGCACCAGCAGCCATAGATGCAGTGTGTTATGTGTTAAGTTGCAGGTAAGCTAGACTGAAGTAATAGAGACCAATTCGACATCCTGAACATACGCTGGCAAACCGTTCCACAATATAGGGGCCCTGTAGCAGAATACTTTACCACCAACTATCACTTTATTTACAAACGGAACAACAAGGAAACCTACATTCTGTGATCTGAGTGAAAAATATGGCTTGTAAACTTGAAGTAATTCTGTTAGGTAGGCAGGTGTTAGGCCTTGAAACATCTTATATGTAAGTAGGAGAACTTTGAAGGCAGTGCAGGAAAGTAAGAGCAGGGGTTATGTGTTCAAACTTCCTGCTCCTGGTGACAATTCGAGCTGCTGCACCTTGAATACGCTGCAAGGTATTTAGTGTGCAGTGTGTTCTGCCAGATAACAGAGCATTACTGTAGTCTAACCCACTGTATACAAAGGCATGTATCGATACCTCAGTGTCTTGAATAGTAAGAAATCGTTGCAGTCTGGTGATTTGGCGTAGCTATATGAAGCACGCTTTTGATACTGCATTTACATGTGATTTAAATAAGAGGCTTGTATCTAAGATGACACCTAGGTTACGGGCTGAGCTGGTGAGGAAAAGTTCAGCCCCTCTAAGCGGAGTGCAGAGATAATAGCACTGCTATCTGCCTCAGAACAACAGAAGCTCAGTTTTCTGAGCATTTAGTAATAAAAAGTTTTCAGTCATCCGGGTCTTTACTTCACTAAAGCAATTAGCTAAAGTGACAATAGATGCAGTGCCATTAGGTGAAACTGAAATATATATTTGGTTGTCAATTAGCATTATGCGATACTTAGCATTATTTTTTTCTCAGTAAGTTACCTAATGGCAGTAAGTAGGGAGAAAGTCATAAAGGATTAAGCACTGATCTCTTTGGCACTCCCTATTTCACCAGAGGACATCCATCCATTTTCTAAACCACTTACCCTTCTGGGTCAAGGGGGGTCCAGAGCCTATCCCAGAAGCTATGGACACAAGGCAGGGAACAACCCAGGATGGGGGGCCAGCCCATCGCAGGGCACACTCACACATCAGCATGTTTTTGGACTGTGGGGGGAAACCGGAGTACCCGGAGAAAACCCCACAACGACATTGCCTCCATCATACATAGCGGCTGCTTTGCCTAACTCACAAGGATAAGGATAGCCTTTAGGATTTATTTCTCTGTCATATTTTTAAAACTAAACTTTAATTTTATCTCAATAGCTTTCTTATCATAAATTATGTGGCATAAAAAGCCATTCAATTACTTGTATTCACCTTAGGTTACATTGTTGCCACAACCATAAACAGGATGGGTAGCACAAGATCCAGTACCATTAGCATGCTAACAAAACGTCCATGCTTACCAGCTAACGAAGATCAGTCCTGTTATCGACGGAAACAAACACATGGAAACTCCAGGTATTTTGGCATTATTACTACCATTGACAGTGATCTACACAGGCTGGTGCCGTGAAGATTCTTCTCACTAAGATCCACTCTTGAGATGCTATATAACTATTGTAGGCGGCACTTACTAGTTAAAACATTAGCTAGTTGCTGTTTCCTACAGTTTTTCAGATGCCAAACGATCGTTTGCCTTTGTCACAAACATATGCTGCTGATGCAGCGAACAACAGCTACCCAACCATGACAAACGTGGCAAAAGAGCACAGACAGTCCACACGGAGTGTCACGCACCAGACGTGAAACTATGCACCAGCAGGGTGGATGTCGGCTTCTGCTTGGTGTGGATGGTGCACCGTGACACCATGTGCAATATACAGATTCGCATACTATTCGTATACTATTATATTATTCAATTAATTCCACAAAGGTAAATTTAACAGATACTTCAATTTTGAAATTTTGCCTTTAAGCGTTAAAATGTGTTGGTGCAGTGATTACTACTGTTTGCAGTCTCACACTGCTGGGACTAGGGTTCCAGTCCCTATGTGTGCAGAATTTGCATGTTCTCACTGTGCCATTGCGGGGTTTTCTCTCCTAACTCCCCCCCCCACCCCCATGGCCCTGAACCAGACAAGTGGCTACAGAAATTTGAAGAATGGGTTAAAAAAAAAATCAATTAATTGATTGGTTGTTGTATTGCTGGATGTCAATATATATCCATCTGTTTCTCTTTATGGTTATCATACTTTTAAAAATGACTGTGTCGGGGTCAGCTCCCGTTGTTCCACTCTGTGTCCCTTCCCTGTTTGGCCAGCAGGTGTTGCCGGTCATCCCGTCCCTCCTGTTGTCAGTCTTTGTGTTTCCTCCTTCTTCATTTCAGCCACTTGGCTCAACTCATTGACAGTGCAGCTGTCCCTGAACCCCACTGTCTTCTGTTTGAATCCTACCTCCTCTGTTTTTGTATTTTGTTCCCTAGTGCTTCATTTATATGAGTTTTCTTGTTCCTGTGTCTTGTGCCTGCCCTTGTGTGTGTACCTGACTGCTCGTTGCCCTGCCCCCTCCCAGACTGGTTAATTGTCTATCTCACTCCAACTGTGTCGTTACCCGGTTTAGTTTTTGTATTTAAGTTCCTGGTCCTGTTCTGTGACTGTTGGATGTATGATAGTTGAATGTTCTGTTGTTTGTAATCTGCCTGCCTCTCGTTGCCCTAATCTGTTAGTATTTAGTCTTTGTTTATTCCCCTTTTAGTTTTGCCCCCTCATGGTGCTTTTTCTTCTGTAGCGTTCCTAGTGTTTTCAGTTTGTCAGTAAACCCCTGTTTCCCTGCAAGCCGCAAGCGGGTCGTCCACATTTCTGCCTGCATCATGCTTCGGCCTCGCACCAGATCCACCCGAGTCCGTGCCAGACTGATTATGCTTCCCTAGTTCCCTACTTTCCTGGTGTGTGCACCAGGGGTCTGACGTTGGAAAAAAACATCCCTGATGAGGTTTTATGTTTTCTTTAGAGCTTCATAGATTCCAATCCAAATAAGGAAGAAAAAAAAAAACTAATGCTTACAAATGCTAGCAGGCACCGAGTCTCTGCTTCCCACTGAAAAACATATCATATTACCACAAGAAGGCAAAAGATGCTGACACTTCCTCTTTCATAAGTATACTCTGTCTTTCTTCTAGTTGGCAGGGATCCCAAGAAACCAACAATAATCTTCCTCTTTGAACGATTTCTCTTTTGAATGTTTCTTAGCTGAAACTAAAGAAGACTTGGCATGTAGAGCAGCCCTGCACAGCAGGTTCGGTGTTGTGTTATACACAGTATTAGCATTGGTTTTTTTTATCTTTGCCCTGACCCTAGTGTTGCACTTCAGCTGTCACTGAGCATTGGTGATGTTTGATGAAAGCGCATGACTGTATCTTTGACTCTTCAGACAGCCATTTCAATGAAAATGCAAAAATTAAAAACAATAGTATATGCAGCCCACAGAAAGTCAACTCTTCGGATATATTTAACTGTAAGATTATACGCCACCAATGAAGAAAGATGATTATTGCTCAGGAGGCATCTCCCATCACCAGTGAACTGCACTGCACAGGTCCCTGATCGGCCACTTTGTAGCAGTGAGCCAAGATATCCTATTTGGTAATTCCTCCCTTAGCAGAACGGTGCCAATTTGTTTCACTGCCAAAGGCTCCTGGTCACAATTGGCAAATGACATGAAACAACTGAGATCACAACCATGATCTCAGCTGTTGAGCCCAAGGCCAAACTGCACAGGAAGCCTCTTTCAGGGAAACTGACAAATGGTGTTATGAAATAAACCAGGCAATTTACATAATCTGGACACCTGGATGCTTTCTTGGAAAGGACTTTTCCACCTATTTATTTGACTTTCTTCAAAGGTTTGCCTCTTGAATTTGACACCGTGCGATGAAGGACCCTGCCTTCATTCCCTTTCCTTTACAAAGTCTCACCTCCATTTTGAATTAAAAAAAAATAAAAAATCACATATGTATCTCCCCTGCAGTGATTTACAGTTTCATGCAATTGGGGCCAAGTGAGAGAACACAGCAGCGGAGCACTAATCTAATGAGGCTTCACCACAAGGCCCAGCATGGAGGCCAACATGTGCAGCCAAACCACTGATTCATCTCAATTGACAATCAGCTGATTTCAGTTACACCACGTTACTGAGGATGATGCAGACGAAAGCTCCCCATATCAGAACCGTTAGGCACACCCATGCCTTCGGTTCAATAATGCCGGTGATTATACTCATCCCCAGTGTCACTCTGCCCTTTCTGTGTGAATTTAGACTGCTTGTTGTTTTCTGTTGCCGGTTGGAACATTCCATATGTATTCCGGATTCTAAAGTTTCTTGACATGAGCGATTAGAATTTGAACGGAAAACGTACTGTCAGTATATGATAATTCATATGCTTTCTCTATTCGAATTCTATGCAAATTCAGAAGGGATACTTGATGTCACATTTTATCCGAAGATAGGTAAGCGAAAGGAAAAAAAAAGGGAAAAATAGGGGGTAAATAAGGAATCTTCTTCAGATTTCTGCAGTTGTTATGAGTACAGAATAAGCATTTTCCCATTTCAAAAAACAAAAGAGAAATCAATACACCGAGTTTGCTCAGAGTGAAAATTTATTGTAAAGGTTGACAGAAAGTATACTATAATTTCCAGGTATATTTAATATACATTTCTATGATGGCATTATATATGATTATATTTGTAGATATTTTTAACATTTTATCGCTTCACTTTCCCCACATATTTATATCTCTTCAAAAAAAAAACTGAGTCCCATTATATTCATACACACTAGTTACTGGTGCTGCTATTGAGAACTCATAGCGCGCCCCTTGGCTCTATTAATGGTGCAAATTATGTCTTCAATTCTGTGTAGTACCCAGCAGTAGATCTCCACAGGTCTTGGCAATCTGGTCTCAATATCTGTTCTTCTTTGTGAACAACGTCAAGGAGCCACCACTGAGAGCCCCGACCTGCTGCTCCTGGTCTAAACTGCCACAGATATACATTTCCTCCCTACAGAGTCGGTGTTTCAGCGTTTAGTGTGACGAGGTTTGCGTCATGCTTTGCAAGTGAGCTAAACAGCACAGTATAGCAAACGGATCCAGTTCCTCGCAAATTTTGCAGGGTTGAGAGCTTTCAAAAGCACTCCCTGATTATTTAAACGTGTATATCCTTATAGTAATGCATGCATCTGCTCTGTATGACTGTGCCTCTGAGAATGTGGCTATTTGCACACGCATTAAATGTCCAGATATCTATGTAAAAGATATTAGGTGTGACAGGTGCTTCTTGAAGCATTTTTAGAGACCTCCACAACACCACATGTCCAGCGTTCCATGCTGAGAATCTGCATCATTCAATGATACACTTGTCAAATCATCTTATCCAATTTTATAACGTGGATGCATGCAACTGTGTCAATTAAAGGCATGTTATACTGAAGGATTTCCTATACGGAAGGAGAAGGCAAGAAAATGAATGTAAGGTAGAGGTCAATGAATAACTATATGGAGACTGAATCCCCAATTCTCCAGGGTGACTGTAGGCTAATTAATAATTAATGCCAGAACCAGTGTGTTTGAAATGCAGATGTGATAACTGCGGGCTTGACACAGCGGTTCAGAGGAAGCAGATTTGCAAGCTACAGGGAATTGGCGCTCCCCAGTTAACGGGCTATGGCACCAGACCTGGGTGCAATGCAGGGCCGATGGTTTACATTAGATTCTCTTCAGCTGCTAATTACCTGAACACACTTTGAAGTTCCTTCCTCTTCAGAACTGGTGGAATGAGTAGTTGGTTCAGTCGAGGGACTTGGGGAGATGATCAAATGGATACACTGAATGGACAGATAAAGAATACGAGAGAAAGGAAGAAAAGGAAAGAGAGGGGGAGGTGGATCTTTGGGTGTGGAATCAGACACAGGGTCTAACGACACATAGAAATATTTTCTTAGATTTTTGCCCTTGAAATTCACATAGCCTTACATTTATGAATTTGTGAACTGGTCTTTCTAAAATATCCCTTAAAGCACATAACGATAAACCACACAAATAAGAATTACTTTATACCACAACTAATATTCATATTGCTGCATTGTACATCAAAAGAGAAATCATAAAAATCTTACTTTGCTATAAATTGTTCACAACTACAGAGGCATGTACAGTATGGTTAAAGATTTCTACTTGTAACATGAAGGTCACTATAGTTGTATAAATGTATATAAGGACATAGGAAATGTACCATCCGCCATATATAAGTCTGCATTTCAGCTGAGCAGCACTGCAATGCTGCTTACACAGGATAATGCACACTGAATGTTTTTATAACTATTTATACAGGAACATGAAAAGACCTACAGACGTTCTTAGATTTAATAACGCCCACCAACTATCAAGAATTCCAAGAGAACGTATTGTCACTAAAACATCATTTTTAGCTGATAACCATTGAATTTCTCCAAAGTATGTTACATCAGAACATGACTTAATGTATACTGTGTCGTATGCCTTGGGTTGAGTCTGGCTGCTCTATGGACACTGGACAACGACTGGCCTTCATTCTGACCCCAACAATTATCACAGTCACATCAAGCATTCAGCCACTCCCAGCCAGATCCTATTCCAAAAAGTGTGTGTGTGTGTGTGTAAAATTATAATATAATCAAAACCATTAATGTTTTCAGTCAATTAAATTAGTTGATTCGGATTTAAAATTGGAAATCTGTAACGATGCCAGATGCAGTTGGCAAATTAATGTATGCAACAGAATTTTACAGTCGTACATAGAATGGTTTTGGTCGACAGATTTTTAATTTCAACAAAACTGTCAGGTGTTTATTAAGCAAACGTAACAGAATCGCACTGAAATGTTTAAGGCTCCAAAATCACACTGCGAAGCAGTGCAGTCTAACATTCGTGCTGGACTGATGCTACATTGTGTTTTGATTTGGCTTCACCTGCCTCTTTTCAGGAATTGACCCTAAACATGAATGTACATTCAGTCGTCTTTAAGACCTTCGCAGCAAAATCTACAAGTTTGACGTGATTCAATTTTCCTGATTTTTATGTTGCTTTAATTTAACGTTAATGTAACGCAGCTTCAAAATGTGTCGCATTTTCAAATGTACTTTAAACACCTGCTTCGTTCCCCTCTTCTCCCCCTATACCTTCATGGTTCAGTCGACTGTATTCTGTGCATCAGTTCTTTGTATTGTTGAACACAATTTTTTGTCACAAGGCTCCTCTGCACTTTGCTTTCTAACATGGGTGTGAAAGACGTGTAAAGCTGTACGCTAAAGTGGTGATGGTGTGTCGCGCTATTTATAAAGCTCATTGCATGTGTGGCCAGAATGAAGTACTATCAATGTTACAACTGTTCTAAAATGCTAAGTATTTTATTTTTTATTTTTATAGTGCAATGTTTTTTTGTATTATGTGGTTCTGCAGCCCAATGGTGGAGAATGAATTGTCCGGGTGAACTGAAGGGCTATAACTAGGAACAACCGAGGTAAACGGGAATTTCACTGCAGCCGAATGGCTTTTGGGAAACGCAATTGGTAGCCACAAATATTAGTTTTACAACTACTACTAGGCTATTACTGCCGCTATTAGTCTAGTAGAAGTAGTAGGCCTGGTAGTATTCGAAGCAGTAGTATTTTAAAACCTGTTTTCCCCTTGAAAATTAATAAATCAGCAAATTATATTTTTAATAAGTATATAAGTAATATATAACTAGTATATAACTGTCCCGTGCCTGCATTTTATCTTGATTACTGGTGGCTTTTTATTACTTCAAACATATTAATATATATTTTACACATTATTCAGAATGATTAAACGAGCTATAATATAAATCATTAAAGCGTTTTCCGTCGTAAAATAATTTGTCAGTTTTGGTCTATATTTGAATAAGAAATATCTACTGCATATGATTTTTCGAGGCCAATTTGACGTACTCCACTCTATACTTTTCTTTTTAATTCTACCTACATTTATAAGTACTCTAACGGAACTATTTTAAGAAATAAAGCAAGGTTGTCTACTACGTATATTTTCCGCATTGTTAATATTCAAATTATTATGCTATATTAAAATGATATACACCTATTAAAGAAGCACTTTCATAACGCTGAACCCTTTTTGCTGAGTGACGGCTATTTCGCATATTCATGTACGTTTTACGTGCGCTGAGCAGAGCGCTTCTTATTCGACCTGTAATACAGTAGTAAATTAATACTTGCAGTATTAGCCTGCGTTCATATTTGTTCAAACTATGCAGTAGCATAAACAAAATTCGCCACACTGTACTGAGTGAGCGGTGTTAATTGTCTTTAACTAGGCTATTTTCGAAAGACCTAAAAATGCATTTTGTATTAGGGAATTTCCTCCATTATAATAAAGTGTGCGAAAATATATATGACAACACGGAAAAGTATGAAGACACTCGCTCTCAGAATAGAATCGTTTGTCAAATCACTATTACCGTCCTTAAAACAACAATATAATAGCCTAAGTTCCATGGAAGGATTGCCATGACCTATCTCTTTCGTTCAAGAAATATACATGGAACGACAGAGAACAGCTTAGCTACCATAAATGTAAAATAACAGCGAAATACTTTCTAGCGCTATAGGGGAACGGACTGAACACGGCGATTAAGATGACTCCGGTGATAATGATGACGATAAAGTGCCGACAAGATTTTATCCAGCGCAACCGCAGGAAAGTTTACGCTGAGATGTTTAGATTTTTTTTTCTTTATTATTGTATGTACCAACATTTTGTTTTGGAATATGTCTTGAAGCGCGTGCCAATATACATTACATTGTTGTGCATATATTCAACTCTGCAATAATCCGGGCTATAGCCCCGAGTGATCGGATTTAACGGCGCCCATGCAACTCTGTATACCTGCACCAATCGTATTTAGAATGTTTACATGATAATCTGCAATTTACAATGATCTTCGAAAAGAAAGCTGATGTTTTTGTTTTTAAGTGTATAATTCAACTCACTGTTACCTATGTATACAACGAATCATCTGCCTTTCTACTACATACATTTGTTTAATTTGCTAATATTTCTAATAAATATTTATAATTAACTTATATAATTTATAATTATAGTTAATAATATAATTAACGTATTAATGCTAGGCCTAATATATCCTGAAAAGGTTAGTTCTTGTGTGTCTGTTAGTTTTTTGCATATATTCTTACTCTCCTAAGTTATTCTTATGAAAATGTACAATGGCAAAATAATGTACTATTATAAAAATATATAAAATATGAGTTGGATTAAAATAATGAGTCTGCTATGGACAGTATAAAATAAAAATGAGATCATCCCATTCAGTGTGTCCCACGAGTTTGTGCTCTATGCTGCCTGCTGTAGGCTTCAGCCCCTCCCAAGAACCTGCCCTGGATGGATGGATGGATGGATGGAAGAATACAAGATAAAATCACACATCCCAATACTACTGGAAAGGCTGGGATATAAAAGCTGCGTTTTATGATGCCGGGTTTGCCCACTGGGGGACTGCTACCCATTGATTTTGTTCTGCCATCCAGGCCTGACTGTTTGCCATTCATTGTTTAATGAATTCCTTAAACCATTGTTTCAATAGCAAACAGTGTTTTGAATTTTTATTTCTTTTGGATATAATGATCTTTTATCTTTTAAAATATTTCAGCTTCTAACATACTTTTTTTGTGCAACTAGTGTATATGCAACTGGAAACGCTGTTTTTTTCCCCAGTTAACTCAGGCCATCCTAAAACGCTTTTGTTCACGCCTATTGAAATGTACGTTCTACGGTAACTTGTGTGTCTTATTTTTTTCACATTTTTTGCCTTCATAATACTCAAGGTATAAGTCTTAGTAAAGAAAGGCTTACAAGTGCGGGCGCTGGGTTTTAATACTGGGAAGGCCGACGCCTGTAAGCAAAACTTTTATACTCAGTTTCTTGCTGTATTTAACACACCAGCTCAGTCCTCAGGCTTCCACCCAGTCACGAAACACGTCTAAAGCAGCGCGTGAATTTTAGATACAGATAATATTTACAGTTCATTAAAATGAACAGTCTCTTTATTAGAGTGTTTGTTTCATTAAAGTATTATTTATTATGCTTTGTGATAGGCCTAAATCACCCATCCCTCCATCTTCTAAGCGCTTAACCTGGTCACGTGAATGTATATACATTAATATCGGTTATTTGTGCTTTGCTGGTACTTAAAGGGGAAGTTCAAATAATGCAATTATAATGTTTAAATTACAATAAATTACCTTGAGCCTTTGTATAATAATCACAATCATTTGAGCTTTCGCGTTGATTCTTTTAATACTATATAGACACACAGACAAACATATGTGTGTGTGCGTTTGTAAGTACTCGCTATCAGAGTAATGTGAATAATCTGTGCAAGCAAATAACACACGAAAAGTAGAGTTCTTCTTAGTATCCTATGTACAACAATGTTCTAATTTACAAATTAAGATTGCGCCGCGAGGTTTCACCTTATCGGTGGTAATTTTATATCTTGCCCAGCTCCAGAAGTTGAGGTTAGTTGTAACAGTAACGCAAGATACTCTTCATATTATTTTCTTTGGTGTGCAGTCAGCGGCTTCCTTTTGAATGAGTGGCCTTACTGGGCCCGGTACTGGGATTTGCTGGCCGCGGCAGACTTTTATTACGTTCTCCATGGAAACCCGGATCGTGGGGAAAAAATGTGGAGCCTGAATAATGAGAATCACCACAAGGAACGGCTTGAGAGCAGCATCTGTTACACTTGGAAACTTAGCCTATCGAGAGAACGACAGCAGGAACCCCCCACTGCATCTACTTACACTTACTGGCTGTTTATGTGCTATTTACTGGTTGTATATAACTTAATATAAATAACATTTTTCAGTACAAAATTCTTGTCAATAAACACGCTTATATGAAATAACTTTAACATAGGAATAAAAACTGAAAATAAACAAACCACTCCCCAAGAGCTTCGAATCTATTAAATAAACTGCGCGCCACAAAAAAAAATGTTTGTAAAAGGAGACGTATATATGTATAACGATAAATACGGCGTACATTTTGAATCAAATAGTTCCTAAATATGCGAAATGATTTTTTTACACTCTGTTGTATGTATCTACTAAAAGATATTTGGATAAACAAACGAGCGATGCAAAATAAGTTTTTACCATTACAGTAGGCTATATTCCGCTTAACTACACTTTACTAAATTCTTGGGAAAGAAAAATAAAACGTTCGTTGTCATTGAATTCATAGCTGTTAAGCGATTAAAATTTAAGCTCCCTACTTTTCAGTTGTCCGTCCAGTTTGCGTCAGAGGGCACTGACTCAGTGTTAAGGCAGTCAGCTACGATTTCTTTAGGTTTTGATAGCAAACTCACCTGTTCTGGTGTGAGCTTCTGCACAATTTCCCCGTGTTCAATGAGAAATGACGCTCTTTGATGGCTGGTGGCTGGTAGCCTTCTCTTATTTATGCTAAATCTATGAAAATATATGCAAATTTAAATCAAAGCTTAAACTATGTGAGCTCTTGTAACATATTTGATAGAATTTAAAACCAATAAAAATACTCGGTTGTAGAATTATAAAGGGAAATATAATCACGTACGAAAGTAATGGCAGTATGCAGTAGAGGAAATTTTAAATTTGAAAGCACAGTTATTACCACTTTGAAAATGTTTACATTATACTAATAGTTCACTTTACATTTGTATATGCATTGTTTCTGTTTACATCTATATTAATTAAAATCCCAGTTGAATAATTGCTATTCCTCCACGTGTTTGAAGTTTTTAAAACGGTTTCCTCTTTAAAAAAATCAATAATTAGTAGTTTTTAAAACAAATAATTACACACAACGAGAGACGTACAATAAAAAAGTCTTGTTATATGACTGAAGTGAAGCATCTGAATTTATGTCTGTTACACAGTTTTAAAGGACGCAGCCTATGAAGTAAGTCGCTTCGTGTTTTGTGTCAGTGTAGCTGTTTTATCTCCAGTAAGACCCATGTCCAGGGGGTGGGGATGGGGAGGGGGGGGGGAGGAGCAGGGTCGCTTAGCTATTGGTTTCGACGGGATCAAGTTTTCTTTCGATTGGTACAGAGAACCGTCAATTATAAACTGGCTGCTGCTGCTGATTTGGCTCCCTAAGCAGAGACATGTCAAAGGCTGAAGCTGTTCCATTTGCAACATTTTTACTACAACATCAAGCATGGCCACAGCTGCCTCGAATCCCTACAGCATTATCAGTTCGATGGTTCAGGCAGACTCTTCGGTCATGCAACAAGGGAATCCTTTTAGGAATCACCAGAAACTTCTACAAAGCGACTACCTCCAAGGAATTCAGTGCAGTGGACATCCAATTAGCCATCAGTGGGTAAGCAGTTTATCTGAGGGACATCCGTGGTCAGCATCTCTGTCTGGCAGCCCTTTAGAGCAGCAGGACGTGAAACCGGGACGAGAGGATCTCCAACTTGGGGCAATCATTCATCACAGATCTTCTCATGTCGCCCATCACTCACCCCATTCAAATCATCCAGGTGCGTGGGGGACATCCGTGTCTCACAACTCATCTGTAAACACCGGGGGACAAGCAATTAACATTTATCCGCAGGCCGGTTTCACGGTCAATGGCATGTTGGACCACGGAGGTCTCACGCCTCCCTCGAACTCTTTGGAAAACCAGGGCTTGCATCTAGGAATAAGAGACAACCCAGATCACGCCGATATCGGGGGACACCACTGTCATGACCACTCCGATGAGGAAACACCAACCTCGGATGAATTGGAACAGTTCGCCAAACAGTTCAAACAAAGGCGGATCAAGCTTGGCTTTACGCAGGCAGATGTTGGTCTCGCTTTGGGCACTTTATATGGCAATGTCTTTTCACAGACGACCATCTGTAGGTTCGAAGCCTTGCAGCTTAGTTTTAAGAACATGTGCAAGCTGAGACCTTTATTGAACAAGTGGTTAGAAGAGGCTGACTCGTCCACTGGGAATCTCAGCAGCATTGACAAAATTGCGGCGCAGGGAAGGAAAAGAAAGAAAAGGACGTCCATAGAGGTGAGCGTGAAAGGGGTACTGGAGTCGCACTTTCTTAAATGTCCCAAGCCCGCAGCACAGGAAATCTCCTCTTTGGCTGACAGTCTGCAGTTGGAGAAAGAAGTGGTTCGTGTCTGGTTTTGCAACCGACGACAAAAGGAGAAAAGGATGACTCCTTCGGGGGATCCGCAGACTCACGAGATATATCCCCGCAAAATCAATGCGGACAGTGCAGCGTGCCGTGATCTCTGACTAAAGAGCGGGGATTTATGCCCATCAAGACTGACGACGACAAGCATGGGGCGGATTGTCTTTTATTTGTTTCCTTTGTAATTTCTGGTGGTGCGATGATGACAATGATCAAAGGCAACTATTAAAAAAAACTTACCGTTTTCTCACGTCGGGGCAACGTATCCACACAGACTGATGTTTAATCTGTTTTATAAAAGAAAAAATTTATTACCAAATTAAAATATTGATTCAAAACTTGATTTTATAAAGAGGGATCTTGACTGAAACAATTTACACGAAATTGCCCGATGGCACAGGAGAGTGTTGAATATCGGGACACACACACACACACACACACACACACACACACACACACACTTACTCATTTAAATATGAAGTTCTATTTCTTCGTAGCGACGAATAAAGCCAAATTAAATATTTGGGGGATACACGTCCTCCCTGGTTCCTGCACCCCGACTGTGCCTATTAATAACTTCCCAGCGCCTAAATATTAGGCGAAGGTGTTTCTATTTAATTACAGTATTTTTGGTACTTCGGGTTTGGCTAGATAAATGGATGGGGGGGGGGGTTACAGATAGTATTCCGTTTAGAACCAAAAATTTCAAATTTAAGTCTATCGTATTTATTATAGTTCAAAAACTTTCCTCGCTGCGACACTACAGTGAAGATTTTACAGCATTACGTGGTAAGTCACTTTATGAAACGCCTTCTTCGTAGTCAGACACCTTTCAGCTGATGTCCCAGGCGTATCGTTACACTTATTTATAAGGCATGTTTATCAGATTAACGCTGTATGTTATCAATATACGGGACAGATGTATATTTCAGCAGTGCGTCCTCTATATGGGGCCTAGCATAAACAAGCGAAGTAACACCATCCAAACTAGGTTTCTGAAATGAAATAACAAAGCTTCGAAGGCGTATTACTTGGCTAGAAATTTCTTCTTATCAATAGTTACATTTTGAATATAGTTCTGTCCTCGAGCACAATACTTTCGTGTATTTTTGGTACTAGAACAGAACCATAAGATATTTTACAATGTAACAGCATTGGGGTGCATCTCATTATTCTGCCTGAAGTTTAAAAGCCTCGTTTCTAGTATTATTGATGAATTTCTTTAATATTTTCCAATTTGCTATTGTACAGTTTTGTATAGAACCTTAAAAAATTTATTTAAAAATGCATCATAGTTTAATCATGTATTTAGTGATGTAAAATAAACACTATTTTCATTACAAACTGGATTTTAGTATTATTTCAGTAGCAAGTACTTGAATTCTTTTTCATCATTTTATGATCCATTTAGCCTAAACTTTTGTTGCAGTACTGTTGTGTGAGGGGGTCACATCCGTTCGTCGGTAATGTACCCCGGAATTATTTTTTTCCCCGAGACCTTTTCAGATATGTTTACTATTTTGAAAAGTACAATTTAACTTAAATGAAAGACTGTCAGCCTGTTTGCGTTACGGAGTCACTATAAATGTTTTGTAATCACATGCAGGGACTAGGAAGGCATTCAGTTTAGTCTTTAATAACTGCTATTATTTATTACTGCTGTACATTACATATAAGCTTATCATTTTAAGTACGATGAAACGATTTTTAGATTAAAATACGAGCTAAAATATCTTTTGAAATTTAAAAAATATAGTATATTATGTGTTGTACTCAGTTCCTCTAAGATGCATTTTATTTAGGCCAATATGTAATTTTATTATACATTAGTGGTAGCAGTAGTATTTAGTGTCGGATTTATCAGAGCCTGTGGAAAAAAAGTATTATTGTTCTGCATTGATCTGCACAAAAGTACATTATAGCAGCTGAGATCTGACCGAGTAAGCTTTGCGCGCCAAAAGTTTCAACACGTTCCTTGGTCAGATATAGTAATACGTAAATAATTATTCAATAATAATGCCTTTATTTTTATAAGGTATATTTTAGACATCTCACTATATTTATTAGACTAAACTGCAGGATTCCTTCGGTTTTACCCATTGAGTTTAATTACCAGATACAACTTTATTAGTATTCTATTCTATGAGAAGCTGAATAAGGAAATACTGAAATTTTGCATGATGCTCCGGAAAATGTAATTCCTCTTCTAAGCAGTATGCCTATACTCTGAGTTTTCCCGAAATTGACTAAATTCGATTACTGCGACCACCAATAAGCGACCACACTTTACAGGGCTGTAACTTGTGTTTCAGTGTATTAAACACAACTTTAGCATCATTCCGTGGTAGTTCGCCGGAGACACGATTTGAAATTAGGTCTAAATTTATATATTAATTATACGGCGAATACTGAGAATTGCAGAAAACGGCATGCACATGAAATACGCAGATGAATAGGATACTCAACGTAATGCTCTATATATATGTGTGTCTGTCGGTCTGTTCGTTTTTTGTTTCTTTTGTTATTAAATTGACGATAGGGTCATCACTTCAGGCCCATGGGTGGTTAGCATTTCACCTTGTGCTTTGACACTCCTTATGGCGTAGATGACATTTTAAACTGAATGTGACACACAACAGCTGTGGGTTGGTCAAGGGGAACAATAATTTAATACCCGACATAGTGCTGTATTGTCTGCCGACTTTCTTTTTCTATAGCACTGGTTTCTATTATTTCCACAATATTTTCGTAAGGAAACAATAGGGCCACCTTTGAAACAAATAACGAAAGAGAAAGCGATCCCAAACTATGACATTGAAGTAAAGGCGTTTCATCCAATTACACATAAAAGTGCAGCGCCAGACCTGTTGTTACCATACCAGTATATAACAACTGACAATCCATATAAGCTGATTTTCTGAACTATTTACATAACAGCCAAACCAGAACAGAGTACGGCAACTTTAATGACACAATCCACAGAGTTGTGATCAATATCCAAGTAATAGGGGTCAAAATCAGTCAAGTCATCGGACAACAAGTTGAAAATCCAACTAAGTAGAAGTAATACAAAAAATAGGCAGGTTTAAATACAACAATTTAATCTCAGCGTTGAGGTGGGCAGAGCACAGGAGAGTGGAGCTGGCATGGGCAAAGGGGAAGTGCTGGGCTGGTGTCAGATCTGGATGGCACAGACATCACAAACACAGTGAGATCATCAAAGAGAAGCAAGACCTAAAGGGTAAATGAAGAAGGATAATCTAGAACAGGGAGCTTTAGCAAGATCATCCTGGGGTCGATCAAAGCCAGGATCCCATTCATGCAATTTACATTTTGTTTGTCCCCAGTCACCATATAAAATTGTAAGTCTTTTCTCTTACACAGTAAATAGCCCCAGACACTAGTGCCCAAGCACCGCATGGCCCTTCCACAACTGTATTCAAGTTTTGTCTTGTTACGTGTGTTTACGGGGCAGTGACATTGAAATGGCCCACTTCTGTTCTCTTTACTGCTTTTGTTAAACCAATTTCCACTGCTGTCCACGTATAAATATGAAATTCCCTTCTTTCTTCCTAGTGTCATGTGACTCTGCTCACCATCCCACAAGGACCAAGTCCTTCACATGTGCAGACGCTCCTCTACTTACGAACTTTCAGACATACGAACGAAGAGGACTGTAAGTCCAAATTGTGTTCATTGGGCTCCTGTTTCCCATATTTTTTTTTCTGTGCGCCAATTCCGTCTAGTACGACTTCTGGCCGCTACTCCCGCCGTGCAGCAGTGTAGCATGCGTACTCCCAGCATCCTAGCTCTTTGTACTTGCGTATACCCTTAAAATGATATTGAATAACAACTTACGAACATTTCAAGTTACGAACAGCCATTTGGAACGTATCTCATTCATAAGTAGAACAGCGTCTATATTACATACTGTTAGCTAATTTAGTCTAGAGCGGAGGATTCATCCAAAAATATAAAATCAGGAGGTTTGTATAAGGACAATCCAAAAACGTAATACTATCAACTGAAGTAATGAGCCCACAAATGTAAAGGAGTTTATAGTGCAGTTTGTTTGTACTATAAAAAAATTATAATATGGTGCACTGGGTCCTTCCTTTTTACTTAATCTGATAAGGGAAAAAAAATTCAGTTCAAACGATCTGGCACAGAGACAGGTGATTGTTTCTGCTGGAAACTGTGTTGACTGCTTTGCATGCTGGGAAGTGTTTTTTTCTTTGTAATTTTACAGGAATAAAATGATAAAACAGACAGAGGTAAGTGATGCCCAAAGCGAATGTGCCCCGAGGCTCGTCCCTCCTTTGGATGTCTCTTCAGCTCTTGGGAATCCTGTACCTACTCTGTACCTACTATATCTCACACAACCCTCTATGCAGCTCACCTGCTTTGTAAAATTAAAAGGCCAAAGACAAATTAAGGCATTTTAATTGTGAATGAAATATCATGTTACACATGTGGAGTAAAAATAAAAAAATTGATTGGGTGTGTTTAGTTCTCGGTTTTTGTAATTACCAGTCACACCATGTCTAACAGTGTATTACCCCTTTTTTGTAGCACTCCTAATAACCTCTAATATTATATATCACTAAAAGAATCATTGACAAGGTAAGTTTATGGGACATATTTCGTGAGATTACATTACTCAGTGGCATTTCATACTGTATTTGCAACATATCTTTTATCAAGCTGTTAGCTTCAAGTACAACCCAGTGCTTCCAGCTTCAAGTATAGACCAGAGATTATAAGACAACTTGTATTCAAGTACTTCGTTTTAGTGGAAATAACTATGATAAATAAAGTATGATAAAATAACATTGATTTTCTGTTACATGTAAGGGCAACATATGTGGGGGATGAAGTAAAGAAGCTGAAAGCACTTAGCATGCCTGAGACAGCTGGTATTGACTGTACTTCGCCAATGGGAATGAACTTCCAAATGTGCACTTAAAGGCACAGCTCACCACATTTGCTTCTCATAAAATGAGAAAATGCTTCGGTTCTGCGGATGTAGTAATACAGCAGCTGTTTAACATACAGGGTGTAAATGAGAAATCATACATGAAAATTCCATTTTGAACTTAGTGTGAGGCTCGGAAAGGGAGATAAGGTAGACCTGAAGATGGAAGCAGTGATTACTAAGGACAGTGTCACTGATTATTAATGATCCATCCATCCATCCATCATCCATCCATCCATCTTCAATAATAAAGGGTCACTGAGCTTTTTGAATGTGTTGCATATATATTTTAAATAAAATAGATAGATAATTTTATGTTTTTATTTTTTTTTATTTTGCATAATATATTATATTTAAGTCTGCATATTTTTATTTTTTTGTATAAATATAAAATCATATTTAGTGAACTCCGGTTTATCTTATGTTCAGAAAAGATATGTGGATGAAAATATCATCTAGAATGACCAGAATACAATACAAAAATACGACCTGATTATGCATCAATTAAAAAACGTAGGTAACATTTCCAGCAAAAAGAAATGAAACTAAGAATTAAGTTCTTGGATTTGGCTTAAGTAAATACTTATCCAGCTGTAGCTGACCCTTGGGCAGGGCTTAGAAATAATACATCTATCCGTCCCTTTTACATACCTGCTTGTCCTGTGTAGGTGAAGGCAGTCCAGAGCCCATCCCAGAAGCAACAGGCACAAGGCCGGGAATAACCCAGGATGGGGCGCCAACCCATCACATGGCAACATATAATACAACTAATTATGTCAACCTGAACTATAGCATATAATATATGTAAATTGTGGGGTATTTACAGCTGAGGAAAATGCTTCTAAAATAAATTACCACCTCAATGACGTCTTCATTAGAGAAAATAGGGAAGTTGTCTTATACGTTTCCATTAACAGATTATCTACGCTACTCAGCTCATTCATTCAACTGGTTTTATTAGCCAACTGTTGTGTCTGCTCCTCTCACACCTACATGCATTTTTTGAAGCTAATCTGACATTTAATGACTCCACTATGTATGACATCCTAATTGGCTTACCTCAAAGTCCTGGTTATTGAAATGTACACAGGCAAACCTGTAAAAATAACAATACATAATATCTTTCTTGTGTCACCTATTGAAAGGAAATACATATGGATAGACTTTAATGTATAAATCTTAAATGCATGACATTCATCAGTAGAACATTTGTGTTTCTGTAGTAATATGCTTACCTGCTGTTTCTCACCTCTGGGTAGAATCAGTGTCACACAGCATGATTTCATATGATTGAGTCGACAGAAAGAAGGGGGGGGCACTTTGCTTCACCCTACCCCCACCCCCAAATTGCTGATCCATCTCTGTTGTCGAGGGGGAGGGGTGGTATTTAAAGAAACCATGATATACAGGAGCTAACTATAGATTTGACATTCGCTTTAAAAATCAACAGGGTGTTACTGTAGTAAGACAATTATCTCTCGCCAAGTACACATTCAGAAGAAAGGATACAGCCCTAGTATAGTTTTGTTGCCCGAGGTACAGTCAACATGAATGTACCCCCAATGGTACAAATATGTTCCTCAGAGTCCATTTTTGTACCTTCATTCTCTTCCTACATTTACAGCTAGGGTACAGTTGGCAGACCCTTGAGGATAGTAATTGCAACCTCAAAGGTACAAACTAGGTACTTTATTCTGACAGTATAAAATAATAATGATTGTCATTCTCAGTATTAACCACTCCTACCTATATCAACTATACCATACACCTGCACAGGATGTAACCCAGTGATATTCACATTGAATGTAGGGTATTGACAGCAGTTGTGGATAGCTCTGTTCAAATGGCATTTTCATACACTAGACATTGAATTACAATGTAATTTCAGCATGTGATCGTCTGAGTAGAGATTAGGAAATGAAAAGCTGAACGCCCCTAAGAGAATACTAGTCTTTTCTCCATATCAGTAATACATTATACAGAACACAGGGTCCTGCAGGGTAAATAATGTCCTCCACAGGTAATGGAACCAGGCACCCGTGAACACACAAGGGTTTGTGCTCGGCATCCTTATTCATCCCCCAAAAGGCCATTTGCTTTTCCTGACAGGAATAGTGACTGCTCTCATTGCTCCTAGTAAAGAAACAGAAACAGATCACCTTAATATTGCAGTGCAAGGATTTGTAGTCTTTTAGATTTTGTGAGCAATAACTTAAAAAGTATTTGAAGGATCTATTTCAAACTTTGCTGACACATCGTATGGGTGAGGAACTGGGACTGGGTGAATTTTGAGGCCAATCACTGCAGATCACCACAAGTAACAAAGGGTAGGGTGACTGAATTTGAAGCAGCAGCACTATGTGACAACAAAGGGAGGCTGTAGAAGAGAACACAGTAATTCTAAAAGTATTTCACAGATCTTTTTCAGATGTTGCAGACATACTATACAGTTAAGAATTGGATTTTTATTTTGTAATTTGGCCCTAATCTCACACAAAATTGGGCTTTTAATAAAGTTTGTTTTTGGGAAGAGTATTTAAGAAAGGCTTTGGCAATAATACGGTAATATTTACCGTATTCTGCAGTATTTTAATTCTGCAAAAATTATCTTGGGGGACCTCCCCCCTGTCCAAGATACCAGAATAGCATTTCTTTTGACATTAGTCAAAATTCTGTATACCACAGTATAATATATGGATGGTATGCTATTATTAAAAATTAGATACCTGCCAAGTCTAGTGTAGGGGGTACAGCTAGCGATTCGGGGGGTGGTGGGGGCTGTACAGCGGATACATTGTTGTCCGGCCGACAGCATCTAGTTTGCATATGGCATTGAAGATAGAGAGGAACCTTGGAGAATAATTCCAACAGGGGACAGTTTTTCAGTTCTTTGGAGGCTGAAGGCTGGCACCTGAACATACTTTTTCTTGCACGTTTGTCTTGGGCATCATATGCAAAAAAGTGAACATACATTACAATCATTTATTGAGTATATTGCTAAAGACATTGTCACTGTCTGATGAAAACCACTTATGTCCACATTTTGATGATTGTGACTTTTTATTATAGATGAAATACACCCGTTCTCCTCTGCCTACTGATAACATTTGACATGCAATTGACCAATGAAAAGATGTTTCATAAAGTAATTTAATTCATGTCAATGTTTGCACTGATTAACATTTACATTCAAGATGGTTGTACATATTAGATTTATATTGCAGATTTGAACTTTTTAAATTGATTCTAATTTGGTTCTTGAATAATGTCGATGACTAGACAGCTAACATCATTGTTAATTGTGAATATAACGCAAGAAGAGTTTGTATTCAGTTGACTGACATGTTTGCCTAACTGACAACAATCCATACAAGTCAACACTCACGAAATCATGGATTTTTGAAGGAGTGTGTTTTTCAATGGATGACAACGATATTGTGCAGGGCTAAAGTGAAGCGTTTGTGATGTTCATACCACACATTTGAGGAGTGCTGTGTCTTTCATTAACACGTAACATTATATGAAAAAATTAGCCGCAAATCTTTCGAAAGCATTTTACCAGGTGGATTATAAAGGAAGCCAAAAGAGTTCTTTGACGAATGACCTACATGGATACATGACACCGGAGCATACACAAATAGTCAATGATCTTTAATGTCAATATATACAGACCTTGGAAAAAAATAGAATCTCAAAAACATAATGAAATAAATACAATATGATACAATCTGAAGATTTTTTTTTACATTGAGGTCCCCTCTAAAACCATTTTTACCTTTAACTCTCACCTCAGCAGTAATACTGTACCATAATCACATCTAAATGTGCAAAGACCACTATATATCTTATTTGTTTTGACCTGTTGCAATATATAAAAAAATAAATTAAAAAAAAGGTTTTTCAAGATGAAAAACTTCTAAAGAGGGAAAGACAGTGAGTGTTAAAATCACAGCTTTGCGAAGGTGACATTCTGACAAGCCATGTTGCAAAATGAGTAAATACATTTTCTCTCATCTGATACTGATAAGTACTAGAAAAACCAAAGCTGCAGTTCCGAAACATAAAGGAAAGTCGGGTCATAGTGATGTTAATTGCATTCTGTAAAGTACACAGTGTATGATTAGGGATTTATGAAACAACGGAACATAAGCTGCAGTGTAAAAACCATAGTTTTTTTTTTGGGGGGGGGGGGGGGGGGGGGGGTGGACTTTGCTTCCTGATATTCAAAATTGAACACACAGTGCACCAGTAGGCCAGTCACAGTACATGGGAAATATGAGCTGGTATTTCAAGCAGCTTAATGCTGATCCAGGGAATGTTTTTTCCCAATAGAGCCAAAGACTGGATTTCGTTAAAATGCGCAAACGCTTGACAGTCTATCTGACCATTTCTGTGGGTGCGCCCTCTCAAAGGGCAATCAGAGTGCTGTCAGATGTGGGGGTTGCCCACAGGGCTGAGAAGCCGAAGTTAAAATAAATAATTGGTGGAGTTGCCGGAGTGACAGGGGGGGGCGACAATGGACAGTGAAATAAATAAAGTACTTAAGCAAACAAAGCATGGTAAAGGAATTGTCTCCCTATTGGCCACAAAGTTAAACTTCTTGCTACATGTCGTTGGAGGTGACCTTCTTCATAGTTCTGCGCTGGGCGAGACTCGAGGCTGCCACAGGCTCCAGGACTGGCTGACTTGCTTTGTGGCTCAATGCAGAATAAGTTGCAGCCATAGCGCCCTGTATAGAGAACAACAGGCAAACAAATCAGTCACATATTTTAATAAATAAATACAGGTCAGTGTTTCATAAGGAACCCTACCTCTTGATGTGTTTTTAAATATCATAAGCATTCCATGTTTTGATTGTACTCAGTACCTGGATCCATTTCGGAGAGGACCTGAACTTGGGACTATGTGCTGTGTTTGGAGTACAAAGTTGTTAACGAGGAATATTAACTAAAAACTTTAACCAAAATAACTCGGTCTCTGATATGAAGCAATGTACACAGACAGTAATAGTTAAAAAGTTAATGGATGATATTTACACTTGCTCTTTTAAGCGAGGAAACTAAACATGATGCAAGTTTAAAACCAAATTATGTGTATTGTGCCAGAGAACGTACAGGTAAGCATGCTGATGATGCCGACTGAGCAGGAACGATAAAATCAAATGTCTCTTTTGAACTGTGCTTTTCTAAAATCAGCATAATTAAAAATCAATCCAGTAGATACTACTGACTTTGCAGTGATCTCATACTATAACATGTACTATCCTTTTCTTTCGAGAGAAGCACATTTAACTTATTATGTCAAGAGACTAGTGTGAATTTAACTAAATAATGCAGTCAACACTCGTTCATTAAAATTCATAGTAAAGCAGTAATTGCACAGTACTTTTTTAATCAAAAGAACTGGGTCATATATATTTTAATAACGTACAGGTGATATATATATAGGTATACGCATGTGCAAGTTTTGTGGATAACAGAAGTTGAGATTCTGGAATTAAAAAGACTTTCTTCATTAAAAGGCCAAATATGGTTCAGCCCATTATGGAAATTCAAATATCTTTTAAAGTCAGATTTCCATGAACCAAAACTGCACAAAACTACAACTGAACAATAAATACGACCGATGAGCATTTCTAATGGAGAGGAATTTTTAGAACCAGGTCCATCCTGACAGCTGACCTTGACAAGGTGGGGTGCATCGTGCCGCGTGAGCTGGAAGTGCGGAAGCTGGTCCCGGCAAGTGATCCACGGGTGTTTCAGGACCTGCTCGGCTGAGTAACGCTGGTGAGGGTCCATGTGCAGCATGTGAGACAACAAATCCTGCGCAGAGATCACCACAAGAATGGGGCGTGGATAACAATGCAGCGAGCAGGAGGCCAGTGACACACACGCATTAAATCACAGCCGGTTATTAAAGAATCAAGATAGAATCGAGAATTTAGGGGTGTTTTAACTGGTTTTAATTCCAATTCATTCTATGGATTTAATTGGTTTAAACTAAATTTACACTATTACATACATATGGTGAAACTACAATATAATTTCTATAAAACAACATAGAGCTATAGCTTCTCAATTCATCAATACAGCAATGGGAAAGATAGGTGATTGTATTACTGAGCAAGAATATTCTCCAGACGAGCATATTGAGAATTAAAAAAAACTCTTCCCCGATAAACTGACTCATTCACATAGCTGATTTTGTTCTCCGATTGTCTGGGTCTGTACAAATGCATACTTCTTGTTTTCTACAATTGGACAATACCTCCTTGTTCACGTTACAGAAATGAGAACCCTACCTTGGACGTGTCAGACACAGTGTCCCAGTTGCCCCCACTTAGGGAGAACTTGCCACTGCCAATGCGCAGTAAGATTTCCTCGGGCGTATCATTGGGTCCATTGGCAAAAGGGGTGTAGCTGTGAAGGAATTTACATAGAAATTGGTCAGGCAGATGGCAACAGGTCAGCATCCACAATCCACTTCAGTCCATGAGGCTACAAGAACCCATTCAGCATCCATAACATACCACATTATCACATAAAAAACCTCTTATAGCATCATAAAATCCATCCATCCATCCATCCAATTCAGTAAAGATCATACACGTTAGGCTAACTGACAATGGAAATACAGAACAAATTGAGTTTGTGCATCTATGTGTGGTTGCAATTACATTTGAACACTTCGGCACCTGAATGTTTTAGCACGCAGTTCAAGAAACTTAGTCATTAATTCTCCGTTACAAAATAAGTTCACTATATCACCAGTACATGTAGCCAAGACCTTACCCCGCCAGCATAGTGTACAGCAGCACCCCTAGACTCCAGATGTCGCAAGCGGCATCGTATCCTTGGCGCATCAAAACCTGAAATACATTAAAATGGCTTTTCGTAAAATGTCATAAATCAGTCAACCGAAATCCCTTCACGTGCACAAATGAATTACCTCAGGAGCGACAAAGTTGGCTGTGTAGCAGGGAGTGAGCAACAGACCGCTTTCCCCACGCAGCTGCTTTGCAAAGCCGAAGTCACAGATGCGAATGGAATCGGGATTCCCCGAGTCGTCCATGTAAAGGATATTGCTGGGCTTTAAGTCACGATGTACCACCTGCAACACGAACAGGACAAGCAGGCTTTACAGGTAAGAAATACAATTTTTAAATATAGCTTTAAGAATATTACTTTAAAATAATGTATACAGTGCAGTGGTTAAGGGCATGGACCAGAAGGGTGCCAGTCCTCAGTGGCGACTCTGCTGTAGTACCATTGTGCAAGACAAGTATCCAAATCATGTCCTAGAATTAAAAGCACAGCCAGACACCTCATCTCACTCCACTCTCGACCAAGAAGCACGTTAATAGTCAACTTGATAAGGAATGTGGAGTTGTGGCCCACTTATGACCACGAGGTTTAGTATTTAAACCTTTCCAAGGCAGCAATGTCCTTCTTAAGGTATGGTGACCAAACCTGCACACAATATTCTAGGTGGGGTCTTACCAAGGAGTTATACAATCGTAGCATCACCTCCCTTGACTTAAACTCCACATACCTAGAGATGTAACCCAACATCCTATTCGCCTTTTTTATTGCTTCCCCACACTGGTGAGAGTGGGACATGGAGGCATTAACATACACACCCAATAGTTATATATCATAAGCACTCACCCCTTGACGGTGCAGGTAATCCACTGTCTTAGTGATGATGTATAGCACAGCACTGGCCTCACGCTCTGAGAAATATTTTTGCCTGAGGATCTTGTCCAGCAGCTCCCCCCCCTTCATTAGTTCTGTCACAAGGTACACAAACCGGCCCTCATCATATGCCTATAACACAGGGGGGGCGGGGGTGCCATTAAAAGCCAGAAGTTAGTTATAGAAGAAGAAGAAGAAGAAAAAAAATATATATGCACTTGGCCACAAGGTGGAGCTGAAATTACTACTATTCTTACTACTGCTCTAACTAGTAATACTAAAGAAATATGTTAAATCTTATTATTACAAGTAACTGATGACAAAAAACAATTATATTTTTAGTGTTATAATAAATGTGTTTTGTATATAAGAATACACAATGGACTCCCTGATATCTACATACATCTTTCAAAGTTATGATGTTGGGATGCTGTCCGTATCGCATGAGGATCTCCATCTCCTCTGAGGGATCCCTCTTGCTTTTGTCAATGATCTAAACTCAAAAGAAAATATTTAAATATACGGTTTTAAAAGCATTAAATCATTTAAATATACAAGAAAGTAGTCATAGCAGTTATTTTATAGTTAGCAGTATTATAATAAAATCATACTAAACCCACAGTTGCATATTTAAATGTATGAATATTCAAAATGTGATGTAAACATCCATTCTGCATTCCTTTGATGAAGACTAACATTTGTGGAGCATGATCAAAATTGGGCGAGCGATAAATCACATTTCTTATTTAAAGACACAGATGCGAACTTATTTACAGCACACTGAATTGCACATGAATCCTATTGATATTTACTTGTATCGTAGATAACGTGTTTTTTTAGATTTACTTGAAGAAAAAACATATTTTCCTAATCACTTGCTCTTTAACTTCATCTGATTTGAGTAAGGAATGATCAGACTAGCTAAAAACGCTGTCTTTATCCACACTTAACTCTATGGTCACAAGGCAGCATGCAGTAAATGAAACAAACAAGGTTAACCTTAACAGCAAACTCCATGTGATTGACCCGATGGATGCAGCGCTTGCATATGGAATAGGAGCCCACACCAATGTCCTCTTTCAGTTCATACATCTCGGCAAACGTCGAGGAACCGCAATGGAGCTGTAGGAGATGAAGCACAGCAAGATTTGGAGAAGATGCTAGAGGAGGAGGAATCTATCGCATGGTCTGGATTCAATTGTAGTTCGGTTTGAATGTGAACCGGAGTCAGCAGAGCTGGTGACCACTAAGGATATGTGGCTCGATGCCGAAGTATCGATTCTTTAGATCTGGATGTTTAATTTTGGGAATTGATTCTGAAGTTAAAATTATTTATTTGGGAAATGTTAATATTATATTAGGGAGCAGGACGTGAACTTCTACAAGGAACGGCCGTCTGTAAGGGAAGACTGTCAGGTGCAGACAGCCGAGAAATGAAATGACAGACCTACCAGCACACAGACCCCACTGCAACCCCCAGCAAATTTTATCACCAGGATCGAGTTAGCAGCTGATATCAGAATTGGGGATACAGACCTAGGTATTGGAAGGAATCTCATCTAAAAGATCAGCAGTATCACCCATCCCTACTGTACACGGATCTACAGCTTACTGGTGCTGCTTTTGCAGGAGCTCTGCATGCGCTCTCTGAGCCAATCATAATCATTGTCATCTTTGCTGCTGAATTCACCCATAGATAGTGAAGTGTTTCTGAGAAATTTATCAAAAATGAATGAGGAGGAGGAATGCGAAGAAGAAATAGTTGCCTAAAGACATTCATCTTCTGCTACATGGAAATACTTTGGATTCCATAGCAATAATATTGAGCAAAAGCAAGTGATTTGTCGGCACTGCTGTGTCGTCATCACCACCAGCTTATTTGATAGAACGTTACTGGTAGATAAGTTCTACTTGGCTATAGTTTTCAAGTTTTGTTTCATAAATATTGCAGTCTTCAGTGCAAAAATTTCAAATGCTGCGATGTGATTTTTTTTTTCTATTTTGTTCAGCTGTGTTAATCAGTTCCCCTAGGATTTGCTGATTCTAGAAAAGCAGAAATTAACACGAAAATCACGCAACGCCTGCAACACTTGCAATTTTTGAAATGCACCACAATTTTTTCTGCAAGAAATGGCAAAATCAACAGACCGATTACATCGGGACCAAGGCACGTCCTGTGCTGCCGCTGAAGAGATACCTAAAAAGTTGTGTTACTATATAAGCAAGCTAACGGTATCCCTATTACCTATAAGCCAAAAGCGCTTAATAAAATGGAAATAAATAGGTACCTCATTATAATTTAGTAAGTTAGACGCACAAGCGTTTTGCATGTAAACAAACTAAACTAAAATAATGACTTAAGGCTGTTTAATACTTATCACATAACAAAAGTTCAAGAGAGAAGCAATCTAAGAGAGAGTGGACAATATTTAGTTGTATTCAGTTTATATTGCATGTAACCCCAGTAAAGTTCCTTTGGATTCTGATTCCACCCTTTCAAAAACATTCAAGCATCTATAATACTATTCTCACTACTACCACTGTGCTGTGTTGAAGGTATCAATGATTCGAAATAAACTGTCTTCGGTGGGTATCTGACTGCTTTTCTCCTTAAACCCTAACCCTTCATCTTTCTGCCTGGTACTGTGCATATCACTGGCAGAAGCTAACCAACTTTATTAGATATTTTTGCACAAGATTCTGTAAATTCGCTTCTAAAATTTTTTATTACCAATTATATGTATTACCATTAAACCACATACTGTACTGCCCCCAGCAACCATTATAAGGCACTAAGAGCTCAATACATTCTGGTAGCACTGCCGGATGTACAGCCACCCCGAAATTTAGCTTCAATACATTTACTTATTATGTTTTTAATTTCGGCCATATGTGCAAGTAGCGGCAAGTTGGAAAGTAGGGCACAGTCTGTATAAATAACTGCCAAAAAAAGTTGACTACAAACTTGGGTGTTATGCAACATCCGTCATGCAACTGCAAGTGAAACATATGCGCAACCCATCTGTTTTTACACATCAGCTGTCTTCGACTGCCATGATGCAGCTTCTCACGCATGACAGCTAGCAAAACTGCAAGCTAAATACAGCTTGCAATATCCTCACTGTTCCACATTAAAAATAAATAAAATAAATGTTGCACTATTACTATAAAAAAGCACCCATTTTGCGTAGTTAAAACTACGAACTTTATTTGATCATTGGGGCTCATGTAGGTTGGTTGCATTATGACTATGGTTGTTTACACTTTGGCTAGTCGCAGCAAACAGACATGCTTTGTCGGTGGCATACCTGCACAATGGGAAGGATGCTGATGTGTGCCGAGCTTTTTCCCTCCTCTAGGGAGGCTGGAGCCACAAAGCTGAAGCCTTTGAAGAGCTGGTGTGCGTTGGCACTGGGCGGGATGCCTGGCGAATCTGTGTACACAATCACAAGCAATGCCAATACAAAAAAACTGCATGTCGTAAAATCAGTCAGCAGACAGAATTCATTCTTATTGTAGAATTGGCAATTGTGTCGTAGTATTGGCAACTGGCATTTCGTATGGTATTATTGTTTTTTTTAAACCTTCTGGAAAAGTTATGAAGCAATCACATAAATGGTAACATATTCATTTTAAAAATGCTGCGTCAAATAAGGCACATAAGACAGAACAAGCTACAGACCTTTTGGGGTTTTAGCAGTGAATTCTGGGTCAAAGCAAAATGTGTCGTCTGGCTTCCCTGTGGCTGGTTGGAATGGAGGCTGCAGCTCTCTCCTATACAGTTTCTGCAGGGTAATGTCAGGAATGGGATGAGCTCATCTCTATGCCCAGCTTCATCTGCCTCAAGTTCATGTACTTAGAATATTCCAGCTTCCTTCCACAACCCAGCATCATGCCGTCAGGTTCAGTTATGGAAGGCCATCGACAGACTGCATGCTTCCCATTATTAAACACATCAGCTATAAGAGGATAATTGCATTTTATAAAAATCAACTTTACCGTGGGCAAAAAAAGTAGATCAGAAAAGCAGTAACAAATGATGAGGTTTTATATTATACGGCAAAGCCTGGTGCCTATTCAAGGCAGCAGAGGGAATAAGGGTGGGGTTCACTCTGGATGGTAAGTCTTATAAACTCTACATGGAAACAAACTGGACAAAAGACATCAGCATCCAGCATAATTTCTTTATGTGTTGAGTAAAATTACTGCAGCTACTAGGTCACTTGTAACTATTAAGAATATACATGACTTATGTATGAGTGGTTA